>NC_140610.1:9431301-10093801 GCF_057381915.1 Diplotaxodon limnothrissa | reverse complement strand
AGGCCGGGACCCCCTTCCTGATTACCATTCCATTAAAGCAGCTTCTCCTCTCTGTGAATGACCACCTACCCCATCCCTCGTCCCACCGCCTTTATTTAGAGGACTCTTCAGCGTCTCTGTCTCGCTGTTCCCTTCCTCTGTTATTGCCACCACAACACGTGCCTCTGCTTCTAATTGGACCCCATCTCCTTCCCCTTGGGTGAGGGCTTGAGGGGCCTGGGGGCAAAAGGAACGGATCCACACCTCCCACCCTCCTTTCTTGACTTTCTCCCAATGAAATGCCTGGTTCTTAATTACAGTCACCCAACACTGATTGTTATTGACTGAAACTCCCGTGGCTCAGGACGAATGACGGACAGATTAAGCTCATTACAGGCCTGTCCTCCAAGAAGGAGAGTGAAAAGAAGAAGAAGAAGAAGACTACAGTGACGAGGAAGAAGATGAGAAGGAGAGAGAGAGGTCTCGGCAAGACAATGCAAAGTCACACATCAGCATTACTGGGGCACGAGCAGCCTTTTAACTACCAATGATTGATCATAAACAGGCATGCAGGATTTGGACAGAAGGCCAAAAACATTCAGTAAAACCCAACAAAGTGTAGCATGCGGACTGAACAACAGATATTGTGCTGATGACTTGAAAGAAAGTAGGGGTTTCCTACATTTTCTGATGCTCCCGATCCAAAGATGCTTTAGCCTCTTGTACATGAAAAGTGAAAATTCTCCTAAGATAAAACAATCCAGCCATTTTCATATAGGCTAATTAAGCCAGGAAAGGCCTTCCTAAAAATGGGCAGCCAAAAAAATGTAAATAAATAATAAGTTTTGGAAAATATGTCTTTGCTGTCTCTATTTTTTGTGTGTGTTTTTCTTTTAGAAATGTCTGATAATTAATAATGAGAAATAGGATATTTTAGAAAATTTTAGAAAAAAAACCTCGCTGCCAAAGAAAAAGAAAAATTATATATATCAGGATGAGGCTTGGTATATTTGTCATCATCACATTAAGAGTTATTAGAAAAAGTCAGAATTTTGTAAACATGTGATGTAATTAGAGAGAGTGCCGAAGAGTTTCACTCTTAAGACCAAGTGAGGTAACCAGCTCTCACATCAGTCCCACGTTTTCCATCTTTATTCTGACAGTAATGCGCTGTTTTGGATTTTAACAAAAGCCAATAAAATAAAAGGAAAAAACAGTGCCGAAAGATGCTTCTTCTGTTTCTTCGTGCTTCAGTAATTGAGAGGGATTTAGGCAGAATACTTTTCAAATTTGCCTGACTTAATGTGCCCTCACTCTGACTCCATGTATCCAGACACAAATGCTGCAAATCAAATCAAAAAAAAAAAAGTGGCGCATTATCTCTGTCCAAAAGATTACTCTGGAACGGATCCCACACATGGCAGATTCGGTGCCAGATGTATGATTCGCATGCAAAGACATCAAAAATCACAAACTAGAGCAGATTTGCGGTCTGGGCCTAATGCCTGCGGTAGACACCACATCGTATTAGCCCCATGAAAGCACTGAGGAACCTGTGACATGCACGACCACGTATTCAAGTGAACGTAAAGTATTTAAAATCATTAAAAAGTAGCACTTCTCTATTGTGACAAGAGTGAAAATACACCTTGCTTAAAAGTACTGGTGGAAAGTCAGGAATTTATTGTTTTAAGTATAAATTTATGTTTGATTAAAATTCAGTTTCACTAAAATTATTCATCTCTTTACTTCAATGCTTTCATGTAACAACCTTAGCAATAATTTACTTTTTAGAATAAAATATTAAGAAATACAAATCATTGTTTTTTTATGGCCACTTTAAGGGAAAAAAAGATAACAATGTAACATTTTTATCTGGCGCTGTTCACCTGTCGCTGTTTTGATGTCTGTGAGTTGGTAACACCTATCGACAAGTGGTTTTCTTTTTTGCTACTTATTTTGAAAATCCAAAAAACAGAGGCCGTCAATATCGATTGATCTGATAATCCACAGAAAAAAAACAATAAAAAATAAAATGAAAACTGTAAAATTTTTAACGTGTGTGGGTTCTTCATTTCTCTTCTATCGATCAGTTCTCCACATCCTCTGATTTATCTGGTTAGCTGTGGTGTTGTGAATGAATATTATTGTGTCTAATGTAGTTAAAATAAACCAGTACTTAAACAGCTACAAACAAAAAATGCAAAAATGCAGTGCATGGTCTAAGCAGTAAATGGGAGCACCACAGAGCATTTTTCTAAGTATTCACAAGTTATAGTTAATCCAAAAAGCAGACATTTTTACTCATATTTTCTATTGCTACGGTTGTGCTTTTACTTGTCTCCAGTTGTAACAAAAATACAAAGAACCCATTACCTAAAAGACAGTTTTACTGACAGCTCAGGTGAGTCAGTGAAATGTGAAAGGAAAAGTGGGAAAGGGGGAAAATACCTTGTATCGTTCTTTTGAAAAAGGCTTTGCAGGCCTCACAGGAGGCCACTCCGTAGTGGTACCCCGAGGCAGTGTCGCCACACACCAGGCACACCCTCTTGGGAATTCCATTGAGCATGTACTCGCACTTGATTGGCGAGTCATCGGCCATGCCGCCGGAGCACTCCTCGTAGCGGCGTAAGCAGGCGCTGCCGCCTCCCAGCATGCCTGGGTTGAACATTGGGGGGGAGTCCAGGGTGTGTGACCGTCCACTGCCAACGTTAACGTAGCCGCCGCTGGCGTCAGAGTTGCCACTGGGGCTGTGGTGACTGCCAGTGTCTATGAGCGAGGAGGAAGGACTGGAAGGCTCAGTTTTGACATAAGAACCACAGCTCGAGGATAGGTGCCGGTCCTCGGAGGGCATTCTGGTTAATAACCTGGAGAAACACAAACAGAGTCGGAATGTCAGTCAGTTTTGAAACTGAATTTACAGGGAATGCAATGGTTTTCCAAATTTTTGAAAAGAAATGAATGTTTAATTCAGTTCAACTGAATTTTTATAATGTCACCGCAAAATGCTTTATCCTGTCCAGTAAAGACCCCACAGTATAAGAGCTAAAAACCCAACAATCAGACAACCCCCCTATGAGAAGGCAATTTGCGACAGTGGGAAGGAAAAACTCCCTTTTAAGTGGGAGAAACCTCGAGGAGAAACAAGGTTAGAAGGGCAGCCATCTGCTTTGACTGACTGTGTGTGAGGAAAAAGAGAAAAGAAAAGGAGAGCATTGGGTGATATGGTGGAGTTCAAACCACTTGTTTTAAAGCACATATATAAGTAGGCAGAAGGACACCATGGTTTGTGTTGTTTTCAACTTTTGTTTCCACGAGTTGTTTGGTTGGATTTAGGAAAAAAATTGTGATTTGGATTTGGAAAAAAACAAAACAAAACACAAAAACTGTCATATTGGCATAGAAACCACATCAGGGGACACTGAGCTTTGGCATAAAAATAATATTTTATTACACAAACTAATAACATAAAAGTAACATATCTCAGTATTAATAATTAGCAAACTTTTTAAAAATATTAACCGTTTTACCGCATTTTCTTCACACATTTTTAAAACTTTTTCTTTAAATAAAAAGAACGCAATGGCTCTCAAAAAAAAGAGGACCAAACAACAGAGCACAACAGAGCACAAAAGCTTCGCCGTGACTGTACCGAGTCTTGCCTGCTACCATCATCCGCCACTCATTCTGCGAGAAATTCATCAGCCCGTTCACCTGAGTTTGATAGATTGCCTTACACACACAACCATTAATGCGCCGGAATGCCAAGTGATATAGTGCAGTAGCTCATTCCTCTCAGGCAAAATGGTAACTAACGACCATGTCAACAGATGCCCCATACATCTTGCAAACAATGCCCACAATTGGTCGGCTGCCAGAAGTAAATGAATGAATGAAACTTCAGAAGGCTGTTAATGGACAAAGAGAGGTGTTACACTCAGCATATGGAGGATTGTGGGTAATAGATGACCCAATCAATAGTCCCAGTTATTTTGCCAGTGGAGGTGCTGGGTTACAGCTGGCAGAGGAAGTGCCTTATTCCAAGAATTTCATCATAAAGATTACAAAGGTAGGATTAAAGAAAAAAAAAAAAATCCTCATAATGCAGGGTAGAAGCTAAAGAGAGTATTCTTTATTTGCCTTGTTAAGCTTTATAAGAAATTATACACTTTGCTTAACGGTGATGTTATAACTCCATAAGTATGCTTGTTTACTTAACGATTACTGCTACTGGTGGGTAGTCATTTCTCTTTGAGGCCGCAAAGCCAGTGTATGTTGCGCTCCTTGCTGTAATTCAATAATATTCTCTCAAACGAAGCATGAAATGAGGCCCGGGTTGGTCTTAGAACTGCTGGCTCTGTCTGTCACAGTTGGTGTTGATCTTACAGAACTTCAGCCCTTAAATTCTTATGAGTCATAAATATGGGGTGAGAGTGGCGGAAAGGCGTGATGGGAATGTCTGAAACTAATAGCAAGCTAATGCTGCTTTACAGTCTGAACTTTTTGGCTTTTTTTACTGCCAGGAGCTGTCTCCATTTTTTTTTTTTTAAATATGGTGTTGTGTTTCCGAATGCATTTTCCTTCTTTTGCCTCCTTTGCACAAGTGTTTATTTAAAGCCAAGAAACCTCTTTTTTTTTTTCTTTTTTAACTGCAAACGAGTAGTGAGAAGAAGAGAAAAAGAGGAGGAGATAGCCTCTACCCCTGGGCCCAGATCAGATCTATTGATCCTCGGCTTCCTTCCTGTTCCAGATGAGGCATGAAAAAATAAACCCTCCTCTTACGGGCCCCAGACATTCCTTATGCATTTTTAATCAGTCGAGACTGTTAACATAGTGCGAGATTGAGAGATACAGCATTGTGTTAGCCTTCATTCTAAGGATATTGTGGCTTATAAAAGACTCAGATGACTCATGTTAAATCTTGTTAGCAATCAGCATTCACCTAGAGTCAATTGGACGATATATTTTCTCCAAGCTGAAGTGGAGAGAGACCAGCCTGGTAATAGTTAATACATCATTGCAGCCAGATAGGGGGGGATTCCCTATGGAATAGCACATTGTGGCATACGTAAAAAGTAGTTCATTCCACACTTAGCACACGGCAACGCTGGGGAGATGTTTTTTGTTAGGTTTAATGGAAATTTCTAATGGGCCCTTTCAAATCTGTCGAAATGAAATAATGGCACGAACCACCAATTCGTGCAGACAGAAATAGCTTCATAGTTTCATAATTTGGTCGCCCCCCCCACCAGCCCCAATATAAAGAGACATAGAGTTTTCAAACCACAGCCTGACTCTCCTCAACCTGTCCCACTCCCTTGACAAAAACACACACACACACATGCACTGCACCTAATACCTAATGGGGTAGTGTTTGCTCCGCTGCGCAGAAAAATTGTACAAACGGAGCAGACAAGCAGGACTCATCAGACAGACGTGAAGGTCACCTGCCTTCTCTGTTCTGAGAGGCCCACACAGTCCCACAATGGACACCACGGAGCAGCAGATGCACGCGTTCCAGTCTGTCCACCACACGTCAAGAGACTACTCTGTACGACAAAATACAGTCGTCCAGAATGTTTAACGCGACAGGACTGTGATGCACGCTCAGATCATTGACCATTTTTTCTTTTTTGAAGCTAACATGAGATAGGTGCGGAAAATGTCCCGACAGAGCAGCTGAAATCTCAGATGTTTGCATGTGCATGTGTGTATTTTGGCATGCCTCCTCATGCTGGCAGAGCCGCAGATCCCCAGCTTCCCAACATAAATCCCGAATCCATCCACCTCTTCTCCATGAAATATGTTGTCTAGCCTCCTGAATTTCAGCATGATAAATTTACACCGCCACTCAAACACGAAAAAGAAAATGCATATTTAAAACAGTTCTCCATAAATGACCTCATGCTGTCCTTGTCTTGGGTGAAGGAGTGAATATATACGGCTCTCCAAATTTTTACCGTGTACTTTTCCGCATAAAGGAAATATTATTGTTGAGCTTGGGGTTAAGCTTGTAGCAGGGAACACAGCGTAAATCACGGTGCTGAACACACAGTCGAACATGGAAGCACAGAAGGACAGAGGCAAGGAGCCATGCATGAAATTAGTTCATTAATCTTTCTATGATAGGCTGTCCTTGTTTGGGGCAAACTCTATCAGCTTTAAAAGGAGTGCCCCTTCCCGCCTGACACATAGATTACACTGTTAGTCAGTGGCCGCGGTGTCTGGGAAATGAATGGTCATGCGAGTGGGAAAATGGGGGTAGCGTGTGTCTCCAAGTGTTAAGTGGTAACAACAACATGCGGGTGACACAAATGAAGGTCATCAAAAATGTGTGTGTTCTTAAATTTCGCTGCTGCGAATATCGCTTTTTTCCCCTCATATATTTATAATGAATACACATTTAAAAGAGCTATCCCTGTAATGTGCTGATTTGATAGAAGCAAACACATGAAAGAGGATTTCTAATAATCTAATAATCATCTGCTACAACGTTGCAGATTCAGTCAAGGAAACGCAAACCTACAGTTAAATGTGACAACAACAAAAAAATCTACCAACTGAACAGAAGTATTTATTGTATTTGCCTTTAAAGGGTGAAGGTTTCTTCTTTTCGGAGCATCTTATTCCTGAAGTCGTTCGGATTTTCTTGCATTGTTGTGTGACTGATTTATCTATTCCCTCTTTTTCGGATACATTTGAGCTTATGTTTAGTGTACTTGCATGTGTATTTAATATGTGTTTATGCTAATGTTCGACTATGTGCATTCCACACACAGACTTGTACATAATACTGAGTGATTCTGGTTTAAAATGGATCAGATTGTATTCCTTTGCAACTGCTTTAAAACCACAGTTTAAAGCTTGATGATAAGTTTGTGGAACCAAGCATATCCTTTACTTGTGCTGCAAAGCTGGAAAGTCATTCTGTAAGTTATTTTGCTCTGACACCTTCATTTTTAAAAATATTTGTTTTAATGTTGTTTTATCTCAGGTAGTAAGTCCCAGCACTAGTTTTGCATCACATAGATATACTTTGTTTCTTCTTCTCTATCTCTCTAACACACACGCATACACTCACACACATGCACATACCATACAGAGAATTTCCAGCATATGGCCTCTTCAATGTCACTGCCACGAGGAGAGACTGCATAGATTTCCCACATGGATGATGTCTCCTTACCTGGAGTATCAACCCCCATCTACATACACATCCAGCACCTCTAGGAAATTGCTCTCTCTGCAAAGTCAAACACACCCCTAACTGCCTTTTAAAAAGAGACAGAAGAAGGAGGTTACGGGGGGAGAAAGAATAAACGAGCAGAGACTTAAGCCGTCATTGGGAATCAGAGAAGGACTCATGAGGGACAGTTACGATATTGATTTCATAAATAAACAGAGATGGCCATCGATCCTAATGTTATTTTGCATTTCAATTACTGCCCAGAAACATAACCTTCAAACGTCTGCTTCTCCACAGTAATAACATCCACTGATAATCACAAGCGAGTCTTGTTCGGCACAAATTGGCTTTTCTCTCACCCCTCCTACCCCTTCCACCCCCCACACCCCCTTTTTTTCTCCCCCAAATGTGTAAATGACACAACTTTGCATTTGCCTAATGGTATTAGAGCATGGACTGAATTTCAAGTGAGACTCAAGCTGATACAGTAAGCGCTCCGGTCAATTGACACAATGCAAATTAACGTGGTGAAGAGGAATTAAGTTCACAATGTGAGACCTCGTGAAGCTACGATGAGGCCCATTAAATTAAACATGCCGGCTGACCCGCACTCCATGATTAGACGCACACTGCTTCTTTCCTTGTGTGTGTGCGTGTGTGTTAATTTCATTTGATCAATAAAACAAACTCCTTCTAAGAAGTCCTCTCACTGCTGCTTACACTCAGCCTGAGCACTTGAAAGGCACATTCATGTTTGATTGAACAGCAGGTGAAGAAAAAAAAGGTGTCCATCTCCAGCCTGATGAACTCAGAGTCTTAACAGGCCACCTAAAGGATATATCTATAACAAGAGGGGTGGTCATGACATGTGATGAAGCTATTTCTCCCCTCATGCCATCACACAGAACCAACAAAGCTCGGCTCGTAAGGAGTAGCCACTGCTAACAGTGAACGCGACAGTCATGAGAAAACACAGCAGCGACTTCACACGTTCAGAGCTGTTTTTATCTCGGCCAGTTTTTGTCAGCTTTATGAAAACTCAAAGCTGGTGGTGAAGTTGGAAGGAAGCAGATTGTTTTCCCCCCCTCACCACAGTTTCAACACAACGCAGCACTTTCCCACCACCTGCTCCCTCCATCCGTCAGTGGATTCTTTTGGCTTTCCAGTCAGTTCTGCTGGTCAGATCAGCCAACTATCAAACAAAGTTGGTAGAGATCACAGCCCTCGTGTAAGGTTTGGATCCTTTTCAAGCAGTCTGACACAAACCAAACGGTGACTGGTGAAGTGCGAAAAGGTGGCCGGGAGCTGTGAGTACACATAAAGTGAAATATTCAAACTCGAACCTTGGACAGCACACGAAAGAAGCAATGAGTGCAAGATCGATCACGAATGGATGGAAATAAATCCGCCACTACATGTTCTATGTTGCAAAAAACACTGATTGCAGATAGTGAACTGCACTCACTGCAAATTTGTAATGCTTGAATTCCCCTAAACAACTGGCAACTCCAGGTACTATTTTCCTTATGTTCAGGGTTTTAAATACTCCGTTGCAATCAAATTAATTTTACCTCAAGCATCCGTATGTGACACCAAGTGTTAAAAAAAAAGAAAAAAAAAAGAATAAATTGCGGGTGCATCTTAATCACAGCAAGACCCGTGTGTTAAGCGTAACAAATTACAGATGCAATGTATGATAAGATGATGTGCTCCTCTTTAACAGACACAGTCAGGTGTTTCTATGTATCGGACGGCTAAAATTAGATCCCAGGTCAGTGTGTGATTCTTTGGTCTACATGTGTGTGCATATGTCTGTCTATCTGTGTCTGCATACATTTGCTCGCTTATGCATTCCTGTTTGTTTACTTGGGGAGGACACCTGTGGGAATAGCAGGTAAAACAAGTTGAAAAAAAATTTGAGCAAGCAGTATATTTAATCTTCATGTGACGCCTTTGTCAGTTAATAATAAGTTAATTAATAAGTATTAGAATTTCTATAATTAAAAAAAAAATGCAGTTATTGTAAAAGAAGAATAAAGCAATATGTGTAAAAAAACGTGTCTAATGCGACTCTTAATTCAAAACTGCCTCCATTAATTTTAAAGCAGATGGTTCTGACTGACAAGAAATAGTGGAGAGCACCTGTGGAGGCTGATGCAAATAGTAGGTCATATGCAATTATGTACAGCTGCATTTTATTGTGATTTTGGTCCACAACACGCAAACACGATCCCGACGTGCACATTTTCATAAAGAATAAATCACTAGATGTAACTAATATTTTGGTCTCTTGACAAAGCAGGTGTTTGCTTTAGCATCAGAAATGTGGTTTGACAGCTGGGCACTAAAATCCTTTGACCTTTCACCTCGGGCCAGTATGATAGTTGTAAGGCAAAAGTCTCCAAGGGTTTGAAAGCAGAGGCAAACCTAACTAATCACAGATATATGTGACACTGAGCACACAGATTTTCAGCGTGCGACTTCTCGATGTGGGAAAATGTAGGACAACATGGTTAATGCAACTTTAACGCTTACAAATACATTTTTAAATAAAAAAATTCTAAGTGTAGAATCGTTCATCTCAAGCAGAACCAGTAAAAATATGTAGAGTTGTGGTGTTAGTGTAGTGCTGGCCTATCAAATATGACCTAACAAGTATTTAAGGATGCAGGTATAGCATGCATAACCAGCTACTCACTTGTCAGCACACGCATGCATATTTTTTTATCTGCATACATAAATGCAGACACACACACACACACATAGATGGACACAGACACAGTCTGGGGTCACGATGGGTTAATAGCATCATATCATAGGATTTGTCATTTTTAATCATTTCTATTTGGCATAGTTTTTTTTTTCTTTAAAGATGTAATTAAAACTTCAGAGTTTTCATTTGAAGGTTTTTTGAGTGTAAAAATGAAAGCCTTGCGATTGTGTGTTTTAAAACCACCACGAATTAACTGTGATATTAAAAGTTAGAGCCTTCAGAGACGATGCTTGAAACAGATGTATTTAATTGAGATCTGTTACTTTTATGTAAAATATCAAAACAACTGACAAAACTGTGGTTGAAGTTTCCAGCCTGGAAATGATTTACATCCTTTTTCAAAAGGAATTTTATGTGATTCATTTGATTACAGTGAATAAATCAAATTTATGTACATCCTTCAAGGTGTGCACGACACCTTTGACTGAAGTGTTGAAGCGCTTTGAATCATCGTCATCATGAGCAGCAGCAGCAGTGTATACATTTTATTTCGTGATCAATAGAACTACATACACTTAACACCAAAATGAGCTTTTTTTGATGCATGTGCAAAGTGCATTAAAACGACACATACTTCTACTGAGCGAACAGCTTCTAACCAAAGCTGCTTTGTCGTTTCACTTGCTCAACCAATACAAACCGATAGGATCTCATTTGTTTTGATTATGTGCAGTGGCAGCTCTGATGCAGTTAGAATAAACACTTGTTTAACACTTCAGGAGATGCTCCCCCTTTTTTTTTCTTTTGTGGAGCCTTGCAGAGTTGGAAATATCCTTAATCGCAGTCCTGTAAAAAGTGCTTAGCAGATTAAACCTTTCCAATCCCATCTACAGATTAACATTAAGAGGATCCCAGTGAATCTTTCCAGGTATCCAAGAACTGTAACAATGATAAAGACTGGAGCTCCAAATGAGATTTGAGAGTTTCTTTAACTTCTCATTTGTTAGGGAAAAAAGCTGCTTGATCCCTGCCTTTGAGCTAAGAAAATGCACAATAACCATATGCATGCGCAAGAAAAAAAAAAGTTTTAAAGTGCACATTTTGTTGTTCGTATTAACTGCATTTTACTCACATACTGTGCCACATTTGGAGGTGACCAAACTTACTAAACTCTCAGTGTTATTTAATCATAACCACCAATTTTATATAAAAACTATAAATGACAATAAAATGAGATGAGCTGTATCAGTAACACAGACAGACATGTATCTACTTCTTCAGTTACACACTTTTCTGTGTCACGCTTACACAGTACAGTCACAACTAACTTTCCCCGGGACACCGGCTGGTGCTGGAGGACAGTGCACGGGATACCGGCTGCATTAATCTGCCTGTGACTCTCTCCTACGAGCTGAGTTTAAACCCTGCAGAAGCTAGAGAGCTGTACAGAGACCAGCTCCCCGGTCTCCCTGCAGGCTACGCCACAGCAGCCACCGCTCAGCTCTGATGTCCTGTACATGAACAAGAGCAACTCCCTGTCTTTGGAAATAGTTTCGTTTGCTTTTTTTAAGAAACAAATTATAACATTTTTAAACAATTTTTATCAACTTAGAGAGAGACAGAAAAGTTTAGATGAGCTAACCAAGAAGGGAAAAAAGGGATTTGTATAAAGAAGCACCTACTGGTTGTGGTAGCAGAGAGGGTCAGGGATACACAGTTCGGAAACATCCATCAGTCCTTGTTAAGCATTCCAGATGTTGCAATTTTAAAAAAAATTCAAAAACAACAACAGATAAACAGCTGGGGAAAAGCTGAAGCAGGAGATCAGTTCCTAAATCTCCTCATATTCTCAATAAATATTGGTCAGGTGGTCCCGGGTGCTGCTTCCCCTCCCTCCTGTGTTCAACCTGCACACTTAAAATAAAAAAAAAAAGAGAAGAAGAAAAAAAAAGAAAAACCTTCTGCCTCGGCCCAACAAACTCCAGTCTGCACAGGTGCCGCACGCTCGGGCTCAGGAGTATGGCCGGTGAGAAGAAAAGTGGTGGTCCGAGAAAGAGGAGAGAGGAAAAAACAAAAAAAGAACCTCAGGAAGAGATGAAGAGAGGAAACGGTGAGCAACGAGAGGAGGTAGAACACAGATGATGGGATTGGTGGACAGAGAAAGAGAATAAAAGATAAGAGGGATGGATGGAGAGCAGCAGCAGTGAGAGCGCACTCAGGCTGAGTAAGTCGGCGAGGGGGGATTGAGTCTCCATTGAAGACAAGGGGGCTCTTTAAGAACAGGAGGGAGTGGTTTAGGTGCATATGGAGCGACCACTATTGGCTGGATTCAGGAAGGTTGTCCTGCCAGCAGCCAATGGTGATGAAAGATTACTGAGATGAGACGGGCTAATGGGCCACTAGTCGGCCTCCATTCACAAGGGAGCGCTGCAAAACAGAGAAAGAAAGAAAGAAATGATAGATAGATAGATAGATAGATAGATAGATAGCTATTCAAAGTAATGAGGTAAACAAAAGTGGACAGCAGTAACTGACAAGAAACAGAAGTAGAGGCACGTTCGCTGAGGGTGATTTGAACAGGTCTGTTTACGGTGCTTTAAAGGGCTCAGTGCCAGATTATGGAGCTAAACGGTTCCCTTTAGTCTTTTATCCTCTCCACCATGGATCTGGCTTTCCACAGCCTGCCCTCCTTTAAAGTAATGACAGCTGCTTCCCACAGCATTCCACCAGTCACGCTGTGAAGAGAGGGGATCTACCCGTCCTTAGCGAGGCAGGATGTAGGAAAACTGAGAGTGATAATGACCTCGGCAGGAATGATAATAATGATGACGACGACAGAGAAGTTTGAGTGGATCTTTACCACGTACGTGAAATGTGGCAGCCCATCGGAGGAAACCCAAAGCCCCGCCACCCACCCCTCCAGCCCACTTCATCAACCCACATTTTCCCGATCGATGCAAAACCCATCACACGCTCCTATTGATCACAGCGTTGCCGTGTCGCCACAAGCCTCAGGACAGACTCCCGTTTCCCAACCATCTTTTAAATGAAAAGGAATTATACATTTGAACGTTTTCTTTTCATGTCAGTCCATATCAGAGTCACAGGAGCAAAAGGCTGATTGCTTTATTAAAGCAGCTGTGCATTCTCCATTTCATTTTTGATCAATATTTTAGCATTTAATGTACTTTCCTGCGAAGGAAAATCCGGCTATTCCCGCTGATCCGATTAAGACATCCAGACATAATCAATAGGGGGGATATGTTTATGTTTTTAATGAGACCGAGAAGATGAGAACTGATGTTCAGATGACATGTATGATTTCACATGCAGAAAATAGAGCCAGTGCCAGTCAAACCAAAAAAAAAGTGGTCTTTTGGTATTTTTAAGACTGAATAACTTTATGCAAAATATAAAGTGTATGTCAGACTACCTTAAAATAAAACACATTTTTATTTGGCAATGCTTAATTCAAGGCTAAATTCCACATTTCTTGCATTTTCCCGCTCCACTCTTGTGTTGCCAGCTTTCTGAGGTGGGTACATACTTGCGTCCAGACCTAATTTGTCTCCCTTCCTCTGCGCGGCCTGCTCACACAGAGTAGAGACACAGGGTTTTGTGGCATCTGACAGGAAATCTATTGAGCGCACAGTCTGTGTAATCCCACCATCACGTTATCTTCAGAAGAAGAAACCGTAATCCAATCATTAAATCTGTATTTAAGCAAAAACAGATTTTCGGCTCTATGACCGTGACTGTGTCTCTTTAAGGAGATCAGTGCAGACCAGCCTCGCACCACCCTGCATTTTCAGGCAGCAGTTTAGGCTCTCATTATAGTTTTGCTCTCATTTGCCATTTTACATTCTCAGCACTGTAAACTCCCAGCACGGCTGTAATTTAGAGAAGAACAGCTGAGTAGGAAAGGGAATCGGGGTTTATTTTTGGAGTGAAATCTGGACTAGTGTAAACAGTGAGTGTTAATGAATGAAAACAAAGATGAGAAGGATTGTGAGAAAAAAATTTCTGTAGAGGACCAGAAATTTGCAGATTTCTCAAAAGTGCAAAAAAGTGCAAAAAAGGACAAAATTGTTACGTGTCAATAAGTAGTAATGACATATTGTAGTGGGCTGAGGGACACGGTCTTCCTGTCACGCTGCTTGTATGTAATTAAATTCTTGATTCACGAGCAAACTGCCTGTTATGGCTGACCTTCTGACCTCGCCATGAAGAAAGTGTATCAGCAGGAGGAAGTTCACTCTGTACGCCTTCCTAAATGTTCTGGGCATTCAATTCAGTCTCCAGAAGCTGGTACAGATGAAACCGTTTCTTGTTGGTTCATTTATGCAGGGAACACGAGACAATACCTTCAGTTCTTGGAGCCGGTGTTTTTAGTTTCACTTCGGCCACACACCACTCGATCAGCGGCCACTTTGATGAACTCAGCGCGTTGCCTGAAATCATCAGTTGCTTTAATCAAATTACTGACATAATGAGCAATCAGTGACACGGAAAATAATCAAGGTGCATGAAGGTAGAACCAAAAAACTTGTGGTTTTCTTTTAAAATATAGAATTGTTATTATATTTATTTTTGCCATTACATTTGAGATTTGTGCATTTTAATGCGTTTGATTGTTGTCATCAAGCACTTTGTGATTCTTAACAGGAATAGTGCAATATATATACATATGACTTTTTGATCACGTTGCAAAGCTGCTTTATCAGTGTACTAGCATTTCATATAAATCTGATAAAATAAAAATTCAGTGTTGCATTTAAGTGCATATCATTATTTGATTCACTTTATACTAGTTAAAAGTTTGTTGTATGTTGCTGTCTGAAAACACACATACTGTTATCTCTTTCGTCTACATGCAATAAATCGATACATTTATTTTCATCTATTTAAACCCACGAGGAATTTGTAACTCACTCCAGACAGACATTAAACTGCTGACATTAAACTTCTGCAAGTGCAAAACCTTCAACTCCGCCGCCACAGCAAAACCGAAACAACAAACCCCGTGTCAACATTCGACTTCTTACACAAAGCTCACGAAACAGACACTGAGTCCCACAAATCCATCATTTGCACATTTTCCTTTCGCTGCCGCGTACTTGTTTGGCTCGTCTGCCGGAGGAGTGTGGAGAGGGATAATTACTATAGCCACAGGGCTGCATTAATCAGCTGGGTGCATTTGTTGGGCTTTATTATGTTCCACTCCCCTCTCTGGGCTGCGCCGACTGAACCACCAGGACGAGACAGGGCTGGTGGAGGACCGCTGTCGCCCCGCTGCCCGCTCACGCTGGGTTAATAAATGCTATTAGCCTCTATCTCTTGCCTCTTAATTTCTCATTTTACTGAGGGCAGTTAAAATAAAACTACGTGAGCGCTTGTGTAAATGAGAGACTTGTTGCAGGGCTCCGATATCGTTGACTGCGAGAGCCGGACTCCCACAATGTGACTGGATTCACTTTTCTTCTGCTGGTTCGTGCTGTTAAAAATGTCCATGCAGTCAATTCAAGATTGATCATTTACTATTGTGGGATATTGATGTGACATCACTGATAGTAAGCAACAGGCTGAGTGTGACCAAATGTGAGCATACAGCTTCTCCAAAAACATCTTTTAAGGTCCTGCGGGAGTTTATATTGTGAGCAAATGTATTATAAATATGTAAGGCTGAGAGGGATGACACCCAAATTAGCTAAGCAGCCTCCATCAGACCTTTGACTAAGTATTCAGTGCAGAGTCTGCATCATAATTAGAGAAATCCGCTGTTATGAACTCTTAAATCACTGCCTTGTTGGTGCTGTTACGTATTGTGCTCTGTTAAATGTTTTCACTCATCAGAAGTCACTTTGGTTAAAGGCAATCACCAAATGGCATATATTAACTTAAGGACATTTCTCCAACCTGCGCTGCATCTTTGAAAGCCGCAATTGTGATTCCAGCGACAGCAAACGGTCTCTGCTGTGTTTAATCACATCACATATAAACAAAATCAATTTTACCCCCCACGCTCTAATTTTAAACGACTCCTTGACACCGCTCGAATCCTCTGCGACTCGCCCACGTCAACTGCATAACACAAGAGGGTCTGGGATGGAGTCACCTTTGAAGCAAAGCCAGGTTGTGTCATTGTCGGATCAATACATTCATCTCAAGTTCATTCCAATATGGAAGCTGGCAAAAAGGGGAGCCTGGTGCCGTCAGCTTTTTAAAGCCTTACGATGCTTGCGCGCATGTCCGTGTCTAGACCCTGCCGATAAAAACGGCTAGCCCAAAGAGAAGTGGGTAACACAACTGATTGGACAAAAATAAAACACACAGGAATGCATACGAGCATCTAGATCTTCATGATAGCAAGTGTGCACATTAGTCAGCCTCACCGAAAGTGTCTGAAAGAAGAAAAATATAGCACGTTCTCAAATTCATGTCACAGAGCTGCCATTTGGGCTCATACCGACTTCAACGTCTCAGAACACCCACAGGGCACTAGTGACTCTTCAATTACGAGCTTCCCTCTGAGGAACGGTTAACTTAAGTGCGAAACTTTCTGTTTTAAATGAGCGCGTTTGATAGGGAAATTATCCTCTTCGTTCGTCCCAAACCCACAAGGAAAGAAGCTCTTTGTGTGAATGAATTACCTCCATGGGTGAAAGAATTATCAAAACGGTTAAGCGGAGATTTGGTGGCGTAGCCCGTAAAAGAAGCTCTCTAAATATTAGTTTAGCTGCCGAGAAATCATCAAGTTAAAATAAATAAATAAATAAATAAAAGCAAACATTTATGCAAAGCAGCCTCATTGGCAGCAAATCTCATTTCGGAGAGAGAGGCTTGGTATTCCAGGCTCGGCTCCCCCAAGATCCAGGGATGACTTTCATTTAGTCTCACCTCTCCCTCCAACTGGGGTCACCCCTGTTGGTATAGCAAGCACAGCAGTCACATTGCTCCGCCATGCACACAGATTGCTTACTAGACCCGCCTGGAACCTTTCATATTTCCCAGTCAGCATTTTTACAGGATAATTTTGGCAGCCTTTAAGGATATCGCTGCCTTAATAGAGGATAAAAATAAACGGGTGGTGGAAGGGCTATATCAGGCCGGTATAATCTTGTATTCTACACTGTGTGGAGTTAAACGTCTGGCTTTGGCTCCATTCAATGAGATTAAACTTCTCCCCAGCTGATTCCAAAAGACCATTTGTCCTATTTTTAAAACTATAAAGAGCATTTTGAGCCAACTATATCTAAAAAGGCCAGTTAAATTGATTAAAATACTATGGTGTAAATGGCATTATAGAGCAGCTTCTAAGAATGTCTTTGGTCTATATCACATTGAGCGACTCTGGTCAGCAGATTTCTACAGATGGTTTGTCAGATTCAGTTTGCATTTGTAGTCGTGTGCAATCTTTAATGTGCGCTGTCTGTGCATATACATATACAAACAGTGGTGAGCATGTGTGTGTGTGCTGTATGTGCCTATAGCTTTGGGCGTTTGTGTAGTTACAGCAGTGACTGGCTGCGGTATAAGAAAGCTAGTCAAAGTGTCTCAAAGAAGGAAATAGCTTAATTCAATCAACGCTACTGCTTTCAAGACCACAGGGGAGCCGGCTAATGGTGTTAGAAACTTGAAAAGTTGGAAAAATAAGCATGAGAAAGTTCTGACTACCTGGGAAAGAAGTCTGTTCCTTGAGGCTTTCCTATGCTGTATGATAGTAAAAGCTCCACTCTTCAGGGCCTTGTTGCTTCTCTGTGAGCTCAAATGCTGGATTTTAGCTTGTGCTCTTCCCATGAGGGGCAAAGCTTTGCAGAAGTTGGAGGAGGGTTATGTGAAGTTCAGTGGAAATGTTTTTCGAGTACTCAGCCAACTTTTTAATAAAAGACAAAAATATGGATCAAGATGTTCTGCACAAGCTTGTTTGGAAGAGAGTGGATAGGGAGTTGGAAAATATAGAGGTTTGGTTGAGTAAAAAAAAGAAAGAAAGAAGTAACCCTTCTTCTAAATAGGCATCCTGTGGGCATTGCCTTATAGACTTATGAGAAAGAGACAAATATTATTGCAGAATCCTGAGAAAACATGACAGCCTGCGTCTAAGACTGTGCAGTGCAGGAGAAAAGCCGTGGCTCGATAAGGCGCGCACCTGGTTTGTTTTGTGCGCCCTTCCCCCTTCTCCGACATTCACCCGCATTAATTCTGTGATTGTGTCTTCCTCTCATTTTCTCCCTCGTTATGCATTTAATGTTTCCAATTTGCCATCATCACAGAAAAACGCCACAAGAAGCAATAAATTCTTTTCTAATTCAAAATAATTAGGATTACACGGACCAGTGGTTTTCAATCAGTGAGATCATCTTGGTGATAGATGGCAGGATAACTGGTCATTGCCGAGACATAAATATTGTGTCGTTCAATTAATCTGGTCTAATGAGGTGTCAAAGCTGCCACTCATCCATCAAATACAATTAGGAATAAACACATATGCATGGAGATGGGTAATTAATAATTAGCAAAGCAAAGAAAACAGTATTGGTTTCAGCAGCCACATTCACAGAGCAATTTACCACAGCTCTGTCTTCATCTGATTTTTCAAGTGACTGAGACAACGCCACATCAAAGGAATTTGAATCAGTTTTTTATCCATTTTCGTGTCCCATGTTTGCCCTGTGATTTTGCTAGGACGTATGTCAGTTTGCAAAACAGCGTCAAACCTTTAATGGGCATTAAACGACAGTTTAACCTCAGAAAAATCCACTTACCTTTCAGCCAAATGAGCAACATCTAGCCCTGGAAATAAGAGCATGTTTTCTGTAGGCGTGCTCTGAAAACTCGATGATGGATAGAGGTCTATTTTTTTCTGGACCAAAAAAAGGGAAAAACATTTATTCTAGATCTTGGGAATTAGGGGCTGTCATCAACAGTTTGTCTTCATATTTCTCTAAAGCCCACAAGGCTCATTGTCCTAAAAAAGACATTTCATGCAGAGGGCTCATCGTCTTCCATTTTCAAAAGGCAGCCAAGCATCCTGACAGAATTAAAGTGTACTGACGAGTCCTCAAGTATGAAAATAGCGGTTTATTCTGCTCTGTTCAAAACACAGTGTCAAAATTGTTCACCAATATCCGAGACATAAAAGGCAAAACTATTTGTGACCTGAGCGTGTCACCTCTCAGGGAAAAGGTCCTGCTCATTAAATCTGTCTGTAGCACCAAAAGCTGGCACCTGTCAAACAGGAGCAGTGAGGCAGTGTGCTTCAGACACATCGCAATTATCGGGCTTCACCTCCAGACTTTTACTCATGCTTGTTAAAACCACTGAAAAACATGACAGTTACATGACATGTAAGCTACTGTGAAGCACTGATCTCAAAACACAAATAAAAATTTAGATTTTATCTCCACATTTATTTGCATTTTTTTTGCCTAAGATTTTTTATTATCTCAAGAGTTTGAGGTGGAAATCACATTTTATCCTCAGCAGCAATGACATGTTTATATTAATTTTTTTTAAACTTATGTTCTGCATCTGAAAAGTGGTAAAGTATTCATACCAAAAAATAAAGCTCAGGAACAGCTGACCAGGAAATGAAATGTACAAATTTCTCTAAAGTTGCCCGCGGTGCTATTTATTCATCTAAATCAGCGGTCCCCAATCTTTTTTGCGCCACGGACCGGTTTATACGCGACAATATTTTCACGGACCGGCCTTTAAGGTGTCGCGGATAAATACAAGAAAATAAAACTAGTACCGGTACCGAAAAAAAGAAGATTTATTCATAACACACGTGAAAAGACCCAGGAAAACCGAGTTAACGATAAAAACGATAACAAAATAACGCTGAAAACCGATAAAAACCCTGAAAACCATACATTTCAGACCTGAGCCTCAACTCTCGTGGCCCGGTACCAAACGACTCACGGACCGGTACCAGTCCGAGGCCCGGGGGTTGGGGACCGCTGATCTTAATTATTTCACCGTGTTGCCTGACTTGTGGAAACAACTGCTATAAAAATATTGGCCTTCTCTTTAATATCCTGACACCAAGTAACCATTAACCTAGTACTAAATAAATGATAAATAAATAAATTGGTTTTGAACTATCGGCAGCAATTCTTTCCAACCATCACAACCTCAACAACATCACTTTGTGGTGAGTGATTTAATGCCGTTGTTCTGACAAACCATCCTACTGTTATGGTTGGAAGGAGGACTCAAGCGCAGGACTCCGGTACTGATGCTTACAAGAGTTTATTTACAAGTCACCAGGTGTATATACAAGAATGTGCAGGGGGGTGTTATATACAGCTGAGTGGGGGAAGAAGGGGTCTCCAGGGAAGTCCAAGGGAAAGCATACGTTCTTCAGAATATCCACTCACACGATCACAGGTTCACACTCCAACACTGCCACACGGGAAACACACGGGGAAAAATCCAAGAGGTTGCGTGGTAGACAACGATCCAGCGACGAACAGCAGTCACCTCCTGGCTTAAATGCTGCTCCCCTTAATGAGACACCTGGGTCTCATCTCCCGAGGGCGTGGACCAAGGGCATGAACCCACAGTGAGTTCCGCCCCGGCGAGAGAGAAGAGGAAGAGAAACAGAGAGGGCTGATCAGCGTGCAGCTGATCCGCCTGGCCGTGACAGTACCCCCCCCCTGACGGGAGCCTCCCGGCGACCCCCAGGCTTGTCAGGGTGAGCCGCATGGAACGCCCGCACCATACCCCGATCCAAGAGGGCCGCCTGCGGGATCCAAGAACGCTCCTCCATCCCGTAGCCCTCCCAATCCACGAGATACTGCAGACCGCGCCCCCGGCGCCGGACATCCATGATCCGCGAAACGGTGAAAGCCGGGTGGCCATCAATGACCCGGGCGGGTGGAGGGGGTCCGGAAGGAGGGCACAGAGGACTAGAGAGACACGGCTTCACTTGCGACACGTGGAAGGAGTTATGGATCCTCATATTCCGGGGCAGGCGAAGGCGGACAGAGACAGGGTTAATCACAGAGTCGACCTCAAAGGGACCGATGAAAGTGGGAGACAGTTTCTTGGACTCAGACCTGAGGGGGATGAATCTGGTAGACAGCCAAACCTTTTGTCCAGGTGTGTAGGTGGGAGCAGGGGTCCGGTGGCGATCCGCCAGGCGCTTATTGCGTTCCACCGTGCGGAGAAGGGAGGCCCGAGTCGCTCTCCAGGCGCGCCGACACCTCCGAAGATGCTGTCGGACAGAGGGAACAAAGTGCTCACCCTCGACGGCTGGGAAGAGTGGCGGTTGATAGCCCAAGGACGCCTCGAAAGGGGACACACCGGTGGCAGAGGAGGTAAGGCTGTTATGAGCATACTCAATCCATGACAGTTGCTCGCTCCAAGTTGACTGGTTAGTGGAGACCAGGCACCGGAGAGCTGCTTCGAGCTCCTGGTTGGCACGCTCCGTTTGGCCATTCGTCTGCGGGTGGAAACCAGAGGAGAGACTGACCTGAGCTCCGAGGGCACTGCAGAACTCCTTCCATACACGCGACGTGAACTGCGGTCCTCTGTCTGACACAATGTCCGTGGGGATGCCATGGAGGCGAAACACGTGGTCAGCTAGCAGCCGGGCGGTCTCTAGAGCAGTGGGGAGCTTAGGGAGGGCGACAAAATGAGCAGCTTTGGAGAAGCGGTCCACAATGGTGAGAATCACAGAGTTACCTGACGAGACGGGCAGACCAGTGATGAAGTCAACAGCGATGTGCGACCAAGGGCGGCTCGGAGTCGGCAGAGGGTAAAGGAGGCCAGAGGGTGGTTGATGGACACTCTTGTTTTGAGCGCAGGTCGAGCATGCGGAAATATACTCGCGGACGTCTTTGGCAAGGGAAGGCCACCAGGCGAAACGTTGGAGGAAGGTAATAGTGCGGTGGACCCCCGGGTGGCAGGTGAATCTGGCAGTATGAGCCCAATGTAACACTCGTGACCTTACTGAGGGGGGGACGAAGAGCAACCCTGGAGGGCCCGTTCCGGGGTCCGGTTCTGTCCGCTGAGCCTCTCGAATAGCCGACTCGATCTCCCAGGTCAGGGCCCCGACTACACAGGTGGGCGGTAGAATGGGAGAGTCCCGAGTTGCGTCTTCGGAGGCGGCGAATTGGCGTGAGAGGGCGTCTGGCTTGACATTACGGGAACCGGGTCTGTAAGTGATCGTAAACTGGAATCTAGTGAAAAACAGGGCCCACCTGGCTTGCCTGGCGTTGAGGCGTTTTGCCGATCGAATGTACTCCAAGTTCTTGTGATCGGTCCAGACCACAAACGGCTGGGCAGCACCCTCTAACCAATGGCGCCACTCCTCCAGGGCTAGCTTGATGGCTAGTAGCTCTCGATCTCCCACATCATAGTTGCTCTCTGCAGAGGTGAGACGGCGTGAAAAGTAGGCACAGGGATGCAGCTTACCTCCTTGCTGCTGGGAAAGCACCGCCCCCACTCCAGCGTCCGAGGCATCCACCTCCACAACGAACTGCCGGTCGAGATCGGGTTGGACGAGAATGGGCGCCGAGGCAAAGCGGTCCTTCAGATGGGCAAACGCACGTTGAGCCAGCCCATCCCAGCAGAAGGGAACCTTGGGAGAAGTAAGACGGGTCAGAGGCAGGACCAGTTTACTATAGTTGCGAACAAAGCGCCGATAAAAGTTCGCGAACCCCAGAAAGCTTTGAAGCTGTTTACGGTTAGAGGGGGTCGGCCAGTCAACAACGGCTTGAACCTTTGCGGGATCAGTCTTGAGGTTACCCCGATCGATGACGTGGCCCAGGAAGGAAACAGTTGAGACATGAAACTCACACTTCTCCCCTTTAACAAAGAGACGATTTTCGAGGAGACGCTGAAGCACTTGCCTGACATGGCGTCGGTGGTCGGCGACAGACTGGGAGAAGATGAGGATGTCATCCAAGTAAATGAAAACGAAATGGTCGATGAAATCTCGGAGCACGTCATTCACGAGAGCCTGAAACACAGCTGGAGCATTGGTGAGACCAAAAGGCATCACAAGATATTCGAAATGGCCCAGGTGAGTATTGAAAGCCGTCTTCCACTCGTCTCCCTCCCTAATCCTCACCAGATGGTAGGCGTTGCGCAGGTCCAACTTTGTGAAGATGGTGGCACCCTGAAGCAGCTCGAACGCGGAACTCAGCAGAGGGAGGGGATACTTGTTTTTAACTGTGATGGCGTTGAGGCCGCGATAGTCAATACAGGGCCGTAAACTTTTATCTTTTTTGGTGACAAAAAAGAAACCAGCAGCAACAGGTGAGGACGAGGGGCGAATGAGACCAGCAGCAAGTGACTCATTGATGTAATTTTCCATGCTTTCCCGCTCCGGTCGAGACAGGCTATACAACCTACTGGTCGGAAGCGGCGCGCCTGGGAGGAGGTCAATCCCACAATCGTACGGCCGGTGAGGGGGAAGAGAGCGTGCCTTATCTTTACAAAACACTTGCGCCAGGTCGTGATAGTCAGACGGTATGGAGGACAGATCAGGCGGTTCTGAAATAGTTTTATTGGGTGGTAGGTTCATGGCGGGGGTGGCGGCTTTTAAACAGGACATGTGACACTCCTCCCCCCACCCCGAAATACTCTTTTTCCTCCAATCAATCACAGGGTTATGTTGACACAGCCAGGGATAGCCCAAGACTAGTGGAGTGAGTGGGGCCTTAAAGACGTACAACTGTATGGTTTCAACATGATTGCCGGAAAGAGACAGGGAAATCGGTTCTGTGACATGAGTAATGTCTGGAAGACGCTGGCCACTAAGGGCTGTGACTTGGAGTGAATGAGACAGAGGCTCCGTGCTAAAACCTAACTTCAGTGCCAGCGAGGCATCAATAAAATTCTGTTCTGCCCCGGAATCAATCAGAGCGTCGAGAGAATGAGTCCTGAGACGAACCGTTAGCTTAGCCGCAATCATGAGACGAGGAGGAGACTGAGAACATGAGACCTCGCCCACCCGTACACTCCTCACTACCGGCGGGCGCTGTCTTTTAGCCGCGCCTGGCAATCCATGGCAATATGGCCCTTGCGGCCACAATAATAGCACTCACCGGCCCTCCAGCGACGATACCGCTCCTCGGGCGACAGACTGGAGCGGCCCAGTTGCATGGGCTGTTCACTTTCTTCCGTGCTGTCCAACGAGTGACTGCCGCTAGGCGCGCCCCCACCTGACGTCTCCATGCGCCCCGGGGGCCTCTGGGAAATGTAGTTTCCGATTCCCCGACGCGCCCGTAGGTGCTCATCCAACTTCACACACAGCGTAATCACATCAGACAAGGTCTTAGGAACATCTCTCATCATCAGTTCTCTCTTTAACTCATCACAAACATTATTCAGGAGAGTACTTATCAATGCCGACTGCCCCCAGCCAGTCTCTTCGGCCAAGGTCCAGAATTCGACCGAAAAATCCGCCATACTCCGCCTCCCCTGCTTCAAATTTAACAGTCTGTGGGCAGCCGCCTCCGCTCCGGTGCCTCTTTCAAAAACACTCTTAAATTTGGTGAGGAAGTCCTCATAAGAAATGTCCGGGGCTGTTCTCAAAACAGCTTGCGCCCAGTTTAATGCGTGCCCGCGTAATAGTTGAACCATAAAGGCGATTTTGGCCCCATCTGTCTCATATGTTCTTCGTAACTGACGGAATTGTAGTGTGATCTGAGTCAAAAATCCACCACATTTATCGAACTCACCCGAGAAAGGCTCCGGCGCTGGTAACGATCGCTCCGGTGGTTCTGTGGGGGCCGGCGTGGGGGAAACAGGCGGAGCGGCTGCAGAGGGACTGGGAGCCGATAGCTGAGGAGAAACAGACGGAGGGGGTGAGGGTGGGCTTACCGACGGTAGACGTTGAGCGAGGGCTTGAGTGAGTGCGGCCAGTTGTTGATTTATGTGCCGAAGCATGTGTTCGTGGCGTTCCAGAATCGCCTCCGGGGTGAGGACGGGTTGCTGGGTGGGGTTTGAGTCCGCTGAGTCCATGATGGCTGGATCGTTATTGTTACGGTTGGAAGGAGGACTCAAGCGCAGGACTCCGGTACTGATGCTTACAAGAAGAGTTTATTTACAAGTCACCAGGTGTATATACAAGAATGTGCAGGGGGGTGTTATATACAGCTGAGTGGGGGAAGAAGGGGTCTCCAGGGAAGTCCAAGGGAAAGCATACGTTCTTCAGAATATCCACTCACACGATCACAGGTTCACACTCCAACACTGCCACACGGGAAACACACGGGGAAAAATCCAAGAGGTTGCGTGGTAGACAACGATCCAGCGACGAACAGCAGTCACCTCCTGGCTTAAATGCTGCTCCCCTTAATGAGACACCTGGGTCTCATCTCCCGAGGGCGTGGACCAAGGGCATGAACCCACAGTGAGTTCCGCCCCGGCGAGAGAGAAGAGGAAGAGAAACAGAGAGGGCTGATCAGCGTGCAGCTGATCCGCCTGGCCGTGACACCTACTCAACCAAAGCTGCAAATTTGATAGTTTTGTGCAAAAAGCAGATGGCATTTCCACTTGAAAATTAACAAACATTCACAATGGCATATTAAAATCAAGTACCCGCGTCAATAAAGTGCTAATACTTAGCTATTTTCTAAATATGAAAAAGGCGTTAAATCACAGGCGGATGCTATCAACTTGCGCTTTTGTGTTGTGCACATGTGCAGAAGCAATAACTTGAAACTAGACTTGACCAAAGCTGGAAATTTGATTTCAATAGTTTTCTGCAATAAGCAGATAGTTTTTCACTGTACAATTAACAATCACAGTGGCTTAAAAAATACAGTGTCCATGTCAATAAAGTGCTAATAGTTCAAAATATGAAAACGGAGTAGTGTTAAATCACAGCCAGATGCTAGCAACTTGCATTTTTGTGTTCTGCGCATGCGCACACATATGCAGAAACAAGGGGTAGGATGGTTTGTGAGGTAGGATGTATTCCCAGAACACCGGGGACATTTTCTTTTTACTAGCCATAAGAAATGTGCAGGTCATTAATGTAACAGCTCAGCCAAGCTGATTGGTGGTGCCACAAAGTGACGTTGTCATACTGTCATGAGCCTCTCTTTATGGGTTGAGAGACCCTTACTTCTGCAAAGTGATAAGACAAGTAGCTTGTTATAAAAAAAAATTGTTTCTACATAAAACTGTAGGCATCTGTGCAGCTGTCGATCTCCAAACTAGATGGCTCAAAGGCACACAAAAAAAAAAACAGAGGAAAAACATACATATGATTTTGAGGTTTTTCTTTAAAAGGATGTTATCAGTTGTTATTACTCTCACTGTTATAGCTAACACGGTTTCTCTTCTACTGTTTACTGGGCTAAGCTTACTGAATGGAGATGGCAGCACAGATCACGTACATATGTTTGCTGAAGTAGCAAAAAATGACACCTTAGATGGTGGTGTTGGTGGTGGTATATGCCACCGGATGGAGTTTTTTACTCATAGTTTCCTGTCCAGGTTTTCACAGTTATCAGAAACTGTTTAGTTTTTGCAAAAAGAAAAAAAAAAGAAAACTTTTAGGGAAAGATCGTACTTTGGGTTCAAGTTGTTGGACAAAACCTCTTTTTCACACCAATACAAGCTCAAAACACAACACAAGGTACTCTAGTGAACCAGTAGGATACTTCAACAAATGCTTTCAATGATAGTACGGTGGTCAACACTGGACATGTTATGCGCACTTGTGCCCTCCTTATGTGATTGTCAATGACAGAATTAATGATAGACACCTCCTGGCTCAGGCCTCATGCATACAGGCCTAGACACTGGCAACTGACCAGCTGATGAGTGGTTGGTGTCTGCCTGTGGGTGAAATTGGTCACTGCAAAAACCTAATTGTGAGTGTTTTGGTTGGTAGCACATAGGTGATTGTACTTGTGGCTTGAATGGAAGAGGCTGCAACAATAAAAAAAAATACATATATACTATTTATACACTATTTACATGAAATAACAGAACAACAACCTATCCTCCAACCACAGTCCCGGAGATTAGCTGCTTAAAGACAGTCACAGTTGACCTTTGTCTGAGGTCACTTGGGAGATCGTTGCGGAGTGCATCGTGCAAACCCCTTTTGAAATAAGCTTCCCAATCGCTCTTCACCATTACAGGATCTTTAAGAGATATTGGGGACCTTGTTGTTCTTAAGAGAGTCTATGGACCCAGCATGTAGGTATGTAACGTGTAGGTGCAAGAACATTTAAGCCTCTAAACACTAACAGTGCCACTTTATACTAGATTCTGTGATGCACAGGGACTCAGTGCAAGGCTGCCAACACTGGAGCAATATGATCTCTCTTCTTTTGATCCAGTCAGTAATCTGGCCAAAGGACTTTGGACTAATTTCAAATAAGTAAGAGATGATTGATTAAGTCCAGTGTACAGTGCATTACGGTAGTCCAGTCTAGATGTAACAAAAGTATGCATTATGCTTTCCAAATTTAAAGGTTTTGAAAAAGATATTAGTCTAGAAATCTCAATTATTCTGGCCTCACTGATGCATGATTATGGGAGCAAAAGCAACAGTTATTTACTGGGCTGATTGCACTCAAAAGAGGTGGCAAAGCAGGTTTCCATCCACAAGTTATTCATTTTATAGAAATGAATAAAAGTTGCACTGATGAAAGAAATATCTTGACCAATAAATCAAAATATAGAAAAAATATTTTATTTCACCTCTTAATATTTGCTGATAGTGGATAAAAAAAGTGCAAGAATTGTATATTTACAAAAAATATACAAAATATACATGCTAAAATTTCTATCAGAATTGGACTGAGGCCATATTCAGAAAACACTTTGTTAAAAAATAGGACCAAAATAACGAAGAAATCTAAAGATGTTTCTGATCTGAAAGTAAGGAAAAAAATCTAAGAGATGATTGAAGAAGCTTGCCGGAGTCCTGGGACTGTAAGATCTACTTCCAGTCAGTCAAACTGTGCAGGAAACTTAACTGTGTTGGATAAATATGGAAATAAAATCAACACTATAAAAAGAAAATAACTCAATGTTAGAACGTGGTTTGATCTACTTTGTCATCTATATGACAGATTCAACCCCCTTCATTATTTAGCGAAGCAATATTTAGTAAAAGTTTCATGCAGCATGGTTAGAAATAAAATAATAATTAATAACTAAAACTATTCAAATAAAAACATACACTCAACAAAAATATAAACGCAACACCTTTGTTACTGCTCCCATTCCCCATGGGATGGACGTAGAGACCTAAAATTCGTTCCAGATACACAATATAACCATCCCTCCCAAACAGTGGTCACAAATCAGTCCAAATGTGTGGTAGTGGGCACATCTGCTATATTGAGATAATCCATCCCACCTCACAGGTGTGCCACATCAGGATGCTGATCTGACATCATGAGTAGTGCACAGGTGTACCTCAGACTGCCCACAACAAAAGGCCACCCTGGAATGTGCAGTTTTGTCTCACAGCAAAATGCCACAGATGCCACAAGCAATGAGGGAGCGTGCAATTGGCATGCTGACAGCAGGAATGTCAACCAGATCTGTCGCCCGTGCATTGAATGTTCATTTCTCAACCATAAGCCGTCTCCACAGGCGTTTCAGAGAATATGGCAGCACATCCAACCGGCCTCACAACCGCAGACCTCGTGTAACCACACCAGCCCAGGACCTCCACATCCAGCAGGTTCACCTCCAAGATCGTCTGAGACCAGCCACCCAGACAGCTGCTGGAACAATTGGTTTGCACAACCAAACAATTTCTGCACAAACTGTCAGAAACCGTCTCAGGGACGCTCAACTGCATGCCCGTCGTCCTCATCTGGGTCTTGACCTGACTCCAGCTCGTCGCCGTAACAGACTTGTGTGGGCAAATGCTCACATTCGATGGAGTCTGGCACGTTGGAGAGGTGTGCGCTTCACGGATGAATCATGGTTCACATTGTTCAGGGCAGATGGCAGCTGAGAATGTCCCAGTTCTTGCATGGCCAGCATACTCACCGGACATGTCACCCATTGAGCATGTTCGGGATGTGCTTGACCGGCGTATACGACAGCGTGTACCAGTTCCCATGAATATCCAACAACCTCGCACAGCCATTGAAGTGGAGCGGACCAACATTCCACAGGCCACAATTGACAATCTGATAGACTCCATGCGACGATGTGTTGCACTGCATGAGGCAAATGGTGGTCACACCAGATACTGACCGGTTCTGGGTCCCCAGACCCCCAATAGCGCAAAAAACTGCACATTCCAGGGTGGCCTTTTGTTGTGGGCAGTCTGAGGTACACCTGTGCACTACTCATGATGTCAGATCAGCATCCTGATGTGGCACACCTGTGAGGTGGGATGGATTATCTCAATATAGCAGATGTGCCCACTACCACACATTTGGACTGATTTGTGACCACTGTTTGGGAGGGATGGTTATATTGTGTATCTGGAATGAATTTTAGGTCTCTACGTCCATCCCATGGGGAATGGGAGCAGTAACAAAGGTGTTGCGTTTATATTTTTGTTGAGTGTATAAACTGGCTCCTAATGGACTGATATTATACCAACAAACAATTTTAAGGTTTCATCTTTTAAATGTATTGTTTTATAAATAACATTAACATTTTTATTCCATTAATAGAACCTGAAATGTTTCCTAATGTTTAAGTTAAAGAGAGATCTGCAGTTGTCCAGCTGATGGTGGTGGAGACACATAAGCAATGTGAAGTCGTCAGGGTTGTCTTCCACGAGTCTACATAACAGGCCAGAGACACTGAGACACCCTGATGGTTCAGTTCAGCTGTAGCAGCAGCAAAGAGGCAATTATCCAGAGTCATTGAAGCGAAAGACAGGAGGAAAATCAATACATAATTTCAGCATTTCAGAGGGTGTTTCCTTCAACTGAATCAATGTCTCAATTCACCACTCTGACTTAGTTGTTTTGTGAGTTAAGCTCTTTTTGTGTTTCTTATTGTACAATGAAAATAGTTGATAATAAATAATGATTTACCTCTACTTCCTGTTGTGGGTTATATAAAGTCACCTTAAAGCTGCTGGATGCAAATAGAGTTTGAATTTGAATCTGCTAAATGTGAGGTCTAGCATTACTAAGAACTGACAGCACACTGCCGTGAATTTTTAGTCTAAAGTCACAAAAAAAGGTTAAACAGACACCTCTGTGCATCCTCTAAGTGGCCCAGCCGAGAGAAATTCACTTTACCCGACCCGGGGTTAAGCGTCCGGGAGGAGTTTCATCCAGTCCTAATGGCGCAGGAGCGTGGTGTAAGTTCACGCAAAGTTTACGGTTTCCACGCTGTACCATTTTATTACACTGTCACACTGTATTATGGAGGGCGGGCAGATGGGCAACCCCTGCTTACACCGCACCAAGATGCCATGGTTAAGTGACAGCAGCCAGACACAAAAATGAAACAAATCAATAGTGGCGTCTCTCATGGAGAAGACCAAACCATGGCACAACATGATAATGACCACAAAGCCACTGAAGCGTTGAGGCTACCCTCAGAGAGGCACTTGTTTAAATGAATCTAGGTTAGTATGATTGACTAATCGCCGAGTAAATTAGAAAAGACAATATCATACAGCTCTGTGCTGCATATCAGAGCTTTGTTCTGCTCTTAGCACCCATGGCCCACGATGGTTGTCTAACATAATGGTACACCTTCCTCCATAACCTGGCAATTATGCTGCTTGCAAAAACTTCAGGCATTATCTCCTTACAAAACAGTAAAAGACCCATTTTTAGGATTAGATATGGCTAACTTTTATGTTGTGAATTTGAATATGAAAAGAGACTGGTGGGGCGCACAGGGAGCCCATGGGACCCAAACACAGACTTCCTCTAAAATGTTAATCGTTTAGCTAATTGAAGGTATGTTCTTTGTCGGCGCTGCGTTTTGGAGGGTCTCTTCTATGGACCGAGCGAGCACAAGGTAGCAGCGCTTTTAGATGTTATTGTATTTGACTGCTGCTGCACCAGGGTGCCAGTGGATTTAGGTGCTTTTAAGATAAGTTACGGGAAAAACGCACCCATACCCACAGATGTGAATGAAGACACACAAAAACCTGTACGTATACCCACCCACACACCCACCCGTGCAGCGACACAGGCACACACACACACTCGCACATGCCATCATTTGCATTTCAAAAGAGCATAATTGCCCAGGGCGGTGACAGGGGGAGTGTGGCCTCAGGATTCCCCGAGAGCGCCTGTGAAGTTAACGAATCATAAGTCGAGATTCAGCCGAAGCTCCTCTTTCATACAAGCACATTCACACCAGCGTCCTCCGGAGTAATAGGCTGGTAGAGCAGCCGTATACCGTTATTCAGGCAACACATTTAGTGCCTTTTGCAGTTCAGGTAAAAACCTTGAAGTGATTCTTTTTTTGTAAAAAAAATATATATAAAAAGCTTTTTTTAAACATAATTTTAAGTTGTCTAAAATTTTGAGCCCAGTTTATATTTGAGCAGACCAGCACAATAAATACATGTAAAATGAGACATGCATTAAATTATTGCATTTTTTTTCTGTTAAATGCAATTTTTTTTTTTTAAATGAGGCTCATTTTTTAGGGTTGCTTTATTTTATAAGTAATAACATGACAAATTTACTTGCAAAATTTTATAACCAGTCTTTTGTTCAGCTTTAGAAACATGCTGCATTCATTTCAGTTTACATCAGATGTGAATTGCTCTGGATACAGCTCTGAGTAATGGTCTTCCATTTCATCCCTCAGCACTGCTGTCAGCGAGGCATTTTCTGTGCGATTCCCATGGTTTATTGTATACGCCTCTGCACACATTCATTTTAATGCTTCCGTACAAGGTAAAATGTGTAGTAGAGCCAGTCTTGAGCCAAAGTTTGTTTTTCTTATGTTATATTCAGCACAATGAGACCGCCAGAGTTATGACACAAGAAATATATACACTAGTTTTAATGATTTTATTATAATTTTAGTCACATGCAACCCAACTGTCAGTTTTAGTGAGTTTTTATCCAGTGTGGAGAATCAAATGTGAGACTGCTCCTGAACAAAAGGAAGAAATTGCACATTTTTAAGTTGTAGAAGTTTAAGGAAGGCCACAGAAAAGTGGCCTTAGGTGAGAAAGAAGGTCCTATCTTCCCGCTCTTCGTCCTTGCAAACGTAAAGCAATAATTCTAAATAAAATGCAACTGAAATATATAAAATCAAAGTTGTTGTATTTGTTTTTTATTAAAAGAATTAATCCATCCATCAATCTTCATCTTCTTCCGCTTATCTGGGGTCGGGTAGCAGGGGCAGCAGCCTAAACAGAGAAGCCCAGACCCCCCTCTCCCCAGCCATCTCCTCCAGCTTGTCGGGGTGAACACCAAGGCGTTCCCAGGCGAACCGAGAGATATAATCTTTCCAGCGTGTCCTGTATCTGCCCGGGAGCCTCCTCCCATTGGGACATGCCTGGAACACCTCACCCAAGAGGTGCCCAGGAGCATCCTTGTCAGATGTCCAAACCACCTAGTGATGGGAATTCTGTCTCTTTTTGGAGAACGGGCTCTTTCGGCTCGGATCACTAAAAAGAGCCGGGTCTTTCGGCTCCCAACCGGCTCTTCAGGTTGTTTTGTTGCTTTAATTAATTGATTATCAACAACAATATAAAATTATGCACAAAAGAAATTACTAATGTAAAAAAACAACGTGGATTTATTTATATGTTTACCTATAAATATATATACGGTGGCCCCTAGAGTCAAAGCATGTACAAACTCCAAAACACGTACAAACTCCAAAACACATCGCTAGCATTAACTGACCTTCCAAAACAGAGCTACCTAGATCACTTAAATTACACAATTGAAAGGATATGCGTATTGTTTGTGTATTTATACACAAGCACTCATATATATTCAAATAATAAAAAATAAAAAAAAGTTCATTTACCTGTTACTACCACACACCAAATCCGGTCGTTGGTACTTCTTGGCTTGTGTAGCCACTAGGTAACAAAAGCTCAACACTGCCCCCTAGCATCCTGGAGCACTTCCGTTGTGTTTTGTATGTGTTTTGGAGTTTTTACGTGTTTTGGAGTTTGTACGTGTTTTGTCTCTAGGGGCCACCGTAAATATACTTTTATTTATTCACTCCACATACAATGTAATAAATAAATCATATAATACAAAAAACAACTATTCACATTTCAACTTTTAACTGTTTAAATTTTCAGCTTTTTCCATTCAAACAAATTTAAAGTGAAACAACACAAAACACTGCAAACCACAACACAATTAAATATAAATTAAAATATGCAAAACACAAAGAAGATGCACATTCACAGTCATATGGGCCTGCGTGAATAAACTTTCTGAATCCTTTATCATCCGTAACTAAAAATTGTTGTGGACCAATAATATACCTTTCTAATGTGCCCTCCAAGGTGCTCAGGAACTTTTACTCGTGCACCATAGAGAGCATCCTGACGGGAAACATCTTAACCTGGTTCGGGAACAGCACCATGCAGGACAGACGAGCTCTACAGAGGGTTGTGCGGTCAGCTGAGCGCACCATCCGCTCCGAGCTCCCTGACCTGCACTCAATCTACAGCAGGCGGTGCTGGACCAAGGCCAGGAAGATCGTGAAGGACCTCAGCCATCCCAACAACAGACTGTTCTCTCTGTTGAGGTCAGGAAAGCGATTCCGCTCCCTGAAGATCAACACAGAGAGACTGAGGAGGAGCTTCTTCCCGCAGGCGATACGGTCTCTCAATCACACCACCACACAGTACTGACCCACACATATAGTTCTTACACACACACTGGACATTCTGGACATTGTTTTCACTTCATCACTTAAATCACTTTAAGCATATTTGCACTGCACAAGACATTAAATAATGTGGATTGCACAACACTGGTCATTATATTCTTCATTTCCAGTTAATACTTGTACAGCTGCTGTTATTGTGTATATATATATTTATAATTCTTCATACATTCTTATATATTTCTATACTGTGTATTGTGTATTTTGTTGTACAGTTATTTTATTTTCAACTTTAATTTATATATTTTATTTTATTCCTTCCTAGTTAAATTTACCCTTTTTAATTTTCATATTTATTTCCTATCTTATTCATAGCCTTTTCTTTTTTCTTTAGGTCACGAGCAGTTGTCTAAGCATTTCACTGCATATCGTACTGTGTATGACTGTGTACGTGACAAATAAAATTTGAATTTGATTTGAATTTGTGACGTTGTTGTCTCTGGCTCTCTTTTTCTCTCTTTCCCTCCCGCTCTGTTCCTGTGCTACCCCCCTCTGCCCAGCGCAAGCACAAGGCTCGCGTATGGAGTAGGGCTGCCACGATTAGTCGACTAGTCACGATTATGTCGACTATTAAAATCGTCGACGACTAATTTAATAGTCGACGCATCGTTTGAAGCTTTGTAAGATCACAAAGGACGCAGGAATGAGTAGTAGGATTTAAGAGTGTAATAACGGACTGAAACAGAAGATGGCAGCACTGCATGTACAAGGATGCCAGCTGCCGTTAAACCCCGAAGAAGAAGAAGCTGTGTCCCAGAATTCATAGCGCAGCCCAGCGCAGTTGTCAACAATGGCGGCAGCTAGTTAGTTTTAACTTTACTCTTATTATTCTTTCTTGGTCACAAAATAAACGTTTAACATATTTTCAGGCGAGAATGTAGCTGTGTAAACCTCAAATATCTGCTCAGTTTATCAGGACACCACATATTTTCAAAAGCGCTCCGACGTTTTCGGAGACGTCTGTTACCCACTAGCTCGTTAGCTAGGCGGGGGCAAGGCTAACTAGAGCCATGAGAACACCGGACTCCCGGCAAATCGTTTTCAAACCCACCGCCGTCTTTCGCTAGTCAGGTTAAACATATATATAAGTCACTTAGATAACTTAAAAATGTTATTGTTTGGCTTTCTTTAGTATTTTATTTGTTCCTGAGTAAATCGGTTTGGCTGAGATTAAAGTTATAGTTTTTGCACAGCTAAAACTGTCAAGCAGACAGCTGATTATCAGAAGTGTGAGACGCTGGAGAATATACTCCGGTGTCCTGTTATATTTTAGAAAGCAAGGAGTTTATTAAACTTCACCGAAACAATCTGCAAATTTCATTAAAAATTAATAAACTACCATCTTGTCTTTATTTTTAGTTAGCACAAACACTTCAAGCTGTAAGCTAATGATAGTTATATAAGACCAGATGCTGCTGGTGCAATAAGCTGTACGTCCAATGGATGATGATCTGATTAGTCGACTAATCGCAAAAATAATCGGTGACTAGTCGACTATCAAAATAATCGTTTGTGGCAGCCCTAGTATGGAGTGAAGCGGAAAAAAAGTGCGAGAGAGAAGGTGGGAGAAAGAAAAACAAAACGGCTTGCGTCGTTCACTTCAAAGAGCCGGCTCTAAGAGCCATTTCGTTCGCGACCAACACATCACTAGAACCACCTCAACTGGCTCCATGTGAAGGAGCAGCGGCTCTACTCTGAGCTCCTCCCAGATGGCCAAACGTCTCACCTTATCTGTAAGAGACACGAGAAGAGATATCTGTGAGAAGACCATCGAGGGAACGGTTCACCCTGCCCGGGATAGGGTTACTGGGGCCCCGCCCTGGAGCCAGGCCTGGGGAGGGTGCCCGAGGGCAAGCGTCTGGTGGCCTTAGTCCATGGGGCCCGGCAGGGCACAGCCCGAAAAAGGGACATGCAGGCCCAACACCTGCAGGAGGCGCCATAGAGGTCGAGTGCATTGTGAGTCAGACGGTGGCCAGCAGCGGAGGTCCTGGCGGACCGATCCCCTGCTACCAAAGAATGAATCATCAAAGAAAATATTTTTGGTCAGGCTACTTGATTGCCTTCTGACAAGTTTCTGTGGGGAGAACTCAGCCGATTTATCAAGCCAATATTATCACCTACCCATTCATCCTCTTATCCTACTCGAGCTGGTGGGGCTTAAACCCAGCTACCATAGAACAGGAGGCAGGGTACAGGTCTACAGTCTGTTTCAGGCTAACACGGGAAGACACACAACTATTTGCACTCACATTCACACCTGTAGCTAACCCCTCACTGCATGGCTTTTAGAACTGTGAGTGAAAGCTGGAGAGAACCCATGCTGGCCCTGATTAGATGGTGAATTCGGATCCAGCGTGAGGGAACAGTGCTAACCTCAGTGCCCCTGTGCTGCCCCAGTATGACCTATTAGTTGGTACGTCAGCATTGGCATTTCTAATGGCTAGTACATAAAAAAACAAAACAAAAGAAACAAAAAAAGAAAGAGATGAAAGAAACACCATTCAAACATCTGAATATCAGCTTTTGAAATATCAGTATTGGTTTTACAAACCTTGTGACCTGCAGAAAATACACTGTTTGAGTAATACCGTATTTTCACGACCATAAGGCGCACTTAAAAGGCTTAGATTTTCTTCAAAAAGTACGGCGCGCCCTATAGCGCAGTGCGCCCTATGTGTTGTAAGGAGGACGTAGTAGAGAACACCATGAGAACGTTAAAGGGTGAAGTGTGGGCGTTGATCGTATATACCGGGACAATCGCACATACCTGTATAAAAGAACAGGTATGTGCATTATGCAGGACATCGTTGTTTTAACAACCCTGAAAATGGCAAAGAGACACGCTTACGAAGCACAGTTTAAACTGAAGGCCATCAGCTACGCGGAGGAACATGGAAATCGAGCAGCGGCGAGAGAATTTAAGATAAACGAATCGATGGTTCGCAAATGGAGGAAGCTGGAAAACAAGCTCCGGCAGGTCAAGAAAACGCAGCTGAGTTTCCGCGGACATAAGGCGAGGTGGCCCGAGTTGGAGGAAAGACTCGAGCGGTGGATCATCGAGCAAAGAGCGAGCGGGAGAAGCGTTTCGACGGTCACCATTCGGCTAAAAGCGGTTTCACTTGCTGAAGAGATGAACATTGAACATTTCCAAGGAGGTCCGTCTTGGTGCTTTCGTTTCATGAAACGGTGCCATTTTTCCATCCGGACCAGGACTACGGTAGCGCAGCAACTTCCAGCGGATTATAAGGAAAAGCTGGCCATCTTCCGCTCCTACTGCAGCAAACACATCGGCGACAAAAACATCCAGCCCAGCCACATCACAAACATGGACGAGGTCCCGCTCACTTTTGACATCCCGGTGAGTCACACTGTGGAGAAGAAGGGGACCAGCACGGTAGCGATACGCACAACGGGGTATGAAAAGTCTTCTTTTACTGTTGTGCTTGGCTGCCATGCTAATGGACAGAAACTGCCGCCTATGGTGATTTTTAAGCGAAAGACTTTGCCTAAAGAGAAGTTTCCAGCAGAAATCATCATTAAGGCAAATGAAAAGGGCTGGATGGATGAGGAAATGATGAAGGAGTGGCTGAGGGAGGTGTATGTAAGGAGACCAGGTGGTTTTTTCCACGCATCACCATCGCTGTTGATCTGTGACTCTATGCGTGCCCATCTCACAGCCGATGTGAAAAAACTTGTGAAGCAAATGAACTGTGAGCTTGCTGTCATTCCGGGAGGCCTGACAAAGGAGCTCCAACCGCTGGACATCGGTGTGAACCGCCCGTTCAAAGTAAGGCTGCGAGCGGCCTGGGAGCGATGGATGACCGGTGGAGACCACAGTTTCACTAAGAGTGGAAGGCAGCGCCGGGCGAGTTACGCCACAATTTGCCAATGGATTGTAGATGCTTGGGCTAACATGTCTGCTGGCACTGTTGTTCGAGCTTTCGCAAAAGCCGGCATCGTTTCCGAGGAGCCGCACGGCACGGAAAGTGACTCTGACGGTGAAGACAGTGAACCTGGCATGTTTGATGGAGATTTAGCGCAGCTGTTCAATTCAGACACAGAGGATGAGGACTTCGATGGGTTTGATTGATGATAAAAATGTGAGTACTAAACTTTGTTTTGCTCCTGCTTTATTTTTAAATACGCACACTTGTATGCTTGTGTGTTGTTGATGATGACGATTATTGGTAATAAAAATGTGAGTACCAAACTCAGTTTTGCTCCTGCTTTATTTTTAAATATGCACACTTGTATGCTTGTGTGTTGTTGATGATGACGATTACCGGCAATAGAAATGTGAGTAAGGTACCGAATTCACGTTTGCTCCCGCTTTATTTTTAAATACGCATACGGTACTTGTATGCGCCCTATGGTCCAGTGCGCCTTATGTGTGTGTTAAATACAGTAAGGGCACACATAACTGAGACTGCGCCTTTTAGCACAGTGCGCCTTATGGTCGTGAAAATACGGTATATCATACTATGAACATTTATATCATTGAGCTTATTGATTACCATAAACTAAAAAGCATTTTATCATAGTTCTTGCTTTAAAAGACTTCTATTTATCTTGTTTTATGTTGCTGATTAAATGTTATTACAGTCATTGTAGTGAAAATCAACAGACAAAAAACATAGATGTCTTGATTCAGCCCTGCGCATTCAGGCAGAGCACCGAGGACAAGTCAGTGAACAAGAAGCTGAGGTGATGCTGAGTCTGATACTACATGGACTATAGTCAAGTGAAAGGTAAGCTGCCTTGTTGTTGGAAAGAGTGATGGCCTGGCAGAAGTGTTATTTGTCTTGTATTGCTGGGTGAGCCCTCATGTCCACTCAGGAAGAGATGAAAAAGGGATGGACGTTCTGTCTGGGAGAAGTGCTAGCAATGTGGTGGAGGACAATCTGTCATCAGCAGTCATCACTTAACTCAACCCAGAGCTGCACCACTCACTCAATGAAAATCTCACCAGACTAAAATGGGAATGCTGGGCAGAGCCAGAGAGAGATATGATTAAAAACCCACATGAAATGAAATGCAAATCCTTTTACTTTAGTGCTGGCCTCAGAAATCTGAGCGTAAGTCACATTTAGACAAATCTAGAAAACATTTTAAAAAAAACAAGAAGAAATATTTAACCTGATGAGCTGCTTCGGAAACGTATCCTACGTTTTCACAAATGGTCAAGTCTGCCATCCATGTTGACACCTGATTGCTTAAACCCAAACACAGTGTAGTGCCTAACAGAGGTTGGCATTGCACGTGGAAATGAAGGACATGCGGAGTGGTTGCCCTGTCTCATGACACAATAAATGACTATGATACAGATTCCCGCAAAAACAAGGACTGCTTTTCAATTCCACCTTTTTTACGCCGATGAAAGATGAACCCTGGGTAAAGTGTGCAGAGCTGTGGTATTAATATACATCACAGGGCAGAGTGCCACACTAAATCAGAAGCCCCGGTGCATTTGTTATTCTAATGACAAGCAATGGCTGCTCAAAGATGGGAAATCTGAAGTTGGCAAGAAGATGAAAATTTTAAAAAAGACTAAAGGGCTTAATAAAAATGCAGAACCTTGTGACATTAGCCAGGTGTTGTTATTGCCACATAAATTTCAGCAGCTTTTTTACTTAACTAGTAACTAAAAATTGGAAATTAAACGAGTCCAATGTTACATTCATCTATTTAAACCACATACAAAAGGAATGTATTAAATTCTTAATTAACAATTTCAAACAAGGGAAGCCACTTTTTAAAAATCCCATTCGGGCCTCGTTACTTCATATCTCTTTTATGCATGTCCAAGGTGTCTTAACCAGCAGCTGCTCATCTGACCCAAAAGATCATAAATCAGCTCTCAGAGGAAGATTGAGTGAAAAGGGGAGGAGAAGATAGATGACTCTGCTGAACTCTCGGGATTGAATAATCAATACTGACAAAAATAAATGGCTTAACTATTTATTAAAGTCTGTGGTTAGCGCCGCAGCCCAATTCCTGTAATGTATATTTCATATACTTTTATACCCATTGATTAGCTGCCTTGTAGTTTGTAAATTACGTGTATATTGATTTGCTCATGATGCACTTGTGACTTTTACTGTCACCCATTTGTGCCACTGATAGAGAGATCAAGATTGAACTCTGTAACATAAATATTTAACCATTTTCTTCTTGGTAAAGTAGGAATTTATGTGGCATTAAAATATTCTATATGTCTAGAGATTAGAATTACTATCAACAGCACGTTATTATTTGATTACTTACAGAAATGCACGAGTATGATTATTGTGAAAAGCCTTTAAAGAGGAGGTAGTAAAGTTTTTTCATGAAAAGAATATATTATTACACACACACACACACACACACACACACACATATATATATATTGTTACAAAGACTTAAAATGTGTATAAATAAATTTTACAAAATGAAGTCAACTTGTTATCAGGTACCTGATGTGTTACCTGATAATAAAGACATTAAACAAAAGAGCACTGCTATTTTCTCCCATTATCAGAGCTTACGTGCATATTCCAGGGAGGGATATTAGAGTCAAAAGATGTCCCCCTGAATCCAAACAGATTACAAAAAGAAAGAGTGGAATTGTAGAAGGACAGAGGCTAGGCTAGGTTGGGATCAGTGGCGCCAGATCAATTATCAATAGGCCGCTCACACCAATACACTTCCTGCTGACGCTCAGGGCTCTGGTTACACAGATGAAAATGGGTGGGCAGGTCAAGAGTGTGATGATGATTTATGTTAGCGGGGCAGATGTGTTATTTTGTGGAGAGAGCGTCTGATAGAGATGCCTGAATGTCACCGCATGGACTTTGGGAGAGTGAGCGAGTGTTTCATACCAATGGACTGTTGCTGGCATGCTGGAGATACTTCAAAAGTCCACAAAGTGGTAGAAACTCACAGGGATGTGAAAAACACTGTTTAGCAGGTTTGGAATATTTTTTTTATCGTTAGCCAAGAACTAAGAAGGGAAAAACACTCCAAAGACTTCTGAATTATTTTTTTTTATTATTTTTAAATTATTTTTGTGCTTTTATGCTAGTTATCCTGAAAACATCAGGTTTAAAATCAAACAAGAGGCACATTTTAAAAACAAAGCTGAGCCTCAATGCGTACCAATAATGACATAATTTTTTTATATTTGTATAAAATAGTGCAAGTGCAAAAAATAAGATCAGTTTTATCAGTGCTGTCTTTAGATGATCGATAAATGCCGTCTGAAGTCCAAAACCAAACGGCTGTTTATAATAGTTTAATCTCATTGTATGATCATATTTATATTTATGACTTGGTATGTGACGCTGGAAAAGCTGCACACTCAATTAAAAAAAATTTTTTTTAATAAAAACATGGTAACGGTGTATTGTGGTAGTAGCCGCACTGGTAAATTTTTGTCAGACGATTAAATGTAAAATAGTGTCTCTTTAAAAAAAAAAGTTTTTGAGGCTGCAGAGGCAAAATTCAAAATGTGATTACCCATCCTTTCATCACACCACCACGACAAACACGAACGTTGAGGTGAACAGGTACCACATGTGCACACTCCCAGACACGCAAATGAGATCCTGGTTTCGACCTGTCAGTCACCCATGCCACTCTCAGCCAAGGTCTAGTGACAACTGTTAAATCAGAGCATGCCTTAATCCCTGCCATGGATAATGCTGTTAAGCGTAGAGGAGCATCTTGTCTAGCACACCCTAATTACCCCCGAATGAGTCCAGCTCCTCCTTCTACCCACATGGTGCCCAACTCCACATCCTGGTGGCGAGAATAGACCAAAAGAAACCACTTAGCATCACTGAAGAGTCTCTTTTTTTTTTCTTTTCTTTCGCAAAGCAAAACAAAGAGCTAAACTCGCCTCCTGAGCTCCCTAACCTCTGAGCTGCTGTAATTGGGGTAGAGCTCAATAAAGATGCGACCTCCAACCCCCTCCTCTTCCTCCTCCTCCTCCTCCTCCATACCCCACCTCAACTTACCCCTTGCAACTGTGTCCACCTGGCTCTCAGCCGTGGTAAATTGGGTTAACGCACACTAAGTGTCCCATCGTTAGCGTTGTTAATTGACTACTGCGTGTGATAATTAACAGGGAGCGGACTGCCTACCTCGCTAATCTTATTTAGGTCATTTGCATTTAAAATGGTTTTGGTCTCTCTGGCAAGTTGAAAAAAAAAAAAACTTGCGCGTGCAAATCATATTTGATGGGTGAGTCTGACTGTGCAGGCACTTAACATAAAGTGCTGTCAAACTAGGACTTGTGCTTTTTTCCAAATGGTACATCTAAGTTTGAAAACTTTCAGATGACTGCACCAAAATAACACACACAGAAAAAACAAAAAACTGTGCACCAAAGGCATGATGTCCCGTAAAAGTTCATCCCATCCCACTTCTCTTTCTAGTTGGAGTTGTGAACTCTTAATGTATTTAGGTTGATTTTGTTGCCACGCTGCGATACCTCCAGATGAATGTTTCCTTTGTTGAAGCACCTTCTGTCCTATTTTGGCAATGACACGAGCGCTCGGTAGCTACGGGGGAGACACACGACTGAGCACTCCTCCTGATTCACACAAGCATTAACACAGCACATTAGCTCAGCGGAGTTGTGGGAATGAAAGATGGGCGAACACCGCTGCCCCAGGCAAAGTGAAGACGTACACTAAAGCCAGCTGCCATCTATTATGGATAGCCAGCGCCGACCCCTGCTGTTAGTGTTACAGGGGTGATAGTACTGTCCTTGCCGAGGCGGTGACCTTCGTTGGTGGGGAGAGGGTGCTGGGCAGATTAAAAGTGGACTGGCTCACCGTGCAGTCCAGGCGTACCCCTGATGTTCTGCCCAGATGGCAACCACGCACACTCACATGAGCACACGCACACACAGACGAGTAAACACACACTCTGCTGCATCCTGGGAGGGCAGATGTGGGGTACGAACATAGCCGCTCCTCAGGGTGCTCAGCCTTCAGAGTCTATACGCTACATCTACATTTTTTCCCTTCGCACACACACACACACACATTTACAGAGCAACACACACACCCAGCATGTAGTCCTCAGAGGTCTAACCAACCCTCACCTCCTCCACTCTGCGTCTGAGTGTTTCTCCATCACTTAATTCTGGCTGTATGTATGTGAATCATCCATCACTCACTCAATCAGTCCATTGAATTTCATTTAGTGCGGTGTTACACAGGGCATGTGATTGATTCACTGGTACCTTTTCACTGAAGCTTGAATGACACACAATGCTGGTTTGTGTAGAGGCTCACACACACACAAGCACGCACGCACGCACACACACACACACATATGTACATATCGCTTGCTTATATGCTACTGCACTGGGTTTCCTCTGCCAGGGGGGGAGAGTTGGTGCCCATGCTGCCAACGAAGACCCCTTTGAGATTTCCTCAAGGTCGCCATGTCCAGCTGGCTGTGCCAACATCTGTTCAGAATGGCCTCAAGACTGGCATGAGAGAGGCCTGTCTACGCTGCTTGACCTTGGCTCGGCGGCCACGGTTTTGGGAAAAAAATGACTGTTACAGCAGACAGACTACAGCGTGGATGATGCATACATGTGGTGTAGTGCACCTTCTTAAATGTAAACGTGTCGTCAGACTGTAACCCAGATACGCTCTCTATACTAATTAAATGCACAGGCTAACATTTAAAGCGACTTCACGCAGTATGCCATCCATGTGCTTCGCTGTAATCAACAAAAGCAGCAACATCACCATCGCGGTGATAAAAATAGATCATAGCAAGGCTAAAAAACATGTTCACATTGTTGCAGCTACACAAGTTTATGCACAATCCCAGTTAGGGTTTGTGTTTGTTACTCACAGTGTTAATGTGGACATCTATTTTGTTTTAGTTTTAGTCGAATAAATATCCCTCACACTCTGTCAGCTGCAGATAACCTTATGACACAAGGAGATTACTTTTGATTGGATCACTTCCAAACTCATCCCGCCTTTCTCCACAACTTCATTCGTTCTGGTTGGATCTCGTCTCTCCAAAACATTTTCATCTCCTTTTTATTCACTGACTAGAAGTTCAATACATTTTAGCAAAGTTTTGGTCCTCTTATTGTCTTGTTTTCATTAAAAAAACCCCCACTAACAATCAGTAAGAAAAACAAAACAAAACAAAAAAACACAGTAAAAATGAAATTAAAACTGGTTAGTCAGTAGGTTGTTAAAACCCCATAAGAGAACAAATTTTGGCAAATATATGACATATATATATATATATATATATATATATATATATATATATATATATATATATATATATATATATAGGTGTGTGTGTGTGTGTGTGTGTGAACTACCCAATGCGTCCAGGACAGGACGGTTTCATGGGTCCTTGGCAATAATCCCACCAACTCAGGCTGGAAAAACTAACAAAAGAAACCAAAAGGCAGATACAGACACACACACATTTACACACACACACACAGTCCTTATAAAAAAAGTTGATAAAAGTCCAAACTTAAGGTTGCTGATTTCATGTGACTGATGTGCAGTTTATATTAAAGCTACTTTCAGCTGCTCACTCCTTCACACAGAGGTCACCACAGAATGCAGCTCCAAATGTTTGAATTGGCAGATTTTTGTGTCAAATGCACGTCCTGATACAACATGAAAGGGATTTGCATCTCCTGCTGGCATCTTGCATTCGTTCGGCAAACATACAAACCACTACACTATGGAGCCACTATGTGTAAAACAACACTGACAACCTAATTAATAGCAGAGTGAAGCCAAATTGGACAAAATATCTTGAACGACATTAGCTTAGTTATTTCTATTATATTTTTTAATGCTTGCTTTTAAAACATAATTTATTAGTCTAGATTTTTTTTGCACCTCTGTTTGCCCAGTGTGCTATTTAAAAAAATACTTGACTTTAGTTGGTACTGGTGTATTATCTGTTCCCTAATATGTGACAAAAAGTTGTGAGATATATTGATGACACAGTTTACAAACCAAGCAGCTGCAAAAAGACTTAACACTGTAAAATATCTGACTCATCTTAAACTGTTTTCACCCATGAAGCAGGTCAGAGACATTTTTCACAGTTGTCCTTTTTGCAGATGTGTAGAGAAGGCAGCACATAAACCCACTCAGCAGCAGCAAATGCACTGCATTTCTGTAAACCAGGATAACATATGGCTATAATGCCCGATCTAAATGACCTGATATATACATTTTCACATGCACCTCTACTGGCTAAGAGTCCTAGAAAAGTTGCAGTGTTGCAGTGCATGCTTGAACATGGCTTGGACACAGATGTGATCTAATGAATGTGAATGAAACTGTTTCCCCCTGGTTACACAAATCTGGTCTAAAAAGTCCAACGTCAATCAAACTACAAATCATGTAGCATGTTACTATAAATGTAAAAAATCAAGTGCAGCTCCAACTATGGGAAAATACAAAACATCAAAATAAGTAAACTGCACAAAAAGAACAAGAACACAAAAAACAATGAAAATGAAAACTAAACAAAAAAACAACAACTAATGCTTACATAAAACTTTAATACTAAGCTGAAACCTATAAAGAGCATCAGCAGGGGTCAGCAGTCACAAAAATACTGCTCTTTAAAGCAACATTGATCAGTTTTATAACAAAGAACTGGAAAAAAAACTGTGCAAATGTACACCCAACTCAGCCGCTCCCTTTGTAACAGATTTCAGCCCATTGTTTACCTGTTCCATCCACATATTTAATTTCTGGGGCATTTTGGTAAATGGCCTTTATTTGTATAGCGCTTTACCATTCCTAAGGACCCCAAAGCGCTTTACACATCCAGTCATCCACCCATTCACACACACATTCACACACTGGTGATGGCAAGCTACATTGTAGCCACAGCCACCCTGGGGCGCACTGACAGAGGTGAGGCTGCCAGACACTGGCGCCACCGGGCCCTCTGACCACCACCAGTAGGGAATGAGTGAAGTGTCTTGCCCAAGGACACAACGACCGGGACTGTCCGAGCCGGGGCTCGAACCAGCAACCTTCCGATTACAAGGCCCAACTCCTGAGCCACAATCGCTTTCATCGCTTTCATGTTGCCATTTCTGGAAACAGAAGTTAGCTGTGTTCAGTTAAATGTGAAGGTCTGCACCATAAAATCAGTGAACATCTGGAAGCAAACTAGACTCACCTATACTTCTGAATTTGGTAGAGACCAAAAAATATAAAATAAATAGAAAACAATTTGAATTAACATATTTCTCTATGATGGCTGAATGAGTAAACAAGCAAATGTTTCCTAATAGGTTGTAACTGTTCTGGGATTTATAGCTCCGAAACTCATTACTGGTCCATGCAGCCATAAAAGTGGTTAATTTTTCAAATAGTTTAGTGCATGTAAGATTCAGACCACTGACTGACCTCAAAATTTTTTACCAATACCCAGTTGGATGTCTTCTATGAAAGGCGAGTCTTTTTTTTTGTATTTTTTTTAGCACTGCAACTGGCAACCAAGTAAAATCTGGCATTAGTTCAAAAAATAAGATCGATGCACATTTCAATATCTGGTAGCCTTCCTAGTTGACGCATTTGTGACTCAACTACAGCACAACAAAGTCCACTTCTTGATCAAATATGAATCTGAGGCTAAAAAGGAATTGACTTTCCCATCCAAGAAGAGCTATCCAATTTTTTGTTTATCATGAGATGAGGAAAGCTGACCTGAAAATATAAAAACAAAAATTTAAATTAGTTCAATAAAAATATATTTTATTTATATATGAGCATTTACAACAACAGGTGGCTTTGATTTAAAGTAAAGACCCTGAAATATTAGAGAGAAAAACCCTAGCAAACACAGGACCCCGTTTAAACACTTGGCAAAACTGGGAGGGGAAAATTCCCTTTTAACAGGAAGAAAACCTCCAACAGAGCCAGGCTCAGAGAGAGGCAGCCTCTACTGTGACCAGCTGGGGGTGAAGGGAAAACAGAAGAGGAAAAAAAGGCGAGTATACAGGACAAAAGCGAAGACCTAATGCAATCACATGCAGTAGTGGAATCTAAACACATGTGGAGTGTAAAGATGGAAGTGGAGAAGAAGTGTTCAGTGTGTCCTGGGAAGTCCCTGTGCAGCCTGAGCCTAAAGCAGCATAACTAAGCGATGGCTGAGGGTCACCTGATCCAGCCCTCAGTATAAGCTTTATCAAAACCGACATTTTTAAGCCTAACCTTTAAAGTAGAAAGGGTGTCTGTCTCTTGAATCAAAACTGGGAGGTTGGGAGCCCTGACAGCCAAAGGCTCTGCCTCCCATTCTACTTTCGGAAACTCAAGGTCTCTAAGATATGATGCTCATCCTGATTATTAAATGCTTTGTATGTGAGGGCAAGAATTTTAAATTCACTTATAGATTTAACAGGAAGCCAGTGAAGAGAAGCCAAACTAGTTGAAATATGATCTCTCTGTCTAGTCCCTGTCAATACTCTCACTGCAGTGTTTTGGATCAAATGAAGATTTTTTTCAGGGAGCACAATTTTATAATAGTGAATTGTAATAGTCCAGCCTAGAAGCTTGTTTTTCAGCATCACTCTGAGAAAAGTGCAGAAAACAGGGATGAATATATTTGCATTGAGTTAACATGGTTTGATGACAATTCATAGCTTTGAATTAAGATCGCAGCCATTATGAAGCCATTCTGTCTTAATCTAAGAAAATACACAGTGCTCTTCTGGAATCAACCATATATTTCAGAAAAATATTGCAGAGAAACGACTGACCACTACCAACACTTTTCTTGCTTTAATTCTTCATGGAGGTTGTTCTCTGCCAGTAAGCCTATCGATTTTTCTATCAAATACAAAAACAGGCATAGTGGAGAGGCCACAGAGGTCAGTGTGAATTAGAGCAGAGGTGTGTGTGTGTGTTTGTCCGTGGATGTGTGTGTATGAGGGCGTCCCCTCCTCTTCCCCCTACATCCCCGTTGTCACTCCCCAGAGGCCTCTCTGTTAAATTGGCTGACAGATAATAAGATCATACACGAGAGTACAGACACAGAGAATTTGTCCCACAGTCCGAGAGTCCTGCTTCTGGTAAAGCTCTTGGTCTGGTTCACAAACCCTGAGCAGAAGTATTTGTGGTGATGGGTGAACCTGTTTCACAAATATTTAATGTTAATGGACTCCAGTCCACCCATTGCTTCATTTTTCATGACCTTTCCACATCATTTGACCTTGTGCATATTTATGGGATCATAACATTGACTCAACAAATCACTCTAAAAGTAATTGATGAGGAATCCTTGCTTTACACACAGCATACATGCACTGGATACTTTGTTAGGTACACCATCCTGGTACCAGGTTGGACCCCCTTTTAATTAAAAAGGCGCTGCAAACATTTCTCAGAGAAAACCCCAACAATACTATGACCCCCTATGACCAAGCGCTTTGTTGACTGTTTGGTGACAGTGGGAAGGAAAAACTCCCTTTCAACAGGAAGAAACCTGCAGCAGAGCCAGGCTCAGGGAGGAACGACCATCTGCTGCGACCGGTTGGGGGGGTGAGTATTTCCACTGTCACCATCTTGGTTTAAAGAAAACCAGATGTGACAAGGAGGGGCAGGTCTAACTGTGAAACTACATCCTCAATGGCTACCAACCAATCAATTACAAGTTATTAACCAATGAGCATTCCACAGATAAACTTTCATCTTTTAAAATTTCAAGCATATTAAATTTAACGATTTAAAAATAGACTTTGGTATGATCCGAAATTAGTGACTGAGCCCATATACTCAGCAGGAAAGTATTTACAAAAGGTCAAGGCAGCAGGACAGAAAGCCCTTTCCCCATAGACCTTAAGTCTTCTTTCAACCATGACTATCGCCATCTGGTGGCTTTCAGATCAAATGCAGGTTTACAGCGCTTCAACATTAGTTTCATTTTTGCAGCCCAGAAACTATGACCATGCTTTATACTGTCTATGCCTGTCGCATTTAAAGAATCTTCTACTGTTAATAACAGGCCCAAAGTATGCAAAAAAAAATAATATCTGCAACACAAACATCCCAACACCACCAGCAGCCTTAACTGTTGATACAAGGCAGGATGAATCCATGCTTTCAAGATGTTACACCATATTTGAACCCTAAGAGATGAATGCTGCAGCAGACCAACTTATTTTCAATATTCTATTGTCTAAATTTGTTGAGCCTGTGTGAACTGTAGCCTCAGTTTCCTGTTCTTAGTTGATGGGGTTAGAACCTAGTGTGGTCTTCAGCTGCTGTAGCCCACGTGCTTCAATATGTTGTGCATTCAGAGATGCTCTTCTGCATACTTTGGTTGTTGTCATTCACCTCTGACCTCTGAGGCACTTTCACCCAAAGAACTGCAACTCACTGAATATTTCTTTACTGGACCATTCTGTGTAAAAACCCTAGAGATGGTAGTGTGTGAAAATGTCATCATGAAATACTATCACCAGCACCTCTGGCAACAACAAACCTCCCACATTCAAAGTCACTTAAATCACCCTTCCTACCAATTTTGATGCTTTGTCTGAACATCAGCAGGTTGTCCTGTCTGATGCTGGCATGTAGTTGGCCGATTAGATATTTGTGTTAACAAGTGCATGAGCAGGTGTACCTAATAAAGTTACCAGTAATGTTTTCTCACAAGCAGCCTGGTTTCTTTCTCAGAAACACCATTCATTCACACATTCAGGGACAATAATAGGCATACTATAACTTTGCCAGCTGCTGAGATCAGAAGGCTTAGAAGCACCATTTATTTTTCTCAGTCTGTGGATCGTGTGTTAAAATGCCATTTTCTAAAAAAGCCAACTGACTATAAATTGCCTTTTCAAAAGCTCCAATATTATAGGTCTTCTTGCACATCTGCTTGTGGTCTAACTATTTATACTGCAGTACCTTTTTTCCCATTATCTCTTAATCTCTTTGCTAAAATCCCAAATGGGCCAATTTTATTCAACAACTATCTGCTTTACATTTATCTATAGTCATCATATTGAGATATTCAGCTCTCCTTTTTTTCCCACAACACCCCTCAATACATCCCCACAGCGTGTCCTCGGGCCTTCTGCCCCAAGGGCTCTTGGGATACGAATATTCCCTGGGGCTGCTGTTTTCACAGCCTGTGAGAGAAGCACTCGAGAGAGAACAGGAGTGAGGCGGCAGCAGCGTTTCTCTGTTTGCTTGATGTCACTATAATGGAAATATGCATAAGTGAGAAAAAGCATAGTGGGCCTTTGGGGCCCAAAAAGTACAAATATTTTAATAACAAACACTTTCACTGTTTGCCTCCTGTAACGGCACCTGGGTACTATTTCACATTGAATGCAGTCAGTCGCTGCTGGATTGTGTATGCATAAAGATATAGATGTTTTCTTCTTCTTCTTCTTCTTTTTTACTGGAAGTGATTTTCATGCTGTGGAAAGTTTTTGCTGGTGAGATGTCCTTTGGAGAACTGTCATTAATCAAAAGTCAAAGTCACCTCAGATCTCACATTAGAAAAGACCAGTTTAGCTACAGCTGAAATTGCAGCTGACCCCTCTTGCCCTGAGCACTTATTCAAAATCAGCAACACGGCCATAGGGGGCTAAAACAACTAAATTGAGTGAGGTTGCAAGAAGCTAGTAAGAGTACTGAGGGAAAATACCCAATAAAGCACTGCCAACTGGCACTCTCGGGGGTTTCTTTGAGCTTTCTAGTGTCCTCATGGGTGACTTATAGCTTTTTATATGATTTAAATGTAAATGACAAGGGGGTTATACAGCAGTGAACAATGCAAAAAAAAAAAAAAAAAAAGAATGTTCCTGCCAAAACAATAACCTCTGTCCAGCTCAAACACCTGCTCGTGTGATTAAAAACAGACATGGAAAGTATTGAACATACAGAAGGTGGAAACCTTCAAAAGCTGGGTGAGGTGAGGTTGATAAAAGTGGACCAATTAACCAAAAACAGCAACCAGTCCTGAAATCTGGTTGCTTGCCACCGATGAGTGTAAAAAAACAACGCTAAACTATTTGTGTTTTATTAAACAAGACTTTCAGGTTTTGCTTAAATTTGACTAGAATTTCTGTTTTTCCTCCTTCTCAGACGCCAAAAAAAGAACATTTCCAGATAACTAAAAGCACTCATATTAGTGCACATTTGTGTCTGCGTTTTGTGCATTTCAAACGGGGAAAAAGACAAGAAAACACAGTAAAAAGGAGTGGCTGAACAAGTTAGGTTCCCTCCTTGGATTTTCATAATGAGCTGTCAGTCATTTCTCACTGCCCAACAACTTTCATCTGCCCTGATTCTTTCCAACCTCCCTCATTTATCAATCCTTTCTCTCTTCTGCGACGCTCTCCTCCGACGCCCAGTGTCGTTTATCACGTCCGGTGGAATAGAGTTTCTCCAGCTGTCAATTTAGGAAATGGAGTGACGAGTGAGACCCCAGGGACCCCTCACTAATCTCGGGCTGCAATGTTACACAAAATGATATACAGTACGTCTCCAGCAGCCGGTTACCCTTGCATCCACTGAAAAACACCCAGACATCAATAACCCGTGCTCCCCAAAAATTCATCCCGTTAGAAAACAAGCGCAAATAAAATCAAATATTGTGTCAACGAGTTCCCGTATAGCTGCGTTGTTACAGCTGGTATTTATTCTGAAGCTTAGCCCTGCTTTAGCCGACTGCTCTTTCACCTTGATGGCATTTAATAAAATGCTTCGTGTGCCATGGTTTTAGCGGCCAGTGCTGCTGTTGCTGTCAGAGCCAGTGAGGGATGCCGGTGCTACACTGTTACGCGTCTCATGGGGAACGGGTATCACACTCTGCCACATGACAGACGTGGTGGATGAGTGGTGAGTGAGACCTCTGCTCGTCACTCTGCTGACCGGTTAAGACGGCAGCTGGGAGTTTGCTACGTGTGCTACCTCGCCTGCAAACACATAAACACCTCAAATCCACTGACACCAGCAACCTAGTCTTGTTATTTTGGAAAATTTGAGGTGATGAACTGTATCTTTAGGGCCAGTTACTGTTACTGCACATCAAAGACCAGAGTTTGTCTTCATGTTTTAAATTTTCCAGTCTGAAATAAATGCATAACCACTGCATAAAGCAGTAGCAGTTGGACAGCAGGGTGAGGTTTGAGTGCAAGAGAATGGTAACAGTATAGCACTTACTCCACTGGCTGGCCACTTGTAATCACCCTTGTGGTTTAAAAGGTCGAGAGGTCAGAGGTTATGAGAGATAAGGACCCCGAGGGAGCGTCATAAAACACTTGCGACACTTCAGCCCTCGTTTGTCAAGCTAGAGCTCGATACTGCTCATTCATCTTGTTTAGGAAAGTCTTTTCCTTCAATAGACGTCTTACATCATAATCCTGCAACGCGCCCACAGTCTACACTCTCTAAGGCCAGTTTTCATTTTATTTTTAGTATTATGGCTAAATTTAAATGTACAGAAGATTTATTTCGAATAGTTCTTCCTCTGCGTCTCTTGCAGTGAGATACGCTTGGTGCTTTCAAGGGAACACACTTCCTTAGATTGGGCAGTAACAGCGACTGCTCCCCCTTGTTCACATCTGCATTGTGTTTTTTTTTTTTTTTTTTTTAAAGTTTGCCAGCAGAGAAAGGCACAATCAAACGTCGCACACAAACCAAATGTGATTCCCTTACATTAGGCAACTATGTAATCACATTTCCCATGTTGTCCCTTACCTTGAACGCTACATCCTGTTGAAACTGGAGCCAGGATGCAGACGCTGCATCAGGAGGGTCACAGTGCAGCCCGGTGCAGGCCTCCCTCTGTTAGCTCTGCATACAGAGACGCTCGCTCCCGCTGAGACATCTCATTTAGTGCATCTGCAAACAACATTACAGGTGGAAACACTTTAGGAGATGTCTTGCAAACATTAATCCAATTTGTGTCCAAACCCATTTCGAATGTGTGTTCGGCTGCACTCATGAAATGAGAGGGATGCAGCCACGATCGGATGGATGCAACACAAACATTTCCAAGGACTTCAGTGGACACACAAAGGATATGTCATCACTATGAGGCTCTGCATTCAGCGAAAGGGAAGGAAACTGATGTTTTAAATTGCTGAGAGGCTGGGCTAATAATTTGTATACGTGGAAGCTAAATGTGGGGTCAAATTTAAAAGCCTCTAGTAAGATTTCAACAAAAGAAGACAAAAATTATGTTTATTAACTTAAAAAGTCTCTTTTATGTTCTACAAGATCGTAATAGAGGAAGAAACCGGAATAGTACAAAGCGTGTAAACACAGCATGAGCAGAAATCTTAAAATTAAATATTTACAGCAGCAGGTGGTGACAGTTGGGAGTCATATCACGCCTTTTAAAAATATTGGGATTCTTGCTCCTGATTAAGTAGTTTCACATGGCTTCCAAGTGATTTTGAAACAGCAGTGATCTGCTTTAAATCAGCAACCAGGTCTTATTTGTTTCCATTTAAGTTCACGTAGGATGGATATTAAAAATATCAATGTTTAGTGATACAAGATGTTTACAAAAAATAAAACCAAAACAAGAACTATTTGGGATCATTGGACAAAAACACGCATAACCGTCAGCAGACAGAGGTTTCTTAAATACATGATTAAGAATTTTTAACAAAAGAAGAAATGTTCAGTGTTTTGTGAGAATAATAAGCTTTTAAGTGGGTCAATGATTGTGGGAGAAAAAGGTAAAGAATTTTACCAAACTCCAAAAACAGACATGCATGCAGTAGACAGTGCAGATAGTTTAGAATTCAGAAATAGATATTAAATACTGCCTGTAGTTAAATACTACCCTCTAGTGGGCGTTACAGCATTGCTGGGTGTCTAGTTATGATCCAGTTCAAGGAAAGCAAAGTCTCCATTTCATTACCAAATGATGTTGTTGTTCTAATCTCACATTCAGAGCAAAACACTGAAACGTGATCTTCATAAAGGCGTGAGTAATCCGAACATGAGAATATCAGACGTAAGCTAACGGTCCTCGGTATTTTAAAATGCTCAAAGTCAAATATTAAACATGAGAAGCAGCTTTTTTAACAAGTGAGGCATAACGTTAAAGTTCATCTGTTCATACAGAACTAAAGAGATCGTGCAGGACGAGAGCTAAACATGGAAACAGTCATTTTCAGTAGTACGTTTAATATTTACTGTGGCCTTTACAAATTGTGAATGCAGGTTTATTTATTTAATTATTATTTACTTATTTTAATATTCGATACACTAAATGTGTTATATATAAATTAGAAAAAAAAATGAGCAGACAGGTGAATAATATTATAGTATTACAGCTCTATGGTCTTCTTTTTTCCCCACCTTTCGCTTCACTCTTACACTTCCATGCTGCGAGCTAAGCTACTGCCAGCATGAATGACATACGGCACCCTAGTCTCCATCTCTGCCTGCTCTTAGCATTCCCCTCTTGGTCACGTTCAATTAGCTATCCCCTAAACACTCTTTCTCATTAGTCTACCCATAATCCACTCATCGTGCCTTGATTTGGCAAATAAATCACACTCTGAGTTTTTTCAGACTCTTCCTGTCTTCCTGTCTGTCTCTCCCTCGTTAACCCTGTCCAGAGTTTCTACGGTGACAGTCTCCGCCAGGCCTCCTCATTGGACATGGCAGCCGGCAATTTGCATGCCAGACTATTTCTCTTCATCATTGGGCCTCTTTCTCGAGCTCTCTCATTCTCCCTCTCTCTCTCTCTTTTTCTATGCTAGAAGAATAGAGAATAACTCAGCAACTGACGGCAGACGGCATGCACGTCCTTGTCCTACAAGGTTACGAATCCATTTCATCTGTGCAAGAGGGGAGTGAATTAAAATAAATGATGGCCGGACATTTATTGCATTCCGGGGTGAAGGAGGGATTGGGGAGGAGAGGCACAAGTTGCGGAGTGAGACTCGCGTCTCATACTGAGCCAGACTGGCAGACAGTTTGATATCGACTGGCATACAGCATTGGCACAAAGAATGAAGACAATGCGAGGACAATAAAATTATCCGCCACGGAGCAGAGTTTGAATCTGTTTGTCTCCGGGCAGATTAGGCTTCAGGCTGAGCTTTACGTAGCACAGCAACTCATATGTTACCAGTCAAAAACGGGACAAGTCTCACACCACACGTGTGTGTGTGTGTGTGTGTGTGTGTGTGTGTGTGTGTGTGGGGGGGGGGGGGTAACAAAAATTACAGGTGTCGTTACATATCTTCTTGATATATATATATATATACACTCACCCTCAACCGGTCGCTACAGACCCTCCCTGAGCCTGGTTCTGCTGAAGGTTTCTTCCTGTTAAAAGGGAGTTTTTCCTTCCCACTGTTGCTAAGGCGCTTGCTCTTAGGGGAAGTCATATGATTGTTAGGGTTTCCTCTGTTTTCTTTGTACTATTGTAGGGTCTTTACCTTACAATAAAGTAAGTAATAAAGTGCCTTATGGCAACTGTTATTGTGATTTGGTGCTAAATAAAAAAATTGAATTGGAATAATTTAAATATAACATGCAACAACAAGTTTCATTACAACTTTACATTCATGACGCTATTGTGGTGACAAAGTCTGTCCACAGAGAGACATAAACACCTACCAAAACACTCAAAACCACACACACACACACACACACACACACACACACACACACACACACACACAGTGTAAGCAGATTTAGATCCCCATTATGAGTAACAGCCATGGTTTGTCCCACAGATTTTCTGTGCCCCTCAAGGTGGTTTTATTTAGTAAGAGGTAAAACCAGACTCACCAGCATTGTGACAAATATTTTTTAAACAAATTGAAGTTTAAATAATTGTTGTTTTAATGACTCAGTTGCAACAAGTTTATCATATTGATCAAATGCTCTGCAATTACAGGAAAGTGCACACGTTATTCATCACCTTTCCAGAAAGTGGACTGGTCATGCTTGCGTTTGCGGTAGCCCCAAAAGGCCCATTTGGATTGAAGGAAAACCCAAGTGTCTGGACCAGACCACACACACCCCTACAGACACACATGAGCAAAAGAAAGCAAAGGAAAAATCCCATTTTTAGACAGTTTAACTAAACTTTTAGAAGTTGGTTGCTCTAAGGTAAAAAGTCCAGTTTAACTATATACTAAGAGAAATAAAGGCAGCATTTATTTCACTTTGAGCACTTTTTAAAATCAACCTTAAATATAAATGCCACTGAATTAATGATATTTTTTTACTTCTGTGAGTTGTATTCTCTGTTAACCTGAGGTCTAAGATTTGGTTGTACAGATTCGCTTATTGTAACACTGTGGCAGTAGGGTCAATCAGTGATTAAACCTCCTCTGCTCTGTTTCCTCTGTGTGAAACTTGTTGAACGAGGTATGTAGAAACTATATTTCCTTGAAGCATTTGATAGCCAGTATAAGTTCAAATCTAAAATAACAGAACAGTAAATTATCCAGTCATTTTCTTCCACTTATCTGCAGTTGCTGGTCGCGGAGGCAGTAGTCTAAGCAAGGAAGCCAAGACCTCCTTCTCACCAGCCACCTACTCTAGTTTATCCGGTTAAAAATAGAGACGTTCACAGGCCAGCCAATAGCTATAATGTCTGCAGCGTGTCCTGGATCGACCTTGGGGCCTTCTCCCTGTAGGAAATACCTGGTTGGAACACCTTACCCAGTAGGCGGGCTGGCTCCTTTTGATGTGGAGCGGTAACAGCTCTACTCTGAGCCTCTCTTGAATGACTGAACGTCTCACCCTTTGCTAACGGAAAGCCCATTCACTCCTCAGAGAAAGCTCATTTCTACTGCTTGTATCTGTGATCTCATTCTTTCGCTTTTAAAAGAACAATCAAGCCGAGAGTAACAAATTTATGGCATTTCTCAAAGGTTATGCAGGCATCTAATGACAAAGCAAATTACTGGCATTGGGCGTCAATTAAAATGTTAACAATTAAATAATCAGTATATTTGGTATTGACTAGTTAAAATAGCAGCGATTAGTCGTGTCGTAATCTAGTTGATTAGCAAGCCCATCCCTACTTTCTACACACAATAACCCACCTACAATTTCTCCAGTAATTGCATAGTGTAGTACAGCGGTCCCCAACCTTTTTTCCGCCACGAACCGTTTTAATGTCTGACAATATTTTCATGGATCGGCCTTTAAGGTGTCGCGGATAAATACAACAAAATAAAATGATACGACCAAGACAAAAACTGTGGTATTTTGTAAATATAATAATAAACGCAAATTCACTGTGTAATTGTGTAACTTTATTAGCAGCGTCCTCCTGAAATGCGCCAACAACATTGAGAGTAACATCCTCCTCTCTGCCGCTTAATGCTCTCTGGTCGCTATGGTAACGTGTAAATATTTCACACAACTACAACACGGGAAAAGACCCAGGGAAACCGAGTTAACGATAAAAACTCTGAAAACCATGAATTTCACACCCAAGCCTCAACTTTCGCAGCCCGGTACCAAACGACTGGTCCGTGGCCCAGGGGTTGGGGACCGCTGGTCTAGTAAACAGCGTAATTTAAATTATGCTATTCTGGGTTATGATTTATTTAAAATCTTAACCCAGTCGGAGGTCTTTGAGAATGTACTTTTTAAAATTTTGAAGGTTTTCTTGCACTAGAATAAGTTCTTTATCCTGGAGTTCGCCTCACACTTCTTCTAGAAGCCAACTGTGAATGTTCTCTGAGCATCCACAAATGCAAGCCATGTTTAATTGCTTAGCTTTATGGCAAAATGAAGGAATATTTTAATTTAAGCTTTACATTAAAAGTCACGTACTGCATGGGAACCTACAACTGGGATGCATTTTTATTAATTCTGGATCTTTTATCGTCTGAGTGCCAAGAATTGCCCATGTTACGCTGACTATGGCTCTCAGTCTGGGTACCTAACCACAATCTCATGAGCGCCAACAAAACCTTTACTTTTACCTAAATATAAATATAATATAATATAAACAGAGTGGTGTTGTGTGGTGAATCATATTCTGTTGTTAAAGGTGTTTTCCTTCTGAGAACATCAGGGAGAATTTCAGGTGCCTTTGTGAACGCCAAACATTTGCCCACTGAAGCTGATTTAAGTGTTTCGAGCTCACAGAGCTCGCAGGCTGAAGCAGAGAATCAACATCATCAACAGGTTTCTCCACTGATTCACTGTTTTTAACTTTGCTCTGTCTGTGAAACTCAGCCCTGAGGAATTGTTGTTTTTTGCAAACTGCTTTGTAAAGTTTTTCTTTGATCTGCAGTTTTTTAGTGACTGCTCAAATTTCTTTTTACATGCTGTAAGAGTGATCACCACTCTCACATTGATCCTCAAATGAAAGAGTGAATTTCTCTAAAATATATCAGTTCTGTTTGACTGCAACTTTTTCAGTAACAAAGTCAGTAACAAAAAGAAATTTGTGACAACCTTTTGAATGAAACGTTGGGCAATTTTTGTCCTGGGAGCCTTTTTTGGCCTTTTTATTGTCTTCCTCCATTTGTTCCTGTGGGACATCTGTAGTATCTGTTATTGAAGTGTCTAACACTTTATAATACGGCCCCCCGACTATGAGTGTAATTAAACAGAATTTAATTGTCTCTCATTTTAAATGTCAATGTAGTAAGCAATAGTATTACTTAAAGGGAGACAGATTAGAATGAGGTTTTTACAAGAATGATTCTAATCGCTCTAATCGCTCATCATCCAAGTGAGCATCTGGTTTTAGTATTGGTAGTTGATATATTATGTATATGGTGTTTGAAACACTTTTCATCTTCTGTATTTTCTTTTTCACAAAATACATTTTCAGGTAGAAGTTGTAGCACATGCACAGTCTTCGAAGATGTGGGCTTATGAATGTGTCTGCTGTATTGTTATTGTAGTAAAGGTGACCCTTTGCAGTATGCAATCATTTTTTACATGGGAAAATGTTTATAGTTTGATTATTATACAGTTTGAAATGATTTCTGTAAAGCGTGCTGTGCAAAATGTGTAATACACAACATAGACAGAAGAAGAAATCCTATGTTGTAATTGAACTGATAATCTTCAGTATACAAAGCCATAGGGCTGCTCGATTATGGCAAAAATGATAATCACGATTATTTTCACTGAAATTGAGATCTCGATTATTTGACGATATTTATTTAACCCTTTAAGACCTACTATAGAACCAAGTCCGCCAGAGCTTATATTATATTTTTACATGTTGTAGTGCCATTTGTGGGAGCATTTCAATTTGCTATGCAACTGTAATAGCCCATATTTTAATAATATGTATGCATTAAGTACATAGTAACTACATTAATTGCAAAAAAGTGCAATAAACTACAAAAAAAATTGAAAATCATTTTTGTTTTTTTTACATATATTTCTACTTGGAGAAATTTAAGAGGCTTATCCTTCAAAACTTTAAATACAAAAAAGTTGCAAAAAATAGTTTACAACAACAGGAAATTTATTTTGAGTGTCTTCATAGTTTTATTTTGGAGATACACCAATTTTTATATACTGCAGGAAAAACGAAAAAAACAATCCTATGATGCAAATTTGCAAAGAAAACAGCAGGTGCATCAAAATAAAATATTTCCAGCAGTGCAATTCGAGTTCTAAGCATCCCAGCAACTATTCAGAAAAGTCAAACATGACCAGTATAGGTTTTTAAGGCCTACAAGTAAAAAAACTACAATTTCCGCGAAAATGACGTCACTTCCGGTTTCGGGCAGGAAATGGCGGACATGTGACAGTTCGCGCTGACGTCTGTTTAACTGTGGGAAGTGTTACGAACAGCTGATCAGATCGGCAAAGCGTGTTTCTGGAATATTATGTTTTTGTTCCTGCAAGCGCTTTTTATGCAATTTTTGCAAAGCTTTATGTGGAAGGAAACCGTGACCGAGGACAAGCTGATGGCATCAGATGTAAGTACAACTCCTCCGGTGCAAAACAAATTATTGCGCTAGCTTACACGGTTCCGGTTCTACAGGGATTTAAAAATAGTTACACAAAACGGAGCGTGCTGCTCTGACCGGCTTTAAAGGGTTAACAATGACTTTTAAATAATAATATAAAATAGTGTGCAACACCAGTGAAGTTTTTTTTAACCTCTCTTTTCAACCAACAGCAGTCACTCTCCTCTCCAAATAACTTCTGCTTAGCTTTCCGAGCTTCCCTCGGGTCCTCTTAATCAGCGGTCTCCAACCTTTTTTGCGCCACGGACCGGTTTATGCCCGACAATATTTTCACGGACCGGCCTTTAAGGTGTCGCGGATAAATGAAGGAGGGGCTAATAATCGGCTCCGTCATTTTTAATGATCGTTGAAAGCCCAGATCGTAATCGTGATTAAAATTCGATTAATTGAGCAGCCCTACAAAGCCAAAAGGGGAAAGGTGAGAGAGAACTTGCCCTCAATTCAAAATGAATGGGACTTTATCATCAGAAAAAGTAGAATAGTTCAGAAACAGTAAAAATTTTTGAAAGTTTAAATAGAAGAACACAGCATATGATTGAGGCAGTCATTTTGAGGTGCGAGCAGTCTCTCTACAGACAAACGGCGTAAATAAATATTCGGAGAAGAAGAGGAAAAATTGTAGATGACAATAACACGTAGTGGGATTGCTGCTTTGTAACAATCCAACCAATTATTTAAGCAACACTGAGCGTCACATTATCATTTAGTTGATCCAACACGCTCAAACATGCAAGGAATATGACACATGGGCAGGTCAGAAAGTGTTTAGAGTTGCGTTGCCCCCAAAATATGTCTCTGTGACTCTGTTAGTACCTGTGTTAATCAGCTAAATGAACTTGCTATTACTGATCGCTACAGTGTGCACCAGCTTTGAAGTGTCTGTTTATACCCACAATACCACACAAACCCCACAGCTTCAATTACGTGATATAAGTAAAATTAGAGTATTACTTTACAGCGAAAAAAAAGAAGCTTAAAATGAGTTTTATTTGTCTCTTACCAAGACTAGTATTCCAAGTGGTATTCCACTGCTGGATGAGTGTGTAGGTGAGGGAGAAGTGTTGCTGCTGGGCGGAAATCGAGCTAGAGGCTAAAATCAAATGTTAGCCTGTTTGCTCAATTTAAATCCGCTTGTTAAGTGATGACATGCTTCCGGATCAAATAGAGCTATTGGATTTGCTCTGCTAATGTTGTTATATTAATATTCTAACCATAGCTCAGTAGGTAGCCACCAGGTAGCACACCATTATATGCCAGCTAGCATAATTTTAATAACCCTACAAACATTTCTACTGTTTAACAGTGTTGGTCAAGTTACTTGAAAAAAATAATCAGTAACTAATTACTGATTACTTCCCCAAAAAAGTAATCCCGTTACTTCACTGATTACTTATTTTGAAAAGTAATTAGTTACTTAGTTAATTGATTACTTTTTAAAAACACGATTTACAACCTGAATAGGTGATAAAGCGATAGATCTTTCAGCCCAATTCTACTTTTTCTGCATAATCCATCATACAAAATGTAATCAAATGGAAAAGTCTCTTTTTAAAACTTAAACTTGTTTTTATTAGTTTTAATCAGTGTTGGGAAGGTTACTTTTAAAATGTATTCCGTTACAGAATACAGAATACATGCCCCAAAATGTATTCTGTAACGTATTCCGTTACGTTACTCAATGAGAGTAACGTATTCTGAATACTTTGGATTACTTAATATATTATCGTGCTTTTTACAACAACGTGAATGTACTATTGCTGTGTGATTTATTACTATTACTGAAGGTCCGCGACTCCGAACTGTAGTAAAGGGACCTCTGACTAATACGGCGGGGTCCCTGTCGGCTCATAGCCGAAAAATAGCTTTACTTTGTTGTGTGGGTCAATTTTTCTTGCGAGAGACAGAGAGAGGCGTTGAAAGACTGCTCCAACGGAACTTATTGTTTTCGGAGGAAAACACGAACACTGTGTACAGTCGAGTCTTAATAGCTTACTTACAACTGGGCTCGTCAGGCACTCTTCTTGGCTGCAGTGGTTATTATTGTAACGATGGTTAAGTGTTATTGTACCAGTGACATGTTGGTGATCTCTGCACACTGTTGTTGTTCCTTTAAGATTCATGTTTGGTTGTGGTGTACAGGAAGGGGTGGGTGGGACCTGGTTGTTCTGTGTGTGTGCCAGGCTGAAGAGAGGTGGAGTTCGAGAGCGCTTCCCCCTGAGTTAACAACCCGCTGGCTTATGTGCCAAATAAACGGACAAACTGAGACCCCAACTGTCTGGTTCTTGTGAACGTTACATTGGTGTCAGAAGTGGGATAAGAAAAAAGAACCCCAGAACGCCCGACACCCTGTTGCTGGCGACGCTTGCCGTTACGAGACGAGGATGTTGCCGGGCAAGATTAAGAAGGAGACGGAGGAGAGGGAGGTTCGTCCGCGCTCGCCCGCCCATGGAGTGAGGGAAACGGCGCTGCGGCTGTCTGCCGAGGCTGGATTTTCTCCAGGTTTGACTAGGCTCTGGAACTGTTCGCACAGCGGCCGCGATTCCGGCGGGAAGGAGTCGACCTCGCTTGGCGCGCCGTCACGTGATGTAAACAAACATGGCGGCGCCCAGCAAGCTGCAGCGAATATAAAAACGCCTAAGTTCAGCGGCAAGACGCCATGGGAAGTGTTTATCGCACAGTTCGAGCTGTTAGCTGTCGCAGCTGGCTGGGCTGAGGAACATAAAGCTCTCCAACTGGCTTTGTGTCTGTGTGAGGATGCAGCTGCATGCCTGCTGCTGCTGACCGAGGAGCAGAGGGGAGATTATAATGCTCTGGTCGGAGCACTTCAGAGGCGCTTCGGGCAGTATAACCAACCAGTGCTGCTGAGGTCGGAGTTCCACAACAGACGCAGATTGCCAGGCGAGCCCCTCCGCATTTTGGCCCATGAAATCGAGTGCCTTTGCCGGAGGGCGTATGACAGCATGCCACCATCAGTGCAAGCGGAGTTAGCTCGGGACCAGTTCCTGCAGGCCCTGAGCCCTAAAGAGCTCCGTATGCAAACTCAGCTTGCTCGGCCAGCCACACTCAGTGCAGCCCTGGAGCTAGCGTTGGAGAGGGAGATGCTTGCAGGATCCTCTGGGGGCGCTGATGACGCACACGTGGTGAGGGCTGTGTCAGCACCTGTGGAACAGATGGAGACGCCAGCGGGCTTGTGCAGTTTGGTGCAGGCGGCTTCGCTGCAGTCGCCTTCCCCTCGGGCTGGCCCACACCGCCGACCACAGAGCTGCTGGGGATGTGGACAACCCGGACACCTCATCAGGCAGTGCCCCAAGCTTGCAGCGGTTCAGGGAAACGCCCACGGGCCCGTGTAGGCGGGAGTACACGGGCCTGGGAGAACGACATCCCCACACCACCGCCACCTCCACCTGGTGCGGCCATCGCTGTGGGCTGGACCCAGGTTGGCGGCTTTTGCCATGTTCCAGTGACGATCGCGGGGGTGTCCTGTACGGCCCTGCTGGACACGGGGTCCAATGCAACGCTGGTCCGACCCGATATTGTCCCAACCGGAGCTGCTGTGCAACCGACTAATGTGCAACTTAAGACTGTGACCGGTGATCTGGCCCCAATGAGAGGGAGGGGAGTGTTCCAGTTCAAGGTGGGGGACCTCGGTGTGTCTTATGCTGCCTGGGTGGCTGACGTGCAGGACGCCTGCATCCTTGGGCTGTATTTTTTACGAGCCATTGGCGGTGTACTGGACTTAGGCAAAGGCTTCCTCGTAACCCCTGATGGGAAGAAGGTGCCGCTTATTCCTCCCCCGGTCTGCACAGCATCTGCCGCGGCGTCCACCTCCACCGCAGAGACCGCTGCAGACCCGCCAGCAGAACAGCGAGCGGAGGAGGAGGAGGAGAGGCTCTTAGCAGTGAGGAGTATCTGGTCAAAGAACTGTGAGGGGCTGACTCCACAGCAGCAAGAGAGTCTATGGCAGGTACTAAAAGAGTTTAGTGACATTTTTGCCCTGAAAGAAAGTGATGTTGGCTTGACACACTTGGTAGAGCACGTCATTGAGACCGGGGATGCCCAGCCTATTAAAGTGCGCCCACGCCGCCTGCCCCTGGCTCATCAGGAGGCTGCGGACAGAGAGTTGTGTGAAATGATGAAGGCGGGCATCATAGAGCCATCTGATAGCCCGTGGGCCTCCGCGGTGGTGATGGTGCCTAAGAAAAAAAGTCCTAGGATGCGTTTCTGTGTGGACTACAGACCACTCAACAAAGTGACGAAGAAGGACTCTTACCCCCTTCCCAGGATTGATGAGTCTCTCGACTTAGTAGCCGGGTCCTCCTGGTTCTCCACCCTGGACCTGCGGAGTGGCTACTGGCAGGTGCCACTGTCCCCGGAATCCAGACCGAAGACAGCCTTCTGCACTAACAGGGGACTATGGCAGTTCAAAGTCCTGAGCTTTGGTCTTTGCAATGCTCCTGCGACCTTCGAGAGGCTTATGGACAGTGTGCTGGCTGGCGTCCCACGGCAACGGTGTCTGGTTTACCTGGATGACCTTCTAGTGCACGGGAGCTCCTTTGATGCTGCCCTGGATGCCCTGAGACAAGTGTTGGAGAGGGTGGCAGCTGCAGGCCTGAAGCTGCACCCCGACAAGTGCCACTTCATGAGGAGGGAGGTGGAGTTTCTGGGCCACAAGCTGGGTCGTGAGGGCATCAGCACGTTGGAGGAAAAAATTCACACCATTACCGAGTGGCCCACACCAGCAGACCAGAAACAGCTCAAAAGCTTCCTAGGACTGGCGTCTTATTACAGGAGGTTTGTGAAGGGCTTTTCCTCCATAGCCGCACCACTCTTCCACCTGCTGCAGAAGGACCGTGACTTCATCTGGACCCGGGACTGTCAGCAGGCGTTCGACACCCTCCGCAGATCGCTGACAGAGTCTCCAGTCCTTGCCCTCCCTGACCCCGCCCTGCCTTTTGTCCTGGACACTGACGCAAGTAATGTGGGGCTGGGAGCGGTGTTGTCGCAGGTTGGGCCGGAAGGGGAGAAGGTGGTGGCGTACTTCAGCCGGGTCCTGAACAGGAGTGAGCGGCGCTACTGTGTCACACGACGAGAGCTGTTGGCTGTGGTGGCGGGGGTGAGACACTTTAAGTACTACCTGTGCGGCACAGCATTTGTTATCAGAACTGATCATGCTGCCCTTCAGTGGCTGATGTCTTTCAGGGAGCCAGAGGGACAGGTGGCTCGCTGGCTGGAGGAGCTCCAAGCCTTCAATTTCACTGTGGAGCACAGAGCAGGGACGCACCATTCTAACGCAGACGCCCTCTCTCGTCGCCCATGTGCTGCAGCTGGCTGCCGTTACTGTGAGAAGCGAGAGGAAATAGAGCGGGAACTCACGACAATAGACGGAGCAGCACAGCTCGCCTGCAGGGCTCTTCTGATGGTGGATGCAGCGGAGTGGAGGGCACGGCAGGAACAAGACACGGACCTGCTGCCGGTCCTGCAGTGGCTGGAGAAGGGGGAGCAACCCCTTTGGGATGAGGTCACTGGGTTTTCCATCTGTACCAGGGGGCTATGGGCCAAGTTTGCAGCTCTCAGGCTGAAGGAGGGGGTGTTGGAGCGTGCCTGGAAGGATCCTGCCACGGGGGAGGAGAGGTGGCAGGTTGTGGTGCCAAGGTCGCTGAGGTCAGCTGTGCTGGAAGCCTGCCATGGGAGCACTGGCTCCGGCCACTTTGGGGTCTCCAAGACTCTCCGCCGCCTCCGCCAGGGCTATTACTGGGGTCAACAGCGGAGGGACGTGGAGGACTTTTGCCGCAGCTGTGATGCATGTTCCTCACACAAAGGGCCACAGGACCAGTCCCGGGCTCAGCTTCAGCAGCAACCAGCAGGAGCCCCAATGGAGCGAGTAGCTGTGGACGTCATGGGCCCATTTCCTCACACAGACAGAGGAAACCGCTATGTTCTTGTGGCCATGGACTATTTTACCAAGTGGCCGGAAGCATACGCCATCCCAGATCAGGAGGCTGAGACGGTCGCTGATGTATTAGTGGAGGGGATGTTCAGCCGCTTTGGAACAGCAGAGACCCTCCACAGTGACCAGGGGCGTAACTTTGAGTCCAAGGTATTTGCTGCCATGTGTGAACGCCTTGGGACTAAGAAAACCCGCACCACCCCACTTCACCCCCAAAGCGATGGGCTGGTGGAAAGGTTTAACAGGACGCTGGCCCAGCAGCTAGCCATCCTTACCTCAGAACACCAACGGGACTGGGATTACCATCTTCCCCTTACCCTCATGGCCTACAGGTCGGCAGTACAGGACTCCACCCAATGTACGCCTGCCCTGCTCATGTTAGGGAGAGAGCTGAGAACTCCTGCAGAGTTGGCTTTTGGGAAGCCCCCGGACGCGCCAGAGGCACCACCGGGCCGGGACTACGCAAGGAAGCTGCAGGACCGGCTGGATTCTGCACATTCCTACGCCCGAGAGCAGCTGGCGAAGGCAGGCCTGCGCCAAAAGAGGAATTACGACATCACCACTAAGGGGAGGCACTTCCATGCTGGGGAGCTGGTGTGGGTCTACAGCCCAAAGAGGAAGAAGGGACGGTGTCCTAAACTGGATAGCAGCTGGGTGGGGCCTTGCAGCGTCCTAGAGCGAGTAGGGGAGGTTGTTTACAGGGTGCAGTTGCCTCCTAGGGGGAGGATAGTAGCGCTGCACAGAGACCGGATGGCCCCCTACAGAGGGCAGTCCCTCCCCTCCTTTCCAGAGGGACGTGTACAGAGCGTCCGTGACCCTGCTCAGAGGGACCCCCGACCGGGGCTGCGTTCCCCTCCCTCGGACTCTCCACCCCAAAGCCCCGAAGCTCCGCGTCCACCTCAGGGGCTCAGGAGGTCAAGGAGGGAACGTAGGCTACCACCCCGCCTCAGAGACTGTGTCGTTCCCTCGGGGACGAGGAACTTATTGCTGGGGGGGCAGTGTAACGATGGTTAAGTGTTATTGTACAGTGACATGTTGGTGATCTCTGCACACTGTTGTTGTTCCTTTAAGATTCATGTTTGGTTGTGGTGTACAGGAAGGGGTGGGTGGGACCTGGTTGTTCTGTGTGTGTGCCAGGCTGAAGAGAGGTGGAGTTCGAGAGCGCTTCCCCCTGAGTTAACAACCCGCTGGCTTATGTGCCAAATAAACGGACAAACTGAGACCCCAACCGTCTGGTTCTTGTGAACGTTACATTATTATATTTACATGTTTCCAGCTCCCGTTTTTCCTCGACGACAACTCGTACCTTTCCACTCGCCTTTTTCTCCCTCCTCGCGCTCACAGACACATAACGTGTATGGCAGTCCATTCTCCCTGCAACACGGACTATACTGCCCATGATGCTACATTCTTTAGAGCTATGCTTGTAGCATTCTGCCTGTTAGCTTAGCACAACAACAACAACGAAAAGGCGCTCTCTCACCCAGGAAACACACAGTCGCAGAAAGAGAGAGAGAGCGTCGCCCTGTAACCATGGCAACCGTAACGCTGCCGCCTGGAACGAAAGAACGTAGCTGTCAAACAAAACCCAAACAGTCCTGACCCGCGACAAAATGAAACAGGAAAGTACCGCAGTGTAATCCATTTATTTCAACAAAGTAACTGTATTCTGAATACCACCTTTTTAAACGGTAACTGTAACGGAATACAGTTACTCATATTTTGTATTCTAAATACGTAACGGCGGTACATGTATTCCGTTACTCCCCAACACTGGTTTTAATCTTTTAACTTTATGCATCAAGCAAAAATTTAATTATATGCAACATTCTCTGACTTGAAGAAATTAGTTTAACATTTAAACCTATTTTCTGCACATTCCAGCACATAAAATAAAATATGTTTTTGTGTTTACACTCACTCTTTCAAATAGATGCAAGTAAAACACAGCAGAAAATAAATAAAATCAAACACTATTTTCACCTGTAAAGCAGGAGTGGGGTAGGCAGATGTTTGCCCTGGTGCAGGTGTGCTGCAGCGGTCAGTTGAAGAATCCGCGAGTTTCTCTGTGAATTTCCCATTACGTGGTAGCGCACTCGGTGCTTGCTTGGAAGTTTAGGGTTTTTGTCACTTTTTATGGAATCAAACTCAAAATAAGGTCAGTACTTCTACTTTAAACGCTGAATGCTCATACTCTCTCCCGCACTGGATATATTATCCACTGTTGATCTGCACACAGCTGTTGTCACAAACGTGGCACTCGCTTACGTCACTGTCATGAGACATTCTTGCAAAAAAAAGTCACGGTTTTAGTAACGCAGTAACGCAGCGTTCCTACGGGAAAGTAACAGCAAGCTAATCTAATCTAATCTTGCAATAGTAATCCCTTACTTTACTCGTTACTTGAAAAAGTAATCGGATTACAGTAACGCGTAATCCGATTACCCAGCTGAGATGGGCAGTAACGCGTTACTGCTGTTTAATCCTTTATGATCCTTCGTTTATGTTGAAAGACTCCAAGGTTTTCAGAAATCCCTCATTCAGGTATCACCTTTAAATTGAAACTAGCAAGTTAACTTCTAACTCTGTTAAACCTTGCAAATCCTCTTGCATGAACTGAAGACCAAGGTCCATACTAGAAGACCATCAAATCTGGAGGAGCTTGAGAGAGAAGAATAAGCTGGGATTGCTAGAGACCCAACTGACAAATTTTTAACCTTGCATTTTTTAAATAATTTCTTAAAATAATTTTGTTTCTGTGCGCAAAGTAAAATAATTTAAGCACCCAAAGTAAAATTAGGATGTTTGGAAAAGCTGTTTTAAAAATTCCGTGCTCTGTTTAACAGGACTTGGGAAATACCTCAAAAGAATGAAATGTTCATAGGAGGGCCTAATAGTCCTCATCTGAATATTATAATTCATCATATAAAATACATATTAAAGTGTCAAAGACTACAATGCTGGCAGTTGACAGAGGACTGTAGATAGCTATTTGGTTTAATTCACTGTTATCACATGCCAGCACTTCTATTTCTTTATTTATTCCTTTTGTTTATTAGTCAGATGGCATCTGCACCCAAACTTAAGTATGCATCTATAGATGACTATTAAGTAATTACTGTTGACATTGAGATATATCTTGAATCTTTGTTTTATCTAACATGGTAAAAAACGCTTTACATCTTGGATTCTATCATTAAAGCTTCAACGCTCTGATGGGAGAATTACTTTAAATAAGCTCTTGGCCTCAGTCTTAATGTTCCAGAAATACATCCTCTGACCCAAAGGATCCCTATGTGAAGTGGGTTCTTTTTTTTCTCCTGCTGACCACAAAGCTATCGATATGCCTGCACTTTCTTGACACTGCCATGTCTCTCTCTGGACTTTGAATGCTGACTGCTGCTCGCTCCACAACTCGCCTGGACCTTTTCCAGGATACTCAATTGTAATACAGTTATTTTTAGACAAGCTGACGCAAATACATATTTATAGTTGTTTGCAGGTCAGGTGTCTCAATGAACCACAGCATGGATGGAGTGTATGAAACTGTGTAAGCACGAATATGGCATCAATAACTAATGGGTTCTGAAGTGAGATATTTAAGGCTTGGCGATTCCTCTTACTTTAAAATGGAAAAAAATACGTACATAAAAATTGTGATCTATGGCGCAAAATTAAGGTTGAGTCCATATCTATCAATTCTAATTCTGGTTAACTTCACAATAACCTAAGTGGAGAGTTTCCCAGTGCCTTATGAGGTTATTCATTGTTAGATTTTTGCTCACACTTTCCCTAAATGCAGCTTTCTCTTTTTCCTTGACATGTGAATGCCTGATGATAGCTCTGGCTCTGATCACTTTTACATTAAGCCTCGGTCTCAATGGAGATGTGTGTCATTGGAAATTATTACACTTGTCATTTCAATCCACTTCCTTTCAAATTTATAATTTAGAGAGGATATTTCTATGCAAAGAGAGTGGAATGACCTAGACAAAGCCTTGGCCTGGCTGATGAAGGAGTAGCACAGGAGAGGAAAATTTAAGGCTCAAGGAAATGTGGAAATGCTGAAGAAGCCAAAATGGTGATTGAATGGTAACATTTTCTTGTGGTCTCCCCTCCAACCAGAATTTGGACTGAAAACGGGGGGAATATTGTGTTTCTGTCATTGTTCGTCTAGCATAACTTTCAGTCTAAATATAGGTTATGTAAGAAAGCCTCAGGCTACACACATGCACAGCAACACACGCACAAACAACAGAGTAAGTAATTATTGTGAGCTTTTACTGTTAAATGATGCTTATACATATCTTTTTGAATGTTATAATTAGTAGAGTTACATCATTATTAAGTTAGTAATTGTCTTCATTTTTAACATGGACATCATATTACTATATGAAGAAAGTTCTTATCGGCAATATCAATCAATACAATCAAAGAACTGTATATAAAGGATGTAGCCACTGTGATGTCACCAACACTAGGGCTGTGCCATATCAGGCCATCCACAATACCAGTGTTGGGGAGTAACGGAATACATCCTATGAGGTTCAGTTGGACTCTGGAAGTGTCCTGAGGAGGAATCGGAGGCACCTGAGACATGCAGGCGTGGTGGATCAGGAAAATGCCATAACGGACACCGGGGCACTGACCAGGTCAGTGACAGCTCCCTCAGACACTCGTGAGCGGCAGATCAAGACTGACGAGGTAACAGGGGGTGTCAGGACAAGGTCAGGCCGCAAAGTGGTTCCACCACTTAGGTACAAAGACTATGTTGCATAATGAGGATTTATTGTTTATTGTTTGAGGGGAAGAGTTGTGTATTCTGTGGATATTGATGTTCACTACAGCTTACAGAAATGTACATGTTTGAATAAGTGGAATGCTTTTGTATTCTTTGAGTGTTTCATATTGTTTTCACCCTCAGTGAGAAGAAGGACAAATCAAAACAAAAGGACTTCTGTTTTTTCCAAAAAAAAAAAAAAAAAAAAGAGAAGGGATGTAATAATGTGAATTATTGTTTGCAAGATGTTTTGTTCCACAATAGATTGTGTTGCTGCACGGACGTTTTAGAGTGTCACACAAGTAAGGATTGCTAGGCTGTATGTTGCTGTTGTACATGGCAGAGGACCAATCTGAGTCGCATGACTTGTTAATAAAACTTACTACCCCGTTGGGTAGGAAATAGATATTCTGGAGTCTGTTGTGAATGAGACCAGAATATAACACCGTTGGAGCAGTCTTTCAACGCCTCTCTCTGTCTCTCGCAAGAAAAATTGACCCACACAACAAAGTAAAGCTATTTTTCGGCTATGAGCTGACAGGGACCCCGCCGTATTAGTCAGAGGTCCCTTTACTACAGTTCGGAGTCGCGGACCTTCAGTAATAGTAATAAATCACACAGCAATAGTACATTCACGTTGTTGTAAAAAGCACGATAATATATTAAGTAATCCAAAGTATTCAGAATACGTTACTCTCATTGAGTAACGTAACGGAATACGTTACAGAATACATTTTGGGGCATGTATTCTGTATTCTGTAACGGAATACATTTTAAAAGTAACCTTCCCAACACTGCACAATACTACATGTGATTTTCATGTGATTAAAAAAATGTCATCTCATGATATCCATAATATAGCTACACGGTGTGTTTAACATTTTCTAGCACAAATACATAACTCTGGTTCTCTGAGAGCAAGAGCCAAAGTTATTATAGTCTTGTATTTTTAAAATGTTTCAGTGTTAGTTTGAGACTTTTTAAGTACCGCAATAAACTTGGTACAGTTACAGTTGACAATTTAAGAATATAGATTTTTAATAACTAAAAATTTGGAAACAATAGGAAGCAGTAGAAACAAGTAACTTAAACACAAAGATAGAATGGTGGCGGGCCCATCCTGTATGTGGTATGGCTCTTATCATGAACTAGTTACAATGATTGTTCTACATATCTTTTCTGTTACTTCAAAACGTTGATCTACCACAAATAGCTGATTTACTGCTAAATTATTATTAAAGATGACTTGGAGCAGCATTTAAAACTACACATTTATACTGTCAGTAAATGAGGAAAGGGTACAGCTTTCAATATTTTGCAACAGGTCAGAAATTATATTTTAATTAATGATTAATTCATATTAATCCATTATTTAATTTTAATTGTGAACACAGAAATTGAGACTGAAGTGACTGAAAAGGGAAGTCAATACCTTACCTCAAAGGAATGACCAGCCACACAGTTCATGGCAAATCCTTGCAGACTTTTAAGGTGATCATGGTTCTTTGTATGTAACATGCAAATGTCTAGAAAGTTTCCCTCTCTCTGCCATCTGCTGTAACCATCTTTCAACCTAAGTTAATGGTCTAGAACAGCGGTCCCCAACCCCCGGGCTGGGCAAGATGAGGCTCGGGTGTGACATTTATGGTTTTCAGGGTTTTTATCCATTTTTATCGTTATTTTTTTTTTAATTATTTTTATCGTTAACTCTGTTTCCCTGGGTCTTTTTCCGTGTGTTATGAATAAATCTTCTTGTTTTAGGTACCCACACTGGTTTTACTTATCCGCAACACCTTAAAGGCTGGTTCATGAAAATATTGTCGGACATAAACCGTCCGTGGCGCAAAAAAGGTTTGGGACCGGTGGTCTAGAATTGTAAAGCATGCCAGATAGGAAATTAAAACTGCAAATTCGTAAAACTTGAACTCAATAATGACCGTTAAAACGTAAGTGTAATGTGCGCATGAACGTGCAAACATTACGTTCAATTTATATTTGTAAAAATGGCGTGTGTTCACAAACTAGCCTCAGTCACATAGTTTCTATGTACAAACAAAAGACACAGGAAAAGCACTTTCTATTTGAAATAACAGTGGTGGATCTACTGTGGTGGCAAAATAATAAAATAATCTCTTGCCACCCCTAGTGCCACCATTGCATATGACAATGTTGTTCATTAAAATAAGCTAGCATTAACATGTTAAGCCTATTAGTAATTAATATTGAATGCAAATTCTTAAAGTGAATATACCGCATAATGGCCCCACAATTAAAAAATGGTTCACCCATAGCTTCCTTATTTCTTGTTATCAGTAGCAATTAAAACTTATGTTAGACTTGTATTTCTAACTGAACCACCTTATGTTGTGTAGCTTTCTAGATTTAGTACTTATTCGGCTACATGCTTATTTGTTATACAAAAAATTCAAATTCAAATTTTTTTATGTAACTGAAATGTTTAATTACTTGGGCTAAAGCTATTAAGAATGTTACAGACAATGTTTAAATGAAACGTGTATACTTTCTGCATTTTATGTATTTTAACCACATATAGTACATATTCCATGCCACCCTAGCAAAATTTCTCTAGATCCACCCCTGTGAAGGAAATATTTTAAACCCTATAGGGCTGTTAGGTATTCCAGTTAGTTTTCTTTTTTTTTCAAAAGTCCACTTTAAATTTTTATTTTAGTTAACTAAATGTATTTTCCCACTTTGCTTTTAGTTTTAGGTTTTTTTAAGTAGCGTATCAGCACGACTTAGTACCTAAAAAAGAAGCAATTTCAATAGTATGGAGGTGGTTTTGCAACAAGAGACCAGACTTCCAAAAAACCACAGTGCTTTGCGAAAAATGCAAACCATTCGTGCTAAACCTTGAACACCACTGTCAACAAATTCTGCTGGAAGCAAAAACACACTATTGAGTACAGCCAGTTAATGAAGGCCAGTCAAGTGAAGATACAATCATCTGGTGATGTTCACTCCAAAAGTAAAAACAAATGCCTAAACTGAGTAGTTGCACTCCACATAATTGGATGAGCAAAAAGCGGATGGAAAATACTGATGCAGTTACATGTGTTTTGGCCAAGGATATACTGCCAATCCAATTGGAGGAAAAGAAGGACTTTAACTAACTGGTTGAAAAAGTTAGACCCAAACACTCCAACATGCTACTGCTACTTCTGTGCTTAAATATATTTTATGCTGTGTCAGTACTATTGTGCTATACCTTCTACCACCAACATTTTGTGTCATCAATGACAGTAGCTCATTGGACAAGAAGAATGGAAACTGCCTTTGTTTTTGTTTGCAGTAGTAAACTACAACGTCTCAAAACGAATAGCAGCCTTATATCTACGTTACTTTACGTATACGTTATTGTTTGTAAATGCATTTTGTTAAACTGTTTTTAGTGCAGCAGCACTAAAAAGAATTAATTTAGTCTTCAATGAATACGTAGCTTGCAAAGAACAAGAACAACCCATATGGAAAAGATATATCTAAATCTTATAAAGTTTGTATCTGTCTTGTGTGAAACTTGTATGAAAAGCATACAAGAGTGAAAACAGATATAAGATCCCTTGAAAAATTATATAAATGAAACTCGTATGTTTTGGATACTTACTCAAACAATATATGAAAGTAATGAAAATGTGGCCACTTTCATGAGTAAATCATATAAGCCTTACATGATTCACTATATGAAGCAAGCCAAATCTTATGCAAGTCTTTTATACGTTTTTTCTATTTATTTTCCATATGGGAATAAAAACATGCATTTATTATTGATTTGTTTTGGGTTTGTGAACAGCGGTTTATGCCAGCAGTCTCACTATATACTGTAATATAAGGAAGATGAAAAAAAGAATATGATAAATCAATTTACATATCTGTGTTTTGATGCATGAGCAAAGTGAAGAAGCATTAAAGGCCTACTAAAAACAGTTTTTTGCTAGTCATCATAAATATCATTATTACTAATTTTCTTAAAATATGGTGATATAACTTTAAGACTGTAAATGTCCACCCCTAGTGGAGTAGGTTTTTCTGAAGCTTAATTAATGTTTGACCAAAATATCTTGACTTGTCATCTATTTTACTCTAAATAAGACCATAATTTACAAAAATAAAAAGCATTAGGAATTAGGGAAGATTTTAAACTTGTGATTTAGAACATAAACTATTTACTGAGGTCACACATCGGACGAGCCCAGGATGTTTTCTCATAGACTAATTTACAATCAGCAACCCTCTGATTTACTCCTCTTTGAATCCACACCAATGTGGGTTAATGATTAATAAACTTACATACACTTACACTCTTTACAGAGAATAGATGACTCTAAATGGAATGGGGTAGATGAAGAAAAAGTCTAACCTGAACACTGAACCAACTGATACACGTAGATCTTCTGCAAAAAAAATCCAAACACAGAGTTTCATCTGGTTTTGTCTCCATTATTCATCATACAAGAGATCGCCGTCAGATTGTGCAGGCAGTCAGACAATACAGAGAATACAAAGGAGTCGATTTTAATTTCTGAAAGTAATGGTGTAAACCTCCGTCTCTGAGACCACGTGCACCCATAATGGATCATATTTGTCCTTTGCCTTTCGCAAATTCAGTAAAGAAGAAAATAATATGGTCGACTGTCCAATCAGCTTTTCAAAATTTGACATGAAATATCTCACAACTATTAAAAGTCTGTAGTTCAGCAGCCCAAACTGTGGCACATTTTGACCTTCCTACCCACCAACCCAGCAGGCGTCCGCTAGTCAAGGCTGCACAAACAGTGCTGCTCAAACACTTGTCATCATCCCTCATCAGCATCTTGATTGTTGAGGAGTACAGATCAGAGGGAATGTCCACATTCATCCAACGGCCTCTGATATGACAGCAAGGGTTTATGGGATAGCAACGCACGAGCCCTTCCCGCTTCACCTTGACCCCGCCACCCTGTTTCCACCACCGCCACTCTTCTCGTCTCAGCCTTTTTAGTCTGACCTCGTCATCCCAGGGCCTCTGGCCTCGCCTCTGACAGCTGAGTTATTACCATAATTACCCAGGAAGCATTGCAGGGATCGGCCACATGGCAGAGGCCGTCCATGTTTAACAGAATATTTGGGTGTTTTATCGGCTTTATTTCAGCCCCCGGGGCAGGTGATAGGAGACCTGGATGATAAGAAAACCACTCATGTGGGAAATGAAGAGGACCATTTCGTAGACAGAACCAAGAAGGGGATGACATATACTGTTAATGCAGCAGTCAGCAGTGCACATTTGTCATATATTCTCTAAGACAAGGTGCAAATATACTCATATATTAAATTTTCAACAGGAAAAACTTGTTGGCAATAAGTACAGTATCACTTAAAGCTTTAGAGAGATGTATATTAATATATACTCATCACCAGCCACTTTGTTAACTGCATCTGTTCAACTGCTCATTAACAAATTAAACAAAAAACAAACAATCACATGTGGACGTGGTCAAGACAACCTGCTAAAGTTCAATCTGAGCATCACATTGAGGAAGAACGGTGATTTATGTGGTTTTGAACATGTATGGTTGTTCCTGCCAGATGGACTGATTTGAATATTTCAGAAATTGCTGATCTACTGGGTTTTCCCCCACAACCATCTCAAGCGTTTATAGAGAACGGTCTGATATTCAGTGAGAGGCAGTTATCTGGATGAAAATTACTTGTTAATGCCAGAGGTGAATGGTCAGATTGTTTTGAGCTAATAGGAAGGCAAGAGTAACTGATATGCAGTAGAGTATTTCTAAATTGACAACTGTGACGCATATAGGCTACAGCAGCATTGAATAAGCAAAAAACTGGAAACCGAGAGTGGATGAAAATTGAAAGAAGATTAGAAATATGTTTTTGTGGTCTGATGAGTCTCAATTTATGCTGTGATAGTTGGATCATAGGTCCAGAATTTGGTATAAACAACAAGAATGCAGTCAAATGGCCTATTATTCATCCATCCAACCATCCACCTTTGGGTAATAGCCTTTTTTTTCAGTTTATTGTGCTTACAGCCTACTGAGATGGCACTGAATTCCCAATATCTAGATATCGGTCACAGATATTCCAGATATGCTTACCTCCACGCTACCATGCTGCCCATGGGAGGGAAGGATGGTGAGCAATTAGTTTCAAAAAGGTTTGGACAGGAACAATAAAAGTAGTGATAAATGTTCTGTAAGCCAAAACAAGCAGTCAAAAAAGTAACACAACTTTTTATGGTCTTTACCTTACACTATAAAGCACCTTGAGGTAACCGTTGTTTTGATTTGGCGCTGATTTGATTTTGTTCAATTCTGCAAAAAGCCCAGAAATGTTGACTTTTGAGAGGTGGGCAAAATTCAAACATCTAAAAAGTTTTAACTGTTTCTCAACAATATATTGCATAGGAGTTGAAGGTTTAGCCATGTACAGTGTATGTTAAATGAGTCTGTACACAAAGAAACTAATGCAGAACTGTCAAGAACTTTAGGCCAAAGAGGAACACAAACATGATTTTGAAGTGGAAATAACTGCATGGGCTGAGACATTTTTTTTCAAACAATTGTTGGTGGAAACAGATTGTCATAGTGCCCACAAATACATGTCAAAAAAGCACCAAAAAGACAAAAACATATACAAACAAAGGGAAAATGTCTTTTTTGGGCCTGTACTCATTTAAAATGCACTGGGGTGAACAGGATAATTGTCCTGTGGTTGGACAAGTCAAAATTTGAAAGTCTCTTTGGAAATAAACACAGCGGTTTCCAACATAAAAGGCTGGAGAGGGGGGGTTATACAGCTTTTTATCAGCACATAGTCCAAAAGCCAGAGTCAGTGATGGAATGGGTTTGTATTAGTACACATCAGACAGGTGACTAAACGTTTGGCTTTTAAAACTACAGCAACTGGTCTTGTGAGTTCCCAGTGATGTAAAGTTTAAAATTTTAGGGGAGTTATGGCGATTGGGACAATTTTTGAAATGGCCTCAAGTGGTTATCACAGGAGCTGCCACTTGTAGTAATCTACCTCCATCCTAATGTTACTGAAACGTGTTGCTGGCATCAAATTTAAAATAAGTAGACTGTTAAAAAAATGTATTAGACCGCCTGTAATAGAAACATAAAAACAAGAAAACTTTATTTTAGAAACCTGTCAACAATCTGTTTAAAACTAAGAATTATGGTGTTATTTATTAGACTAATTTGTCATCTATTTATTTACTATTTTCTAGTCAGGAATGCAAGTATATGACCGTAATTTGGATTCTTTTTTTTGTAAAAGCGTAAAGTTGAAAACTCATGGATATCAGCAGTAATTGTATTTGAGCATTAAAAATAAAATTCTAGTTAAAGAGCTTGAGAATATTGGTAGATTCACTATTACAGAAACATAAAAAATAATTTTAGCAATTACCAATATTTTTACGTCAGCTTATTGGTGTGGTCCTCCACAACAGTCCCAGTTTCTAATGTCGGAAAAGTAATTGCTTGGCTAAAATAATTGCAAATTATATTTTTATCAGCATTTATATTCTATTTGTTTTCAGGATAAGGAACTTCCGGTCTGTCTAAAATTCAGTTTTTAGCAGATTTGATATTAATATTATAGTACTGTTTTCCTTGTTACTTACCTAAAAAAATCACAAATACTCATGTTTCATATGTGACACAGGGTTAAAAACAGCAGCTCAGGTTAAACTGAACAAGTGTCATAAAAAGGTATTAAATAAAAACAGTAAAATTCCCCCTAAGGCAAAAAACCCCAAACAAAGAAAGGAAATCTTTGACAATGGCAAATAGCATGACAATATAAACACATTTTGAAATCCAGGTAAATATAAAACTATTTAAAGGTGCAGCTATATGCAATATTATTTAAAAAGCTCTTTTCCAAGCCATGTCTACACTGCCATTTCTAATGAGCCAGGAGGCTATGCATATTCATACTGCCAGAGTGAAAAGTACAGCACATCCTGCCATAGAGGGGGCACAGAGGTCACTGGCCTCAGGCCAATAACACACAGAGAGACAAAGATTATTACAGTAGGCGGACTTCTACTGGTGTCTGTATTTACGCTTAAGAGATCAGTCAAACTCACGGAGTGAACTATAGAAATGTGCACATTCACACAAGACTTCACCTGCTCAGGAAGGTCAACACATTAGCAATTCAGTGCATACAGTATTTAAAATTTTCTAGTCCGATATAGCTACCCATCAAACATGTCCGAGATGGCACTTAGCCGTGTGTGCCCGTGTCTTATTATGCAGACCCATCTGTGTGGGTTCAAAGGTCATGGCCAGGCCTGGCAGGGGCTACAGGTGAGCAGATGAGAACAGCAGGGGCTCGGTTTAATTTAGCTAAGCACTACAGGATGCAGTGCGCCCCTGTACCTGAGAAGGACGAGTTGAACTTTTCACACTGAGCCTCAGACTCATCATTTCGAGGAAAAACGAGTAATCGAGCCGAAAAAAGCTTCTGACATGGAATCTGTGTTTCTCCGTTGGCTGAGTTGTTTTGTATTTTGTGTGCGAATGATTCAGTGACAGACAAGCATATAAACACACAAAATCTGTGTACACACAGGGCTCTGTCACCAAATTGCCATCCCTTTTACCTCCCTTTCTTTCCTACTTTCTTTCTCCCTGTCTGACACACACGGAACCACAAAATACACACAGATGTATTGAAAGAAGTGTGTGTGTGGGTGTGTGTTATGGTGGTGTAAGGGTGTGAGGGAGAAAATCCCTAATCTGGCATGGACCAGCTTCCTGTCTAGACTCTGCATGAGGAGGCCAGCACTAACCTGGCCCATGCTGTGTGTGTCTATGTGCGTGTGTTACCATTGTGCTTGTGTGCAAGTGTGAGCACAAACCTACATTAGCTCTGTGTCTTAGAGAGAGTATTTGCACACTATCATTGCTTTTGTCCAAACAGGGAACAGTCGTTAACCTTTGGCCTGCCATATCTACTGTCCAATGTCTGTTTTTAATTGGCCTGTTTCCAGTAAAGCTCCTTTTTGTTTTCGCTATTATTTTGACACTTTCTTTACCATGTATGCCAAAACTGCTACAATTCCAAGAGCCAATTTCCTCATTATCCAGCTTGCAGCATTTACGGGAATACAGAGGTGGGGGAGTGGAGGGCTAAAGTTGGAGGGCAGTAGGGGGGGAAAAAAGCCATATGCGGTTTTCTCTGAAATTCCATGAAAATAGCAAGGATAAGCTGGTAAAGGACTGGAGAATTCCCTTTCTTTCCTTATTCTTTGGCCTTCCTAATACAGGTGATCAGCTTAAGAATGGTAAATGTGGTAACTTTTGTCCTAACTGCACAAAAACTAGGCTGAAACATAAGAAAGTTAAGTCACTGAAAAAGAATCCCTTGTGGTTTTTTGTAACACAATTAAACTGAGCTGAATCATAACTGGAATCGCTAAGAGCTTCTGCCATCAATCATTCGCACAACCCCTGCCATTAGTAATCACAACAAACATCACTGAGCACAGCAACTTTGTGCCATCTTACTCTCACAGAGTGCTAATCCAGAAATGCTAAGTGTGTTCAGCCTTAACCGTGACAGTATTTGTCTGGAGTGTGAATCAACATGCCGGGCGCTGCTATTTCATATTCATGCAGTGGCCCAATGACACCTTGTCCTTTGTTTTGCAAAAAGGCCTTAACTCAGCAGATCGTTTCCCCCTTTAGACCCAGATGTAAAGTGAACAGTCTTCACCTCTGTGACATCAGACCACCACAATATGCCATCTTATGGGAGCAAGCCGTCACAAAACCCTGCCAAAAACAAAAAACAAAAAAGTGACTACAAGAAGGGATAAATAATGATAAAGGTGATTTGTATAAGCAACAGAGAGACAGTTAAACGGAATAACTTGACGTGATGAGTGTTATTAGAGCAGTTTCTTAAAAAACAAGCATTTTTTTGATTGTTTTTTGTTTTATAGATGCCAACTTTTTTTGGTTCTTGCTTATTCTTCAGGTTTTTACCAAATAAGATTAGAGAAAGCACTGTTTGTACAACACAGTTCAAACTGGAAAAGGTTTATCAGGTGGAGGTGCCACGCTTCAGTAGCGGGCAAAACAAAAATGAATAAACAAAAGCAATAAAAGGACTTACATTCACAAGGATGTGGGAGGCTGAATCAGATCTGTGTCCTTCAGCAGATCAAAACCTTTTGGCTAACACTTTGGTCACATCAACAAAGCCATGGCAGTCAGCAGATTTGACATCCTCTGCCCCTTAGTGGAGAAAAAAATAATTAAAACGTGGATGGTTACTATAAAAACAGAATGAGAAATTATTTAGTAAAAAATGAATTTAACTAAATAGCTTCTTGTTCAGAAGTGTTTTTGATAACTGCATTTGGTCCCTAAAGGAATAAAAGAAAGATGTCACCAAAACATTGAAAGCCTATAAGGTGAGACTATGTCATAAAATCATTATAAAGTCGACAAAGTGGCTTTGTAATGTTCTTTATAGACCTAACCCTAGCAAAATTAATTCTGGAAACCTCCAGGGGAAGCCACCAGAGTTTTAGGACTTCCTGTGCAGCCACTAGAAATCCTCACCAAGACAGAAAGCAGTGAACTGAAAAAGGGGAGTGAAAAGAGAAATCATTTTTCCTGAATGGTTTCCTGTTGGTCAGCTTGTTCCTGTATTTTTCTCCCCGAGTGGACTGTTTACCTGCGTGCAGCCAAAGTGTGCTCTAACACGACTGCTTCCCACAGATTGCTGCATGTTCACATCCAGATGTGTGTGTTTATAAAGATCAGGCAGACGTTAGTTTACATTAGCTAGGATTTAAGCAGCCGTGCTCGTATTGAAGCAGCAAAACTCCTCAGTGCCTTGAAATGCATGGTGGTGCGTTTAGCGTTTCTAAATAAAATAAGCGTGTTACTTATTTTTAATTCGATAATTTCCCACCACTTGGAGATGTCAGTACAGTAATTAAAGCCGCCTGAAACCTCAAACATAACACAGACATAAGCATTTAACTTGTGTGTTTTAAGTACTGTACGCCATAAAAAAATAAACCTCAGACACATCAGTGACAAAATGACAGACAAACGTCTGCTGCTTCCACGTGATCTCACTTTAAGTCATCGTCTAGCTGCCATGTTTTTCCCTTTCTATGGACGTGTAGTAAGAGGGCTGATGACTAACACAGATGGTGGACAGATTAAATGATTCATTTGAGTCGTATGGCTGTGACATATACACATCATTGTCTCTACTGGTGTGAGTTTTAGGGGTCTCCTGTAGCATTCCTACACAACTGACTCTCTACGTATGACTCATAGACTTGTAACCTCCAGACGAAGCAGACTTTACTGTGCTGGCTGGCTTGTCTGCATGCTGTAGTAGGGAAATCTGGCAGGATGCTGCTTAGTATTTGGGGTTTGCCTGACTGTCTAGCCAGTCTGTGTGCGCGTGGTCAGATCAGTCTGTCTACAGAAGCATAATGAATCGCCACTTCACTCACAGAAGAGGTTACAAAGTTACGTTCACCACTCTGACAGCTATACTCAGCAGGAATCCCACCTACGTGACAGCAAAAAACCCCACAAAAAACAGGGCATACTTCTCTGTGTGGCTAAGAGCATGTGTTTTTATTTTCATCCTCGGATCTGTAGCTGCATTCCTTTTCCGTGTGTTGTGCGAGACGGAGAGATTGCCTGAGAGTGACTCACTTAAACCTGACCCAGCGGTGAGGTAATCACTGGAGGACGCTTCGAGTAAAAGTGAACTTTGATGATGGTGTCTGGGATTGTGTCTAAGAGTCCTACCCCGTCCAGACAGTTAAAATACTACAACGTGCATGTATGTATCCACATGTGTGTGTTTTAGGGCTTTAAGGTAATGCTTTTTGCCTCCTTAGGGAGTCCTCTCTTCACTTTGTTGTTCTCCATGTTCATGACCCTCTGATATAGACCCCCATATCCTCTCCACAAAGACTTAAGGAGCGCTGGAACCTATTTCAGTAGGTGGGGTGCACCTGTGTCACTTCAAGGGGGCCAGAGAGACTGAAAACCACACCAACAGGCAATTAAGAATCACCTGAAAGAACATATCATGCATGTCTTTGGATTACGGGAGAAAGCAGCATCTGGCAAATCCATCCAGGCACTGAGAGAGCATGCAAAGTGCACACACAGAAGCCTCAGGCAGGTTGAACCTACTGCACCTATCATCTCAACCCATTGTTATTGGTTTTGCTCTTGTTTGAGGTTCCATCAGGTTTTTGTGATACATTTACAGAACATCTAAATAAATCCTTATGTGAGAGCACAGTTTAGAGCACAGGTCTGCCTGTTGTTACATCTTCACTTAAAAATGAGTCCACTATAATTTAGATTTAGCTCTGGGGCTGTGTAAGATGCTTTCTTTCCTCCGCTCTTGTGTGTGGATTCAGACACTAACAGCAGATATTGTTTGTTATGCAGCATCACCTGCTGGCTTAATGGAGAATTGCCAAAGGATGAATAAGACAGCAGTGGGAGAGTTGCACAGCAGAGAGCTCCTTCAAAGCCATCAAAACAGGGAAAATGCTGAGATTCACCAGAGCATTATGGACAACAGCAAAGAGCAAAAACAAAGTCAAAAAATGCCTTTTTGTTTTGTCACAAATATCTCACATTCTCCCCCAAAGTCGTTTTCAAAAGTTCTTCTGATAAACTTGAGTCTTGTGCATTAAAGTATGCATAGAGCACTGTGGGTAAGTGGCTGAGAGAAACCAGAGACCTGGGTGTCTGCCTGAAAATACTCTGACAATAGCTATAGAAAAACTCTGCTCTTTTTGGGATCATACAAAAAAACCCAAACTCCCTCATTTAAGTTAATTTTGGGTTTGGATTGCTTACATATCGCTCCCGACATCAAGTTATAGATGAAGGCGTTTCAGCTGGAGTTTGGAGAGACTTTAGTTTGGAGATGGATTCAAGTAGACACAAAAATACATATATTTCTGTGACTAAAGTATCAAAAGCAGCAAAGACAGAGAATCTTGGTTATTAATGGACAAACAAAAAAATCTTCACCACAGTTAAAAGAGTTAAACAATAACTGTGATTCAGGGATACTTGGCATTCCTAACAAGCCAAAGAGTAAATGGAAGTCAGAGTTATTACATAAAGAGTATGAGCCATGTTTTTCTGAGAAGACATCTGGCTGTAAAAAATAAAACAGACAGTAAGTGGATTCACATCATAATTATGTTTTCACTATAATCTGCATATTTACCCAATAATGCTTCCCTGCAAAGTCAACCAATAAATGTGTATATGATACACCTGAGCTTACTCTTAATGCCAAATATTTACCAAGTTTGGCAATTGTATGAAATTATTCTTGCTATGCAAACTGGTGGACAAAATAAACACGGCGAAATGCCATGTTTGGGTACGGGGCCTCCAGTGTCTGACTGAGCTTCGACTTAAAATAGGTCTGAGAAATGTGAATATGCTCTATGAAAAGAGATAAAACAAGCTGGGTGAGGGGTGGAGGTGGGGGGCTGTAAATATATAATAACTTACAGGCTTCCAAGGCCTTCAGACATCAGCACAAAAACAAAAAAAAAATTCTGTGTGGATGGCGGTTTGCAGAGGGCATGGGAAAATCTGCGCTGACAGCGAGGAAACTTTGGTTCTTTTCAACAGTAATGTAATCACGTTGCCTGAAAGTGACGTTTCAAAAGGATCTATGTAATCTGAGTGCAACCTTGGACAACAACCGCTGCCCTGTTTTGTGCTGGTCTTTGTGGGAAGACTCCAACATCAGACAACAGAGCAAAACAAACACATACAAAAATACCCAACAGTGAATTATCACTTGTTATCTTTATGGATTTTTTTATGTGTAAACTTTGTGACCTCTATTTATTGCCATTGTTAAAGCTGCTACCACAACTTTCCTCCGGGGCTGTTTAGAGGGAAAGACAACACCAAACGTTTGTATCTGGACAATAAACACCACACAGTATTACATCCTTTTCAAGTGTAAGGCTCTTTGAGCAATTTGTTGGGGAAACAAAATTGGCAACTGCAAGTGGTACAACTTGCCACTAGGGGGCATACGACAGCAGACAATCAGAAGACGCACCAACTGAGATTTCAACACGGTTATAATTTACAGCGACGTACGACTATAAAGACACACGCGAACTCACACTCACACAAACGGGGACCACAAGACCAGACCTGAACACCACTTCAAATACCTTCGTAAACAAACAAATGTGGGCTGGAGCTTAAATTGTCCCTGCTGTTTGATGGGCCTGCCCGTGAAACTTGCTTATTATGTCAGAGTTGATGACTGGAGCGTTGCATTCACTGCCCGCTTACGTTTTGGGCGCTCCCGGGGACCCTCCTCCATCAAAACGTCAGAAACGACCGCTATAAAGCTCATGTGAGGCCATACCGACCGCTCAGAGTCGCATATACCTCGTTAACGGGACAACCTGCGGTCTGCCTCCTCTGAGACAATAAGGCGGCTCCACATTTAAGTGATACAGACTTAGAGGAGAAGTGTGCCAGGCCACCGGATAAATCTGCTGGAGTGAGTACAAGTATGCAAAAGACCAGATTGCTTGTTTCTACGGATCAGTTTCATATATGTGGGAGAGCGTCTTTTTCGGGACTTTGAATTGAGTTGTGTCTAATGGGCGAACACAAAATTGGATTTCCGCAGGCGAAGGGGACAAGAAAACGAATCAAGCGAGGAGTTTTTAAGCATTAGTTTCCAAGGGAAGTTTAGAGAAGCACAAGAAGAACCATAGGTCACAGGACTGTGATTTTGACGGATAGTTGACACGGACCCTGGTAGTCCTCCACACATTTCAACCATCGAGCGAACAAATGCAGAGAGAAAGATGCATTTGGGCAAGGCTTTACTGTTTGTCATCCTCCTCAACTGCGCAACTTTGAGCTCATCCCTGTCAACTTGTGCCACTGTGGATATTGACCATGTGAAAAGGAAGAGGGTCGAGGCGATACGGGGTCAAATTTTGAGCAAACTTCGTCTGACTAGTCCTCCACAATCCCTTGGACCGAGTAAAATCCCCTATCAAATCCAAGCGTTGTATAACAGCACCAAGGAGCTACTGGAGGAGTTGGGGAGGGATCGGCAGCAGAGTTGCGGTCAAGACAACACAGAGACAGAGTACTATGCCAAAGAGATATACAAATTCAACATGGACAACGGACCGCCGGAGAACAGTAAGTATCGCACTTTTTCAGACAGCCAAGCTGTCTTTCTCCAACTTGTGCCAGCCACCAACGTGTCCATAGTGCGTAATTACGCATCAAACGAAGAGTGTACGCCTAAACCCAGCGGCACAAGACTCAAAACAGCAATTATGTAATTCCGTTTCATTGACAGTTTTAGATTGATAAAATTTCTAGCTGGCAAAAGACTCTCTCAATTTTATGATATTATTTTTATTATAATATATATATTTTTATATTCCACGTTTAACTCCATTCAAGCCGTCCTCTCTTTTACAAACTAAATCCTCTTTTTTAGTGTTTGTGCTGGTAACTGGTTAGTGTCACATAATCATCGCAAACATAGAAAAAACAAATTCCCCTTTGGCAGATTAATGTTTAATTGTATAAAACTCTTCTCTGAATTTTTGTAAAACTAAAAGGCGAACAGAAAGCAGTGCCCTTGTGAATGATGTGCTTTATTTCTTTTGTGCTCGCCAACCTGTTTTATGTCTGAACCTGTGTTCCAGGAAGGCCACTCTCCTCCCACTCCTGACTCCGCTCTTATTCGCTTTGTTTTTTTCCCCTCTCTATGGTTCATGTCTCCCATCCCAGATGTTCCCATTTCCTTTCCAGTCAGGTTCAAATGAGAGGGACATCTGCACAGGCAGATGGGGATGCCTATAGAAGAAGGAGTTGGAAAAGTTATCAGAAATGAGCAGGAAAAGCTAGACAGCAGGACCTCCCCATTAGCTGGGATAGAAGGACTCTTTTCTGGTTTAGAGTTTCTCTGCATGGGAGGATTTGGCTCTTCTGTAGCCCTCATGCTGGTGCCACCCACTTGCCTATTGAGATGGCAGTGACCCCACTGGCCGTCTTGGCTAGTTAATTATGCTCGCGGGTGGCCCACGAGAATGAGATCACATACAGGACAGCTCAGGTTTAACTTTACTAAACCGTGTGTGAGGCTGAGCCCTAAACCCAATTAAGTCTAAAGACTATGCCAGCATCTCATATTGCCAGCATGTATAGGTAACAAGTCATTACTTGGCTTAAAATGAGTTTAAATTTATATGTGAAATATTTGTTAAAATAACACATAAAGACTGCTTAGGCTCACATTATTTCCTCTACATGTGTTAAACCCATATTTGACTTTCTCCTCTATAGAATAAAAAGCTACGAACTGTAATTGGAAAACCTGTGCTGGAGGGACATGTGTCAGCACTTGAAGGAAATTCAAGTGGCATGTGGTCCGACTGAGTCTGGATTACCGAAAAAGCAGAATAGGATAACTGCTGTGCGTGTGCGAGAGGCGAAGCGGGCCTCATGGTCTAGAGCAAAGCCAAGACCATTGCATCACAGTCCCTTTGAAATCAACAGGTGTTTCTCAAAAGACCTACTTTCCCTCAGCAATGTTCTGTTTCAAATCTCACAAAATGGTTTTTGACAAAAACACCAGGAAATAGGCGTAGCTGGATTTGAGAGCCACGGATGGTCTCGAGGTACGACAATGTGACGACAAAGATTTATATACGGTGTCCTGTTCACTGGTGTTTAAACAGAATAACACACGCCGATTGATGACAAAATCTTAAATACAAGAGTTGTATGTGTATGCCAGTGTTTTTTTTAATATGTCCAGTGTGATCTCATACTTGGAAATATGCATTCTGTCAATGCCCAGTATATCCACTTGTATTCATTCAGCCCCTAAACTGAGAGTGGGTAATGTGATTTTCATATGATGGAGAAGGAAAGATGATGAACTTTCAGATTGGTTGAGGTCCACTTTTGAATTTTGCAGGAAAGGAAAAAAAAAAGCAACGCAAACATCTTTTAGATTAAAACAACATTTAAAGCAATGTATTCTCCATGTTTATCCAGTTTACTTCTTCATACAAGACATACAAAACTCAAAACATAAGTTTTACCTCAATGGGAGCAAATGGGTAAGGTCCCCTCTGTTTTAACCCAGTTCATCAACAACTCAAGCAAATTTAAAACATGTCTTCTCCTGCAGAAAAATGCAGGGTTTTTTATGTATTTACTCAAAATCTATGTAACAGATGGAGACAAATCCCCATCTTCTTTAAGGTATGATGATGTGTCAAACTCTCCAACAAATCTTTCAAAATAAAAACAAATTACATCAGCTTTCATTGCCCTCGACACATACAGACGAAGCACTTTTTGATCTGCCACGCCTATCACCAGGATACCTTTTACAAAGCACCCCTAATCTCTTTTGTGTAATGATAAAGCTACAGTTAAAGTTAGATTAGATTCAGGTGCAGATAAGACTTGGGAAGGTTTTACTGAGAGACTGTTTTGTGTAATGTTGGGTAGAAACACTGTGACCCCTCTTAAAGTGACTCGAACACTTTGTAGCTCTTAGTGAAGCTTTGTTGTTGTGGTTACACCATTAGCTGCCCACTGACTGGTTTGTCCCACAATCTGCAGTCCATAGACAAGAAATAAAAACTCACTTTTGTGGCTAAGACTCCATGAATTTGATCCATCGTATTTAACAGTTTTACAGATGTCTCTTTTGATAATGGCGGTCTACGGGGAAAAAATGTTTTCTGGACCACAGGGACTGTTTTCAATTCAAATGCAAATGGGTACTTGGAAAGCATAGCAGCAAGACTGAGCAGTGGTGCAGTATCCGGCCCTGTTAATGCATTCATTAACTATACTCCCAAACCTCTACCGTGTCAGTTGTTTTTTCTTTTCAACGTCACATGACTTGTTTGTATCCAATTACGCTCTAGAGGTCTGTGTTATTTACCCTTGATTACACTTTAGAATGTACTGTCATTCATTAAAGGTGGCCACAGATTTTATTATCATTCCACAATAGGCACATGCTTGTGAATGACATCATGTATTACCACACGCCAAGAATACTGCATCTAGCTGCCAACATTAGATCCTATTATATTTTGAGAATGAAATGACGTGTGACTAGCTGTTAGCTCGCGGCATCCTTTTTTTTGGGGTGGAATTCATAGCAGTGATGTCACGTTTCTCACGTAACCTACAGCGAGGAAGTGGGAATGTAAGTTTTACAAAATATCAAACCACTCCTTTAAGACAGTAGACTGTCAGTGATTACAAGCCACAGCGCCAATGGTGCTCCCTGCATGAGGCATAAGAGTGCTTGGAGGCTGACTTTGTGAAATGAAAATTTGAGTCTGGGCCAGTGACATCACGCGCTTTATCTCATTTACATACATTAGCTTTTTGATGGGGTTCAGAGGTAATAGGTTGACCTGTCAGTCTTGTGGCAGCCTTCTGCTTCATTTACACCTGCCACGGCCTCGAGTTGGTTCACAGAGCAGCCTTAAGGTCATTCAAATTACTGTGTTGAGAGTGTGGACAACAAGCATCGGAAAGATTTCCTTTTAAAGCATGGTACTTATACAGAGTCTGGCATGTCTCAAGGACTGAGGTTGGGCTGTGGAGAAGTCATCATGGTCAGAAAGGGTTCAGGTCCAAAAAGTTGTCAGTGGGACTGAGGATAGGAAGGTTTTTGATACCAGATAGGTGAGGTCATACTTATCTAAATAATGCTATTTCAGTGACGACATTTTCATTTCCACCAAATATAGACAAAATGTGTTAGAGAAACACTGACAAGTTCTGATTAAGGTGTGCAGCAACACTAGTCGTTCACTGTGATAAACGTAGTGCCAGACACCACAGAACCACTATGGCCAAGATCGGATTTGAACTGTGTATCTTTATCTATACAAGGTCCATCTGTCTTATCTATCTACGGACATAAAATACTTCTAAGCATGCTCCCTCACAAAACATTTGTTTTATTCTATTTGTTCCAGACGATCTGTCTTACTGCCCAAAAGGCATGACTTCTAAGGTTTTCCGTTTTAACATCTCCGCCATGGAGAGGAACGCCACCAACCTGTTCAGAGCAGAGTTTCGAGCGCTGAGAGTTCCAAACTCGACTGCCAAGAGGAATGAACAGCGGATTGAGCTCTACCAGGTGCGTAAAGGTACCGTTTCCTTGTCCTTCTACCTAGATAAAAGGCAGACCGCAAATACTTTTTCTGGATGTAATCTTTGTATACAAGGAAAAACAAACAAAAGAAAAATACCACTACAATTCTGAACTGTTGAGAAACCGGTCTTGAAATAGCTAGTCAGTTCTATTGTTATTTCAGGCTCCAACTAACAAAAAATAGACAATTATAACTCGATTGCAGTTAGGCTCTAGGTAACAAATAGATGAACAACTGAAAGGTTCAGCAGGCCTGCAAGATCTTTGCAGAACCGGGACAGTTAGCCACAGACAGTGTTATCGAAGAACAAGTAGTAGACATCTACAAATGTCTATAATGATCTTAATTATAGTTATGTGTAGATCTCTAGTACTGAATATTGTAGTTAATGTCCTTAATGCAATATTCTGTTATAAGGATCTAAGATAGGGGTGTCAAACATATGGCCTGGGGACCAGAGTTGGCCCAGAAAAGACTCCAATTCGGTCCACTCTTTGTTTTTGGAAACTGTGAAAAAGTTTTAACTGTAGCTTCTTAACTTTTACAACTTTTCCTGCTGATAAGGACCTCCCCAATGCTACACCAAAGTAACCGATACACAATTAAATGACAGAAAAATATACTATTAACATAGTACCCAGAGTTGGTATTAATCTTGGCAGTTAAAAGCATCATAGCAATCTGGTGTGTGTGCAGGTGCTTAGATACACATGGTTGGCATGTTGGTATTTACATGTATGCTGTGTTCTGTGGTTGGTTTTGTAAGATTTTGGTGTAAATAAATGATTTTGTTTAAAATCTGCCTTTTTATTTTCATAAAAATAGATCTGCCCAACCCACTGACCGAAAAACACCTCCAACATGGATTCAGATTAAACTTCATTGTCACACCACAGATTAACAAGTAAAAAGTGTGTGAAAAACCTATGGAAAAAAAGCTCTAGATTAGAAGGTCACAAGAAAAAAAAAAAGAATAATTTAGATGTGTGCAAAATACAAAAAAAGAATGTCTGTCAATAAAATTAATAATAAATAAATAAACAGGTCATAACTTGTTCAGTGACTTAATAGCGGTTAGAAAAAAGCTCTTTTGCATCCTGCTCTGGTGACAGAGGAGGTATTTATAGCATGTTCTAGCCAAATAGCCAAATTCCACAGAAAAACCAGGGACCTGTAGCAACCTTGCCAAAAGTTAAGTAAATAATAACAGAAATAGTCAAATGTAAATTTATAGATCTTGTGCACATTCCCACATGTCTTTAGTTATAAAGAAATAAATACAAGCCAACAAAAATGGAAAGACAAGGTTTAGTCTGATTTTATCAAATGCAATGATACAGTCTCCTGGAACACTGCGAAAAGCAGCATTAATGGGGAATTTAACTAAAAGTAACTGACAGCTGTTATAATAGCAGAGTTGGCCTTTTGTTGATTAAAAATACATCTTTTGTTTAAGATATAGCACCATTAAATTTTAGCATATTGAGTCTGGCTGATGTAAGAAATGCATATTTTGTCATTTTTGTCTTTTGCCACTTCAAACCTTCTTCATCATTTGAACAGTTATGACATGATATGACTTATTATGCAAAGGTGGGAATTTGCATTTAGCTTAAAAACACCCCTTGCCTGCAGTCCGTCTACGTGCACACACGTATTTTGATAAATGTAGCTTTTCTATAGCTTTTAGCCTTTTCCAACACATAAATGGCATTTTACTGTCATTTTACGGTCACTGAAATTGGAGCTTTTGAAAAACCCCTTCCAGGGTGAAGATTTAAATCTAGGCAGGGAAATGAATGAGGAAAGTCAGATGTGTGAGTGTCAGTTTTGTGTGTGCAACTTCATTGTTTGTCAGCTTCTGATTGGTCAACATTTCCGTATTGTTAGAGTTATGCTGTAGTGCCACCCGGTATGCTTTTGACAGCCCTGGACATTGTTTTTTGCATTTTCACGTGAAAAGTGATATTTCAAGGCAAAAACGAAAAACTCCCATTTTAAATAATACCCATGTACATGTCGACATAGCCTCAGTGTAGTGTACTTTTTCTGTATTCATAGTTTATTAATATATTGAATGCACTCTTTCCTCCACATGATTCACTATTATTGAACAATCAGAACAAGAACAACTAAAACAGTTGAGAAAAAAGGCTTCAGACCAACTATTTATTTTTGCTTCACAGATCGTGAGGCGAAATGAACACATTAGAAAGCAGCGCTTCATTGGAGCCAAGAATGTGCTGACCAAAGGTACCGCAGAATGGATTTCCTTTGATGTGACCGAAACAGTGCGGGAGTGGCTGATGAAGAGAGGTGAGCCTGAGATCTCCATATTTCCTCATTTCATAATAACTCAGAATTGTTATCATTAGGAATAATAAAGGATTACCATTAAGGTTAATGAAAGCTTGCCTTTTTTTAATTGCAGGATCTAATATGGGTTTGGAAATTAGTGTCCACTGTCCATGCCACACCTTCAGCCCAAATGGCGACATCATTGACAAGGAAAGTGAGGTCCTGGAGGTCAAGTTTAAAGGTGAGCTACAGTGAGATTTTGTCACATCAGTTTTTATATATACCCCCCCCCCCCCCCCCCACACACACACACACAAACAAACAAACAAACAAACAAACAAACAAACAAACAAACAAACAAACAAAAAAACAGTATATAGGATGGACATAGCTACTAGGGGTTTGTGCAAGTCATGTTTTATGCTCTGTGTGAGTTCTTACCATCCCTGCAATACATTTACATGGCAACATTTCATTGAATTCAATACACCTTTATTTATACAGCGCCAAATCACCAATAGTTGCCTCAAGGCAAAGACCCAACAATAGCACAAAGGAAACACAGAAAACCCCCTAAATTATATAACCCCTGATTAGCAAACGCTTTGGCGACAGTGGGAAGGAAAAACTCCCTTCTAACAGGAAGAAAGAAAGAAAATGTAATCTTCGTAATAACCAAATCACATCTTTATTGTGATAAATAATCAAAGGTTATTTACATAGAAATAATTTTTAAGCATAGATGCTTCAATTTGATGAATTGCAATACAGTACAAGTGCTCTTATATTATGGTGAATAATATTTAAGGTCTTTCTCAGATAAAAAAGGATGGATTTTTTCCACAGTTGTTAATAGTTGTGCACTTGGATCATGTTTATAATCAAGGTATTGATGAAGAGGAGGAGCACAGTCGCTTGGATCTGGATCACTTGAAGAGGAAAATGGAACAGAATCTCCCTCATCTCATCCTCATGATGATCCCGCCCCACCGCCTGGACACTCAGTCAACACGCCGACGCAAGAGAGCGCTGGACACAAACTACTGTTTCTCGTAAGGGGATTCACGCCAGTTTTAGCTAGTCCTTGAGAAATCTATTCTTAGTGCTGTCAAGTTTTAATGGTACTTTCATGTGCAGGAGCTTAAATATTTGATACAACAATTAAATATTAAGAGAACCTAAATGTTCCACTGAAAACATTTCTTGAGACTGACTATGTTTTTGTTGTTCCTCCTCATCACAGAAACACGGAGGAGAGCTGCTGTGTTCGCCGGCTGCACATTGATTTCCGCCGTGATTTGGACTGGAAGTGGATCCACGAGCCCAGTGGTTACGATGCCAACTACTGCTCTGGGCCATGCCCTTACCTGAGGAGCTCAGACACAACGCACAGCTCGGTAAGTGGGATTATGCTGAGGGAGTTTTGCAAGAATTTACAGCAGCAGAAACAAAAATACCTTTAAGTACATCGTAGATTGCAGAAAAAAAAGCATCATAAATGTCAATGTTTTATATGTATATTCACTACAACTATACATGGTATTTTAAATTACAGTGTAAAAAACAAAATATAAAAAACTTGTCCATTTGATCACAAATCAATATATCTGATAAATATATCTGAAAGCTATCTTTCACAGTCAGAGTATAGGTATTGCATTGATTAAAATAAAAATGCCTTGGGCTGTAACTCTTCTAGCAGAAACTCTAGCCACTTTGCCACTGAATCTCCAGGCAGCTGTTTTGTGTTAACAAGACTGAGCCCTGTATTTAAACATGGGGAAAGAGCTATATTCTTTATTTGATATGTAAACTGAATGAATCCCCACCTGCTGGGGCATCCAGTCAAAAGAAAGTTGACTTTAGGGGAAAGGAAAAGAGCTACAGCTATGTTAGCCAGAAATTGGTTCCTTTCATGATTTTTTATGGTGGGTTTTTTTTTGTGTGTGTGTGTGTGTGTATCATGAACCTCATCTGTGCACTTGCATCAGTAGTAAACAAGGTATGCTTTATACACTCACGGGCTACTTCATTAGCTATACCTTGCTATTATCAGGTTGCACGCAGTTCTGATTCAACAAGGAGCTGGAAACCTTCCTCTGACATTTTGGTGGATATTGACATGACAGCATCACGCAGTTGCTGCAGATTTATCGCCTGCACATCCATGATGTGGATCTCCCATTCCACCACATCCCAAAGTTGGTTTATTGGATTAAGACCCGGTGACTGTGGAAGCCATTAGAGTACAGTGACCTTATTGTCATGTTGAGAGATACCTTGGTTGTAACAAGTGGTTTATTTGAATTGCTGCTGCCTTCCTATCAGCTCAAAGCAGTCTGGCCATTCTCCACTGATGTCTGATATAAACACAGTGTTTTTGCTTTTTTGCGTTGTTCATGTATAAAACATGGACGTACCTTGTGGGTCGGAAAACTCCATCAATGCAGAAGTGTCTTAAACGTGCATTCTATCTGAACGTCACCAGATGGCAATAGTTGTGGTTGCAAAAAGACTTCTGGCCCTATAGATGTCTATGGGAAAACAGCTTTCTGTCGTGACTTCCATAGTCACTTTTCTGCTAAGCTTGTAGGTCACTCTGCAGTCACTCTTTTTTCATATTGTTATTGTTTTTTGCCAGTGTACATCGTACCATGTTTCATGCACCATATGCATGCTATGAAACCACAAAGACATTGGCTTACGAGTTGACGAGTTGTCAGTCACAAGTTGTTAGGCGGTAAGCGTTTGGTTTCGCAGTCAGACCTGCCCAGCCTCGTCATGTCCAGTTTTTGCAACCAAGGTGGCGACATGGGAAGCCCTCGTCACGAGGCTTCAGAACAGGACTTCACAAACCACTGGGTGATGTCACTGTAGCTATGTTCATCTTTCATACTGATATTTGCCCAGAGTTGGTTATTTTCTCTTTTTCCCTTTTTCGGACTATTGTTTTAAAATTGTCCTAGAAATGGTTTGGTGGGAAAATCCCTGCCGGCCAGCACATTCTGAAATACTCAGACTAGCCTGTCTGGCACCAACAAACATGCCACGTTCACTGTTACTTAAATCACCCTTTTTCCCCCATTCTGATGCTCGGTTTGAACTTGAACAGGAGGTCATCGTCACCATGTTTACACGACTAAATGCACTGAGTTGCCGCCATGTGTTAGGCTGATTAGATATTGGCGTCAATGAGCAGTTGAACAGGTGTACCTAATGAAGTGGCTAGTGAGTGTATATTTCTCCAGTTTGGCTGTGAAAAACCAGATGTTTGGCTCTCTGGTAGAGGGGCAGAGGCTCTTTGCTGTTACTACTTTCTCTCATGGATTTCTGCGCAGAAGTCTTTGTGTGCCATGTCTCTGCCATGTAATATCACATAGGAAGAGACAGCAGAGATACACGGTACACAAAACAAATGTGAATTTTATAATTATTTAATTTCTATGTCCTATTCAATAGCTGCTGAGCCTCTACAACACTCTGAATCCAGAGGCATCCGCCTCCCCCTGCTGTGTCCCCCAAGACCTGGAACCCCTCACTATACTCTACTACTCTGGACGGACACCTAAAGTGGAGCAACTCTCCAACATGATTGTCAAGTCTTGCAAGTGTAGCTGAGAGGACATGAATGTGAGGCAGTGTGGCAGGATTTTACTCGGTACAGACCAAACCCATGCATGACTTTTGGACTTTTAGCTGTGACAAATACTTAAACTGTGGCCTCATGGCTTAGATTTGAAGACCACTCAGGAGGTGGCACATTTTTAACGATGCAGATTTTCTCAAAAAACAAAAAACCCCAAAACAAACAAACTTGATATTTTGATACTAATTTTTATTGTTTCCCTCAATTGGTTCTGGTTGACAAGTAAAGTAGTTTAATTTGAATCTAACTAAAAAAATAGTCCCAAATAAGACTTGAGCTTAAAATATTTCCCCCTATATTTGTGAGGATGGACAACATACTTTAGAGGCTAGATTGACAAGGGCACCTATTTGTGACAAAATGAAAGAAATTAAAATAAAAACAACAAAAAAACTAACTATAGCTGCTTCATTGATAATTACTCAAAGAGGGCTACGTTGTAGTATTTTTGTGTAACTCTTTCTTGAATCTAGCCTTGATTTTACATTGTTAGTCGTCACAAATATAGACAGGTCTCTTCTTTCAGGCCCAATTTTCCCTTAAACTTGCCTTAAATTCCCTTCACTTCAAACAGTGGGCATTATCTTCAAACACAAAAGGAGAAAGGACAGACTTGCTGCTGTATCCAAAGCCATAGCTGTGGTCAGGGAAAAGGAGAGCTGAGAGAGAATGCCTGCTGGATTTGCAATGGAAAGTCAATGAACAAAGAAGGTTGAGCCAAGCTTTTCTTTTTTTGGCCAGCCAGCAGCAATGGTCTCGTTTTTATTTTTTTTTCTCGGTGAATCTATTAAAACGAATGGAAGAAGAAGAAGAAGAGGGGACCTGTATGGAAGGGAAGAACTGTGATGGAAACTAGCCACGAGCACACTGCCATTCACTGGAAGTTTTCATCTTTAACAGGTTCACATTATTTTTGGGACATCAAAGAATATACTGGAAAAGAACACGTGTTATGCAACAGGTTTTTATGAGACTTCTTTTACATTAATAGCAGATTTAGTCTGTTATGCAACTTGTCGTATAGTGATTGTTTCACTAACTGGGAAGAAGATTGACGTGTAACAGTTTTATATTAAACTGTGGGTACTGTTACATTTCCTTTGTGATTTAGAAAGAATATGCAACATTATTGTCCATATAGGAGTTTAACCTGTTATGTGGAATCCCCTTATTTGTCTGACTAAAGGCCATTTTTTTAGTGCAGCTGTTTTCTTCTATCTCTTTTGTCTCCTGTCAACTCACCTGTCACCCTTCACTCCAGCCCGCTGACAAGGAATTTACATGTGCAGTCTGGGCTTCCCAAAACATTGCAGTCTTTCATTCCCTTTTGCTCTGTCTCTGTTTGTTTTGGTGCTCTCTTACAGTGTGAAGTCCTAATGGAACAGAAATGAAGAGGGAGTGGAGGGAAAGTTATAACATGACAGTGGCCTGATGTACAGTTAGACCTCATTTTCTCCAACTCATTTCTGAATCCCTGTACTGTTTGACATTTGCCCAATCGCAGTCATCTAGCTTTTAGGTGACATTTACATCATGTTGTTGTTTTTTTGTTTGGTTTTTTTGGCAGTCATGTTGTTTGATAAAATGATTGTTATTAAAAAGACATCATGCAAAAATCTATGAGCCCCTTCTTAAAGCGTAACGTTCAAATCTGTGCAAACATTTAACTCCAAATTAGGAGATGATGAATGTATGAACTGTTCTTGTCTGCCTTATTGAAATGTCATTTAAAATGCTATTTTCACATAATGTTTTGGCTCCATGCAAACATCATTTTTCTTTCTTGAATCTCACCAACCCCACCTGTTTCCTGCAGGCGCATGCACAGCCTTTTCTTTTTTTTTTAAACCAGAGTGATAAATTCAAGTTTCTCAGGGGTTACTGCTTAACAGCTTTCCCAGGCAAAAAGCAATTACTCTTATTTTAAGAGCGTATTACTGCACAGGCATCTCTTTATTTCCTTGTTTTTCATAAAATGGATAGCATAAATCACGCAAAAAAACTGAAAAAAAGGCATATTACATTCAGTACCGCCTCATACCTAGGTATGTGTTCTCCTCAGAGTTTGATACTTGCTTTCAGTAGTAGAGCCAGACACTTTTTACAGCGGTGCCTAAGCTCATGCTATTACTTGCAGTACTGTGTAAAAGTCACACGCCACCCCTTATTTCTTTGTAGTTTACTAGGAAAATAGGACATAGGTGCAACAAGGTATCGAAACACACAAAAACATTATTTGATATAAAACCCTTTTTTATTCAACACAGCCTGAACTCTCTTAGTCAAGCTTTCTTGTCATTTCTTTAAGGAGTCTTCAGGAATATTTCTCCAGACTACTTGAAAGACATTCTTTGGATGTTGGCTGCCTTGGCTTCTTGTTCTCTGTCAAGATGATCCCACTGCTTCAATTATTATTAACATCCAAGTTCTGGGAAGGTCAATCCATGACTGATAGTGTTCGTTTGTTTGCTCTTTCTATCCAGGTAACAAAGCCGCTGCCAATCTGATACTTTGCAGGTGGTATAACATGCTGGATCAAAATCTTATGGTACTTTTTTGTGTTCATAATTCCATCAATTTTGACAAGATCTCCAACACCACTGTCTGAAATGCAGCTCCAAACCATGACAGAGCCTCTCCCATGTTTTACAGATGACTGTAGAAACTCATTGTTAAACCTCGACCTCCTCGATACATATTGATTGCAAATTTAATCAGACCTGCTGCCACTGATTTCCAGTCAAGTTCTTGTGTAATGTATCATATCTTAGCCTTTTCTCCATATTTTCCTTCTCTAGGAATGGCTTCTTGATAGCCATCCTTCCATTTTTTCCTATTTCTTAAGGAAATGATTTTCAGATACTGTCATCTGTGATAGTTTTTTAAGGCCAACTTTTTCTTTTTATCTCCACTTGCTCAGTTTCTTTAATTGTTTTTAAGAACATGCTGCACACCATACTGAGATATGTCAGGTTTTCAGCAAATAACTTTTTGTTAATCAGCTGGTTAGTGCAAAAATACTATTTATGCCAGTCAAGCGGTGCTATCTTTTTTTTTTTTTAGATTCAGTTAAAGAGAAATGAGAACAAATTCCATGTGCTTGCAACACAATGCTAATAACAAAACCTATAGATACATTTTAAAAATTGTTCTTTTCTAAGTTGTCTGTGGTGTGTAGACACAAACTGGTTCATTCCTTGAGTTAGGTGATTTTTTAAATACTCTAATGACTCACAGGTCAGTGTTAAATACCTTGACAAACAAACAAGGGAAAAAGGTGTAAAAGCAGCAAATGTCCAAAGAAAAAAATTGAAAGACCTTAAAAAATGTTGGGGAACTTTAGCTCTGCTCGAGACCAATTTAAAAAATGATATGAAAGTCTTTTGAGCAGCACTGTACATTAGGGTAATTATCTTGGGTCACTCACTCTCACTATTTACTTATGTGGCCATGTCAACACAGTTTTAAATTTGCTGATAAAGCTCAGAAGATTATTACAGTGGAAATAGGCTCTTTAAAAGACATATGATAGAAATTGTTACTAATAATACTAATAATCACTGGATATTACTTCAGTGCTGTGTATGTGCATAGTCCCCACACAGGCTTCCCCAGTGGCTGCATGACTCTGGCTGTTCTTACTTTGTCATCTGTAAGAGTTTGATAATGATTTATTAAATAGTTAAATCTAAGAATAATTAACTTACTTTACTACTACTTTACTATACTATTAATTACAATTTTGAAGACACAATTATAAAGTGGGAAATGTACACGTAAACGTTTAAGATTGTATTAGCATTAGTAACTGGCATATCAGACACACTATGGAGTAAAATGAATGAAAAAGAACAACAGGCAGATCTTGTGCAATTCTTACCCAAAAGTTGGTGTTATTGATGGCTCATTACCAAATGTTTAGTTGCTTGTCTAAAGACTGGGTGATCAGAGGTTGCTTATATTTTTTATGTCAGCTCTGCTAATGGGTTACACCGATTGGAGGGGTTGTTGGTTGAGCTAATACGGACTGACAAGTAGCCAGAAAGAATTCCGTTTCTCTACGTGCCCATTATTGTTCCCTGTCACAATTAATCAGAAATGAAGCACATTGATGGAAACACAAAGACCAGAGGGCATGACAAGGTCTAAAAACAGGGGTCGAGGCTTTAATGGGTTTACAGACAGCCCTGTACCAACAACACACATTACTGGTACAGAGCGGCTGTGCCCCATGCATGAGTGACTTTCAACCATCAACGAAAGCCAGCAGACGACATGTTACTTACTTGTGTACAAGTCCGCAGTTTGGCCCTGTGAAAAAAATTCAGTATCACAAAAATCAGGGCTCTTATTGCTTCAGTATACATAAATGCTACATATACATTAAAAGCTCTGCAACTGGATTACCTCTTTGACTTCTTTATGTGTGTGGATAGAACCAGTGAACCAGCGGACTCCCAGGAAGAGTAAAATATCCGAGTATCTTTTTCTCATGTCAGTTTAATGGAATGAGCTGCGGAGTTAGCCACGATAAGGCGTTTCCTAACAGAGGCGGCACCTTTGCTTGTGTCTTCTTATTCAAGCAAGGGCTCATTTAGGGCCACGTAGTGGCGAGCCACATTGTTGAGCACAGTCAGACACTGAAACACATGAAGGAAATACACTAAAGCGTCTACTTCAGTGAAAGAGTTGGCAAGGAACCACAGTTGAATTTGTTGCCATCGACAATATGAGCAGCAGCCTGGTAATAACAACAAATAATAGTCTTTCATTGGTTCACTAGCTAAATGGATCCAACACAAGAAACTTCACAGGTAATAATATTTCTTGTGGCTTCTTCATTTTAATTGGGTAAGTCTTTCGAAAATCACTGAAAAAAACCTGATGTATCTGGATTCTGCTAAGCCTTGACTTTCATCTTTTATGTTCGAAGGTGTAGATAAGAACATTGTTTGCTTCTCTTTGAGGAAAGCTGACCACCTCAAACCCAAACCTGCAATAAACCTATTTCAAGTTCTCGGCTACTGGCTGGATGAGCAAACCATAATCTGATTTGAGTTCAGGGTCCTTTTCTGGGTTGAAGTCTGACTTTCTCAGAACTTGTGCTCATCCAAGACTTACCAATGATGAATTGCATGACACGTAAATGCACAGAGGTTTGGAAAACTGTGCTGCTATTCCCTGAGCAGATTAACAGATGTGGAGGTAGAAAAAAAAATTAGAGGGGGAAGTGAGAGACAGAGGGAAAGTAGTGTGTGTGTGTGTGTGTGTGTGTGTGTGTGTGTGTGTGTGTGTGTGTGTGTGTGTGTGTGTGTGTGTGTGTGTGTGTTTGAGTGTGTGTGTGAGGGAGAGAGCTAGAGAGAAAGAGTCAAAATAGACTGCTGCTGCAATAAAATCATCAGGTCACATCAGACTAGTTCTCAGGCCCCAGGGTGGAAAGAGTTGTGTAATTCAGCGATGGGAAGAACACACACACACACACACACACACACACACACACACACACACACACACACACATATACATACACACACATACACACATACATGCACGAGTCAAGCCAGCAGCCATAGTTACTGGAAAAGAGTGAAGGGGTGAACAAATATGTAAACATGTATCAACTTCATAGACCTTTATAGCTAAACAAATGAATGGGAGGTCTGGATCAAACTACAGCATTATATTACAGCAGAGTGTGCGTTTCCGTGACAGTATTCCAATAATAGGAGAGAGGAGAGACAAAGAGAGGAGGGAAGCAAACTGTAGGAAGACAGACAGTGTGACATTATAATTTGCACGCCCTTTAAAATTAGCACACACCATTACACAAAACTCGCTTCTCTGAGGAGTGAAGAAGTGAGAATTACTCAAAATGGCCATTTTCCCTTAAACTACACCATAAGGTTTAGAAGAAAGAAACATAATCTTCCTTCTACAAATGATAACTCTATAACAGGAGTACATGCTCTACAATTTAGATGGACAGTAGCCCTGGATGGAAAAAACAAAACAAAAACACTGAAGGCAAAAACCAGTATGCACAGGGCAGGGAGTCATCCAGACTTTCAAGCACCTCCAAAGCAGCACATCAGGTCAGAAGCGTGACTAGTTCCATATGTAGCATGGATATGGGGAGAAATTGTGCTTATGGACCAAGGTCCCTGCTTATGCTTCCTGTTTGGGGAACAATTTCCCAGTAACCAAAGGAGAGAGAGGACACAAGGAAATATAAGGTGACAAAATAAAAATGGCCATCTCATACTTCCTTGTGTGAGGTGTTTGTTCTGATATACTGCGTTTGTTTTTTCTACATGTGTCACTGTCCATTATGACCAAACATCTCCACAAATGACATTATTCCAAATGTCTTGTGGTTTGTTCACTTTACAAACCCAATGAATCAGCCCTGTTATGAATCAGATTGACAGTTGGGATAACCTTTGCCTAACCCAATAGGTTGCCACGGACTTTCATATTTAACACATTTACTGAGGTGTGAAGTTAAATTTCTACTCATGGGAAGGTTGTGGCATTGCGCTAACACCCACCTGAAAGCTCCAGACCAGCAAACTGACAAATCTTCTGCCTTTACAGAAGTTCTCTGTATGAGCAGTGGGGGTGATCTTAGTTTTTTTACTTAGCTTTGCTTGCTCAAACACAACCATTTCTGCATTACACAAACTCAGTAATCAATAATTGTTTAATTGTGCAACCTTATTACTTTTTTTTTAAATAGCGGTTGAGGTTTTAACATTTATGACATGATGTCAAGCTCTTAGTTTTAAATCATTCTGAAGACTATCAGTATATACATGAACATCACACACAGTCATACTGTTCATGATCCTGACTATAAAATTATAAAAGGACTTCTTTGTTGAAGGAATGCATGTAACACTGCCAGAAGCTGAGTTTAAGTTTCCTTTAGAACATTTATTTTGTCTCTTCGTAGCTGTAAACACCTTCTCCATTTACATCAAGTTATAGGCCCTGATGCTTTACCTACCTACTACTTTATAAACGCTCAGAGAAACATGAGGAGTAAGGCTAAAGTAGGACATCTGTGGGATATTTAAAGCATACTTTGATGCATTTCTGTTTGCCTTGGCTGATATTTTTCTGTGCTCACACACATATAGAAAAAAGAATCTTAAATCAATTGGATTTTTAAGCAGTAATACTTTTTAGATTACTCTCTAGGTAATGGTAAGACAGGCCTTTCCCCCCCCCTTATAGTCATCCCAAAAGTGCAAATCAGATTGATGAGAGTAGTCATGTCTTTAACAGCCTCTTATACAGCTGCCACTACTCTACCAGGTAATGGAGACCGGGTCAGCGGGGTGCTTTCTCCTGCACAAGCTCAAAAACGAGGACTCAAGTAGTTTTGCTAAGTTTATTATCTTTCTGCTTGTCTGGGCATACTGTATGCTCTCACAGTAAATGAGGATCAAACTGGTGAAAAAAGCAGTTATACAAAGGTCTCACCACAAAGAAGGAATTTATGCTACTTGGATAAAAGCTAAGTAACACAAATCTTGAAGTTGCGAAGTCAATGAGCTGAAAGAGGCCCCAGCAGCTGCAAGAAATGCTGAAAATATAAGTTTACTTCATTTTCAGTGGGCACCTTTGCCTTAAAAAATGCTAACAGTACCAATTCAGGTAACATATGCCATCTGGTCATAGTTTGAATCATTATATATATACTGCTAATCAAGAGAAAGAAAGAAAATTGCAGGTATTTCATGTACTACAGCACTTGAAATATAGGAAAAACAGGTATTTCATATTCTTTTTCCTATTAAAACCTAGTATAAAATATAATCTTCATATATTCTCTAGGCCTAGAGTGGAGGATGTATCCTTTTCAGGCCAGTTATTATAAGATATACATACATTTGAAGCAAGAAAATTAATCTGGGCTTTCCGGAGTGCATGAAAGATAGACTTCTAGCCTCTGTGATGTGATCCTTCACTGCTTTGTGAAGGCAAATTTCTATCTTGGTGTTTTGAAAACAGATGTCTTCAGTGAGGGGTGAAGCTGAGAAAAGCAGAGCACACAGCAACAATTGTGACTTATCAATCACAAAGTAACCACACTCTGCTTATTTTACTTACTTACTCTAAATCTGACCAGAATTTAGCAAATGAGCAAATTTTGCAATAAACAATGCTCAAAACTAGAAATCAAGATCATAAACTGAGCAGAAAAGTGTTTACAGAGGGTGAGCACAGAGTCATTTTCTCATAGAGATCTTTACCACCTATCTTTGTGCTCTAACCATTAGAAGAAAATAAAGCAAATCTATGGCTATATCCATGTTTTGCAGAGACAAAGTTGATGAAGATGGCACTCACAATCAATGTGCTTTTCACACAAGGACTTGGGAACAAGACTTATGTGTCAGGTTTCCAGTAATGCGCAACTAAAATTGAGTGATATCATTGGTCTAGCAGAATCTGATGAAGTTAAATGCATGTTTTTAACAGAAAAATAACTTCATGTTTTAAATCTCTAGCTGCTCTTAAAATGACATTACCATCAGTTACCTATGGAAAGAGGAAACTGCATTCTTGGACTGTTGCTTAATGCCAACATTACACAACAAAACTGGAAAGTATAAATTGTAAATCTCTAATAGCGCTGTAATTACTCTTCTATTAGTAACAAGATACCTTGGCCTCCGTGTTTCCAAGTAACCAGGAGAAGCAAAGATGAGCAATTCCTCCACAGAGTCAATGAGAAACATGCTTGGTTTGTGTCTCCTCATTAATCTACACGGGACCTTCTGATTCCTCCAGCTGGCAGCGCTCCACAGTCACTCTATGTCCAACATAATGTGCGTGTGTAGAAATGTACAGCACGCCTATGGTCCCAATGTGAAGTTTGTATCTGCATGCGTATACGTGAAAGTTTTGTACCGTATACGTAAAGCTTCATTTTAATTTGTAGCGCTCACATCCCAAACCGCAGGGAGCCATCGTGCTACGGTGCCAATACTACTGAAAACCTAAATATATGGCTAACATACAGGATTTTGTAAAACTACTTACAGACTCACCACTTCATTAAGCACACCTGCTCAACCGCTTGATAATGGAAATACTGAATCAGCCAGTCACATGGCTGAGGCTCTGAAGAAACTGCTGATCTGCTTGGATTTCTCTACACAACCATGTTTAGAGTTTACAGGGAATGATCAGAAAGCAAGAAAATATCCAGTGAGCAGCAACTTTCTGGATGAAAAGGCCTTGTTGATGCCAGAGGTCAGAGGAAAATGGCCAGAGTTGTTCAAGTAGGCAGGAACTTAAATAATGATTCATTAAAGTGTGCAGATGAGCATCTCTGAACAAGCAGATGGGCTACAGCAGCAAAAGACCACACCAGATGTGACAATTAACACACAAAATATTAAAAATGGAAGATTGGAAATCCATTGACAGGTCTCAATAATAATGCAACAACATTCAAGCAGTAAGGTCAGATTTGGTGTCCCATCCTATTTATCCCATCCTCAGATGGCTGCTCCCAGCAGTGCACCATGTCACAACACTCGAATCATCTCAAAAAGGTTTCTTGAACATGACAATGAGTTCACTGTACTCGAATGGCCTCCACAGTCACAGATCTCAATCCAATAGAGCACATTTGCTTTGGAATGTAGTGAAGCAGGCGATTCACACCACTGATGTGCAGAAACTGTGTCAGGCTATCATATCAATATGGACTAAAATCCCTGAGGAATGTTTCCAGCACCTTGATGAATCTATTCCATGAAGAATTGAGGCAGTTTTGAAGGCAAAAGGAGTTCCAACCTGGTGTTAATAATGTGTTTCTAGTAATCATTTCTGAATGAAGAATGAACTAATTGCTATATTTTATTTGTTAGAAACTATAAAAAGAGCCTATTGACACTGACCGTGGTGAGTCGACAGACTTCTTCTCAATTGATTTCACTTTAGTTGAATCCACTTGGTGTACCAGTCAATGGGCTGCATAGCAAAGGCTTGGTCAAATGAAAACATAGGAACAACTACACACACACACTATGGAGTAATTCTGAGCAGTCCCTTGTCAGCAAGTAGCCCTGAATTGGACAAACTATGAGCTCTTAGAGCAGATTTGTGTTACAAATAACATCTTTAGTGAAGTGGATGCTTGTGGCTTCTACTAACAGCAGGACTCTCCCAATCTCACAAATCAGCCGGCTGATCATCCACTTTTGCTGGTCTTTTATAATCAGCGGTGTGTTATGTGGCATAACAAAATGATATAAAACTTTCAGTGTGAGAGTGATGCTTTGGTTTGTCTTTGAGCACAGTAAGAGGACACGGTAGTGTCACAGAGGACTTTGTACTTGGGGGCTGGCTTACATTCATACAACATGTAGGATTTATAATCTAAGTCACTCGGATATTATAAACAAACACAGCATAGTTTTCGGGCCACATCCTGTCGTCACTGTAAACAAAAACTGATATGGACAGTTCCCTCTCGTGTTCCCAATACGTGCACCGACAGAGCACACTAGTAGTTGCTGTTGACATGCTTCACTCTCAAACACAATCACTGGTGTCCTGATGAGAATGGCCTCACAGAGCTAAACCGTTTGTCTTTTGTTTATGAGGGTGTTTCCACTGAAATCAAATTTCTCTAAACAAACTGTTGCTGGTTCACTTTCTCTAATCTTTAATGCTTAGATAATCTAATTTGTCCAGATGGCCAACTAGTATGTATAAACATACAAAATAAGACGGCTTCTTCCCCTGTCGCTGTTCTTCACCCCTTTTTATATTCCCTTCAAAATTAAATTGTGGTTTCGCTGTGGTTGTAAACCGAGCTGATCAGCTGTGCTTTGTTATGTTTGCAAAAGGCAAATAACAAACATCCTTGTAGCCAGGCTGCGGGCTGTCCGATGGTCCACTTCTCCAGAAAAGCGACTAACATGTTTCTTTCATTACACGGGCTGCATTCATTTTATCTTTTCAGCACCGCTAACATAATCAGCATAATGGGAACCAGAACCCCATCCTGACCTAAAAACAATTGTTTTACTATTAAAACTTCCAGCGATGGAATACGAACTAACGTTTGCAGCTATTTTAATTAGTTTCTCAAGTGAATAATTTTAGGGTTTTATGTTTCTACTTACTTATTGGCACATTTAAATGGGATTCATTAAACAAGAAACATAGAGCTGCCAAACGTAAACTGTAAAGCTACTAAACATATTAACGTGGTGATGTTTTGCAGTATCACGCTCAAATAGCTTCACTGTTTAACGAGACAATGTAAACCAGCTTGCCAGCTGTCAAGCAACAGCTCACTTTGTAGATAAATATCTGTTTTGAAAAAAGTGCATGCCAGATCTTAACCAGAATAATTAATGATATGCTGCTCTGAACCAGTTTTCCATGCTGCTTTGAGTTTCTCTGTGTGGTGTTTTGTTTGTGGTCTTAGCACAGCTAATTTCAGTTTTTCAGAGAAGAGAAAATACTTTATGTAATACTTCTAAACACACATTCATGCGAAAAAGAAAGTTTCTATGTACACCATATAATTCAGTAGTTTGTTTAACCATCTTTAGCAGCAAGTATTTTAAGTAATTAAATGAATTTCTAATTTTCTCCCATCATTTTGAATGAATTTTGGCCCACTCTTCTTTACCGCATTGCTTCTGTTAATTAAGATTTCTAAGCACTGGTTTATACACAGGTCTCTTAAGGTCCCACGGCAGCATTTCAGGTCTCGATTCTTGTCTTTTTCATATTTGCTGATGTGCCTCGAATTATTGTTTTAGTCGTCAGACAGATGACCTCACATTTAGAATACTTTAGGGTACAGAGGAGTTTGTGGTCGACTCAATGACTGCTAGGTGCCCAGGTCCTGTGGCTCCATAATAAGCCTCAATCATCACTCCTCCCTCCATCACAGTGATTGACAGCTATGAGGTGTTTGTGCTGACATGCTGTGTTTGGTTTTTACAAAATGTGGTGCTGTGTTATAGTCAAACATCTCCGTTTTGGTCTAATCTGTCCAAAGGACATTGTTCCGGAAGGCTTGTGGTTTGTTCAGATGCAGCTTTGCAAACATAAACTGTGCTGTCATATTATTTTGAGAGGAAAGAGGTTTTCCCCTGGCAAAACTTCCAAACAAGCCATACTTGTTCAGTCTTTGTCTAATTGTGCTGTCATGAAAATTTAACATGCTAACTGAGGCCCGCAGAGTCTAAGATGTAGCTCTTGGGGTTTTTGCAGTTTCTCTGAGCATTACAGAGTCAGACCTTGGGTTTGCATTAGTTGAGACATCCACTGCAAAGATTGGCATGAGTGGCGAATGTTTCCCACTTTTTCTCTGCAGAATGATAGACTTCAAAGAATGTGAAAATGGTGTTAAAGAGGACATGAAACACAAAAAATATAAAGGCTCATTTACATCATGGAGCCCTGCTCTCAAAAACGGACATAGCTGGAAAACCATTAGTGGTGTTGGATTTAGGAAATAAGTTTAAAAACGTGTTTAGCGCCATCTTCTGCAGTAGGGAACGCGACATCATGCGCTTGGTGTATTGGTTGTGGCTAACAAACTTACATTAATTTATGTTAGCTAACTAGTGACAAAATTCAGAGGAACTCAACAGGAAAATAACAAGACTAAAACTAATACCCAGTCTTAGAGGGTACAACCAGAGTTAAGAAACCAAGGGTATATTGTTGAATTTCACTGTCAATCTCTTGAGCAGTAAGTGGCTCTACGTTGTTTGGCTAGCTGAACTTAAGAGTTTCTTAATGTAAAAATCATTGTTGCAGACAGGGGGAGCCCAGAGTTAGCACTTCTGTCACTAGTTAGCTAACATAAATTACAGTAAGGCTATTAGACGCAACCAACCAACCACATGACGTCATGTTCTGTACTGACAGAGGATGGCACTAAACGTGTTTTTAAAACTAACTTTAAGCACTTATTTCTTTTTCTTGTGCCTGTCCCATTTTGTTCTTTAGCCATCAGAATTGTTGTCTGAAGACCAACAAGGATACCCAAATGGATCATCACAGCCTTGCCGTATTGGTCCATTTGATCGACCTTTGTTGTTATTATTTATTTTATTTTATTTTCAGTTGCTACAGACGGGACAGACATGACTGAGGGATAGGAAAGGGAGAAAGAAAGATGAAGGAAAAGAAAAACAGAAGGGAAGAGGGACAGTGAGAAGGGGCACTTAAAAAGAGAAGAGAAAAAAAATCTCCTGGATCACCTGTTGAGAGAAAAAGAAGAGAAAACAAGCAAAAAAAACCCAGAGCAACATACTAAACACCATCGCGTTTATCTAGCTAAGTGTAAACAGCAGTAAATACTAAATATTGAATGTTGTTGTGCAGCAAGCAGGACCGACAGCGCACAATGTGCTTGGAAATAGCAGCCAGTAAAGGTGTAGTTTATTTCTATGAACAGTGAACACCTGTATGCACACCTGTGTGGATCAGCGCGCTTGTATTCAAAAGGTTTCCCCATGTAACGGTCTGCTAGAGGATGTAGAGAGCCATAGCCCTGTCCCCCAGGGCATGAAGCAGGCATGGAGGAGATCCAGGCTCCAGACATCCAGAGGCCCCAGAGTGCGAGAGCCCAAGGAGGACCACCGGAGGGGCATCCGTGCCACCCTCCTGGGAAGAGCTGAGGAGAGCCCCAGATGAGGGGTCACCCAGTAGCCACATACCTGAGCGCCCAGCCCCGGACACCAAGAACTTATTTCTTGAATCCAACTTCACAGACGGTGTTCCAGCTATGTCCGTTTTTGAGAGCAGGGTTACATGATGTAAATGAGCCTTTATATGTTTAGTGTTTCATGACCTCTTTAACCCTTCCCAGTCTGAAGGGCAGTAACAACTCCTTTTTTTTTTTCAAGGAAGTTTGCTGATGTCTTTTCTCCTTCCCCCTATGGTTCACATATAAATTCTCCAGACCTGCAAACTGCCAGTATTTCTGCTCTTATATATGTGCTCACACACTGATAATCGTTTGATCAGGTACATTTAATTAGCATTACCTGGGTGCTACTTACCCTTTTAAATTTCTATGGAAGCAGTAAAGCTGTATTTAGTCCTATTTTGTCAACCATCAGAGTAAGTTTGTAATTAAGTGAGCTCAAAGACTCCTTTATAACTACTATAATATTCAGAGGCCATTTATATTCCTGGTTTGTGCACTTGGTACATTTATTGTTAGATTTAGAAAAATAAAATAAAATTACAGCCTATTACAGCCTACTACTGAGAAAGACAGTTTTTCAAGTTTTTTGTTTAAATCATGGTGCATATTCAAATAAACATGTGCATTTTGACGTCAGCGGATGCTTGTGGTAGCCCAGAATGTTGCTTTAACTTCTGTATCCTCACAGCACAGAACGTGCTATTAGCCATCAAACTTTCCGTTTCTATTCATTTACTTTACATCATTTTACGTGATTTACTGTTCACGTCCCAAAGCTGTTATGTGTTGTTGTTGACAGTCTGGATATTTATGACTGCCACCAGGAAACATTTCCATTGCACTTTAAAGATACTACTATTTATCATCCTCCAGCAAGATTAGTAAAAGTAAAATTCCTTAATCTGGATCAGGGTTTGATATGCTTTTTAGGCTGGACAGTTTCACTTTGTCTCCCTTGATTACATCAGATTGTTCAGATAGTCTTTCAACAGTTCTTTAAATGTAGGCAAACACCCTGGGATCTGACTCGTTTATGGTCCCTTGACAGCTGCAATGTCTACTTCTAGCTAATATTTTACTTCATTCGTAGCAATCTGATAAGAAATCAGTGCTGCTACAGAAAGGATGAAGATCTTCTTTTCAGTCCAGAGATGCCTAAAAAAAGACTTTATGATGCTGCGTATTAGGGAATTTCCAGAAAAGAGTCCCCTAATCTTTAGTTTATTGTACAATAGTTTGGTTTGTCCAAGACATGTTTTTGAGATAATGTCTTCACATCTTTTCATTGAGCAAAATTCAGTGTTTGAACTGTTTCACCAGCCTAAATTGCTTTAAGTTGAATATATGCTCTCTTGGCAGGGTCGCAACAACATCTGTTATCATTTTTTACTTTTAATGACATAATGTTTTAATGTGGGGTTCAGCCTTCACCCACTGGAGGGGGGAGCAGTGCACAGTGAGCTGAATCACGAGCATTTTTTAATGAACAATTTAGCCAACAGGTCAACCATCAAACACAAAGAAAATTACAGGCTAACTCTACAGTAATGGAGAGCGGTGCCTCATTTTAAAATGGGTTTTCTGAGCTGATTAGTGAGCTTCACTCTGTTATTTTACATAAGATAAACCCAGACTGAAAAAAAGCAGTAATGATTTATTTTAACTTTTTAAACTATAGCTAGAGGCAACCAACCAACCAGTGCCATGAAATTCAGTCTTTTCACCACACCCCAACACACAAACTCCAAAGCATGAGTCAGAAATAAAAATCTGTATCTGTGCTAAATTTCCCAACACGGGAAGGTGTCCCACACACCCTGGATATCTGTGACAGTCAGGCGTCTAGCGGTTTTGCTGATAGTTTGCTTAATAATACCATCAAACAACATTCATCATATTTATTTCACGAATTAATCCCAAGTCTGAACTTGTCTTCCAAGTGCTAGGCCTCACACGAAGCCTGCTGTGCTTGGAGGCAATCGACTGCAAACATGCTGTGGTTTTACCGATGCATTTGAGTCAAAAATGTGTCATCTTGTTAATACGAGTTAAGATATCAAAGAATATGAAGCCAGCCTTACATAATCGTGTTGATCAATCACAGCTATTCAAATGCATCTGGGAGTAGATCCCAGATTAGGTTGCAGCTTCAGCCTCAGACACTAACAATTGCAGCTCCACGGTGCCAGAGCTGCTGGGAAGAGCGTAATCTGGCAATACTGCTCTCCAGCTTTTTCTTGAGAAATAGTGAATGTGGCAGAGCAGGTTTGTCTCTTCTCCCAGTAACGGCCCCTCGCTGTCTAGCTGTGTCACTGGGCGCTTATTAGCATGTAGCTGTTCCCCGTGAGCGCAGTTGGTTTACCTCGAGGGATCAGGGGTGCATAGCCCCTCATCTGGTTCTTATTTACGAGAATAAAGGTGGAGGGGACTTTTTTTCTCTTCCCTCTTTTTTTTCTTTTAAGGAGAGCGAAATCTTTTTGTTTCTGCACTGCTTCTGATTTCGGCTTCTCAATTAGCTTTCTTGGATTGTCAGCCTTTTGGATGCTTTCTCTTGAAGCATTTTACATGAACTCAAGCATGCAATTGTCAATTTAATCACAGCTCAAGGCCAAGAATTTACAACAAAGAAAAGTAAGAGGAATACAATTTCACTTCCAGCTTTCATCTTCTGAAAAGATCTATTACTGTATACAAAAGTCAACTGCACAGGATTATGTGACAGGACACATGATTAATGCATTGCTTTGAGAATAACCCTGTGAGAAATTACCCATTTTCTCTACTCACTATAGTCTAAACCCCCTCACATGATATCTGAAATTTTAGCGTGCTCTTTCTTTTTGTCGTCATATGGACAAACAGGCCTTGCTACAAGGAGAGTTCTTAACTACAACTTTTTTTTTTATTCTTTTGGAGAGACACTTGGTTGCCCTCCACTTGTTTTATGAGCCCAACTCTAAATTGTACCATATGTTCCCAAAAATCACTTTTTGCAAAAGTACATCCAGCAGGACTTTGAGTTAAAAATAGACACTAGGGAAATTTGGAGGTTGTTCAGGTATGTTGTTGGTTAGCTTCATATGGTAGATCAATTGAAGACTCTCTATTATGATCAAGTATAGCTACAGATGTGGTTGGAGAACAGATTTATAACTGACTTGTGTTAGGATTCTTTGGCTGAAATCAGATCAAATGTTAATCTTAAGCTCATAGCCATTACCTGGAAAAACGTGGGGTACATTAAAAAAATATTATTGTGACCCCCCCCCCACACACACACACACTTATTAGTCACATGAAGCCAAGTCTGAAAGTACAGGATGCATTCCAGGTGGTTATGTAAAGGCTTTTGTACAGTATGCACACACACACACACACACACACACACACACGCACGCACACACGCACACGTACACAGACAGACTTAGACTGAGAACTTATTTCACTTCTAAACAATCATTAAGTGCAAAATATTAGAATATTATGAGGGAGCATTTTCACTTCCTTGCCAGAAATTAAATAGGAAGATATACAACAAATTCCATTCGTGAGTCAAGCAGAGGAATACAGCTGGTCCTTTAAAGATTAAAAATGTCTAGCAGCAGGTCTAAAGCTCACTAAATGCCAACTCTTTGATTTGGATAAACAAACTAAAGAAAGTGGAATTTTAAATTGGCTCAAGCTAGGTGAGCAGATTATACTCCTGGACTTGTACTTGACCTAATACGTCACCTTAGGGCTTGGACACTGAGGGCTCTTCAATTGAAAACTGCTGTTTAGTTGGGTTTGGTTGCTGGTTAGAGATACGGCTTAGATCACCAGTGACGATCTTGAACATTAACGTTGGGTCAGTTTGACACAGAAGCTGACGTTTGCTCTCTGTGGAAATTTAAAGTCCAGGTTAATCCTGGGAATGGGCACATATAAATGTTCAGTAGGGGACTTGCAGGGAGCAATCTAAAAATAGTACATGGCTGAAAGTGGTGCAGCAGACTTTGAAGGGGTTATTTTAATCAGATTTTAATCAGGTATGGTTTCTTTTCTCCTTTTTTTATGGGTGGAGTGGCGGAAATTTGGCTCTCACTTTGGAACTCTAATGAGAATCAGTGCTTTAAAGTGCTCTTCATTATCAGAGATATTCAGTATACTTTAGGTATGCCAAAGTGTATCTAATGTAACTGCAACTAACTGGCTCCATGGCTTATAGTCATTTGAAAAACAAAGGTTTTACTGTCTAGCTATGTCAGTAGTGAAAAACAGAAGTAGACTCTTACTGCACTTGATTAACTGATCATCAATGATATAAGTAAACTTTATAAAAGCAACAACTTTGACAGTTTGCTGGTCTGGAGCATTCAGGTGTGTCATAAGATGATTTAATCTTCCTAGGAGTGAACTTTCCAGCAAATTCACCCCAAGTTCAGACCATGCAGTAATCTGAGATACTGCAAAAAAACAACCCTAAAAATTTTCAGATTCTACAGGCCTCAGTTAGTGTACTGCAGTAAAAGGATTTTTGTTTATATAGTGCCAATTCACAACAACTGTGTCATGGTCCTTCTGTCCTCGCTGTTATGGCTCACCATTTTCTGCCTGTATCTCTCCACTTAGTAGTAGGGATAGGAATCAATAACTGGTTTCCTGCGGTTCAGTTCCTTTGAATTTGTAGTCTAGATGCCTGTGGATCGGTTCCACTTGCACTGATTTCAGTTTGTGTACCAGAGGAGAAAATTACTGGTGCAGTCTACAGTGTGAATATGGATATTTTATTTATACTTATTTCACAAAAAGACAAGAATATGATGGCATATGAAGTGGAAACTGCATCCACAACAGAAACAACTGCATTATGCTGCTAACATGAACTTCGGTTCTTTGTAAACACCTGCACAGATAGCATGCTAAGTTAGCCAAGAACCCAGAGTGATGATAAAGCTGAGTGAATGCTAACCTCAGCCCAGCAGCCAGACCCTGAACTTCCAATAGGTAACAAATGGATGAGTCAGGCTGCAGCCTCAGTTTCTACCTGTTCATGTTGCTACAGTAGAATCACTTTTGTGGGAGTAATGACCCCAACACTGATCACAACAAAGAGGGGAAATACCGCCAACATGCACAAGCATTTGACCACACAGCATGCAATTAATTAGCATCAATGTAATATCATTGAAATGCTTCTTAGCGATGGTGATGACTCCCAAAACAGAGGCAATGAGAATCCAATTGGAATCATTTAGCAATCAAACTGATAAGTGATATGGATAATTGATAATTCCCATCCCTACTTAGCGGTCTCTCTCTCCTCTATCATGTCTGTGTGTGTGTGTGTGTGCATGGGTTTGTTTTAGTGTAAAAGTGACCATGATACCAAGCATAGCAGCAAATCTACAACAGACTAACTGAAAAAGAACAGAATCAAGGTGTGGCAATGACCCAGTCAAAGTCCAGACCTCAACCTGACTAAAATGAAGTGGCAGGACCACAGCTGTGCATAAATGCCAACAAAATTCAATGGAATGAAGCAAGAGTGGATTCAAATTCCTCAGCAATGTGAGAAACTGATAGGATCATACAGCAAATAATTACTTTCGTTTATTGCTTCTAAAGATGGCTCTACAATGAGCTGAATAATGGGTTTTACCAGGCTCTATGAAGTCATATGAAAACCTTCTTTTTCACATGACTGTACATATCCCATTTACAGGAACATCAGTTTTACACTTTGGGAGAGTTTGAATAACCCCCAAACAGAAGTAAGAACCAATAATAACAGGGGTGTCAAACTCCATTAGCATTAACCGTTCTCTGCAGCGCTATAAATATTTTCTTGAGGCTCATAAGTCCCATCAGCATGCTTCTTATATTTCACTCGTAGTGTACAAATCATGTACAAATATATATCCTGTGATGGAAACTTGTGGAGAAACAGACAACAAAATGTCAGCTATCTGAAATAATGCAGGGAGTGCAGTTGTATAAAAACCCCTGAGATAAGGATTAGGTAACAGCAAAGGTGAAGCTGTATCTACAGATAAAAACCTGTAAACACATTTATTACTTACTACTGCATATGGTCCTGTGATGCACAGCAGAACAGCATAGCATATAAAAAATTTAATTCATTAAAGAGCAGTTTTAAAAGATGAAAAACAAAAAGGAGTTTACAGCCAGATATCACAAAGGGAGCATAGCGGGTAGCCAAAAATTCATTTTTTTACTGGACCCATTTCTTGGATATGCTTTATCTAAAATCTCATATTTGATTTACTGCATTATTTCTTGTATTTTTTCTTCCAAATACCCATCAAGCCCACATCCCACATTTTAAATTCTCCTGTATTTTTCCTCTGATTTTGGGGAAATTGTTTTTTTTTTTTTTTGCATCTATAATAGGCACACAGGCTTGAAATGTTTCACTGGATGCCATTTGTTCCACATAATGTTTTAGATCTACAATTTCAAGCTTGTGGGAGATAAAATCCCCAGATAACTGAAGGCAAAAGTAAATATGAGTTCAGATTTAGAAAAGCTTTTTTCCCCCCTCTTTCTCTTTTAAAAGAATATTTTCAAAAAAAAATCACATTTCCAAAGATTAGATCAGCCTTTTTTTTTTAAACCTTAAACTTCAGAGCACCTTGAAACTATTACACTTACCTTTAAGTTTTACTAACTGTGACCCAGTGTCCCCAAAGTACATGCACATAAAAATGCCACAGAAATTAATTATAAGGAAAGCTGATCTTCCCATTGTTAATTTTCCAGTTAAATGTTGCCATCCCTGTGGGAGTATAGAGAATGCAGGAGGAACAAAAAAAACAAAAAACCCCAAAACTCATCAGCAGAGGTCATTCTCGTGGCTCAGGCTGTATATGGTTTCAGTCCAGGAGGCAGCAGGGTTACGGCTGTAGCTGTTAACACACAGACCAAAAAAATACACACATAACACAAACAAAAGATAGCGGTTTAACTTTATTCCGTAAGATACAAGAGAGACGGCCTTTTTGCTTTGATGCTCTGTCTGTCTTTTCTCAAGAATGAATACTATTATAGAAGGTCATTAAGATTCCTGCCTAGCAACTCAATGGCATCAGACTGCATTATGTTGGCTGTAAGCCTAAAAGGCAAAGAAAACATTGGCCCAAGTGATGATCCCAGCTTGGCTGAAGAAGCAGGGAAGATATATTTTCAGTAACATGACATCAGTAAGTGTGCAGTGCCAGTGTGTTGAATCATATGTTAGTGGATGTCAACTCGAAGAACTTTTTCACTTCATAGCGTAGTGCCAAAGGGCTACCTTTACCTCTAGTGCTCATAAAACATAGCCTTACAATTCTGCTGCAGCTAAAGGTCTGCATTTCCAATATATGCTCCTTATTCCATATTTGTATAGCTCATGAACTAACCTAGGGAGGATATGCAACACTCTGGGTAAAAGCTAGTGATTGTAAACCTGCTGTTATAAGATTAGGAGACATGGTTCTTAAAATGTCTAACTACAGGCAATCTTCCCTGGTCTGTCATAAAATTGTCTTTGTATCTCTCTCTCTTGCTTTCTCTAACCCTTTCTTTCTTTTTGGCTTCTGCAGTGAGTTTCCATGAGCCAGTGATGCCTTCCTCTCTCAAGAGCCTCTAAGATACCACATAGTAAATGTAAAGCAATAATTCACAGGGGGAAAAAATGACTGCATGGCTAACTGGTAAAGGCATGGTTGGACTGGAGGACAATGAGAGGCGGATGACAGATTGATAACGGAAGAGATGGAGCACGTACTTCTGTTGGAGCCATTATTGTTTGACTGCAAATACACGCTGCGGTACGCCTGAAGCCAAACAGTATTTTGATAGAGCAAATTCAAACCGCTGACTTTTACAGAAGCTGTAGGAGTTTAGTGTCTGGCCCGGTTTGGATTCACTGTGCACCTGAGAACGAATAGTTCAGATTAAAGGCATTCACTACTCTCATGGCCATTATTTATGTTTTTATAGATCCAACTGTTCAGGTTGAACGTGAACAGTGTTTAACTCTGTTTAACATTAGCATCTTTTCTTTAAAATTAGAATCTGTGATTTTATAGTATGGTGCAAAGGCTGACCTATTAATATTTCAAGCATTTAAAAAGGTACCTAACTTAGGTAATTCCTAAAACTTGTTTCTGCTCATCTGGACATAGCATTTTTGACTAATCATGGGCAGTAACTTCAGTTTCATGATCATCAATTAATTTGCATTAATGATCATGAAACTGACCTTATTGCCCATTGTTAAACAGTGGTGCTAGTTACAGACATTATGCACATATACTTTTTATAAGGTTGGGGAAACCTGCAGTCAGCTGAGACTGAAGAAGTCACTTGGAGGATTGACGAAATGTTTCTTCCACTGAACACACAATGTCCAGATGAACTGAATCAACTTTTTGGGATGAACACATTGTTACAATTTTTTTTAGCTGAAATTACAAAAATGCCCAAAATAACAGAGTTTGACAGGAATAAAATATTACTTATGTGTCAGGTGATTCCCAAAGAATTATTAGCTGAAAACTATCTCAGCACGGAGTCCAGTCTGTCCTTAAGAAATATGAAAACACCGGACAAGTGGAGCACAAAAATCAAAGTGGAAGGCCAGAAAAAACCGTCTGCAGCAGTGAACAGTATCTGAAAGTCATGCCCTTAAGAAATAGAAATAAATCCAGGGAAAGCCTTGGAGATCTATCTAGCTTTTCGGTTGATCCATTGACTTTTCGTCAAATGTCATCAGAAATGGTCTCAGTGAAAGAGTGACTCTCAAAGAGCCATTCTTAAGGAATGGGAATGGGAGAAAAATTATGTCAAATTAGACAAGAACTGTAAAGTTCATATACATACAGACTTTATGAAGTTCTTCCATTTATCCATTCATTTTCTGGGCAAGAGTTGGGGTGCCCCTGGACAGGTCTTTATTAAGTTGTAAACAGTTTTACTCAATGATGGAAGAGCATCATTTAATAAAGCCACAGTTCATTACATAAATCTTTATCTGTCCAAAAGAAAATATGCAAATATACAAAGGACAGAGATCAGGCAATGGGAGAAGCCATCAGCTAATTGCTTTATTACTAACCTTTTTCCATGAATGCTGAATTTCCCACAGTCTTATCTTCAAATAAAACTGAACAAATACAAAAATGAGTGCCCCTGTGGACTTTGCAAGCCTGTGATTGTGTTATTTGGCATTACTAACACCTCCCGGTGAGCTATTATTGGGCTGAAATTTTGCACTGATGGGGACAATTATCTGGTCTTTTCAGCCCATGAGGATTATGTAATTAATTGCAGTTTTATTCTCATGTTCAGCCCTAGAGAATTCTGTACGGTCAAGTAGCAGCAACAGCAGCAGCAATTTAGGTCATGGACACAAACTGCATCGTAAACTGGATCGTAAAGGGAGCTTAAAAATAGAGATGCAATAGCTGTTTTTCACAGATTCGATGACTTGGAGGACCACTAATTTCAGGGTTGCTGTGTTGGGAAGAATGAGAAGAATGAAGAAAATACACTCTCTCTGATGATTATGGCAACCATTGTTTGCTTTGCACTTGTGAGTTTAGGAAGAGAACATAAAAATCCTGAATGGGTGTCACGATGAGAGAAGATCACATCAGGACACAGAGTAGGTACCAATGTCCTGTGCCGAATTACAAACTATACACTTTTATTGATCTTTTCCCAATAAGAGTATTTTTGCATAAGCTTTGTTGATATGAGTAATAAATGAAACATTCCCACACCTCGAGCTGTTAGCAATGCATGAAATTATTTTCTAAAATAGAAAAATGTGCAAAAATTGACTGGCTGACCCCAACTTGATTTATAGCTGCTGGAGAGTAAATTGGTTTCCAATGGGAAAAAAAAATTACTTTTACCCTTCACTTTTAGCCTCACTTGTGTCCATAAAGCAATTATTCATGAGAAAAATATGTTGATATTTTTTTTCCATCTCTGTTTGCATTAATCAAACCAAATCTCTCAAATGAAACTGTCAGACGTCTTGTAAGTTCAGAACCAGAACAGCAGTAAAAGGAAGTTTCCAGAGTGGCTTTTTTACGATCAGAAATTTAGTGATTTGCTAAACTGATGTCCGTCAGGTGATTTATTTTCTCTCTTTTGCTCGCCTGTCAGGCTTCCGTTTGTGTCTCCATTCATTCCATTTCAAGTTCATGTCATCCCTGATATGCACAAAGAAAAAGAAAAAAAAGCGGTTCTTTTCAAACATGAACATTTGACAATGCAGGATAAAATAAAACACCCTTTGCAGCAGTCATCCAGATGTTCACTGTCCCGGGGTTGGAATGTGCTGCCATGTGAAGCCCCAGAAGAAGACATTCATTAAAGGATTAAGGCCCACACTTTGTACTGACGCATGAATGAGGGCCACTGAAAGGAGAAGAATGAAATGATCAAAATGATATTCAAGCACCATTTTGCGCATGACGGGAGATGCTGGCGGTGTAAGTAGCGACAATCAAAACAAAGTGCAAAGATCCTCCCTTTTCTGAGGCAGCGCCATGCTGGCAAAAACAACAACGGAGGTGGAATCCTGCTGAGGCTAAGCCTCTTTGATGCACTTTTTCATGTCATGTTTTAAGGTGTCAAACAGGCTGAGATCAAAGAAGCCATAATAACGCCGGCGGTTCTTTTTAATGGAGCAGTGATCAACAGATTCTCAACAGGCGGGAAAGGCGCATTGTTTTTGAAGCAGCAAGTCATCCACAAGATGTATTCAGAAATTAATTCAGGAAGGCAATGTTTCATGGGAATCTAATCTTCCAGGGTCTTCCAGTAAGACCTCATTTTCAATTTAAGATCTCTGAGTTCTCAAATAGTTCATTCTTTGGGGTCCTTAAACTGATCTTAAAGTGGTTCGGCTGTAGTTCCAAGCCAAACAAAGGCATTAAATTTCTTTGCTTGTTTATTGAAAGTTTCAGTAATAGGCAATTTGGCAGCAACAGAAGGAATCCTCAGCCGAAAAACCATAAAAGTGGCAGTATGTGTGGTCTGGTGCTGCCGTTGCAGTGAACTCCGAAGAAGTGAGAGGAGCAGGGCCAGCATATTTCCCGTAGCATAACACATGCCGACAGCAGGCAGACATGGCAAACTGGACTCTTCTTGTTCTCACACTCTGTGCCAAATTGGAGAAAATTCCTCCAGTGGCAAATATCAATTACTCACTTTAAACAAACATCCAAGGCTTTTAAATATCAACATGGTGCGTGCATGTCTCTCTATAGGGCATCTGATACGGGGAGACCACACACATGGGGTCGCCTTTCAGTATCACTTTTCTCCCCGCAGTCACTTTTTCCCCCACATTTATACTCCAAACATGCTTTTGTTGTCAGAATCAGAATGAATTTTCCTCTGATCTTAATCAAGGTAAGAGGAGAAGATGTCAACCTCTAGGCGAAAAGAAAGGTTACTTTCCCTCGGGTGACTGTGACTGATGCTGTCGAGCTGTACTCGCCTATTTCTTTGAAGTCTTGTCACATAAAGCATCAGCAGGAAAAAAAAACACATCCATCATTTTCATTCTAAAATGTCTCACTTGTACATTGCACATAAGTTAAGTAAGTCCAACTGCTACGCCTGGCACTAGCCCATCTGGTCCAGATATATAGGCAACTTCAAATGGTCAGCTTCAACCTTAACAAATATGAAACTGCAGCCACAAAGCCACATGGTCCTTGTAAAGCCATGCAGATTAGATATTAAAGTGTATAGCTGATGTGGGTGGACTGCACAGCTTGTGGTACAGAAAATTCAACTCAGCGTCAAGCACATAAAAATCTGCAAAGGAGGGATAAAACCTGCTGCTAATAATTTAAAGTTCTGGATGAGGCAAAACCACAAGAAGATGATGTTTTATTGGCTCTATGTGAATGTAAAAACAGTCTGCATGCACAAAAGAACACACAGTACGAGGCACGCTGTATCACTACACCCTGAAGAATGATTGTTATGACAGTAATTTGAGTGACAAATTTCTATTTTCAAAATCTATTTTTGACTCGGTTAGAGGGTCTATACTCGAGTGTGAATACCATGTTCAAATGTGCACAAATGAACCACACCAAAGAGGCAAACACCCAAAAGTCCCATTTAAAAGGACGAAACAAAAAAGTTATAAACCCTTAGTCACCGTGGTGATTTAGACAGGTAAAAAGAGAAAGTGAAAAGTAGAAGTAACACCAAGGTGCCAAAGGAGATACCTAATTTCTGTGGCATCTATACCGGATGTTTTTTTGTTTCGTTTTGCTTTGTTTGTTTGTTTTAATGTAAAACTTGCTATTATAATCCAAACAGGTAGTAGAATTGAGTTAAACAAAGGTTAAACTGAATCAAACAAAGGTGTAACCAAGGAAAATGGCTGACAGTTTTTCTAGCAGGTATATTTTTTTTTGTTTTTTGTTTTAAATCCTGGGGGATTTTTTTTACTACAAAGATTTATGGTGCATTCCACAAAAAGTAGAAGTCGGAATTTGTGAGGTTGCAGTCGCAAATCAAATCTGGAACTCTCCCTCAATTTAGATTTTTTAAAAAGCAACGTCAGAGAAACGCCACAAACCTCGAGTCAACAATCCAAGATGGTGGCAGAGAACATAAACAACAATAAAACTTTTAATCTGTACTGTCATTGTTTTATATTTGTGACTCACTAAAAAAGCCATGGCACCTTGGTGTTACTCATACTTCTACGCAGACCCGATGCTATCCGTGAATGTGCTGTTGCGGTGTTTTTAAGCACAAAAAACATGGATTATGCTGTACTGCCAGTGATACCTGGATTTATCTACCTTGGTAAGAAGCAAAACAAACTCCAGTATCTGGAATGCAGAATTAGCATTCATTTAACAAACTACGATATCACTGGAACTTGCTAACCAAGCTAGCTAGCTAAAACTAACAAGTTAGCTCCCCAAGTCTACCCACTTTTCAGATAGTTCTTTTGAGAGTGATACAGCATATTTTTATTGTTATTGTTTTATTCTTTTAGTATTATTCTTAGAATTGTAGAAAATAGTAACTCACCATACTGGTCATTTGCTAGCTATGATGTGGTGATCTTAATCTTGAACTCTTACACTGTACAGATGTTAGCAGCACCACATGCTTTAACTTAGTGCACAAGATTCCTTCATTAGAGGAGGGCTTTGTGTTTGTGTTTGTGTGTGTGTGAGAGAGAAAGCTATTGTGAAAAGGAGTCAAAAGTCCACCACTCACCAGGAAATTGAAAACATCAGGGCGTTTTCACACAGGAAGGGGAAAGGAGGCTTTGATTTCTTCAAGTGTTGACAGTGCAAGGACACCTTATCCAAAAACCTCCCTCCCAATGGCTCCTTGAGCAGCACCCAATGCAGCGAAGACTTCAAAAGAACTGCAGGTCATTCAGTTTAATGGCAGCACGATGGGAAATACTGATATGATGCAATTCCGTCATTGATCATTCGGTCTGTTGTTATTGTAATTGTGATCTGGAAAAGAAGGGCAACGGCTCGAGTGTAGTGAGATCCAAAATCTCAGTTTACTGTTTAAATTATAGACAAAAATGAGATGCAGTTGTCACGCTAAAACTATCAAACGGCTGTTATCTGAACTTTGGGGTTGTGGAAACCCACCCTACTGTAAATCCAAAATAAATCTTTTTGTGGCGTGGTAGGCAGTGGCTGATTTGAGGCAGGCTGCAAACGGGAGGCTGGAAATATCACACGGTGAGAAAAGCTCTCGACTGTGAGAATAGAGATGAAGCTAGGTTTTCATATCAGACTAATAAGAGTCATATGGCGAGAAAAAGCCACCAGCAGTCCACATTAGGGCTTGATGTGGAGAGGAGAGTGAGAGATGATGGCAGCGCAGTGTTTTTCTAGGGCTGTTGCGAAAACAGACACAAGGATTCAGTGCAAGTAGCAGCCACTTCATAATGTGTGGTTTTTATAACCAGTTTTGAGTGTGAATGCAGACACAGTGTATTAGAACTAAATACAACAATCAGCACAACGGGAACGTGTCGAAGTATTTGATGAAGAACTGGAGTTTTAAATCATGTGCTAATTATGATGCTTATAAGGAAGCTATTGTTATGTGTTTTATAAACTAGCAACCTTGTCTTTATAATGGTTTGTCATTACAAAGACCTTAAAGATGATCGGAGTCTCTCTCAGACTACCTTTCACTGGGACAGCTGGAATTGGAAGAGCCTATACCAAAAGGTCTCACAGGTTTCAAGCAAAACCCTTATTTCCTTGCAAATCTCTTCACCAATATTAGCTTTAAACTAGCAAGGCGTTTTTTATTTATCTCGAGACTGATGGTGTCCAAAAGTGTAAAAAAATAGCTACAGAGGGATTTAACTTCTTCTTGTGGCTGTTTCCTTCAACAGATCACCTGCTTCCTATTACGATTATCCAATGGGTATTCTGGGCATGTGCCCAGGAGCCCTTGTACAGTTGGTGGGCTATCCAATAAGAGTGGAAATAATAATTATAATATAAAAACTGAACAACTTTTTTACTTTCAACTTAGTTCCTTTTTTGTTTTGTTTTATTTTGTTGTTGTTGTTTTTCTTTCTTTCTTTTTAATTTTTGGTGCACTTTGAAAAATCACCTCAGCTGTTGATTTGTTGATTGCAGGGTTGAAAGCTTGGCCACCACATGTCAAAGTCTCCCTGAGTAAGACATTCAGCATCTAATTCCTCACTGCATGGCTTACCACAGCTTGTGTGTGAAAGAGTGGCTCTGAGAGACCTTTGGCCTGCTAGAAAACCTATGTCGTGTAGCCCGTGCACATTATCTAAATGTTTTATCTACCACACTTCTTGATTCTTACTAATGAAGTAACCAAACTTCCCCTCGTGGACTAACAAAGTCTCACGTTTAGCTTGTGATTAAGTTTCGCTTGTAGCAAACTCAGCAACACAAAGGGGGGGCAGCCAACTGCATGCAATGCATTATCAGCTTGTATTGCCCCAAGAACAACATTTGTTGCAACACTTCACATTTTTGCATGATGACTTCTGTTTTGAAAGGAATACAAAAGGCTCAGACACAAGCAAAGACTATTTTCTGTGTGGGATGGGAATAAAAGCTTCACTGGCACTGAGGGAAAGTGTATGTCTATCCATAAAACCTGAGCTGCCAGGGGCTTGTTTGACCCTTTAAGCTCCTATGTTGTGTTTAGTGATAGAAGAAGGCACACATGCATCCCCCACTTTCCAAAAATATAATGCAGCAAACCGAAATACACTTGGTCCCCTTGCATGCTAGCCAGACACAAGGTTGCTGGGAATATTTCTTTTGAGCAAATCAGAAGCTTTAGAGGTGCTGGGTTCAGTAGTTGACTTAACTTTGCTGAAGCCAGCTCTTGCTGCTGCTGCTACATATTCACTAGGCTTTGTGGAAGTCTTTGAGTATGATTGATCATAATTCACAATTCACCCAGCTGGCTTTTTGTAGCAGTGATGTAACTTCCCTTTTCACGCTCAATGATCACATTTGCAGTTGACCTTTTCTTGCCAAGGAATTGTTTCCAGAGAAATGACTTATTTTCTTCTTCAAACATATTAAAATTCAAACATGAGGGGTTTACATAATGTGCAGCCAGCAGGGCAATAAGGGAAACAGACAGACAGCTGATCCAGCAAATCAGGGATCTGCATGCTGATTCACACACCTGTTTCGTCCAGTAGTGAGCTGGACAAATGAGAAGCAGACAGAGGATCCGAGGGAGGCAGAGAATGACTGAACAGCAGGATTTTGACACGGAGTAAATCAAAGACTAGAAAGAGTGTGCACCGTGGAGCAGCAGAATAACAGGTTCCTTAAAGACATATGAATAAATCTTCTGTTTTTTTTTAGTTGATTTACATACATGTTATCCAAAGGCAGAATAAATTTGGAGCAGATTCTCACATTCTTACTACACTGTGCACAGACACATAGCTTAAAGACACATTTACGTTAGCTTTTAGCTAAGTTTCTCTGAGAATTGCATTTTTTGACCTTTGGGGTGAATTTGCTGTGCTGTGTCCATTCATGTGAAGATTGGCAGCTGTCTTGAATGTTCTTTCTCATTAAGGTCATTGCTGGTGTCTTTCCTGCTTGGCACTGGATTAACACACACCTGAACGCTCCAAACCAGCAAACTTCCAAAAGATCTGCTTGTATAGAGGTGCAAGCACTTGCTGTTTATCAATGAATCGAGTACATTGTGTCTACGTGTACTCGTATGACTTTGCTGCTTCTTTCCTTCTTCCCAATTCCTGTGGATACAGTAAGAAATTTTCCACATTTTGGCTTAATTTTTGTTGATAAATAATGACACAGTATAATATCACATGTGTTGTTACTCATCTGAGGTTGCATTTACCCAATTTTAAGATCTAATTTTAAAGACCACATTATTTTTTATTATGTCCTGAGGATCTACTTTCTCTTTGCCATGAATGCATTTTTTAGATCCAGCAGACTCAGAGTAACACTGCCAATTGATGCTCAGTGATATCTGTGACAGTAAAACAGCAAAGCAAAGTGGCCTGAAAGATCCTAAAATGCTACCCTGAGCTTTTTCAGTTGTGTACTTACTGTACTGTGCAAGAGTGTAAAGGCTGGATCGGTGCCTGTATGCGATCAGCCAACAGCAGCTGTGTTTGTTTGGTGAATCACAAACAGGGTGTGTTGGGAATATAACTCTCTGTGCCTTAACTTTTGAACATCTTCATCCACGATGACGACTGTCAGTTCAATGACAATGAGTTTGCTTGGGATCTCACAATCTGTTTGATGGATCAAAGTTAACGTGGAGGCGATATATTTCTTTTTAATGGCAGGTGATATTTGCGTAAGATGTTCTCTTTGAACACGTGCCGATGGGCGGTGGTGGCCAGCAGTGCATTGGAACAGCGAAGCATGATGTAGTTGTATAAAAAGAGACCTACAATGTGTTTGGCTCTGTGTTTTCTCAGGCTAGTGCGGGAGTCAGAGGAAGAGAGCGAAAGCAAGATTTTTATGATTGCATTTTAAAGCAAAGGTCCTGGCAGGTGACCTCCCACTAAATTCACCAGTGTAGACAGGTTAAAACCTTTCTCCAAAGCTGAACTCTTAATTGAGGGTTTCATTCACTCATCAGAAACAAAAATGCCAAAGCACAATTGATTATTTTTTGTTTATACCTATGAAAACATTCAGGTTTTTAAGGAACGGGAGATATAAGTGCATGCAGCTGATTAAATGTTAAATGCTTCAGCTCAATGGGTTGTGAGGAGAATGAGAGCTGTGAAGCAGGTCTTATAGATATAAAGACACTATGGAACCAAAGACTGTATGTAAAAGATGGGAGTGGGATTTGGCAAGTGGGGGAACCCTAAGTTTTGCTGCAGCAGTGCAGTGAGGTTAAATGACTCACTTAGAAATAAGTCGGATAATATTGTCTATTGTGAGCTCCAGTAGATTTGTTTTCCTTGTGGACAAGCTGTGGTCGGCTGACCTGTGCTGCTGCTGGTTCAGAGCCTTACCGCTCTTTGTGGATTTGGACAGCTGCACACTACAATATATAAGCAGATGTTACATGAGCCATCATGACTTCAGTCCAAACCGGTAACCAGTATAAGGCTAGTGTAAAGGTGGAATTGGCACGTTTTACAAATTGAACTTCTTCTAGAAGCCTGTTTCACAGAAGCAGTATTGACACCTGATCTGGGCGTGTATTTGTAGAGTTATTTTGAAGCATTATAAAAAAAACAAAAACAACCTTTAATTTCAATAGAGGGCAAAAGATAAAAACTGCATTCGGTACAAGCACTTTTTCACATCATGGAGGTAGTTAGTATATATTCCTATTGTGTATATTAATATGAATATTTATATAGAGATGTATATATTACTTAATGGTGTCTCCCTCATGTTTCTGCTGCTACTCAGGACCTTTCCTAATGGTGACTGAGTTTGCACCAGTGGAAAAATTCTTATTTCATTTTATTGTCAGAGATTTTAAAACAAGATAATATCAAGTGTACTTCATGTGCAGATCCAAATAGTAAACAGAGATTAGGACATTGCATTTTACCATATTTACATTCCATATCATAGCTTAAGATATTATCTTGTCTTCCTCTCCTGTCCTCTCTTTCTTATATCTGAGACTGAAGTTATTAGAGACTGAAAAATACAAAAACTTTATCTGTGATTGCTTTGGTAGCAAGCAAATTAACATGATTGCCCATAGTATGCATAGAAGATGCAGACCTATATGCAGACGCTTGCTAATTACTAAACTTGGAAAAAGTGCGATGCAGACTGTAAATAGCCAACATTCGTCTTCAAAGTTGTGTCACGGTTTGTGGAGACAGACCGTGCGGAGGTGTGTGTGTGGTGGACCCAGGTGCGAACACAAGTGAGGAGACGGGAGGGAACTTAAACAAAAAGCGAGCCTTTTATTGTTGCTGATGAACATGAATAAAACAAACGAGAACGAGAGCAGCACAAGAGCAATAACTAAACAGAAACCTAAACTGGGAACAAACTATGAAAACTAACTATGACAGTAACCGTGACTGTGGCGAGGAAAACAGACGACCTGACAATGACACACTGAAAACAGAGGACTTAAGTACACAGGAGGTGATTAGGGGAAGAGGAAACACACGAGGGCAAACAGCTGACATACATGAACCTAATGGCAGGACAGGGGAGAGTACAACTAAGAACATGAACACAGAACACAAGACCTTTTACAAAATAAAACAGGAAACTAGACATGACACAAGGGGAACCTGATAAATCATGAACTAAGCTGCAAACTAGGCCTGACCGAATAACTAGATAACTGAAAAGAAACTGGAATACAGATGAAATAACAAAATAACATGAAACTCAAAAACACTGGGGCGCATGACAAATGAATTCACTTGATATCATTTTGTGTTAAACTGCTTGTGTTGTATTAAACTGTCACTTAATTACACATTAACTAAAGATACCAGAACACCACGGTGGGTCACCCACTGTAACCCCCCGGGGATTCCACCTCCTCTTGAGCTTCATGGCCATCACTATCTTGTTGCTTTCTTGTACATGTCAGTGATTAAATCCAATGTGTTGCATACAACAGGTTGAAACAAGGACTGGACAATATGTCAAACTTTTCCAACAGTCCATTCTCTCTAAAAATGTGATGTAATACAATCCTTACAAATCAGAGCAAAGGTAAACTTGAATGAGTTTGTCACAGAATCTTCAACATTCACCTCGGACATATTCAGGCATTACTGGTCCAGTTCTGATAATTTCAGTTTTCATGCAGGCAAAGTGAAGTAATTATGGGTGTGTGGCACTGTTTGGTGAAGGGGAAGAAAACAGGCACCTGCTGGTCTTCATTAAAACTGAGGTCATTGCCGCTGGCTTATAGGAAGGAAAGCAAGCAAGCTTGTCCTTTCTGGGCAGAAAATGCAAGGTGGGTGATTCGAAGCAGATAGAACTTTGCCTGTAGGCAGGGTGGGTGAAAAATATTTCCTTCAACAATCCTCACATTTGTCCTGATGGTTTTTCTGCTAAAAACACTAATAAATGGTGGTGTTATGAAGCAAGCACAGAAATCAGACGCAGTGCTTGACTGCTACCTTTGAAATGGCTTTAATGAGCTTTTAGATATTATTTTTCCACACTTTTTCAGCTTTAAAATCGAACTACTTAGATGTGGAAAAAATTATAAAAACATGCCAGATAATAAACCAAAGACTGTGTTTTTCTGATAACAGCTCCAAATTACGGGTGCAGAAGTTTCCATCGACAAACAAGCCACAAGAGCTAAGACCTAAAGCCATTTGCCGACTGTGTTATCAGTGTGTTTTATCGCTTTTATTGAATTTTATGGCATGAACTGTCCAGGATCTCTGCAGTGATGAGCACTTTGGCTCTGGAGCTCTGCACTATTGGATTTGCCCACGAGTAAACGGGAACAGTGACCGTTTCATTATGACAGAGCTTTTTGCCCATTTCCAGTATTGCACTACCTTCTGATTTACTGGATTCAAACCCTAGCCTGCATATTAAACGAAATGCCTTAAACCTGTATGGCTGGAAAGGAGGCTACTTGAATAGAAGTTTATGACTGAGTTTTCACTCAATTTATGACCTCAGAAAACACCTACCTAATGACGATATGGACTTATTTGCTTAATTGAATTTTTCTTCAGTACAAACATTAATTTCATTTCATAAATCATGGTCCCATTTAGAATGAATAAAATGATAAGCAGGAGAAGATTTGTGGGTATGAGTGTGCACAATTTACAGTCAGATCTCACTCCCAGTGCAAAGACAGCAACAACCAGAATGTTTAGCTTGAGGCTTATCTGTTGAATTCAGACCTAACTAATAACTCTGTTTTTTGCAGTGCTGTTGTTTCTGGAAAGTATAATTACAGATGTCAGGAAAATAATATTATTTGCCACTTTAAAAAGTGCCTTATCAAGCTATATACCTTATCAACAAGCATGGAGTTGCAGAACATGTTACATTAAGTTATTTCAGCAGTTTATTTCCCTCTTTGGACCCCAAATTAAAACTACACATGGCAGAAAATGTGTCTTTTAAGAGAAAAGGTTGAGGGTCATATAGATGTAGACTGATTGTAACTTTTTTTCCCTCCAGACTGAGGACAAATGCTGCATTGGGTGATTAAATCCAGGCCCTACGCTTAGACGCTTCTGGGGCGGATTTTCCGAGAGCAAGGGACTTGGCGCCGGGGATCCTGTGCATTTTCCACCCTGATCTCTGCTTGGCAGAGGCCTAAATAATAAAGCTCTTTTTACTGAGCTGCCCGGGGTTCCCTGTATACAAACACAAGTCCCCTGCCCCTCCACCCCCTTGTCTATGCTGTTTTAACATGACCTGCTGCCACAGGGGTTTACCTTACACCCCCACTAAGCCCCTGTCCTGCAGTTGTCTGAAAGCCAACCCCCACTCTATCCCTGATTTTCTAACTCTCTTTCTCTCTCACACACACACACACACACACACACACACACACACACACACATGCTGGGGTCAAGCCATTTTGGTCTTGAGGTAATTTTACTTGGACCATGGTTCTCAATCCTGGACTTGATCAGAGGAAGCAGCAAACAACCTCACCATCTAAACCAAATCACACGGTTGAAAAAAGGTATGGAAACCCTCCAAAAGTGAAAAAGTGAAGGTACATTGCACCCATATACCTCCCTGCAGGTCAGCATTTCACATATGGTTTTGCGCTTGACTGTTATTTTTAATTGCATCATGGAGTACAGTCGAGTCCAGTACTATCACGGAAACGTAGCGAGCGGTGATGAAACGTCCATTCATGCGGCCATGCGTGGATGTGTGTTTATTTAACTACTGTGCAGGTTAATCTTGAGCCTCAAAGCCTGGTGCTGTGCGTTAGTGCCAATGCTCACAAACCTTGCACGCTCTAATCAGCCTGCCAGCTTTGAAACCTGAAGCGCCAGAGCAACCTCTTCTCAGAGTTATGACCCAGGCCCCTTAGAGGAAACGTTAAAGGTAAATCAAAGAGCGTTTGCTGCAAGCCTTTGCATGAATACCCCGCTTGTCACAAAATGTGTGCTTTACAGTAGAAAATGTTCCACGTGTCTAACAAGACTGTTTGTCAATGTGTCAGTGACAGGATTTGGTGGGACCGTCACCTCTACATGCCCACAAACATAAAGCGTTTAATGGCGACCAAGTCTGCGAACGACTGTGTAGGCGGAGGGGTGAGCTCTAAAAGCCAAAACAGTAGCTGAGTTGTGGAGGAAAATTAAGTGATTTTTCCATTTTTATATCCACTGAGCCATTTCTCCCATGTACAATAAAATGAAAACAACACATAAGCCTTGGGGAATACTGGAAGAAATTAGTCCCCAACTGCAGTAGCTAATCAACACAGCCACAACACACTGTGTAAACGCCCATTTTTTTTCTTTTTTGCATGACAGAAATTTTTAAGGCAAGTGTTTTTTGTGCTTTAGCAGACCACACAAAACTCGCCATGATGTGATGTTATTGAAAAATTGCAGATAATTATAGAGTAGGGATGTTTAATAAGATTGTGTAAATGTTCTAGGTCTACTGGAAAAAATGACCGTGTTGATAAAGGCTGTATGCCTGAAATTTAAGTCGTCTTCATCTAAAATAATCATCTATACCAGTCTGAATACCTTCAGAGGCAACTTCTGAGCATAAACTACTTCACTAGATTTAGGTTCATTTATTGAAATGAATGGAAATATCGTACTTAAGGCAAAAACAGACTTTCGTATTTGATAGGACTGGCTTAATTCTTCTATGTGGCCTGAACTATCTTTGGCAGATTTCCTTGCCCTTTTTTTAAATAGACTTCAGGAATAGTTCTTCAGGCTTCTTGATGGGCATTTAAAGGTCTTCTTTGGATTTTGGCTGGGGTCTGGGTTCTGGGGAGGCCAATCCATGACTGATTGTGTTTCGCTTTGTCTTTTTCTGTTCAGGTGTGCTTTTACTGCATTGGCATCATTGTCACACTGAAAAATGAAGTTGTTGGCAATCAGACTCTTTCCACGTGGTACTGCGTGTTTAATCAAAATCCAGTGATGCTTTTGTGTGTTCCTAATTTTATCAGTTTTGACAAGATCTCTAAAATCACTGGCTGAAATGCAGCTCTAAACCACGACAGAGAACTATTGCTCAAGACCACTTTAAAAAATTGTAAGAAAGTCTGAGTCACTCAAAACGTTTTGGATATTACTGTGAGCAACACTCATTAGCATTCAAACAGACAAACTCTCACTCGTGTTTTTAAACAACTAGAGGAGGCCACACACATACACGCTCACATTGGGTAAAAAAAATGACTGAACAAAGACAAACAAGACTGTTTTTTATCTTCTCTGTGGAGTGAAGAAGAAGAAAACAGTGGTACCAAGCGCTGCTTTGCTGGCGCCAGGCCAGTGTTAAATATCAGGACTCAGTTTACAGTTTGACTTCACAGCAGCACCTCCCTTCTCTGCAGTCCATCTGCGAGCGAGTTACATTTCTCCAGAATGTGCAGGGATGAGGTGCTCGCTGAGCAGCCTCTCCAAAACACGCAGAGTGGCCATCTGTGAATGACAAAGTCTTTAGCACACTTGCTTGAATTTCACTTTCAGTACTGGTAATACTTTCATCTCCCAAGTTTCAAGATTCCTCAAGGTCTTTTTGTTGCCATTGTTTTGATATCCCTGTTGTCAGCTAGACCTTCTTGTGTTTTAGTGGCCTGTCTCTGTTTTTCTCATTTCTCTTTTTCTGACTTTTGTCTATCCTTCTTTTTTCCACCCGTGTGTCAGCGCTCGGCTCCACACCGCTCCCCCTTTACTACTGTGTGTCAAATGTGGCCAGCAACATCAATCTCCGCTGCTGTTTGAAAAGGTAAGACAAATAGGAGGCACTGTGTCATGCCGTGATCGCCGCGGCCTCCTCTCTCCACATCTCTCTGTCCGATCCATGCTTTGTGAGTCTGATGGTTATCTGCACTCTTACGCTAACCGGCCGTGTTACTGGCAAACTGATGGCTTATTTCAAGTTTCTAACCGGCTGTGATCAGGCCTACAATCTAGTCCCTAAACCTCATTTGAAATAAACAACTGCTTACAGAATGCTTGCCTCCTGCTACCTCTCCTGCACAAGCTAAATATAGTGTAGAATTTAAACTGTGTATTTTTGGTTTTGTGGGTGCAGGATGGATCATGGTGTGGATAGCTGATAATTACGGTGGCCCCTAGAGACAAAGCACGTACAAACTCCAAAACGCTTGCAAATTCCAAAACACATGCAAACTAAAAAACACTTGCAAACTAAAAAGCACATGCAAACTCCAAAACACGTACAAACTCCAAAACGCTTGCAAAATCCAAAACACTTGCAAACTAAAAAACACTTGCAAACTAAAAAACACATGCAAACTCCAAAACACATACAAACTCCAAAACGCTTGCAAAATCCAAAACACTTGCAAACTAAAAAACACTTGCAAACTAAAAAGCACATGCAAATTCCAAAACACGTACAAACTCCAAAACACTTGCAAAATCCAAAACACTTGCAAACTCAAAAACACTTGCAAACTAAAAAACACATGCAAACTCCAAAACACGTACAAACTCCAAAACACTTGCAAAATCCAAAACACTTGCAAACTCAAAAACACTTGCAAACTCAAAAACACATGCAAATTCCAAAACACAACGGAAGTGCTCCAGGACGCTAGGGGCAGTGTTGAGCTTTTGTTACCTAGTAACTACACAAGCCAGGAAGTACCAATGACCGGATTTGGGGTTTGCAGCCTTAAAGGCCGCATTTTAAGGCCGATTACCTCACAGCGACAAGAGAAGGCTTTCCGAATTCAAAGGCTGCCCGAAATGCGGCCCTGAAATGCGTCCTTAATTTCCCTGAATTTTAAGGATGGGTCGGTGTAGCCTTCATGGCCCAACATATCCCAGACTTCATAGTGCGGTGGTGGTGTGGATAATTTTGCCGAAAAAAAAACAGTGGAAGTGGAGCGGAGGAAGAGTAAACTTTCAGAAGTAAGTACTGAATATTATGTCACTTATTAATGCGCAAATATTTTTTTAATGAAGAACATGAAACCATTATTGTTGGCCACATGTCGGGAAAGTTGACATTAGCGATGTTTGTACTTTCAGAATTAACTTGGTTTTAAAGCCTTTACTTTAATAAATATATATATAGTCGACCTTAATCTTACAGAGATTGTGATGATTTTGTGGATAATTAAAGTCAGTCATATATCCACAAACACAACAAGCTGAAAGTCAGTGATGCTGCTCGGTTCGCAGTCATGAATATCACGGCACAAGCAGGATTCACTGCACTGTTAACGTTAGCTATGTTATATTGCTGCCTCTGTTCGGTGGTGTCGAGCCAAACGGACTTTAACGTGTGTTTGAACGAGCTGACGGTTCACTCGTTAAGCTGAAAGAAAGATGCTTTAATCACAGCAGTCACACATGTGTCCACTGTACCATCTGGGAACTCTTCTTGTTTTGTAATAACACAAACTAAATCCTCCTCCTTTTGTGCTGTTGTGTAGCAGTGTATACACCTGAGACTGTCACCTGTCTGTCTGTCCTGCACTCGCTCTCTGTTTCTTTCTCTCTGATTGTGGAATAAAAGTATGAACATGTGTTTATAAGTTACACTTGTGTTTGAATCCTGCAGCTTATCACACATTTGATTTCCATGTGTGACAACTGCAAGTGTCCAGAGTGAGGACAGACTGAGGGACCCACTGCTGCACATCATCTGTGAGGCTTTGCATCCCTGATGATCCACCGAACTCAACAGTGTGTGAGGAAGAGGAGGAGGAAGAGCCAGCAGCAGCTGACAGATGGAGAGAATAGACAGACTGTTCCCTGTTTGTGAAGGACTGCTAGGAAAGTTTAACATAACTGTCTGTGCTGAATCAGTCTTATTAGGTAATGTTCAAATAATTTTATCCTCCCAGTGTTTTCAGTGTGGGAGAAAGTACTCAGGGCCTTCAAGTTACACACTATGAAAGGCAGCAACAAGTGTAATGTTCAGAAACCTAAAGTATGTATCAGCAGCAGAATGGAGCTAAAAATAAATGTTTGTTCCACTTCTATGAAGCTTTGAGTATTTTGGATTAGTAGCACTGCTGTGTTTGTTGCATCATATTGCTGTAATTGTTTATATGCTTTATATATTCTGAGGTAAGTTGATCTATAGTGTTACATCATATTCTATAAGGATGTTATGTGTTTGTAGACTTTCTGCCCAGTTTGACCCATTTAGCAGAAGTCAGCCTGTTTAAGGCTCTGATATCTATTCTGTATGACTTAAAGCAGTTATGACATGGTCTGATTTTCTCACCCAATAAAGGAATATTTCATATATCAGTCTACTCTTCATTCTATCAGAAACAGTTATCACAGCTTGTACGTTTTCTTTTTATAAATATATGTAAGCAATGAGCCAAATTTAGTAATGGCAACATACTGAAGGAACAACATTTGTCTCTTATATATGATACACCTATATATGCACTGTCAAAGATACTTGTCTTTGAGTGAAGATTTAAGGTGATAAGACATAACTGCAACTTGAATCTGTACTGCTCAGTATTTGACACAGAGTTCATGTTCACTGCTGTAATAGCTAATAATGATTAATATAATAACTATAATATTGGCCATATTATATTTACATTACCAAAGTGATATGACTTTAGTCTCATGAACAACATTAGCTAATTCTTATTTACTAACTAATCTTAAATAACTGTTCAGTACAGAAATGAAGCCCAAAAATCATGTTTTACAGTCCTGTGGTCTCAGCCTCAGATACTTATCAAATCACACAAAGCTCTTGTAGAAACAAACAAACAAATGAACAAAATATATTCTCCTTCATTTCTGTCAAACCAAGTTGTATGACATGTTTCCAGCGGTTAGTATCATGGTTGCTAGGCAACCTGGGAAGCGCGACAGAGACTAGACCGTCCCATACAGACAAACTTGCCGTTTATTTTGCAAATAGAGCTCAACACTGCCCCTAGCGTCCTGGAGCACTTCCGTTGTGTTTTTGAATTTGCAAGTGTTTTGGAGTTTGTACATGTTTTGGAGTTTGCATGTGTTTTTGAGTTTGCAAGTGTTTTGGATTTTGCAAGTGTTTTGGAGTTTGCATGTGTTTTTGAGTTTGCAAGTGTTTTGGATTTTGCAAGTGTTTTGGAGTTTGTACGTGTTTTGGAGTTTGCATGTGTTTTTGAGTTTGTACGTGTTTTGGATTTTGCAAGTGTTTTGGAGTTTGTACGTGTTTTGGAGTTTGCATGTGCTTTTTAGTTTGCAAGTGTTTTTTAGTTTGCAAGTGTTTTTTAGTTTGCAAGTGTTTTGGATTTTGCAAGCGTTTTGGAGTTTGTACGTGTTTTGGAGTTTGCATGTGTTTTTTAGTTTGCAAGTGTTTTTTAGTTTGCATGTTTTGGAATTTGCATGTGTTTTTTAGTTTGCAAGTGTTTTGGATTTTGCAAGCGTTTTGGAGTTTGTACGTGTTTTGGAGTTTGCATGTGTTTTTTAGTTTGCAAGTGTTTTTTAGTTTGCATGTGTTTTGGAGTTTGCAAGTGTTTTGGAGTTTGTACGTGCTTTGTCTCTAGGGGCCACCGTAGGATAATATCTGTGAGCTAGCACTCTCAGGGTAATGACGCACTTTACCATCATGCACTGCAAAACAAATCATCTTGCCACAGAGTGAGGTACACCATCACCCATCCTGTGGTAATGCTGGTAATACTGGCAGTTTTGTAGTTCCACAAGGCCATACTTCAGCATGTCTAGGAGCGGGCCATATGACGGTATGCACCATGAGGTGTGTTACAACAACGGCTCAAGGGGGGAAAAACAGGAAGGTGCCATTTATCTTGAGTTGGCTCTGTTTTAAATGAGTATTGCTGTTGGATGATATGATTTACTTCCTTGTTGAGACTTTGATAGCATGATCTAGCACTCGTGTGTGAGGCCAGCACTAACCTGGCCCATGCTCTGTGTGTGTGTGTGTTTATGTGTGTGTGTGTTTTAAGTATAGGCCTAGCTAAAGCGGTAAGCTTAGTTTAGCATGAGTTCTATTGAAAAGAGAAATGCCTGCTGGCATCTCTAAAAGCTATAAGATTACAAGATATCTGTTGTTAGAAAAAAAGGAATGTCGACTGTGATTGTGACTTCTAAATTTGGTCGCTCGTTGCCATGGTTGCCCCACGGCAAAGAAGGTCTTTGGGTTTGAAGCCAATGGCTGGCTGGGTCCTTTCTGTATGGAGTTATTGCAAATTCTCCGTATGCCTGCGTGGGTTCTCTCCGAGTACTTTGGCATCCCCTCACAGGCGTGTTTAGTTAATGTTTGATTCTAAATTGGCCATGAGTTTGAACGGTTGTCTTTCTCTCTGTGCCCTTTCATAGATGGTGACCTGTCCAAGGTGCACCCTGTTCAGACCTTGTGACAGCTGGAATAGGCTCCAGCACTCTAGCCTCCAGTGGTCCTGAACTGGATAAGAGGCTGGATGGGTGCTGCACAAAAGTGTTGGTCTGTTGGGTTGTTCTGAGCAATTTCCTACATTCTCATTCATCCAGGTCAAGGTATCTGAGACTCTCCACCGTTTGTTTTTAGAATTGAAATAGCCTCATGGATGAGAGGTGAAATGTCTTTACAAACTTAAAAAAGTCCAGTTGGCTTCTTTTTTCAGGCTTATTTTTAAATAACATTTAGAGAGATCCAGGAGAGCATTTACCACTATGCAATATACTGTTGTATAACAAAAATGCATTTACGCAAATACATATAAACTGCATCTACACTGCTTGGTAGATGGGTGCCAATGGTGATCAGGGTGGTTTTAATCTCCCACTACAGACTCTTCAGATATTTGTCTGTTGCACCTATTTACCAGTCAGAAAGGCCTGGAAATTCAGCCTTGTATAGATTCTTTCAGAAGTTTTCTGTGCCAGAGTGGAGATGTCTAACAACCGTCTCTATGATACTGAGCCCCAGGAACCTAAAAAATGTTCACCTGGTTTATTTCAGCTCCGCAATGTCACACCTGTTATTTATAACCCAGTATAAAATTACATATCTTAGCTCACCCAATACAGTGTTGCGGTTTTCCAACTGTGACAGGCCCTGTTTTATGAACTGGTAAGAAGAAAAAATGTTTCTACCTCCATGCAACTTCAATCCACTGAGACACACACTTGTTGGTATTTAGAGGAGAAAACTAAAGCAACAAAAGACAAGCAGAAGCACTCGGTAAGAAACAAGTGACCCAACCTTCCTCCTGCATGTACAGTAAGTTCTTCCAAGCAGCTCTGAAATGTCATACTGGTACAAGGGGCCTTATTCAAACATCCATTTCTACACGTGGGTGGGCAGGAGTTTCCCTAGTGAGACAGAGGTCACACCCTGCCTGTCCTCATGCTTTTGTGACCTTTCTGCATGCGGTTCATGTATTCCACATTAATAAAACTCCTAGTTGTGTGTCTACTGTGTGGTACATGGCAAAAATATGAGCCCCAGAAATTCTCTCTACAGCTTCTCTTCTTGACAAATTTGATAAAATCTTAAAAGCAGCCTTGCTGGGGAGTGAGTGACAGCAGAACTGATATACTACTGCTCAGTAGTATTTCCACATATTTATAAGCTGATGAACCTGTAGCACCATGAAAAACCCATGACTCAAAATCTAGAAACATGTCTGTGCCAAAGGATCAGTCACAGGCTAACTAGAGAACAATGAGATCATCCAAGAACGGCTCTCTCAGTACTGGCCTTAAGTCAGGATGATCTCATAACAAAACTGCTCAGAGGCCAGTTATCTCTTCATGCCAATGAGAAGTTCACCATTGTCACCTTGCTTTATGCATAAGATAAATATTGTCAGGTTAATCTGCACCAGACACTTTTAAAGTTAATTACATTGCAATCAGTAAGCCCCCAAAATGTAAATGAATTCTCTTTTTGCTCCCCCCCAGACGATCCTGTGCCTGTCTTTATGTAACACTGCTACCACCGTGTGGTCGAATGAGGTACACAAAGCCTTGCATGTATATTTGTAAAGTGGAATTTGGATAAACAATGGCAATCTGTGATCCAGTTGAATCCTATATTCATCAGAGCAAACAGATGGGTATGATGTGCTTCCCTGTTTCACTGAAGGACAGAAAAACATCATGCTTTTGCATTTGGAATTTAAATGCAAAAGGAATTTAAATCTGGGACTCCCCACCATTTGACCTTAGAACTGAAGAAGCTTCTCGGATGAGAGGTGAAACGTCTTCAAGTAACTTAAAGAAGTCCAGACGTTTTTCTTTGCAAGCTCCTTTGACTACGATGACCTGGATGACTGAGAACCTTCACAGACATTTTGCATTTGGAATCATTTGTACCTGCCACCTTTTATCATAGCAGCCTTTTACGTTTGAATTGCAATTTTCAAACAGTGTCTCGGTTTAGATCAGACCAGGAAGAATGCTGGGCTCTGCCATGTGCTGTTTGATTTATCCAAGATAAGTTAAAACCCACATATGACTTCATCTTCTCGTCAGCAACTTAGACTATAGTTCCTGGGGAACCATAGTCCCAGCGTGTGCGTGTAGATTTGTGTACTGTAAGACAGTAATGTGTTTATCTTTAAACACAACTCAGTACCGTGTTATCAGTTCACAGGATCCAGATAACAGAATGACACATTTCAATAGCAGATTCATTACTATCAGTTTTTACGTGGCAGTTAGTTTCACATGAATGGCACCAGCTCCTCTATCAACTTAGGCTATCTCCGTGTCTTATTCCCGTTATTGTAATGCCAGACTGATGTCACAATGTGGAGATAAAGGCTACGACAAAAAGTCTTCTTGGGTCATTCTTGTCATTTAGACGAGTACTTTACTTCTGGCTCCTGCTGTATTTTGATGAGAACTTTGTGAAACTGCAGAACGAATTTGGGTCTAGTCAGATGCCTCCATTTAAAAATGATTTAAACACTAAAACTGTGTAACAGTAACAATACTGCATGTCTCTACTCTCAGGCCTGCGATGGGTGTGGTGCATTTGTGTTTGAGTTATGCTGTAACGGTGAGCACACTGTGTTTCTGCATGCAACAAGCATGAGGAAAAAACAAATGAATCAAAATGTTTATGCAATGCTTTTATTTCATGTTAAAGTAAAACAAGATTGTTACAAAAATACTACACAACCTTAATTCATCATATTTTTCCTGTTCTTCCCTCACAGTAGAAGCTATGGATTAGAGAACCTTTCTAAATCTTTCCCTGAATTCTAAATAAATAGTTCCCTAATTTCATAAAAAAAAATCTCTCCCTAAAATTTCTAGAAATCCTACACTGTATTTACATATTGCATACAGTGAAAAAAAGATTTTTCATCGTATACATAATCAGCAGTGCACTATACCAATAAAACTGTTGATGCACAAAAGTTTCTCAGATTTGTCTCGCAGATTCATTCATAACATTTATATTTAAATATTACAAAAATATTTCTGATTAGTGACATTATTTTCATTCATGTAATTATACAGATCAAAGAGCTTTTTTTAGCCATCAAGTTGATCTAAAGGCTTCCTTTGCACTATAACAGGGATGAGATCACGGTCATTTTTGAGGCTTGTTAGTGTGTTTGTGTCTAAAGCTTGGCTTCGATGATAACAGAAGATGCACTCAGGCTTCCATTGTGCCACTCGGAAGAATCCTGGAAATCAAAAGAGATGGGTCAGATCAGTAGTTTTTTTTTAATGCCTTCAACACAAAAAACACAGTTTGTCTCTGTAGACTTTAGTCTGTTTGGGCTAGCTTCCACCAAAAGAGTCTCTGGAGTCATGACAAACTTTAGCCTGACACATCTGTGTACATTCTCAGTCATCCAGGTCACGGTAGTGTCTTGAAGCTCAGCTAAACGTAATGATAGCTTATGCGCATATTCATACACACTATGTAAAGAAACACCCTAAGCCAGATAAATTAGCCTATATATAGCTGGATTTGTTAAATGTGAAAGAAAAGAGTTGTGCTATGTGTTAGAGCATATCTAAGCACTGCAAAAATGTCAGTGAATATAAATAAATATAAATGTTTCACCTTTCTGTCCTTTGTTGTGTATTAACACAACAAAGGACAGAAAGGCAAAAGATGAGACGCTTCAAGTGTTAATTTTCTTTTTTGTTTACCCTTATATGTACTGTAGAAAACAATCTATGATTGGGCCACGTGCAAAGGTTTTATCACATTCCTTACTTGTAAAATGAACCTTAATTAACAGATAAGATAGGTTCAAGAGCCGTAAACCATCTGACTCTTCAAAACCTTTGTGACACTCGAGTCAAAGATGAAGCTGACTGAACACTATTATCATAAATGAGAGCAAATTTCACCGGAAACCAACAGTAAAAAACCAGCTGTGGAAATCAAGAAATACTCTCAAAGATCAAGAAAACTTAAAGATAAAATTATGTGTCTGCAGGGCAAAAAAGGGAAAGAAAATCCTCATGGCACTGCACAAACAGCAGCAGAAAGTGCGCCTCAATCCAGTGTACACTTTACATGCAACTGCAAAAATCAATGTCTGAAAGTTTTTCGCCACAATCACAACGTACTGGGAGGCAAAAACGATGCAACTGTTAAATCAGTAGAAAAGATTTCATACAAAAAAAAAAACCTTCACAGGTTTGATTTTCTCTTAAAGAAAGGCAGAAGATCAGTTATGAAGATGGAAGATACAGGGAGTGCAGAATTATTAGGCAAATGAGTATTTTGTCCACATCATCCTCTTCATGCATGTTGTCTTACTCCAAGCTGTATAGGCTCGAAAGCCTACTACCAAATAATTATTAGGCCACGTCCTTTCCTTTGACAAAATGGGTCAAAAGAAGGACTTGACAGGCTCAGAAAAGTCAAAAATAGTGAGTGCAAAGCTTCTGAAGCGTGATCATCGAACAATCAAGCGTTTCATTCAAAATAGTCAACAAGGTCGCCTGAAGCGTGTGGAAAAACCAAGGCGCAAAATAACTGCCCATGAACTGAGAAAAGTCAAGCGTGCAGCTGCCAAGATGCCACTTGCCACCAGTTTGGCCATATTTCAGAGCTGCAACATCACTGGAGTGCCCAAAAGCACAAGGTGTGCAATACTCAGAGACATGGCCAAGGTAAGAAAGGCTGAAAGACGACCACCACTGAACAAGACACACAAGCTGAAACGTCAAGACTGGGCCAAGAAATATCTCAAGACTGGTTTTTCTAAGGTTTTATGGACTGATGAAATGAGAGTGAGTCTTGATGGGCCAGATGGATGGGCCCGTGGCTGGATTGGTAAAGGGCAGAGAGCTCCAGTCCGACTCAGACGCCAGCAAGGTGGAGGTGGAGTACTGGTTTGGGCTGGTATCATCAAAGATGAGCTTGTGGGGCCTTTTCGGGTTGAGGATGGAGTCAAGCTCAACTCCCAGTCCTACTGCCAGTTTCTGGAAGACACCTTCTTCAAGCAGTGGTACAGGAAGAAGTCTGCATCCTTCAAGAAAAACATGATTTTCATGCAGGACAATGCTCCATCACACGCGTCCAAGTACTCCACAGCGTGGCTGGCAAGAAAGGGTATAAAAGAAGAAAAACTAATGACATGGCCACCTTGTTCACCTTGGTCCATCATCAAATGTGAGATTTACAAGGAGGGAAAACAGTACACCTCTCTGAACAGTGTCTGGGAGGCTGTGGTTGCTGCTGCACGCAATGTTGATGGTGAACAAAGAAAGGTGGCTATATTGGTCGCTGATTTGTTTTTGTTTTGTTTTTGAATGTCAGAAATGTATATTTGTGAATGTGGAGATGTTATATTGGTTTCACTGGTAAAAATAAATAATTGAAATGGGTATATATTTGTTTTTTGTTACGTTGCCTAATAATTATGCACAGTAATAGTCACCTGCACACACAGATATCCCCCTAAAATAGCTAAAACTAAAACCAAACTAAAAACTACTTCCAAAAACATTCAGCTTTGATATTAATGAGTTTTTTGGGTTCATTGAGAACATGGTTGTTGTTCAATAATAAAATTATTCCTCAAAAATACAACTTGCCTAATAATTCTGCACTCCCTGTAGTAGTTAACAACATTTTCTTATTGTTAAAGACTGTAATCAGCTTAATGTTGGTTATTGCTATAATGTCATTTTTAATTTCTTTTCACATACATTACATGTTCATCATTTTAAATAACTAAAGCAAAGATGGAGTGAAAAAAAGGATTAAGTAAAGATCCAACTAGCAAGGACTTTATTCCATTCATGTTGAGCGTCCATATTTTTAACTAGATGAAATCTCTGGTGGTATTAGTAGGATATAGGACAGCGCTGTAAGCAAGCAAAGGCAACAACAGGCAAGAACAGGAAAATTAGCAGTACCGCGCTGACTTCATCTGAAAAATCACAAACACTACGCTGTGATTCAAATCCAATCAAAGCCATGCCGCGGGCAGCAACTTCACACACTGGCCTCCTAAAACACAAGAACACTAAAGTGAATCACACAGCATGATGAGCTGTATGATCTCGTTCTTGATTTCCTACTGTGATAAGCCGCGCTGTTTTATTTCTATATGGAAGTGCCATTCGCATTTATGAGGAAAGTTTAAGCCAGTCAGCTGTTCAAAAATAGGATAGTTAGAAGTAGCTGTAATCCAATGTGAGGAAGTGTTTTGGAATCAACAGGTTCATGCAGGGGTTAATGATTACCCCCAGCTGACTTAATTGTCCTTAAGTGACTTTAGCTGATTTTAGTAGAACTGCTACTGAGAAAATCAGTAGCAGGGCTTCATGGGGAAGAATCAAAAATCACATGATTTTCACGATTGTGTAATTATGATTTCTTTTGCACGATCCTCAGAAACACATAGAGACAGTAAAACAGGTGTAACAGTGAAAAGGGTGTACAGCAGGTGCTCTTGATCAGTGGCAGTGTGTGGTGATTGCTTTGTGCTCCTACCTTTGTGCACCTTTATGATGAGCTAAGATTTGAGATTTTTTTTCATTTTTTATTTTTTTTGTGGAAGCAGAAAAGTTTTATTGATCAGGCTTGAGAAGAAGTCTGCTGCTCGGAGATTAGCGATGTGGCTCCGTAGTCTTGTCCTGACTTGTGCCTCTCCGCCTAAAACAAATGCTTTTGATCACTTCTCATTCAGTGTTTATAGAGGAGTGGGGCTCCAGTCTGGAGTGAAGTTCACCAGAATCTGATCACACATATATGTTTAGTGGTTGCTCGTGCTAATCAGCTTCAAATAGTGAGGCCGGAGTATGTACACAAAAAGCTCAGGCTTCACTGTGTTCTAAGTGCTCAGTTTTCACAAAGCTTGGCTCTGTGTTCATATTAATAATAACATAGTCATCTTAAACAGACACCTGCTATTTAAATGCTCCATTTGTGAGGGGCAGCCAATCAGAAGAAGTCTTAGTAGAGTCCAAGTATAAAAATCTTGAGCTAAAAATTAGTTTAATTTGACTCCTTTTAAGATGGCTTGAGAGACTGAAACACATTTATATATATGTGAGGAATTAAACTTTAAGCACTTATCAGCAACTTCACCACAGATCTTGGAGACTCACCCAGAAAGAGAAAGAAATGTATGGTGACAGAATGACTTAAGAACAGAAGAAAATCGCAACCATAAAGTCATAACGGCTGACAAGTTCCATAAAAGTTTACATAAGAATATTTAAATGTGCAGAGTGCCAACAGAGTCAGTGAATATTCAACAGCGTCTTTTAGCTAAACTGATGCAGACATGCAGGATCACAGAAGACAAAGGCAAAAAACAGTCCTCCTCTGTGGAGCCCGGGATGCACAGGTGACTTATCGCTCACGACAGACAAACACTTAACACATGGATCATTTTCACAGTAGACATTTTGACACACTATTAAAATATTTTATTTATGGCATCTGTTGCAGTACATGGTACTAGCCAAAGGATGAAGAATAAAATGCTTTTCCTACACTGACATGTCAAAATGTCTTCCGTGAAAAGGCCTATTTGACTTCATAGTACCACCGCTTTTGTTTCATATCCCCAACAAACAAACAAAGCGCTACACCCTTGGCTTGCTTCAAAACTTACGGCTGCTTTGGCCTGCAGGTTAGCATTTTGCCTCCTGAGATCAGACTTGATTAAAGCTGTAAAAAAAGAAAGACAGAGAGAGGGTAAGTCTGCATTAGCTGATGGATCCTCCACTGCAAACACAGAGACGAACACAAGCAAAACAGGATCGTATTACTTCACACAAGTTAAACAGTTTATTGAAACAAAGTAATAACAGTGACTATCCAGTAGGTGGCTCCTATGCACAGACACGTTCAAGTCTTAATAGTGGCATTCAAGTTAAGACACCTTGTTAACTATTTTCAAAGAGTGTGTGGCTACCAATGCAAATCTAAAAACAACTAAGCCTGCTGAGAAACTCCGGTCAAAAGCAATTATTAAAAAAAAACAGCGTGATTGTAATTTAATAATTAACTTCAATTTTCATGGAAGGAGGAGACTATTTCACAAAAACAATCACAGCCTTGCCTTCTAATGGTGCCTTCATGTACGTTCATACAAAGGTTTATCACCAATCGGAGAGCAGGGCGGATTTTTTTTGTTTGTTTGTTTTTTTACAAACATTTTGTTTTTCTTTTAAAACTTCATGACCACAACAAGAAGTTTACTCATATGAAGAAAAAGCAGTTAGTGAGTCAGTCTGTTGACCTTTAAGAAGTGTCATTAAAGGTTAAGGCATTTTTAAAAAGTTAAACATTGCTGCTAAACCCATCGATGGGTCATGAAAAATCTCCTAAGTGGTTTTGAAATCACCTTTATTACCTGAAAACACACCCCTGCCGAGTGCGTGTCTGTAGAGCTATGCACTGTCTTTACTAAATGGTTCCAGGGCTTAAGAAAATGTTCACCACTCCTCCCTCTGAACAGTTTAGTTGTATACAGCTTTGTTGTTCTCTAATTTCAAAGAAAATCTCTTCCTAGCGATGATGAAGAATGACGCAGAATGCCACCTCAAGCCGCAGACTCTGTTTTATCTGAGCTGCAGACAGCCTTCTTGTAAAGAGGTGACAAATTTGTCTGTTATGTGTAAAGTGCAATAAAAAATAGCATTATGTTCTCAAGTATTCCTCCAAATTACACCATAACTAAGTCCTGCTTTCTAGGAACGTGACATTCTTACATAGGAGTATTAGTAAACTCGTAACAGGATAAAGTGACAGCAAAGACAATTCTTGTGCATTTCTGTATGTGTGACATTAAATCAGTACTCTATTATGACTCAAAACTGTGTATTTTTCACAGTCACGGAGGTCTTACCTGTCATTATTGTGCCTATCAGAAGAAAGACGCACAAGAAGATGTTTCCTGCCAGCGTGCCGTAATTGTCAATGATCTTGCCTTGGCAAATGGTGAATATAATTCCGAACACCTGTGTGTGGGTGCAGAACATGGGGTAGTTAGGATTAAAGCTAGCGCTTGCACGCACCCGGGAAGGATAAAGAGCAAACCCCGTCCTTGAACTCGGTTTTTATTTTCATGCATCTTGGATCTTCTGCAGCTGGCGAATATGTTTATGCACCAGATGAAGGAAGCTCAACTACACACTGAGTTTTTGCAAATATATCACGCACAGTTGCCGTGATGTTGAGAGAATCTGTCTTGCCTGCTTATGAACAGGCATTACAAATGCATAAACAAAACTACGAAATAAATATATAAACAAGGAAGTCAAAATTGCCTCATAATGCCAAACCCCCCCACAAAAGCACGTTATTCCAAAGCAACGCCAGCCGTCAACAAAATCCCATTTTATTGTTTATATCCAAAATTCCCGTGAAAACCTGCATTTACAGTATAGTGAGTCAATTCCTCCAGAGCAACAGGCTGAATGACTCACTTTTTCCATGGAGGGAACACAGCTTACATCCATCATTTCATTGGTTCTTTTCTTCTTTTTTGCTATCACACTGAAAACATTGATCTGTACCTGTGCTGAGCAGTTGAGGAGGCCAGAAGACGTTCCCTCTGACTCTGGGTATGTCAGTTCGACTGCAAATTCAAAGCCCAGTGGCAGGTAGCCCGTCATGAAGAACCTGGACACAAGGATCCACAAAAGGGATAAAAAAGAATTTGTGAGTTTATTTAATTGCTGCTCGCTTTTTTGCTACAGTTTTATACGTGTAAATGCGTAAACAGGACACCTGCTCCGTTCAATAAAATGCCCCTTATCATGTTAGCTGACAAGTGCATGGACACTTTGTACCTACAACATTTGATTGTTCTTCCAGGAAATCAACACTCATGTGGCCTCAAGTTAATAACACTGGAGAATTTATACAGGAACAGCAGGTTTTTCAAAGCAGTCCAGTCACATCAGATTCTTTTTCTCATTCAACAGCAGGGTGTTGTTCTTCCACTAAAGTGACAGCAAGTGAAACTCAAATCAAAAGCCTCTGACATGGCTGCAATAGCAAAACACATCAGTCTGAGTCAGTAGACAGACACATTTCTTCTCTTCTGTCAATATGATACGGAGACTACAAAGCAGCAGACGCGCTGACCTTTAATGTCAAACACATTTCTTTAAAAAAATCCTGTTTAAAAAAAACAAGGCTAAAGTTATGTCTGCCATAGATCATGCAGATGCACTTCCAGAGGAAAGGAATTCCAATTTGGAAGATCACTGTGTGCTGCTGAGGGTGTAATCATTTCACAGCCACATAAAGGTTAAACTGGATGAACAAGATTGTTTTTTAATTCCAAGAAGAGAGAGGCAACCCAGAGGAAACCTAGTAGATGATTTCCCCCATAAACATTTAAATGGTTTGGTTTTCCCAGTTCATAGAGGTTATGTATTTTTATTTTTGTGATCTGAAATAATCCTGCACCATTATTACTATATGACATACTCTCGCTGTCTCTATTTTTTTGTTTTGCTTTGTTTTGCTCTGCAGCATGGGCTTCCAGGAAAACATCACTGCGAGGGGGTTTTCTTGATAAAACACATTTCAGTTAAGTTAAACTAATGCACATATATGCACATATTTATGTATTTACATAAGGACATTTTTCCTTTTCTCATGAGTTTAGGTGCAAATGCAGGCCTTTGTCTAAACTTTGTAGGGTCTACATGTTTGTAGAAGCTGAAACAACCAGGGCTGTAAATTATTATTGCAAATGTCAACAGAGGTACCGGGCCAAGGGAAATGACCAGAAGCAGAATTTAGGACATGACGGAAGATTTCTGCATGGTTTAACGGCTGAATCGAAAGTGTGCACACATACTTTTATACATACTTTTAAAATGTACAAATACAATAGCCCACTCACTTGCCTACTACGGATACATTCCATATTTTGTTATTTTTGGGTTTTTTGTTTTTTTTACAGATCCACAGTATCTATCAAAATTTTTATATTCATGAGGGGCGTTTGTTCTCTCTCGATTCACAGAAATAAAGGTGTTCTGAAGTAGAATCAAAGTAGTAAATGAGTAGAAATAAAGTCCTTTAATGACATTACTTGTGTAAAAAAACAACAACAAAAAACCAAAATGTTAGAAGAAACAATAAAAGAATACCCAAGTACTCCAGCAGTGATGAAAACCACCCAGAGGTGTCCCAGGCTGAGTGTAGCAGCATAAACGATCATCCCCACCAGAGACAAGAGGTAGACTGCAAGGGTCGTCTGCCTGGGGAAAAGAAGAGCATGAGTAATACATGTCACTGTGAGCACAGCAGTGATCATTATGACTGCACACACATATGTAACAGTACGTAGTGCGGCAGTTTTGCAAGTAAAAGAAACAAAACGTAAAGCTGCAGCAAGTATTTGCCAGAAATTTAGAGAATTTCGGGTCTCTGGGGGTGGGGGGGATGGGGGCTAGAGTGTATCCCAGGTGTCATCTGGCGAGAGGCACCAGCCTATTACATAAGAGACAGGCAACCAGTGTACAGTCACCAATTAACAAACATGCATGTCTTTGGACTGTGGAAGGAAACCTTTGCACGCAGAACATGCAAAGAAAAAAAGACACCACACAGAGAGGCCCCAGTCAGCTGGAGGGTTCGAAACCAGCTCTCTCTCCTTCACTTTTTCCTCTGTGCTCCACCCACCAGACAAAACGAATGCTCCTACCTACCCTACACAGCTAACCACAAGTCATTTTTGGCTTTTAGCTTCATGTGGGCTGGCTAACTTGCTTTTCCAGGAGGGAAATCCCTCAGCTTATGTTTGTAGCACGAGGGTATACTTTTTCCCTGCATTTCATTTAATCTGTGTCTCCAAAATCTTTTATGTGTGGGCAAGACTGCTTCCTATCCTGTTTCATGTATGCCACATTTATTAATCAGAAATCTGACATAAATCAAACAAACAAAGAAAAACGGAGCAAAGTCTAACGGGCAAATGTCGAGGGATAACATTTTTAATGCCTGAGAAAAGAGGAGGTGCAAGGGTGTAGCTCAACCCTACCTCAGACAACCTGTATTAAGGCTGAACGGCTGTTATCATTTTTTTTTTGTCCATTGACAGCAAAAGATTGCTGCCTGCATGGGCGTCAATGTCAATATTTTGCCACTAGGTGTGCTGTGGAGTAATCTTTTCAATAGCAGGTACCCTTTTCTGTTTGCCTTACTGTTTGTCACACAAAATAAGGCCTTTGTAAATGTATTGAGAGGAAGGAAGTGGATTCCACACCTCGTGTGAGCCCACATCTCACAGTTCAATACAATGGGCGACAAACACTGAAGGTAAACACCACCTCTGTTTGCTTCCCCTAAACACACAGTCTCAAAGAAAGCTTATTTTATACATCCAAAGCTTCATAACAAATAAATACTAAAGCATGAAAAATGCAGTCCTGTAGAACTGGTAATAATATTCAAATATAAACTGACATAAACTTATGAATGAACACCATTCATAAATATTACAATGTAATAGCATAATTACAATGTGGGGAATTATACAATAAAGCTAAACATTATTGCTTTCCCCCTCATTTGCAATACAAAGCTGTTGTAGCTACAACAGAAGGGAGTCGACTGGGTGGACACTGCTGTCACCACACAGCCTGAGAGCACATGGGGCCGGAGGAAGAGTGCAGAGGTCGCTGCCGTAGCAGGATGCTGCACCTGAATAAACAGATATAGAGACGCAACACAAGATATGCAGGACGCCAAGTTCAGAAGGGAGAAGACAATAAACAATCAGGTGCCGATTTAGCAAAGTGCGTTGAGCGGGCGACCACATTCCATACGACTGCGAGCGGCGAGCCCAGGTTCGAATCTGACCTGCAGCCCTTTGCCACATGTCCTCCCCCATCTCTCTCTCCCTCTGCTTTCCTGTCCTTTCTTCACCATGTCTGTCAAAAAAGGTGAAAAAGGCCCAAAAAAACAGCACTCATTTGGCTGCTTTCTGGTGGCACGGAAAAAGTGGTAAGTTTTTAGATTATCAGCCCATCGCTTTGGTTTTTTTTTTCAGTTTCGTTACAAATAACGTTTGATTTTTATCTCCTGCTCTGCACGTCCCTTTGTCTTCTTTTTCCCAAAACACAACACCCCCTGTGGAAGAACTGCTGCTAATGTACTTTCCCTTTTCGATGTTCGCCTTACTTGTACGTTTTCGTTCTGTCCAACCAAACGCCGCAGATGAGGGAGCCGACCATCCCTGCGATGACGATGGTGAGGCCAATCCTCCCGGCGTTCACTTCTTCTCCCTAAAAAAGCCGAGAACAATGAGCAGCGCCCAAAGACTGTATATCTACAAGCATTAACTAGAGATCCACACAAGGAGGTTGCACACACCTTTTTAGTACTACAAACAGAGAAGATCGCTCCCTTTTCCTGTTGTTTAACTTATAAAATGATTTAAGAGAAATGGCACCCATGCCTTAAATATAGCATTGGTTTGAGCTTGTAAGCGAACAAACTTCCAAACTTGGTTTAGCTGTGATAAATCTGTTATTACAGTGTTGTTTATTGAACTTAAGTTACATTAGTTTATAATATTAAACCTTATACTTGACTATTTAAGTCTAACTATTCATTTGTTGAAGAGTCACGAGAGTTACAGGCAATAGAAATGATTTGAGATGAGTGCAGAGGAAACGGACATACAGGGTAATGCACGATGATCATGCGGTTCAGCAGGGTCCCGACAGCATAAAAACAACCAACGTTCAGACCTGCAAAATAGGGAATAACATCAAATAAAATCTGAAATCACCTTCCCACTTTTCAGGAATCATGAAACTAACATCATTAACTGAATGATGAAAAAGTTTAGTAGTTGTTTCTAATAAACCTGATCGGAGTAGTTTCTAAAACGAGGATAAATGTGTACTGAATGCGTCCCCACCTAAAAAATAAAACACTACAGCAGGCTTGGGGGAACTCCAGGCCTCAAGGGCCGGTGTCCTGCAGATTTTAGACGTGTCCTTGATCCAACACAGCTGATTTAAATGTCTAAATGACCTCATCAACATGATTCATTCTCCAGAGGCCTGGTAATGAACTAATCATCTGATTAGGTGTGTTGACCCGAGGTGATATCTAAAACCTGCAGGACACCGGCCCTTGAGGCCTGGAGTTCCCCACCCCTGCACTACAGCTACAGCTCAGTTAAAGTGACAGGGACAGGTGTGATAATCAGAGAGTCAGAAACATATTAGTAGAAAGATTAGACACATGACAAGAAAACCCCAACAAAGAATGCACCTTGGGATAATATTTGTACTTTTTTTTTTTTTTTTTTTTGGTATTATTTTTGTTACTAGTATAAAATAATGAAACATATCCCTCCCAGTTTATCCAATCTCAAGATTACTGAGTTACTGGTTAAACTGTGTGCCAAAATGCAACTACATTCAATTTCCAGCAACATAAAACCTAGATTATATTTTTTTTCTTTATCTCTTCAAAAATACACTTTATCATTCCGTTTTTTGTTTGCTCAAGTAACCAAGAGCTCCCAAAAATAAATGAATTCCTATCTCAGACTCCTTCCACTTCATCAAATCTTTGATCTTCGGGATCTTAAGGTCACATTGACCGAACGCACGTGTTAAAAATTGTCAGGTTATAAATGAACTTTGGAGCTCTTAGGGTAAATCCAATTTATCTTCTCGAGGAATACTGTCATAGCTGATGACTGAGGACTACGTAATCTGCGATAAGATAAACACCATTGCACTACGAAGGGAATTTCCAGGTGTGATTCTACCCGATATCTGTGGAGGAATCACCACAGATAACATCATTTTCACTTGGGATGGCTTGTTCAACCATGGTTATGGGAATTTATACTACCTTAGTAAAAATCCGCCTTCTAAAAACATTTAACATATTTTCATGAATTTCTAATGTTGAATTATGCAACGTACGATTTAATGTCTTTTAGCCCGTTCTAAAAGGTTAATGACAACATAATTTAACAAAAATTTGGAGAACAGTAATGACAAACCATAGGTGACGACGAGGAGCATGAAGGGCTTGTTGCGCAGCAGGTTTCGGATGGAGGCTATGTAGGAGTACTGCTCTGGTGGAATGCTGCGAGCTGTGGCCTGGGCCTGAGTCGGTGGAATTTTAGGACGCTCCTGGAAAACTGACATGTGGAAAGATCGACAACAGTGTGAAACACAGTAAACAGCAGCAGTCTGCACACTTACAATGAAAACTGGAAAGCAATAAGAAGCAACTCTACTGGTGGATACGTCCACCTGTAATATTCAAAGGATCAATCAATGCTAAGTGGTAGAAATAAGTTCAGGGTTATATTTCCTCCCTAGGGCCACAGGCTTCTTCCTGGAAGGAGCCAGTGACACATTCAGGCAAGACTGGACAGGCTCTAACGCCTCTATGTAACCCACTATACTCTCATTTGCTCCAGTGAAAATCAGCTACTGTCTGGTGTTGAAGACATCTTGGTGGAGCTACGTGCCCCCGGCCTTGTAGGGATAAACAGATGTGTGTTTTTGTATTTCTTGTAACTGAACCAGGGACACCTTTTTTCCTTCTGGCAAATCTCACATGAGGGTCTGTGTACAGTAAGCTGTTTTCACTAATCCTCCAAAAGTGTCCTACTCTTTTACACAGTTGATCTGCCAATGGTGGTGATGAGACTGAAATTATACCGTGATCTCAACTGCTGTATGCGTAGTCATCACTGCACATGGAAGAATGCAAATTTCTATTCAAATAACCTTTGGAGTTCTCAGACTGATCACAGGTAAAATTTCCTATATGGCTTGGATTTCATCGTCATGGTAATTCTCCTTTTTCAGTGAACAGTAAGTAGTCATATGTCAAAGCAGACGGTCTCCAAGTTTAACTTATACGATTGTTTTAAAGAAAGGCAGAAGCTAAGCATCTTCTCTCACCTCACAGTTTATGCAAATTTCTCAATCCTGGGACTCTGTCTGCCCTGCTGACTCACAGCCCTTTTGCAGGACTACAGATGGTCCTGCCAGCAGGACAACCCTCACACATGGCATCTTGCATGTATGCATGAGGGTGAGCTAGTATATATGTGTCATTAAACTACTGCAGCCACCTGGTGTCAAGTTTCACACTAGAGTAACCAGGAACAGCATAAGTCACATCCCTTGCTTGCTAAAATGTCAGCAGATCCAAAAATCAAGGCCCTACAATAAAACATTTTCCTTTTTTATAACTGTGCACAGTGTTGCCACTTCAGGCCTCCAAAAATATATATATAATGGGAAAAAAAAACCCTCCTCTGCCACCCTGGGATGAGTTATATGTGTTGAAATCACATAGCAACATTTGTGACTCAAAAATTGAGCCAGTACAGAAGTGCCAAATCACAAGCACTTCACAAGTTATAATGTTGTGAAATTGTGGGTAATGGGTAACTTGTAGCAGAAAAAAATGACCCCATTTGGGTGTAAAGTTGCCAAACTTTTGAAGCATTTTTATTAAATATTAACAGTTATTCAAAGTATGCAGTTTTTATGTTCTGGTGGCCACTGAAATTAGAATTATGGCACTTTCCACATTCAAGTAGATAAGTCTGGATTTGAGGCAACATGTCTGCCAAGCTGTACTGCTTGTGTCTAGGCCTTTGAAACTAAAAGGCACTGCATGGAGCTTAGCTGAGTTTTTCCGGGAAGAATATTTGTTTTAAGTCTGTTTTTTGATAGCCAAAGGTAGGGGCTCAGGGGGTTGGGAAGCGTATCTGTAACCGGAAGGTCGCCGGTTCAATCCCTGGGCTCTCTGTCCTGGGCATTGTGTCCTTGGGCAAGACACTTTACCCTACCGCCTACTGGTGTTGGCCAGAGGGGCTGATGGCACGGTATGGCAGCCTCGCTTCTGTAAGTCTGCCGCAGGGCAGCTGTGGCTACAATCATAGCTTGCCTACACCAGTGTGTGAATGAATAGTGGCATTGTAAAGGGCTTTGGGTGCCTTGAAAAAGGGCTATATAAATCCAATCCATTATTATATCATAATAACTTTTAAAGTTAGCTTACTTCTGCCACAGAAAAAAGTTATTTCTAAGTACGTTTAAATTTCAAGGTACGCAAGTGGAACTTTTTGAGATATGTAACTTTGGGTTATTGAGTCAAATTTTCTAGATAGGTAGACAGTAAGTCAAAATTTTCATCAACACCTTATGAAGCAAGCTTGCAAGCTAGCTAGTGCTAGCTCAAAAATATGCATGTCCTCTTATCCAAATATGGCCATATTCATCTTCAGAACCAAAAACAAAACTACAATGTCACAGTAATAATGCCAAAATAAAAAAGCTGCAAATATAAAGTTTTTCACAATAGCTCGCTTTAAAAAAATGTAAATGCTAGCCCGCAAACAAGCTATTTTTTTTTTTTTATATATAAGAGATTTATTGTGTGTTATCATACACATAATACTTGACAGTTGTCTTCATATTGAAAATGATTTAACCACTGGTCATGAGGAATGTGCCCACATTGCTTGAGGGCTGTGTGCTATATTGAATGTGATACAACCACTGGTCACAAAGAATAAATTGCATGTGGTTGGTGACTGGTTCCTTAAGGTTGCTGGTTCATGGTGGATGAAATCGATCACAAAGACAGTGCTGCAACAAATCCTCCTTGGCAGTGATTTGGGTTCCATTAGTTACAAGGAAGATGTCAACTTGTCTGACAAATTACACGCTAACTACTAGTTAAGCAGTAGCACTATTTTACAAAGTGCAACACAAACAAGAAATAGGAAATCTTTGCTTTTTATGCAGAAGTTGTGCCTCTGGGCTTTATGTTTTAAAAGGAGTAACTTGTCCTTTGAAGGGAAGCAGTCTCTCTTTCCAGTTTGTGTTGCACCGTTTTCTTTCCTTGGAGAGTAGCTGGAGAGTGTTTACAGACAAGTTGATGTGTTTCGTGCAAACTACGGCCCACTGAAGCATTTTTCTAGTGACCAAAGCAATTGCAAGAAGGTTTTCTTCAGCCAGTCAGGAAATACATATTTCTCCCTAGCGATCAGAGTTTGTCAGGTGGTCACAGGCCAGTTCCTAGGCCTGTGTGACTAGTGTCTAATTCACTTGACCCTACACTGTTGCACATGTCACGTAGTTTGCGGTCATGTGACTGGAAAACTTAATAAGCTACACTAATAATGGTTGGATATTTTGAGAATACACTTTGAGAAGATGAGATGATCAGTGTCACTTGTGTCTGTATGTAGCTGAAGCAAGAAAACAACCAAACACAAGTACCTGTAAGAAATGTTAAAAAAAATAAATAAAACTGCAATTACTGACCTCAACTGAGCCAGTTCAAGCACATTAAACACAAAAATCCCTCTGAAACGTCAGATGACATTATTTGGGCAAATAATAATGTATAAATTAACAAAAGTGCTGGTAGGGGAATTTACTCAACTTGCAGCCATCTTGCAGCTACACATTCACCCAGTGATTAACCTAAACTATCTACCTCCAGCCTCGTATTTACCATAAACAGAGGCATTGTGAGTCCTCCTACCTTACTCTAGGAACCATAAATAACTGTTTAGTGGGTCACAGGCAAATTTGACACAGCGAGAGTCAATTATGTAGCGTACTTATGAACACAAACACCATGTGACTGACCGAACAGTCACATAAGCACTGAATAAGCTGAGGTTTGCATTTCATAGTGCTTCATTAACAACAGCAGACTATAGCCAAAGCACTAACACTGACTGTATAGTCAGTCTAAATGCTGTGCATGGTACTACTAGGAAATTCCTTCACAAGCATCCTTTTGTGTTTAGGAATGCAGAATGCTTATGAGGAACGCCAGCCTCCGTCGTTGCCCCCCGCCCCTCCCTACCCCGCTGCAGGAAAACAGCATATTCATACATGCTCCTTATAGCAAGTCAGTGTTTTTAAAAGTAAAAGATATTTATTGCATTTTGATTAAACACTCGTACTGTTATTTTATCTTATCCATAAATGGCACAGCACATGATTCTGGGTTTCACAACAAATGCCACATTTGAAGGGGAATCATATATAAAGACACAGCAAAGCATTTTTTCCTCATCAATCACATGCTGTTTGTCATGTCACTTCCTTCTGCCACAAAGTGCTGAGTTCTCTTTTTCTTATGTCCATAGCTCAAATGACTTATGATGGATTTCAGTACACTTCTGACGACCTTACTTGTGCTACAATAATATCTTTTTTTATGAAAGTCCCCTTTTAACTAAGGTTTTGTGTTGTACGTGCATCCATGTCAGCACTTTTTTTGGTCCACTGAATGGTGCTTCTTGTCAAGAGTGTAAGTTTGGTGTAAATTAAAACCTTCATGAGGTCAGCCTACTCAATAAGAAATTCCCACGGGCATGAAGTAGGAAAAAACCTCATACAATACATGTCAAAATGCCCGAGCCTTTTATAGCAGACAGGAGCGAAAGCACCACCGAATGTCACTCTTTAACCATTCACAAAAAATCCTCGGTTACACGGTACAGTAACATCATTTTCATGCAATTTTATGTAAATTCGAAAACCTGACGGGAAAAAAACGCTTCTGTGCTTCATGATGTCTAGCCATGCGGAAAGTTTCATTTTATATGCAGAGGCGTTGAGGACACAGTTTTTACTACGGTGGAGGTTGTGTAGAGTTTCTTTCGTGCTGCACGAAGCAGCTAGAAATCGTGTTTGAAATAATAATGAACCACAGGCTTCAACTCTTTTCTTTGAAAATGCATTGTATCAAAAACCCTGACCCCCATCGGAAGATGAGTATTAAGGGTTTCAGTGCAACCAACATAATATACCCAATAATTTGGTTTTGCTGTGAAGACACCAAGAGATTACACATATAACCCAAGCTGTCTGTGTAGCTAGAAACCACCGGAACGAAATAAGAAAGTACCATCTTTGTGATTTTTGTTATTTTTTCGTGATTACCTTACCGAAGACAACAAGGACGAAGAGTAAAGTAGCCACTCCTGCCGTTATGTAGAACATGATTCGGATGTGGTGAGCCAGCTCATCCATGTCGTCCACATTAGGCACCAGGATAGGAGGCACAAGGAACCCGATTGCAATACCCAGCTGCAGGACGATGGAAGAATTTAACAGAATTAGAAGAAAACAAGTGCCACAAACAGTTTTCACTAAATTAAAACACTGAAAATCTTAGCTTTTTTAGCCCATTATTTCCATGTCTTCTACATGCCTTGTAACTTTACACAGTGCGTATTAAAAAGTTTTAATACTTGTTATTTGCCTTGAATGATTCTATTTAGAATAGGCTCCTCTATTCCAGGGAGGTTTTTTGCTGAGTTTGCAAAATGTCACATATGGTATACCCCGCTTTGCTGAACCTGATGACCTGAGTCTGCAACTGACCTCAGACCTCCTGCTCAGATGTTTTCTATTTGTGTCTGTAGAGGACTTCTTGGGTTTTCTTTTTGTGTGATTTAGGAAAATAAGATAAGGCCTCGCTGTTTCATTTTAGACCGAAGGCGAAAGAGTTTCAGTCGCCTTCTTGAGAAGCAAAAGTAGACTGAAGTAATTGTACACAGAGCTGGATGACATCACTTATGACATTGATATCAAAGCTCCAATAAATCCGAAGAAGACATTTGAGCCTAGAATTTTATTTAACTAGTTACATTATAACTTAGTTTAAAATCAGATTTAGAGCACACAACTTGAAGATTTGGACGACCTTTAAAAGTGAATTGGTGCAGCGATTAGCAGTCGTATGTGACCCTGACATCCAGTCTGCCCTGCATAATTTACAGGCAGCTGTCAGACAGCTCTGACCTCACTATACAGACCCTCCTGTGGCAAAAAAAAAAAAGAGATGCTGAATACTGACAGAGTTCACACAAACCTGGTTTCCCAGAACTCCTATGGAGCAAGCGGTGGAAACTTCTTTCTCTCCAAACCACACAGAGGCAAGGTATGAAGGAATACCGAGGATAAACACTGTGGCTACTGAGCACACAAACTGGCCAAAAAAGGTCACTGGGAAAGTATCTGGACTGGCACTACCGATTTTTATCCAAGCGCCAATGCAGTTAAAGGCTGACCCGACGAGGACAACATCCCGGATGCCCCTGTTGTCCAAGAACCAGAGGATGGGCAGAATAAGTGGAATGTAAGTGAGCAGATAAATCATGGCCAACCAATCAATAGCCAGAGCATCAATGTTGTAGAAACGCATGAATATGTTGCTAATAATGCCATACTGTAGCCACATGAAGGCATTGCTTGCTGAGACAAAACTGAAGAGAAACAGCATGAACCAACGACGGTGATACAGCTTGGTCTCAACTTTTGGGGCCAAATCCGACTGGTCACCCAAAGTCTCCATGTGTAAGCAGGACCCTGTGGAGACCGCTCTGCCAAAAGGCTCTGGACTCCATTGCAGTGATGAAAAGCCTGGAGCAAGATTCTTTGCAGCCTTGGAACACAGCCATTCTTCACCGCTGAGCTCCGAATTTGCACGGTCCCCTTTCAAAGTATTGTTTTGCGGCATTTCAACTGTCCTGAAACGGGCCCCCCGAAATGTTCGAGACCAGAGGTCTCAAGATTCAAGAGCTTGTGTCCTAACAGCTTACTGTCCTCTGTTCAAACTGCCTGCAGTAGAGAGATGCCAGAGAGCGAGAGCAGCTGGAATTAGTGTTGCCTTACTGGTGTCCCAGGTCCCTTCGCATGTGATGACACTGTGCTCCTTTACCCCATGTCCACATATTTATTACACCCAGTCCTGTCATGTGATGTTAATATAGGATGTTAATATCTTCCATTAACTAACTAATAACTGAGAAAAACATGTTCCTCTGTTGAACTTTAACCATTTTTCTTGTTAAAGTTCACCCATTTCAGTTTTTCGGTTAATATTTCAAAGTCTTAGTTATTGTTCACTCTGAAGTATCTGTTTTCTGTTGGGGAAAATACCAAGAATTCTCCAATCTTTCAGGTTTTTTTTGCATGCAAACTGTTTAAAATGTGTAACCTTATGTAACAAACCATTTAGATGATTATGATATTATGATATTATGATGATTATGATGATTATGAATATGATTATACTACTGTGATAGGATGAAAAGCACTGATATCCAGGCAGTTTAGAATGAATCCAATTAAAAGTATTGGAGGGTTAGACAGTGGTCTAATCAGGTTTTTAAGCATCTGTTATGTTTGTGTTTTATAAAAGAGACAAAAAAAGTAAATTGAGTTTATTTGGGAGGTGTTTGCAGATTCCCAGATTGCGAACAACAGTTTGTTCTTAGTTATTCAGACTGTATCCAACTGTTTCCCAGTAAGAAATGATGACATTTCAGTGATATTTGCTTGGAGTTTATGTTAATGTGACTCAAGCGTTGCTTGTTCAGAAACTTTTAGTGTTAAGTCTGATACTTTGGTATTTCATGATACCAAAGGCACACTGCTGATCTTTGCACTCCTTTGTGCTGATTTGACAGCTCACGTGATTTTCAACTGCCCTGTTGCTCCTAATTTATAGCGGTACATCGGCAGCTCATGAACTCTTTTATGAGGGGGTATATTTTTTGTAAAAAAGCAAAACAACATTAAAACAAAATGGAAAAAATATATATAGTTGGTTAACTCTTGCTTACATGAAGTGCTCAATATTTATTATTTCATATGTACATTCACATTCAAAACAGTCTCCTCGTGAATGCTTCTACACCTCTGAATTTGTTTTCTACACTAATGGATTTTTAGCTCATCTTTAGTCCAATGCAGTGCTATCTATCTATGCATGCGTTCATGCCGCTGAGTACAGTACTTTCTGACCAGACTTTTGCCCTAGGTTTATCTATTACATAATGCACTGCTGTCTGAGGGTAATAGTAGATTCAACGGAGCTTGTAATTCATGTCTCCCCTAAGTCATGCCATTGGACACATAAAGGCAGATAAAGGTGTATATATATATATATATATATATATATATATATATATATATATATATATATATATATATATATATATATATATAGTTGTTGTCTTTTGGGATGGGGATTACTATTACTATTACTCTCCTGAAAGTGGAAGAGTCTGGGAAACTTTTTGTCGCTCATTAAAAAGTTACATATAAATTAGGACACATAGTTTTTGTTGTTGTAGCTCTTTGTTTTGTCTTGCATGTCAGTCCACGCTGTGTGCATTGTTGCTGTCCCACATCCCCAGCATCCAGTACTGTTGCTTGGTGATGCACTATGGTCACTTAAACGTGCGTAATTATGCAAACGTGCTTGGAGATATGGCAGGGTCCAAGTTATTAGCATTATTAGCCTAAACATAGGATCCATACATTCTCAAGTAGGTTAAACGTTAATTTAACCTACTTTCCAACTATAGGACGGCCTTTGCATCGAACACCCTACCTGATTCCCGAAGACTCCGATGGAGCATGCAGTGGACACTTCCTCTGAACCAAACCACACCGACGCGATTCTAGATGGCATCCCGAGGATGAAGACCTGCGCGAAAGAGCAGCAAAACTGTCCCAGGAATGTCACGTAGAACAGGTTGGGTCTGACGCTGGCCACTTTGATCCACGTCCCCGCGCAGTTGAGCGCCGTGGCGACGAGGGCGATGACCCGGAGCCCTTTTTTGTCCAGCAGCCAGGTTACCGGGAAGATGAAGGGAATGTATGTGAGCATGTAGATCATAGACATCCAGTCTATGGTGAAATCATCGACGCTGTAGAACTTGGTGAAAATGTTGCTGATAATGCTGTACTGTATCCATTGGTAAGAGTTGCTCAGCGAATATAAGCTGAACAAGAAGACGATCACCCATCGTCGGTGGTAAAGACGGGTAGCTTGCAGTCCTTCGCTGCCGTTCCCTTCACTTGAGACGTCGCTGGGCTTCGCAGCGTCGCCCCCCTCCAGCTTGACATGGTTGTCAGAGTCCGCCTTCCACACACTCTGATCCTCGTTTGGTTTAGTGTCTTCCAGCGCTTGTTTCTCACTCATGTTCCTCTAGGTCTCCTCAGTAATACTCATCGGGAATAAACTTGGCACTCAGCTGCTGTGGTTTTGTTAACCCACACTCAACAAAAGTGAAAGAACCTGAATTCGCTCTTTTTTCATTGAGGAACATTCAGCGCTTTAGGAAAGTCTAACCTACCGTAAAAGAAAGTCAGGCCTAACACGATATGTATTCAGCAGCAGAAGCTCCCTTTCCACTCTGTTTTACATAAATATATATGCTTAGAAAGAGAAAAAGTTTTTAAAAGAGGCGAGCTTCCAATGTTTTCGCGGCTGTCTCCAAAATCTATCGGTTCATTTCCTCCCGGCTGAGCACTGAAGATATTTTTGGTACCCGAACTTTCACCCAGATCCTGGGAAAGTTAACAAACTTTGAGCTGCAGATGATTTAATGCCAGTTTAATAGTTATCTGAAGTTTAGTTTCCCGATCGGTACCACGTGTCGGAGAGCCGGCTACTATAACCCTCCACCCGGACTTAAAAGACCGCGTTGGGATCTTGAAACGAACTCGGTAAGCTCATGCACAAGGGCGGAGTTTTAGATAAAACTCTTCTCTCTCTCCGTGGTATCTGAACACGCTGTAACATCGAGATTATAGACACTAACGCGCATAATTGCGCGTCATTTGTTCTCTGGTATCTTAGTAGTGTGTGAACTATAAAACATGCTGGTAATCATCACTTTTATTGCAGTTGTTTACTCTAAAAGCATTGCAGATAACATCATTTATTTTGGGCAGGCAGTTATGAAATAACTGGCTGAGAGGTGACACGAGAGGCTCAGCTGTGCTCCAGGACACACACTCACACACACACACTCACAAAGTTTTTAAAAAGTAAAGTTATACAGGGAAGGTTTCAAAATACTATGTTCTCCTTAATATAAGCTACTTTAATCGTGCATCTCATTCTGGTAAACAGTGCCATCTAGGGACCTCCAGGATGCTGTCACAAGCTCCTGTGACACCACAGCACCACTGGTGGTGTCACACACTCTGCTGTCTTAAAGAAAAAAGAGGTCACAGTGATCATCCTAAAAGGCATTACATTTAATAAATAGATCAGCTGGCTCTTCTCACATATCAGCTTTATCAACAGAAGTCAAGACCTTTTGAACGCCAGGTTCCAATTCTTCATCATCAACAATTGCTTCTTTTTTTTTGGTACACAGTCTGAAAAACCTCTTTTCTTAGGATCTTGACTTTACATTCTCTTTGTCCACAATCAAATCTGTCAAAAGGTCCTGAGAATTAGCAATCAACAGTAACACACTAAAACAGTGAACAACACAAAAAACAAAACGAAAAAACAAAAACAAAACAAGGTGGGTGAGATGATAAAGGTGGCTCTCCTTCACACTAAAAGTATGCAATTTACAAAAATATCGCCTGAGTCACTTCAACATTTATATACTAGGTTGGTTCTTCACTCTGTGTAAACATGGACTGGCTGATAATTCTACTCAATGAGCCATTTAAGTTCACAGATAGATTACTGATAATAAATCAGAAAAGCAGAGAGACGAGCAGAAGCGAAATAAATAATTACAGTTTGGCTGCCGTGTGTGGCAGACACGTTGGTCTGTCATGTTACTCTGTGATCAGGTTTTTAACACTGATTGAAATATCTCCAGTCAGTCTCTCTCCATTGAGGTCAGTCGTCTGTTTCGCAGTACATCTTCAGTAGTCAGTTGGGAGGGGGAGGGGGTTAGCGCTGGTAGTGTGGTACAGCGATTTGCTGGCGGTGGTGCAGTGCCAGTCAAAAGTTTGGATACACCCCAAACTTTTGGCTGGTGCTGTAGCTGCTGTGATGAGGAGGATAGAGGAGGTCCGGGGTCTGAGGAGCCAGGCCGGTGCACAGAGGTTCGTGGCTGCTCAGCACAGACGACAGATACTTGGCCTCCTCTGTCAGCTGCTTCACCTCCTTCCTCAGGGCGGCATTTTCCTTTTCCAGGTTCTCACTCTCCTGGAAACATGAAGGGAGGGGATGTTAGAGCAGAGCTGCTTTATTTACTATAAAAGTGCGTGCTTTTTGTGTGAGGTTAAGTTGGACAGCATAAAGGTGATGGTCTTTACTACTTGTTCATGAAAAAGCCACAACCACATATCCTGCTTCCGCGCTGGTGTTTTTGCATGTTTTAGTGCACGGTATATTTTAACCCCAAACATTTCAAAAGGATAATGCAGGCCATTTTTAATAGTCCATGTATGAATGTGCTGGATGGTTTGTCTACCATTCGATGTAGAACAGAAGAGCGCAACAGCTTTGCAGAATCATTGTCCACAGTGGATGGCCTGACTTTAAATCTAAGCCACGATTAGATTGTCATTAAACTGACATACTTTCATACATGCTCAGTTTAGGGAAATTGAATAAGCTTATTGATTCCCTTAGGCCAAGGGTGTCAAACCCAAGGCCCAAGGGCCAGAATCGGCCCAGCAAAGACTGCAATCCGGCCCACTGGACAGCTTTGGAAAATGTTAAGGAGGGCATACATTTTTAAACTTTTAATCCTTTTTTTAATAGGTTTTACACCTTTTTCTGCTTACAAAGACCTCCCCACTGCGACTCAAATTACACCAAAGTAGTTAAATAATAAATAAATAAATGGTAGAAAAGTTCCTGTTTGTCACTGTTTATTGTAGAAATTACAGTTCTTAAAAAAATGTTTTTGAAAATCCAGTCACAAACACAAATATAAATATTGGATAGTCTGGGCAGTGAGCCCAGAACTATTTCTGTAACTTTACACATTTATCACATAGTGTGCTGTTAAAATTACACTTCTTTATCTATATTTAAGATATCTCAGGGATTAAATGTGTAGTTAAATGTCTTCCCACTAACAGAGAGGGTTAAGATCACAGTGATGCCTTACGCCATCATCAGGTCAGAGTTGGAATTTGTTTAATTCTTTTCTTTATGATCAACTTTTATGTTAAGAAATGATGCCTGGATTAAATATGGTGAGTAGTTGAATCATTAAACTATTTCAACCTTTCAACACAAAGACTGCGAGCACAGTGAAGCAACGAGTCCACAGTTCAAGTAGGAAAACAATTTTATATTATAAAAAATGCTAAAACTGTGGCATCCCTGCCTGTTTCAGTGATCATTTGTAATGGGCCAGTCAGTAAAAGTGTAAAAGTAAAAGCATGTTGTTGCCACTTGAGATAAAGTTGTCTCTGTTTCAGTACTGAAATGAATAGCTTTGGTTACTTAGGAGTTAGTAAAACATGAAATATCTACAACATCTACATTGCTTTGTTCTAAAAGTAGAAATATTGGTGGCAACACTGCAAAAAGGAGAAGGAAAATAGACAAAAATACACATTACCCTGTTACATTGCCCTGCAACTATTGATTGAAACTGTGTGCAACTTGCACCACAGTGTGAAAAGGTACATTTCTGACATTTTTGGGTGCCACATTTTCCAAAACAAGTGGAAAGAAGGTGTCTTTCTAACCGATGATCAGTTTTTAGCAAGTAGAGCAAAAGGTACGTCACTGCTTGATACTTTTTTCTCTCTTTCTTTTCATTCGTTCTTTTTTTTCACCTTTGTGTGGGAATTGTAGGAGAGAAATCTTCCACTTGGTTAATTAAAAGGTCATCTCACCATGGCCAAAAGATCACAAAGCTGAGCTGTGAGTCCTTACTGTCACAGAACCCTTGGGCAAACCCCTGTACTTGCGTCACTTAGCCAAATACAGCCCACTGCTATCAGTGTTTTACAAGAAGTGACTGCCTTTTTCTCCCCTCCTGCCCACGACATGTAGCACTCGAGCTCATTTACAAAGAAGAAAAAAATACTACTGAAGAAACAGGAAATAAGCCACAGTGTCAAAGAGAGGGAAAATTCACCTTCCTGTTTATCTAGCGAGACGATGAAAGTAAAACCACAGGCTATATTCTGTGTGACTGACGGGTTTAAAGAGATTGATAATGTGTACCGTACTTCACAGGAAGGATTCTCACATATTCAAATCAGCTACACTGGATCTACTACAGCCTACGGTGTGGCTTTTTTTGAAGGTCAAAAATCTCTTCTGCTCGTCTGATAAAGTTCACTGAAACAGCTGCTCTTGACACATTACTGTGAAAGAGCTCAGTGCCGCACGCATCTTCTTTTCTTGAACGAGGAAGTCACATGGCGAGTGGTTACGTGATCAGTGTTTTGAAATATAGGTTGATGTAAGAAATGACACCTTGTTGAGCTAGTGGAAGTGTTCAATGGGTCACTGGTTGCTTTTAACATAACAGAGCATCCAGCTGCGCATCCAGCAGAAATGTGCTGACTACCCACTCTAACGTTAAAAAGAAAAAGAACTATAAAAGATCAAACAAATAAAGCGGTGAACAAAAGGAGTCGAGCGTGAACGCACTCCTGTCGTCATACACTGTGCTGCAGTCTCTGATGCTCGTTTCTGCTGTGAAAAGGGAGTGATTGCCCACACGTGCTAATTTATTCCTTAAGCTTCTGAAAACACACCGAACAGCGTCCAAGTGTGCAGCCCAACAGAAGCCATGACACATCGCCACATGGTCAGGTAGCATTTTGTAAATATAGTACAAATCCACTCCCAGAGGCTTCAAAGAGCTGCACGGACACTTAGAAAGCGCTGCAGTCTGTTGCAGTACTCAAAATTTCTTTCCATTTGTGCTATGGAGTTACACTGGAGGTTGAACAGTTGGCAGGGCATTGCATAGCAAAAAACACCCCTGATGCTTTCATCATTATTCACAGAGATAGGCTGAATTAGCAGCTCTGACATACAAGGAGTGTTAAGTTTATCCAGTCAATCTGCAGTTATTGATTTGAAACCAGCATGGCAGACTTGTTTTCAGCATGTCCTGCTGAGACATCTGTTCGCGTTGTGTTGCTTTGAGGGTGTTAAGTGTGGTGGAAGGTGTCCTTACCAAGTGAAGGCTGTCAGCTTTTTGAGTTTGCCTCAACCTGCTCTTCTGGGCAGCGATTCGATTCTTCTCGCGGCGCATCACCTTCTTTGGGTCGTCTGAGCTCTGAAACAAAACAGCAGGCCCTCAGTTAGTGTGTTTGTGCAAATGACACAGAGGCCACCAGACGTCTCCTGAGCCTGAAAGAGTGAATCTGCGAGAAGCTCGGTGAATAGTTTGTGCTGGACGCTCTAGCCGGGGTGTGAAAATGATAGTTCAGGGAAGACTTGCCTAACATCACACCTAATGTGCAAGGGCAGGGTCGGGGAGTGGCTGAGTCATCGGTTAGCTATAACGCACACCCTGTTTCATGTCCTGAACACTCGATTTTCTTGGTATCATAATAACTAATCAATTTCAAAATGCTGAGTCGGTTGGACATCAAAGAGATAAGAAATGTAGTATCTAACCTCGTCTGAACGTCCGTTAGCACCTCTCTGAAAATCCCCCAGACAACCAGCGTTGCTCACAGAAATAACTGAATTTAGATGATCAAAGTTATTTCCATGCCTTGTAGCGTTAATACGTCGCTTGAGCGCTCTATTTCCAGAACAGGTTTGAGCAATAGTGAACACTAGAGACTGACACATGTGAAACCAGCCAGCACCGAGGGTAATGGACAGCTTCTCCCATGCACAGAAATGCACAGTACATACTGTATTTAACACGATGTCTGTTCCCAACAGCTCTCAGCTCTCATTCGCAGTTTGAGGACTTGCAAAAACAATGGAGTCCCACTACTTGGGCAAAGTGGTGCTGAGTTTTTTTCTTTTTTTTGCAATTCACAAAAGCCTACACTTGCAGCGAGTCATGCCTCCAGCCCATGTGTGCATGTGAGACACTCTGAGAAACTGTGAAAAGAGCCAGCAGAGACAGGATGGGTGTCTCTAGTGGTGGCCTTGGTTGCTGCCCACAAAAATATGCATGAAAGAATGCAGCCAATCAAAGGTGCGTGTTTAAAACATACCCACACGAGTACATCCAGAGATGTTAAACTAAAATCGCTCCGACAAAACCGGGCACATCCTCGTAAAAGTAAACGAACCATGCACACTTACCTGTCTGCTTCCAGGTGATGGGGACTTGTAACTTGTGTCATTGCTGTCAGAGCCCTGCGCCATAGCCGACTGTAGCGACTGAAACTTTGTGTCTTTGTCCACTTCTGCTTTGTGTTTTTGAGTGTGTGTGATCTGGTGAAGTGTGTGTCTGTCTGTGTGTGTGTGAAAGAGAGAGACAGAACGAGAGAGTGAGAGCCTTTGTAGCCGTACGAGCGCTAAGAAGAACTTGGCTTACCACGAGCACTGAGTCGCTTTCTTCCCTCTTTTCTTTTCTTCTCTGTCCCTCCTCCCTCGCTCTCTCTTTCTCTCTCTCTCTCTTACTCTCTTACTCTCTCTCTCTCTCTCTCTCTCTCTCTCTCTCTCTGATACTAGCTGTCTACCTAATTAGACGTACTGATGTAGTTTCTGGTAAGTTGCACTAGACTGGAAGTCACATGTCTGTTGGAAAGTTAAGGCGAGCAAGGCAATTGTGTAAAGTCCAAAAAAATAACACAACCAGAGCTTAACTCACTCCTTGAATACATTATCAGTGGATGCTCACAGCCTCACAAATGAATTACCCAGTTTGACAGAACTAAAAACTTGTTTGTTTGGAAGCAGCACAATTGTCAGGTTATCACAAAAATAACACATTAATCTTTACACAAGTGTGATTATGTCTGGGTAGTGGGGATGTGTGTGTTTGTGTGTGTGTGTGTGTGTGTGTGTGTGGGGGGGGGGGGGGCGCACATGTGTGTTAAGCTGGCATTATGGGCTTCCTCTTTTTTTCTTTCTTTTTTCTTCTTATTTCTTTTTGTTTAGCTGTCACAGATATGAAGTTTCGACTTAGTCCTCAAGAGACTGCATCCCAAAACTCCACATGGATGACTGGGCTGTGAGTATTTACACATGTTTCATGGTAATTTCCAGAACTGTGCAGCACTTGCTGGCTTGCGGCTCACCAGCTGCGAAATAGGTAAGGTGATGTCAAGTGTACTGGCAATGAGAAATGCCCAAGGGGCTCCCCAATGCCCCACTCAGAATTCTCTCACAGCCTTTTACTCTAAACGAAGATGTTTATGTGCAAAGAGTGGGGGATCTTTGAGAAAATGTACAATTTGAGGAGGGGGAACATACTGGAAGTAATGTTTTTTTACTCACACTATTACTGTAATAGAAAAGAAAAAAAAATCACACACGCTTTTGTTTAAGTGTCCAACGCAATCCATTTAAAACTGAGCTTTTGGCTCATTTAAGGCATGCGGTGCCCTTTACTCGTTAGTCCTTTTCTTGTTTGCCCCCATCACGAGACAGCATTTGGTCGTGCAAGAACAAGATTTTCTTGTGAGAAGAAGGAAAAAAAAAAAGGAGGAAAAAAAAGAGAATCAGGACTAAAACAGCTTTGCTTGGCAGAACAGTCCTCCCACACAAAAACATGTTCCACCATCACAGGAATTTTGAAGAGCTTGGGCAAGGGCAGACATTTCTAATACTTGGCATTTAACGCTGTCCAAAAGAGTTGAGGCTGCAAAAGAGAGAGAGAGAAAGAGAGAAAGGAGGAAAGCTGCTTTGTCAAATTAGGCTTAAACCAGGGTGAACACATATTAGTTTAAAGATCGTTTTTCACAGCCCGAACCCTCAACGACCCACTGTTGCTGGGAGTGTAGGGATGCTCAGAACCACCCCCAAATCCCGCCGTATCAATTTTTAAACATTGAGTGAATGATTTAAAAAATGTGTAAAAGCTTTTGAAATATCTTTATAACTGTTGTTTGTATGTCTTGCACTAATTCTGCTGCTCGGTGAGGCTCACAGAAGTAGCAGAAGGCTTGATGGCGCCTGTATTAAACTCAAGCTTTGCACTTGATCACATAACATCCAGTGTGAGTAAGAGTTCGTAAAAAAGAAAAAGAAAGAAAGAAAAGTGACAGCTCGTAAGGACAGTTTTGATGAATTTTAATTACTGCTCTAAACAATACTCCCTCCTCTTCATCGGGACTCCCTTACTTGGAAAAACCCCAGACAGGCCATTTATTTCAAATGCAAACTGCGATACCCTCATTTGTGGTCTACCTTCCTTGGAAATGACCGTGGGAGGTTTCTAATAATCACGAAATACATGTAAGGGATAATTAGGCAAACGACAAACGTGACAAATAACGGTTAAATATTTAATTCAGAATAAAGGCCGATTATGAGTCATTTCAGTGAATGTGTCAAGTCCAGTTTGAGAGAAATATTGCTCTTATTTTCTTGTTCTTTACTGTTATGCAGGCGTGAATTGTATCAGCCACTCGTTGTTTACTTACTTAGTAACTTTTTCGACATTTGAAAAGTAAAGGGCTAAAAACAAGTGAGTTTTGTACTGGATTTCTGTTATGTTACAAGGATTTGAGTTTCAAACATATTCCACCTGTTTGCCATGAAAAAATAAAAAAAACATGGCGATAATACTGCATATACTTGAGGCTGTTCTTTGTTTCGAAAAGACTGAACTATGTAATATTGTATTTTTTTGAAGGGGTGGAAGGGTAGGGCAGTTGTTTTAGGTCATTCGAGACATGAGTCAGTCTTATAAATCAAGAACTGCCTAAAAGTTGATGCCCAAATATTGTAATTTTCCATCTGTCATAACTACTGTGCAATACAAGTGAAATCATAAAATGAGGCGATCACTTCCTCCTGCTGGGAACTGACACGAAGGACTGTCAGTCGCTGTTGTTTTAAATGAAAGACGTGTGGACAACAATACTGTCAGTTAAGGTAGGTATTAAAAAAAGAAGAAGAAAAAAATAACAATTTGTTCTTCTATTTCCATCACTGTCACTCATCGTTATTTTTAATTAACTTAATTTGTTGAACAGTTCTTTAACTGGAATCGTCTCACATGGATTTGTTGCAGTACTGATATTTGCGGCTAACCTCCAGGTGGAGGTGGTGTAGGACAGGCAGAGCAGCTTGTTTGTGAGATAAAAGAAAGGCTGATGAAACTCGTGAATGATGGAAAATGATGTGTAATGATGGTTTTTGTCGTGTGAGTGGTTTAAAAAGACCGGGTTTTGCTATCTTGCTCAGGCTGACGCTGCTTGTGTGATGTCATCGGCACCCCGCAGAGAAGAAAAAACAAAAGGGTAAAACAGTCGCAACATCCAAGTCATTAATTTGTTTGTGTGCTGATCTCATTGAGAGTCCATGTTTTATTCAAATACAACAAATACAGCTGAAAACGAAATATTTAAAATGAAGCTCAAAGGCCACACCGCGCCCACATAGGAGATTTCAGAGGCTCGCTGGGCTTTTGATGTGTTAAAGGTTTAAAGTGTCCCTCTCCTAACAAATGAGCACAACTGGAAGTTGACATAAATGTCAAACAAGCTGTTTGTCCCTCATGGGAAGATTTCTGGTCAGGTAAAAGTCAGGGAACTTACTTGCGTGCGTGTATGTGTGTGTTATGCCAAGGTATGTGGGTTGTGCCCATGAAGATTATGCCAAATCTTCTCTGTCAGTGGTGTTTAAATGTTATTTATAAGTAACTGTTATTTAGTGGAGTTGAAATGTTGAATGTTCAATGAGTGGGTTAAACCCTAAAGGGTAAGTAAAGTGCAGTTCACCAGACAGTGAGGGTTTTTTGTTCTGAAAAAAAAAATGTTTGTGCGCTGACAGAAACAGAATAAAACACAATGAAGGCGTTTATAGAAAATGATTACTTAATTAATAATGACCCCAGAGCACTGATGAGACTCAGCACTAATGTTATCTGGTAGTTTATGAGGGAAGTCACCAAGCTCAGCTAAGAACAACTGTAAGGTGTCATCTAAGAACTTTTCAAGTGATCCTGAATCATCCATTACTTATGCTGCTGTAGGCTCATGCTACTGCAGGACTTAAAGTTTTGTCTTCTCTCTGATTTAGTCTGTCTCTCTATGCTTTCTTTGCTCTTTCCTCTCACCCTCCAGCTGGTCACAACAGATGGCTGTGGGTCCCTGACCCGGGTTCTGCTGGAGGTTTCTTCCTGTTCAAAGAAAGTTTTTCCTTCCCACTGTCGCCAAGTCCTTGCTAAAAGGTCATTTAAAAATTATTTGGCTTTTTCTCCACAATAAGGTGGGATCTACACCTTACAGTAGCAAGTGCTTTGATGCGACTGTTTGATTGTGATTTGGTAACTCAAGCATCTGAGATCTTTCTTAGGTTTTACACCTGATTTCAAGACTTTCTTTTGAACTTGTGATTAAAGGCTGCAAATCGCAGAATTGTGTACAAGTAATTTCATTTCTAGCGGACCCATTTTATGTTTCCTCAATTGAACAGATGTTCCAGACAAAAAGTTGTGAGAATAAATTTTCTACTTTGAGTTTGTCTCCACCTGTGGGCCAGCAGGAGTATTTAGGGTGGAGGCTGTAGTTGCCGCTGTGCTGCAGGTGGAGGTGGTATAGGACGAGCAGAGCAGCAGGTTTGTGAATGTTTTTGACGTAAATGAAAAAGACAAAGAAGTGCTGATGAGGCTGCTGTGTGAGGTAGAGACAGGTATAATGATGTGTATAAAGATTGTGTCTTGCTGTATTGCTCAGGCTGAACTGCAGCGTCTATTCACAGGCGCGATCCCACTACTGAGCGACACGGGGGCTTTGACCTGCTCCGTCTCCGACCTGGGCCGGTGCACCCCTCTTTAGACGACCTGGTGGTCCCGGGCTCCCCCAGGATCACCATATCGATGCCGAACTTAGTGTGGACACCCGATCGGCATAGTCCGCTGCAGCTCAGAGCTCCTGAGCTCAAACGATCCTCCAACCTCAGCCTCCCGGTAGCTTGGATTACAGGCACGCGCCACCGCACCCGGCGAGAAATACGCACGCTCACTGAGCTTTTAACTGTGAGTCATGTGACGTCATCACGAAGCCGCGACAGAGCCGGTGTTGTACCAAAACGTGATCGTCTGCCATAAAGTGATTTCCGGTGTCTCTCTGTCTCTTTCATCTCTCTCTCTCTATATATATATATATATAGAGAGAGATGTATATGTGGAATGTCTTTGTTTATATTGTCACTATACTGTATTCAATAGTATTTATAAAGGGATTGCACATAAAATGAAGAAATCCCTGTTCTGCAAGTTCCTTTATGACTGTGTTACGGAACCTACATTATACTCAATCCAGCGCTTTTTTGGTCACTTTAATGCAACTTCAGCTGCCCATTAATGTCAACGACACATTCTAGCTGATAAATAAAGGAAACAAAGCCACAAAAGCCAAAAACTGATTCCAGGTTATACCTTCTGCAAGGAATGTTGTCTTAGGCTCAATGTGACGCCATATTATTCCTTATTGATATGTTTGATGTATGTTTCACAGATTATAATTCAACAAGTCATTCACATGAGTGCCACATCTCTGATCGAGAATCATGATCAAAAACATTGATGTTTATACTTTTCAGAGTCACAAAAATTATGTCTCATTATTACTGGTTAGTCAGCTTGTTTTCCACAATCATAAATCAACCAGTACATCTATACAGACGTTTTGAATTTGAGACATTGCCAAATTTAGTTTAAACCTTAAGAAACACCCAAAGCACAATTACTAACAGGGTAATCTGTTAGTAATTGTATCTGCATATGAATGTGCACAACTAAGATTGCTCAGTGGCACCTGTAATGCAAGTTTTGGAAAGAACTCTAGAAACACACTTTAGAAATAAACCAATTGCACAGGATATCCTCCACCATCCTGCTATAACACAGGCCAAAAGACACAATCATAGGTCTATAGTCACCAGGTGAATGAGAGCAGGTTTGGGACTATTTCTATATTTAAATGATTGGTAATAAGTGGCTTTCACACTTTAGAAGGATGCAGGTGTTATTGCACACAGCTGCAGTGCTGAAGGCGTCTTTAGCTCACTGACTGCATGTATAGATTTTACAGTCTGGTTGGATCCGTGTGTATTTAATAAAAACAACTGCAGACTTTATAAAGTCACTCCAGCAGAATTTTGATAAGCAAAAAAAGGTCAAACATGTTCGCGTTTTATGCTTTTTCAGTGTATGTTACTTACCTTCAGTTAAACCGATCAAGGTCGGTGTCCCACCAAAGTACACGAATAGCATGAGCAAAATGATGATGTGAAACAGATTTTTATATAACTGTATTTATTATTTTGACAGCATGACCCACAAAAAAACTTGACTCCTCAACTTAAAAAACTATTTCCTTTAAAATCACTCCAAACAATACATTAAAATAAACTGAAACATTCGGTAAATGAAATATTGACAGCCCACAGACACAAGGACTTTCCACAGCTTCAAACGCTGACCGTCGGGCTTCTGCCGTAGTCTCTGTACTTTAGCTGCGAGGGGAGAAAGACCGTATTTATTAGGTGCATCATCAAATTAAACACATAATGCTGAATTAAATATTAAATGATGGTCTTTATCTGAGTTGCATTATCTGTTCACCTGCTCTGTGCTTTTGTCCACTTCAGGGCGTGCCTTGGAGGCACGGTTGTGGTCGGGTGGTAGAAGGTACACCCGGCTCGTTTACACATCGCAGCAAAGCGACACGGCTGTAGTTAAGAAGGAGGGAAAAGAAAAAAAAATCAGATTCGCTGTGAATCTGAAAGCGATCTGTCTGCGTTGTACAAAAACAGCTCTTGTGCAGCGTTTTTACCTTGGGATGATAAAATGGACAGTCCATCTTCTTGCACTCTGGGAAGAAGCGACAGATGCTGGTAGGCTGGGTCTGCTGCACTGCTGCAAACATAAGGGTCAAGGATAAGCTATCAGGATGATTATGATAGTTTAGAAACATGGAAGTGCTATGGATACGTAAAAACAGTGTCACATTAAATGTCTTTGAGGGAAAACAATAAGGACTTCTTTGTTGTAACACTGACATCATTAAAAACAATTTTTTGGGGAGGAAATCAACAATGATTCATTCGAATACTGACGTGGGCCACTGTTCAGTTTTTGTGAGACAGTTTTAAATTCACACGGGAATACAACTTCAGCAGATGCCAAGTCAGCTCAACACCAAGGACAACAGAAGTGAATGTACTGTCACCCAGTTCTCAGGGCCGTCCTCCCACAGGGAGGAGCATTTAAATTCTCTGCCCTCTTTCTAAGCCCAACACACGCTTTCACCTTTAGTCTAAAAGGGAACAGCAAGGTCCTGTCTTATCTTCTCTAATCAGATTTTTTTTTTTATAAAAGCACTGGGGGTTTCCACAGACGCAAGCACAAGATGCCTGATAGAGAGTCGGGTCAATGCACTTGACAAAGATCTACTCTGCGTGATTATTTTAAACCTTACCAACAGACTGACCTGATGAATAGATAATCTATATCACAGGTGTAGATTAGCCCGGCAAAGACTTCAGATCTGTATCATTTAGGTTAGGTCTACTTTATTCAGAATAATGCAACAAAACTGGCTGAAGATTCAAGTGTTTTACATGAGTAAAAGGTAATAGTAGGAACGCATTCTTCCTCTGCTAACTTTAAACAGATTAGCTTCACTTTCTATCTGCACACCACCAGTTTTTTGTGTTTTGTTTTTCATCAAGTAACCGTATGTGAACTTGCTTGAGGTAATTTAGGGAAACTTTTAGTGGATCCACAATAGCTGAAAATGTTTAAACTACTAATCGCTCTCACAGAATTTAGCCAGAATCCCATCAGTGAACAGGAGGCTAGAAGAAAACCCAGCATAGGTCAAGCTGGCGAGAGAGTACCTGGTCTGGGTGGAGGAGGTGCAGCCGTGCTCCTGCGGCTCACATGAGTGAAGGGACAGTCTGGCTTTGTACACCTGGCGTCATATTTACAATTTGGATGCACAAAAAGGCATTTATCCCCAAATTTGCAGTTTGGAAAAGTCCTTAAGGAAAAAAGCAAAACACATGTAATCAGGACTTATGACTGAAAGTGAAAAAAAATACCCTAAACAATCATTCTTATTGCATTTAACATAGCTACTTACTTGCACTGTGTTGTTGGGTGATGATACAGACACTCATCCCCACTTTTGCACACCGGCCAGAACTTGCATCGCTCCATGACCTTTTGTTTTTTCAAAGGGACCGCATTCTCCTCTGCCATGTCAATGTCCATCATCTCATCTGTCAACAGGTAAAAGGACAGGACTAAAGAGGCTAAAACTTGGCTTTAAAATGCAAAACAAAAATAAAATAGCTGATTATCATATCACTTTAATAACTCCGCTGAGAGCACACACACACCTTCTGATGTGATGCCTCCCTGTAACCTCTGAAGGACGCTGACTTTGGGCTCTCTGTGGGCATGGCTCGCTGCGTCAGGTACGTTCGCAGGTGGTCTCACATCTTCCAGGTCAGTTTCACAGTCTGCAAGGTTACCAAGCGGGCTCGGTACCCCATCTAATGTCACTATGAACTTCGGGCTGGCAGAGTCGCCTCTCTCCTTGCTAGGGTAAGTCAGAAAAGCAGAACAGATGAAATGACAATCCAGTAATAGCACAAATGTCTCTTTATTTATACAAAGACACAGGCCTGTACTATGAAACAGGATATGGTCTTATCTTCATGGTTAACTCTGGGTTTTCTGTACTACAAAGGTGGTTCACTTCTTTTCGAGGTACATCCTCGTAACATCGTCAACAGAAACAATGGCACCACCTACTGGCCAATCAATAGCATCACCATTAAATAACACTGTAATAAGTGATCCTTAAATAGTAAACTTATTTGCACTTCCTGCTCACCTTACATCGCACTTACATGAGCCTACATTTGAATTCTGTTTTCATTTATCATTCATTACTCTCAGACCATTAAACACCACCAAGACTGCAGGTGAAAGAACAGAAAATAAAACTGCCCTTTAAACATTAATTCAATGAGATACTTGATTATAATCCACCAAATTCTCCTGTAACTTAATGATTTTTTTTGAATTTTTGCTGCTTTTCTTTCCTGCTTCACACATCTATACAGTATGGATAGTACCACACTTCTATAAGTGCTTTTCCTCTCGTGCACACACACACATGCTGCTGCTTTGTCTGCAATGTATGTTTCAGATCTTCATATTTTTGTAATGTTATAGATTTATCATCATTTATAAAATCAGTCGCTCTGCTGCCAGGACACAACGATTGATCAGATGTCAACAGCACCTGTTTTATGAGAACTCATTGCATTGACAACCAACTTTGTGCCACTACTCAGTCCATTCCACTCATAATGGAAAGACACCTTGTGTATGCCACCTCAGTAAAAACACAAACATACAAACCTGGTCTGGACGGTGCGTGGTACAGCAGACAGGACTTGCTGCTGATTTCCAACTGGAGATTCTCCCACTTGTGGTCGACTCATTATGAAAGAACGCGTATCAAATGTCTTCACTTCACCGCCTGCAGTGACCTCCACCCCTAGAGGCATGACAGATTGAAAAAAATATGTAAATAGAATTTTGGGAGCTATCAAGTGTTTTTGGGAAGACTCATTACTTCTCAATAGTTTTGAAACTTTCTAAAGTTGCATGGAATATCATTCGGAAATCGCTTGTCTAAAACTAAAACTCACCATATTCATTTGGTTCTCCTCTACCGCTGCTCTCCAACTGAAGCCGCGATGCTAACGATCTTGTTGGAGCTGGAATAAAATGTATTAAATAAATAAATAAATAAAACAAACAAAACAGCACTTTGAGAACCTCACAAACTTTTTTAAAATTGTTACTTGCCTGCCGAAGTCAACACACATCTAATTATACAACTATTTCATTACTATGCTGTTCAGTTATGATGATCCATAGTTCTGCTATACACTAATCATCCAAATAAAAACCATCCGGGCTTGTGACATACATAAAATATATATATAGACATAAATAATTATGGTCATCTGCTCCTTCAGCTACAAAACATCAGACATAGGTTGCAAACAGACATATACTTGTGAGCTAATGAGACTATGTGATCATCTGTGCGCATGAAACTCTATTATATATACCAGATGTTCTGGAGGGAGGTAGATCTGTGGCGGTGTAGGTCTGCACCCGGGGCGCCAGGCTGTGGAGGTGCTCCTGGACTAGCTGGATGGCCGCACTCATCTCCTCATTGCTGGCGAGACGAGTACGAGGCGCCACAGGAACAGTCTGTTTCTGTGGTACTGCGGGGAAAGGTCAACGTAAGAGAATGACACAAACAACAATGGAAAATCAGCTTAACTTACAGGATGTTTGTGGTTAAATGTATGACAGTGGGAACGCACTTGTTGGGTAGGTAGTCGTTTTGGTGATTGAGTCCTGTGCCTCAGAGATGGCTTTCAGTATCAGATTTCTGTTGGCTTGCTTGGCTGGTGGGAGAGTAGGTCTGAAACAATACAAACCTCAAAACTGTTAGAGCTCAGCAAAGCGCAAAATTGATCATCTGTGACTCACTTCTTAAGCTTTACTGCAAGAAAACACACATGTGGTTTGGGTACAAACGACCTACAAAAGTCCCATAAATAAAAGCATCCACGAGGCAGATAAACATTACCTTACTTAACCGTTTTCTTTCCACAGTATAAACCCAACCCTGAGGTTAATATGACATCAAGTGTTCATACTGACTTCCGTTCTGGTTTGGAGGGGAGGGACACTCTACTGGAGAGGCCTCTGCCACTGTAGCTGCTTTCGTCCTCGTCCACATCGTCGCTGTCCTCGTCTGCATCTCGGTTCACTCTTACGACAGAACTCACTACCGGTGCCTTCCGCTTCCTTGAAAACTCTTCTTGCTGAACGGTGAAAGCAAGGCATTATTACTATATCCAACTACCTAACACACCGTCACCAGAAAGTGAGCAAAATAAGCACTCTGATAATACCTTGTTGGATCCAGTTCTAGAGGTTCTGCTGGTTCTGCTGCCCTGCTGTCTAGCATGAAAGGACGCTTCCGCAGAGCTTACTGATGTGAACTGGCCCTGACCGGGTCTATAGATATCAGCGCTGTGTCTGCTAGCTGCTCCGTGTGTACGACTGTGGTTGGTGCTGATTTCTAAAGGCTCGTCAGCGATGAGGTCGTCGTCCATCTCTGGTTTGATGTCAAGAACTGCCTCCGATGGGAGCGGCTCCACCAGGGGCCTAACACTGGAGGAGAGCTGTGAGGAACCCTTTTCCAAGGTCCCCCTCCTGATAACAAACAAACAAACAAAATACAAGAAAAATGTAACCACACTCAAACACACTTCTTGGTCTGCTCTGACCAAAGACTTTCTTTGTTGATGAGTACTTCTTTGTTCCAGTAAATAGTCATTTTTAACATCATAATACTTTCTGGGGGAAATCCGGACATGCTTTTGTGTTTTGTGTGAATTATCACTGACTTACATCATAAAAAAGTATAATAAAAACCTTAAACAGTACAAATAATACAAACACACAGAAGAACTGAGCCACCATTTATGAGACCTTCCAAAGAGGAAATGGATATTACCACAGTTAAACTTGGAAAAATAGTGGTTGGAGACCTCAGCATGAGCAAAATTATCCCAAACAATGAGCAATCAATTCACAATTTGCTTTAAGTTACTACATAGATTTTCCTGCTGAAGCATAATTTGGAAATTTGGGGGCAACCTGAGAAACTACTGCGTCAGGTACCTGCTCTCATGTGCAGAGCTGGATACACGGGCTTCTGTCCTATCTCCTCTTAATTCCTCCGCTCGGCCGTTTTCACCTACAGACGATCGGCTCTTCCTGCTCACAGTAGCGCCGTCTGACTGCAGCTGCTTGAGGGATGCGGGCTCTGAGAAAAACAGAAACATGAGCAATGCTAAACTCCTGAGCCTCACATGTTCATAAAAAAGACAAACTTCCCATTGCTGGTTAAAAAGTGCAGAGATGTATTCAACGCAGCCGGGCTTACCTGCTGCAACAGATCTTAATTTCTCCAGAACACCATGAAGCCTAAAAATGAAGAAACAAAAACAAAGTTAAGGCAAAAAGGTACAACTTTCTTTCATATTTTACATATTCAGAGCGCTCTGAATACTCCAGGAGAGTAGAAAAGCGCCATATAAGAACCAGTCCACAAATAAACAATATAATCGCACCAGCTTGTGAATTTCATCGTGTTGTTTCCGAGGAAGAGCGAGAGGTCGTCGGCCATCTGTTGGGAGGTTTTCTTGTTTGCCACCATCACCATAATATAATCTGGGAGTTCTTCATCTGTGAAGAAAAAGAAACACGCACATCGTGTATGGTAAGACTACACAACCAGGTAACTGCTGTCTCAGAGGTAATCACTGAATATCATTCACGTACCAATATATGCACCAAGCTCCTGAAGCTTTCCTTTGATAGCAGCCTGGAAGAGATTAAAAGTACAACCGGAAGATGTTATTTCAACAAATTCTAGGTAGCGTAGCTAGCTGCGCTGTTATCATTCAACAACCCAAGGATTAACTTAACGTAGCACTGAGTTTATGCTGTGGAAACTGTTCAAATCAAAAAGAAATTATTGAGTCTATGACGATGCCTGCCGGAGTGAGGTACCAATCCCTCGGCCTTGAAAATAAAACAATAAGTTAGGCTAGGCTGACACATTTAAGCTAGCGAGTCAGTGTTAGCTTGTAGCTCCTTTGTTACGCAAACATTAATCACGCAGACCACTCAGCTTCAACCCGCACTGTTACTCACCCTTATTTTCTTACTAATTTCTGTACCGATTTCCATTATTGTTGTTTGAGTCAAGCGAATTAGTTCTAAAAGAGGCAACTGTTTTTCCAGCTGCACCGCTAAACACCAGGGACAAATGTGACGTAGAATCACGTGACAAATCAAATCAAGGCAACCGAATAGGGACAAAAAGCATACATCTGTCTATCGTATGCGATGTCTTTTTGTCTTTGTTTAGCATTTAGAGTAATCACTTTAAGTTGATGCTGGAAAAAGTAAACTTGTTAGTAAAATGTTCCAATTAAAGGAAAGGGTTTGAAAGCGCTGGGTGACTGAAGCTGGGGTGAACCATGCCTCAATCACAACACCTCTCAGATGACCTGGATGGTCATCAGCAATGTTCCCTCTAATTTTTCACGTGTCTGAGCGAACACACAAACTCCCTGAGCGGTCCCTTGGACCACTGTGAGCAACAGCAGACGTGTGCACTGTGGTCACGCCAGCATCGAATCCATCCAAGTCACATGGTTTATTAAAATAATCAAATTTATGTTAGACTACTTTTAATTAACTGCTTTAGCCCACTTACAATGAAATTAAAAAAAAATCTTGTTCATGACCTGTGTAGTATGTTAACACTATTGGAAGTAAAAATAACTTGAACTCCAATTTTGAAAATACAACTTTCTTTTTTTTTCTTCTTTTTTTAAATAAAGCTCTGACTTGTATTATGAGTATGAGTCTGTGATCTGGGAGAGAGTCATGTAAATCTCTGTCTGCAAAATACAGTAAATAATAACCAATGTTGGGCAATTAATTATATAGTTACTTCTTCAAAAAAGTAACTGAGCTTTGCAAACAACAAAGTTTTTTGCAGCTGTTTACCTAAAAATGCAGCCAAGGCGGTTTTTAAAATAAACTTCAAACTATTTACAGAACAATCAGCTGTTCTGCGTCAAATTTGATGGCACACAAATTATTTGTGCCACTCCAAAAAATTATTTCTGTCCACTATGAGATAAAGGAGAACAACAGCCTGATACCTGCAGGCCTGACAACAGGAGATGTATCACTCCTGTAACACCTGTAACATTTAGCAGTCGCCTCATTGTTCTGACACACACAATAAAACTACTGACTACACTACACACTAACTACACAAGATTTGCGCTAAACGTTGCAAATCTCTGTCACTCCTAAAAATTCCCCCCTTTCTAAACAACTAAATGTCATGTTGCCATATCATTTTTTGGATTGGTCGACATGGTACATTTTTCGACCAATAGGAAAGGGTGGGGGTTTTGGTTTTTGCTCACAGTCAGAGAGTGCTTTCGAGTGTTTTCCTTATAAAACACAGTTTTTACCATTTCTTCCCGCAGTAAATATAAACAACGATAGTATTCAGGAAAAAACAAACAAACATTGCATATATTTTTATCATAACTCTGGTTTTACGTGGCCTATCAACACAATTTAAAAACTGGTATAAAGTCCACACATTTTCCGTCAATTGTTCCGTCTGTTTTGCTCACATCTCCAATGGTTGTACACGTTGTCATTAACGTGGCGTCACTCCACATCAGCCACACCGCTTTGCTAGCTAAAACACTGGTGTCGGCACATAAGGACGCTGTCATAGCCTGTCAACAACGTTGACTAGCTGCGTATATATGAATGTGAATCGCATTATTGGCTGGACTATGGGATAAGGTGGCATCGTTCTAATCCCATACGGGAGCAGCCAGTCACTTACTGACTAACACTGCAAAGCAGAATTGTTAAAGTTTTAATTTCAATTCAGGTTAGATTCTTTTGTGCGCAACGCAGATTTTCTGTGCGCAGAGACCATGCCAGCATGCGCAATTGCGCACGCGTGCAGCTTAGAGGTAACATTGGTCATCAGTCCACTCTAAGACGAAAAAAGATCTTAGTACTCTTCCAGGGAGTGCGTGTTCTGCAAAGGTTAGTTTATTCAGTTTTTACACGTTATGGTACCCAGATACACAGACAGTATAAACAGTATGCACAAGGTCCTTACTCTATGTACACAGGAGTGACCAGATACAATGCTTACAGTACAGTGCAAAAGTAGAGGCAATATTTCGTCTTTATTTGTTGTTTGAAAATTGGGAAATAGGTGCAATGGTTCACTGAAATTGGCAAACTTGTAAGGAAATATAGTAAGGCAATCTAAAAACTTAGTTTAGTTTATATACTTCTAATGAGCTCAAAGGTCAATATTTCTTATGAACAGTGTGTGTGTTTTTCCATCCAGGTATATATATGCAGTGTGTTTGGGATCACAGTCTTGCTGAAAAATGAAGCCTTTCTCAACCATACAACGATAAGTTGCAATGCCAACTTTACAGGTTGTATTGCATTGCTTGCTGCTTTGCTCATTCATAATTCCTATTTAAGTCTGACAAAATCCCAAACACCACTCGCTGAAATGCAGCCTGAAACCATGACAGAGCCTCCATCATGTTTTACACGTAGCTGCAGACACTCCCTGTTGTATTTCTCGCCTGACCACCTCCGTACATACTAATGGTGATTTGAACCAAAAATGTCACATCTGGATTCATCAGACCTGTTGTCACTGATTTTCAGTCCAGTTCTTGTATAATTTGGCACACTTGAGCCTTTCCTCTCTGTTTCCTTATAAATGGTTTCTTGGCAGACAAATTTCCACCGAGAAGCTTCTGACAAGGTTTCAGTGAACAGTAGATAAATATAGATCAACTGAAGGGTTTGGGTTGCATCTCTTAGGTCATATGTCAGCTCTGTGCTGGATTTATTCCCATTTCTTTTGGATTTGCTGTAGATGTATTTTAGGAGTGCCACTTCTTCTTTTGTCCACTTGTCAAGTTTACTCAGAGCTTTTAAGGACACACACCATACGCCAAGCTTTAAGCTAACAGCTTTTAGTAAATCATGCACAAAAATACAGGTATAAAAATTAGATTTTATGCCTGTTAGACTTATTTAGGGCGTTTTTCGTAGATTCGACTAAAGAAATTGGAACAAATCATGTGTTTTTTAAATACGCTACTAGTAGCATAGTGCCTAATGGTACAATTTAAAATTGCTTCTTGCTAGTTTGTAGTTCTTTCCTTGAGTTGGTGCCTTTTTATGATCAAAATGTTCAAATGTCACTTTTATTGACAAAGAAACAACAACAAAAACACTCCTCTAAAAGTATTCATGTACAAGGACTGGACTGAAAATAAACTGAAGTCATCTTGCTAAGAAAAAGTTAGCAAGATCACCTTAAAAATAATAACTGTAAACTGAGGAGTGGGTCAAATCTTTGTCACATTACTTCAGTGGTTCCTAAGGTGGGGGGCACGCCCCAAGCTATTGCAGTGGGGGTACGGTATGAATAAAAAAAAAAAAGAATGCTTGGACACTGTGCGCATAATGGACAAGTTTTTGACGGGGCTCCCACACAAACGCAAAGCAGAAGATGAAGCATAGTGAAATATGCTTCCAAACCAACTTCCTCCCAAGCCAAAGAGTAGAAAAAGTGATGAATGAATGATGAATGATAACTCTCCTTTAGCTTCACTTGCACAACGGTGGTGCCAAGGTAGGTATCCCCATCAGAATTTCCCCTGAGTCGGGAGCACGCGCTGGGCTGTCCAAATCACGGACAAACAGTATCCCACAGCTACAGTAAAAAAGCAACAACAACTACACGTAAAATAATTACAGCATAAAGATGGTTTGTTTTTCTGTTATGTAAGAGAGGTAGGATTTCATGTTATTGCAACCTGTAATCTATTGCAGTTTACTTTTATTTGTTTAATTGTTTTCAAAAATGTTTAAGGTGTGAAATAAACTGCAATGGAGTTTGAAAAGAAAGTATGGGTGGGGGATTTTCTTGTTAAACAAAGGGGGGGCTAGCAAAAAAAAGTTTAGGAACCACTGCTTTATATAATCTTTACAATATAACAATCAGGCGTTACTTATTTGCTTTTATAATGTAATAAAATGTAATTATATTTGAATCTGTGGTTGGTCTGGCTAGATCAGATAAAGAAGCCATACATTTTGTTGTGTGCTGAAGTGAAGGCAAACACTTAAGACAAATAACCCTCCCCCAACAACAACAACAACAACAACAACAACAAAAAAAATCTGTATCCACAAGATGGTGCAAGAGACCATTATGAACAAACACCCCACCGAGAAGGGAAAATCAACCAGTTTGACACACTGAATACTGAGCTAAGCAAATACCTACAGTTGTGGTCAGAAGCTTATGAAGAGTCATCATGGGCATGAACGTCATGTAAACTTTGGTCTTTTAATGATTTCTTTGAAGTGTTCTTTTTCCAGGGTGGATGAGTTTAAAAAGCAAGAACTAGGTGCACAATTTTTAGAATTTTTTCTAATCCACACGTGTCAAAAATATACATACAGCCTCACATTTTTCCATGCACTTTTGGTAGCCATCAACAAGCTTCTCGCATAATTCTGGCTGGATATTTGACCACTCCTCTTGGAAGAACTGGTAGTGTAACCCTGCTTTATCCATTCCAAACTCAGTTTTGATGTGTGTTTGTGAACATTGTCCTGTTTCAGTACCACTGGCAGCCAAACAGACCCAGAGCGTGATGCAACCACCATGCTGTGTTTTTAGGTTTGAAAGCCTCCCGTTTACGCCTCCAACAATGCCTCAATCTTTGTCTGGTATGACCATAAAACTTTTCTCTAGAAGATATTCGCCTTGTCCATGTGGGCAGTTACAAATTTCAGTCAAGCTTGTCGACTTTCGAGCAGAGACTTCTTTCTCAGTTGGCAGCTTCTTATTTCATAATAATGTAAAACTGACTTCCCCATAGATAGTGACGCTGCTGTTCTCTTCATTAGCTCGTCACTAAGTTAATAGACCTTGGCCATGTCACGTTAACAGAACCTTCAACACCACTTATTAAAATATTTAAGTCAGTGTATTTATATAAATAAATTCAAACTTGTACACTTAATTCTTGGTTTTTAAAGTCATTAAAGATGCTGTACAATCATTCCACCCTGGAAAAAGGGCAGTTCAAAGAAATTATTAAAAAGCATTCTGATATTCGTGGCAAAGATGAATGAATGCAAACATTTGACCACAACTGTATAGGGTTACGATCCTTTTTTATCAGTCTTGTTTCCGTCTCCTGGCTGCACTTCATCTTGGACAATGTGTGGTGTTTTTCATGCAGCGGGTGCAGGTGAAGCAAAACAAAGAAAGAAAAGAAGAAAGATTACCAACCCCCGCATTGTTAAAAGCACCTCTTTGCATGTTCAGAAAGAGTAAAAATGTAATTTAGTTTCAAAATAAATATCGCAAATGCGCTGTTTACTGCATTTCTCATTGAATTTCTAATGTTCTTAGCTGTATGTTTTCCCTCGGAGATTGCTTCCTGTTTTGCAGCCCCTCAATGCCAACCAACAATGACGGGAAGGATCTCGCTTGCAGTCTAGACGAGCGCCTAACACACTCTCAGCCGCGACTGTCTGTTTCTTTTCTGCGCGCTCTGTTTACGCAGTCTGGCTTAATCAAGCTGATGCACACATGTTTAATATTGTTGCTTTTGTCCTACGGTTTCTTCTATAAAAATATGCCTGTGGTGATTTGCATTTATATGCTAATCAAGCAAGTTGCTGTGATACTCACCAGTCACTTCACTAGTTTGTCGCACACATCACAACAGAGTGTAGATTCCATTCATCTTCAAGGGCAAACAGAGGTAGATGAGTTTGAGGGTGTGAGGGCAGCCTTTTCTATCCATTTTCAATGGGAATGAAAGGGAACCTTGAATGGGCTCAGGAGAAACCCTGGAGTACGTCTGCAACAAATTCAACTCAATGCGAAAAAAAAAAGAGGCGCTCTATTTCACTGTTGTTCCTTTCACTGTTGCTTAATTAGATCAAGGGAGAGGCAGGACCTCCGCAGTGACCCCTGTAACAACAGCCGCGCAATAACATCCATCAGCAGAGCCATAACAGTTCTTGTCTTGCACCACCACACATAACCTGTCTGCTGCGTGTTGTGTGTTTCACACTCTTGTGTTAATGTCCTTGTCTGTCTGTGCTGCATGCATAAAAAAGTAGTATACTTTTATATAATGTGGCTTGGCAAACGTTTTGAAAGATTATCAGTTGAAGCAATAACAATTGCACACATACCAAGAGCAGCAGAAAGACTGTGAGAAACAAACTGCAGTGAATTCCCTCATCTCTTATCTTGTTTGTCTTTTCACTACCTATAGCATGATTACTACATACAGGTTTTTATTTGTTTTTTTTTTTAGAAATGTATGTTAATCTTTTGTACGTCTGCTTAAATTAAGTTTGTGATATTATTAAAATTTCCAGGGTATAACCTATATACATCTGCATGAAACATTTGCTAACGAATCAGTTGTACCACACAAGATAAGAGTGTGAAAAGCATTTCTGAGAAAATTCTATGTTAATTCCAACTGCAGCTGCTTCGAGTCACTACGCAGTACGCCTGTGACCACAAATCTGCTATTCTGTGGCTGTCATTGGCCTCCCTCTCACACCTACACAGAGGTAATTGTACTTCCCTATTCTCTGAAATGTTATCATAAACTAAGACAATTCAGATATGAATCAGCTGATAAACTTCCGCTAATTCTTAAACCGCAAGTGCGGTGATGACGATAGCACTGCTGCCAAGACCTCTTAGCTCTTCCTGACAGTAAAGTGCTGTCAGCGACTCTGAAAAGATGAGTCAAGAGCTTGAATTGACACTGAAAAAGGAGTAAAAGTAAAGCCAAAGGTGGAAGGTTACAGCAAAAAAGGGGAAGTAATTCATTGCACCTGCTCTGACAATGTCCAGAAACCCTACACTGCCTTTCCTCGAGACGAGATGACACATGTGTGAATGAGGCTGTGGCATCTGGGTGTCAGTGCACAACTGCACTGCGCGTGCACACACACACATGGGTAGATGAAGCGATATATTCTCAGACAGATACAGACAGAGTTAATGTCACATGAGTTCTAGTGAAATTAGTGGCTAGCTGCAAGGACAGAAAAACAAAAAAAACAAACTGCAGTTTAAGCTTTTTTTGCAACCACATGTGCAACGGTGCGGGCTCTCTTTCCTTAAACTCTATTGTGTGTTGGAGCAACTCGTCAAATCCAGAGAGCTTTTGCTACAAACAGCATAAGAGTACGCACAGATGTTTTAACAGTTAATCCATTTTTTGATTCACAAAAATTCAACGGTGAAGCCTTCACTCAACCACTCTGGCAAGGAAACAAACCCATTAATATTTACAGCTGCTCTAATCACTGCTGCCAAAGCTGCAGGAGGTTCAGCTTAGGCAGTTGGCGGGTCACTGACGCCTGGATGAGTCAGGGTTACGCAGCTGGAAACATTTTCTAATATCCATCTTTATGTTGTGTAAGAGAGCGGGTCAAAGACTTGACTTTGTGTTGAACTTGGAGAATGATGCACCCTAGAAAGTGTTCTCCTGACCAAACTTTAGTTTAAAGAACTTTGTGAACTCTGGGCTGCTGTAGCCGTGGCATGCACTCACATGCAAGTAGAAATACATGCATGTGAGCATGGGTTCAATCGGCTGACTAATAGTAAAAGCAAATAAGCTCATATTTTGCATGATGCATTTATATTCTTGCAAAGACTCTGATGCAAAGAGTGATATCACCCTTACGCTTGAGTGCAAACTGAAACAGCAGCAAGCAGCCAGTTAGCTTAGTTTTGATTAGAAAACTAGACACAGCTTGGCACACCAGTGCGTGTAAAGCCCCCCCCCCATGTGTAATGCTTACAAAAATCTAAAATGACTGAATGGATGAAATGTGCTATTTTTTATAAGTTGGTTGTGTGAATTTTGAATCAGCCCTTTTACCTTTAGGCAAGAAAGCAAATATGTATTCCCTGAAATGCTGAGCTGATCTCATTATTTATGAAGCTACCAAGCATTACATTTAGATTCTAATTTGACTCATGTCCCCACAGGATTCATCTATGGTTTTGGTTTTCTGTTCTCTTCGTGTTGATGCTGCAGGCCTAGTAAAATGTGTTACACCAACAACTGTAGAAGAAGAACTGTAAACCTCAACATCAACAGTTTTACCTGCAGAAGATGCAAGCACATGTTTAAAACTAGAAAATTGCCCCATCACAGTTCTATCCTTTTGCGCTTTATACATATATCTGTCCAGACTGATGTCATAGTAAAGTTGACCTTTGACCTTTTCAGTGTAAAGTTAAGAGCAAAATCAAGACTGAAGTGCATACTTTTGCCTTCAACTCAATAGGTTTAACAAACGTATTGCATTAAATATAAGCACTATAATTGAGAGGCCATAATTAGGCTGGAAACAAAAAATATCATGGAGAAAGAAAAACTTTAGGAGCGTCCCAATCTATAGTCTGCGCAGCAATATCAAAAAGTCTGAAAAACCACAGAAGACAGCTAAAGTGATGACAGAATTCCATGGTTAAGAAAAACAACTTAAATATCCAACCAAGACAGCCCGTTCTCACTCCCGAGGCGTAATATACTGACGATTTGTCAAGGCCCAAGGCGTTCCTGAGGAACGCGATAGGTGACCTTCCGCGTTATTATGCTACGCGGCGGGTTATGAATGAAATCCAGTAGAATGACGCTCCCGTGGTAATACACGTTCCAGCCATGTATTCCAGCTCTAACCATAACCTTATCCCTAACCTTAACCAGCACTTTAATGACGTTAGATAGCGTTTTCCAAAGCAATTTAAGTAAAACGAACGTACATGTGTAGATTCATTCCAAACGGTTCTCATGTTTCCTCGTTTTTCCGATCTCGTGATATAGGGACATGTTGGGTGCCCGGACCAAGAACACTGTTGAGGAGGTAATTGCATTACGGTCAAAATATACAGGGAGGCTATAAGAAGGTGCAAAACACTGGTTATACTGAGGAACATGTAGGCTAGATTAGACTTTATCAGAAAATACCTGAAAGAACCTGCAAAGTCCTGGAAAGTCTTTGGAAGGCTGAAACTAAGGCCTTTATACCCAAGGTGTGTAAAATATAGTTATGCAAATATTATTAAATAGCTGGGGGGATCAGCCATGTGTTTTCCAACTATAAGAGCAACCTTTTAGTTATTAAATTTCAAAAAAGAAATGAATTCAGAAAGACCAACAAACAAGTATTAACTGATTGTGACTGTAGTGACCTAGCAGAGCACCTGAAGGGAGGAAATGCAGCATATGGTGACGTTCATGGTTCTAAATTAAACTGCACAGTTTGTGTTTTGTAAAACCACAGAGACGAACACGTCTGCCGTGAATCTAAGTGGTTCTTTGTGTAATAAAACTGCCTCATGCCTCAAGTCATCAGAAAGTGATAGATGAATGAAGGGACAAGCTGAGAGCTGAATGTAGCTGAAAAATAATAGAATGAAATGCAATGTTTAAAATATCATCAAAGCGTAGGAAATATTTAAATAAAATGGTAAATGGCCTGTATTTATATAGCGCTTTACTAGTCCCTAAGGACCCCAAAGCACTTTACATATCCAGTCATCCACCCATTCACACACATTCACACACTGGTGATGGCAAGCTACATTGTAGCCACAGCCACCCTGGGGCGCACTGACAGAGGCGAGGCTGCTGGACACTGGCGCCACCTGGCCCTCTGACCACCACCAGTAGGCAACAGGTGAAGTATCTTGCCCAAGGACACAACGACCGAGACTGTCCAAGCCGGGGCTCGAAGCGGCAACCTTCCGATTACAAGGCGAACTCCTAACTCTTGAGCCACAATCGCCCGTATTTACATAAAGAGAAAGCACTACTGAATACACAACAGGAAGTGAATATCACAATCGTGCCTGTCACATACAAATTTAATGGTTTACAGGTACAGCCAATAAAAAGATAATATTAGCTCCACCTGACATGTTTACATGGAAATGCACTGATGTGTTCATTCTGGTAATTTTAAGTATAAATTTAAATGAGACACCACCACCCATTTGTACTCCTGCCTACCAAAGATACAGTCACACAATTATTGAAATGAAACGTAATTTGAGCCATGACAGCAGCACGAAATGGTTGGCAATGCAAAAATAATCACAACAAGTTTAACATCTCTAACCGAGATGTTAAATAGTATACCATGTGGTTTTCTCAGTTCTTTTTTGCTCTGTCTATTTGGATCTTTGCATTGCATTGCTGTCATTCCTTTAGTTAGGGGGAAGAACGTTTCTTTTCTGATTTAACTTTGTCATTATATTTTAAAAAGGAGATTAACTGCATCATAAAACTATCTAATAGTGTGCATGCTGAAGATTCAGGCACAGATGATCACCTCTGAAATGTTGCATTCACTTTCAATATGATTTGTCTTTACCACTGGGACATGTTTTAACCTTGTTTTTTTTTCACAAGACTGCATGCATGACATGCGTGTAATTACAAGAGCATTTGTTGAGAATGTGTTGGATCAGTGGTAGTGAGAGGTTCAGTTTGCAGTGAAGCCTGTTAAAAAGCTTCACAGCTTGGCACGCCTCATCGAGTCGTGTAACAACCTCAGCTCATTTGATTTGCAGCTGGTTGGCTTCAACGAGTGCATTTTCCCGTTTGAATAGACGGCATATGTGAAATCTCTTTGTTTGCAAAGACGCTAAATCCCCGAGAGGGCTGACATTAGGTGCTGAGGTTCTTAATATTTTAAAGAACCACACAAAATAGGGGTCTAAAATGACACTTAAGAATATGTAGTCCAGTAAAATCACCACTGAGTGTAGCTATAAGGATTTTTTTAAAGCTAATACTGTGCCTAAGGTTTCCTTTGGCTTTTTAAAACAAATCTTCTCCCACCTCTCCTGCATCATAAAGCACATTTGGTGCAGGCTATTCTAATTATAATCGTCCTATAAAGACAGAATAAGGGAGATAATACAAGTTATTGTGAAATTGAATCTCAGTGAAGGGCGGGGTGACTGATTATGTGGTGGACCACGCTGTGTTCCTGTTTGACTTTAATTAGAGCAATAGCAGGAAGCCGAGCTGTGCTTTTCATCAGTGGACCAAAGGAGGAAGAGAAGTTTCACAAGGAGACACCCTGCAGAGTTCAGACATATTATTCACTGCAAATATTACAATAATTAACACAGTGCCTTTGATTATATTTGGAGATGCTATTATGCTGCAGGACAGATAATTATTTTTCATTTATGGTTGCGGGTATGTGGTCTCTTGGCTGGCTGCGCGTTCAATTTGACCTTTGTCTCTGATTTGGAAAAGACTAACGACTATGAATGCAGTTTTTCCTCTCTGATGCATTGATTAACAAGTTTATAGTTTTCCTTAAAATAAATATTAGTGAATACTTCATTACTTGGATATTTACCTACATCCACATGGAAGACTTGCAACGGGAAACATTCATTTAGACAGATCGGCTGGTGGGAAGTTTCTCTCTGTGAGTCACTCACTTTGAATGCATTAGAAAGTTTCTTCACACTTCCCAAACAGCTCTCAGTGCATTAGCCTTAAAAGCTTTTCATAGGTTTATCCTATAAAAACCTGTTTGCTTTGCATGCAGGCTGATGACCTAACAGCCTAATTAACTACAGAGTGAAATTATGTATGTGTCTTTAAAGACTATAGAAAAGCTTGCACTGCTGAGCCAAAGCATAAAGTAGGTTCAAATCTGCCATTCAGGTGGAGCATGTCTGTTTGGAGTTTGCATGTTCTCCCTGTGCTTGCATAGGTGTAGTCACTCTGGTTTGCACGGTTAGATTAACTGGCAATTGTAGAATGACCGCAAGAGTAAATGGTTGCCTGTTTCTCCAAGGCGTTCATAGCTTTGATTGAACCGGATAAGCAAAAGAAAGTGGATGAATGGAATATGAAAGTGTGTCTTTAATAAGTCACTGAGTCATATTTAAAATGCATATTGTCAAGCATTTATAAGAGCATATTAAGGATGGTAAATAGTCACTGGGAATAAACATAGTTAAAAGTAGGGCACTGAATAACACTCCTGCTCCTACATTGACCCTGAAATTAGTTGGTTTTGGTTTTGTGTCATAGAAAAGTTTCACGGTTTCATTCCTTTTTGTCTACGACTCTAAGGAGAAGCCCCAACATGACCAAGGATGACCCATTGTGAGTAAGCACTTGGCAACAGTGGGATGGAAAAAGTTAAAATAAAAGTACTTTGCCACCGTGAAGTCACTCACTGGTTTTTGAATAACTTGCTATGAAGTCTTGGTGTCACATTTGAATGACAGGAGTTAAGCTTCATGATCATGATCTGTATGGGTGCATCACACAGACAAAGAACTGGGGAAAGGAAGCGTTTGAAGAGAAACCTGAGTTTAATATTCATATTCATAGCCAATAAGCCTCACAGCAGTGGTTTAATAGCAGCTGCCTTATGTCAGACTTGTTCACGAGCAAACAGAGTCTGATCCACAGGGTAGGATGCTGTTTAAGATCAGTTGCTGGCTCACAATAATACCACATGCCTGTGCACTCGTTGTGTTACAACAGCTGTCTTTTAAGCAGTTATCTTTATCCAAACAGCACTTACAAGACACCTGGGCTTTTCAGTATCTTAATGTCTGGCTGATGGATTTGAGCTGATAAAGTAATCCCACAGATCTCGAGGACTGTCCAAGCAACAAATCTCTTTAAAATGGCCATTTCTGTGGTCATGGCCTCGAGGCTTGAACTGCGCCCTGGTGCTGTCAGCCTCATCTATCAGCACCCTCATCAGCACTGCTCCACACCTGCCCCACCCCTGAGTTCCTACCCTGACCTTTGTCATGAGAAATATAGATGAAAGCAATTGCTTAAATTTGTGATCTAAAAATCCAATTTTTCACTAAATGTTCTAACAAAATACAGATGAAAGCCTTTTTTGTTAAATGCTTTTCTCACAAGAGCAGCTGAGAAGAGAAGATGAACCTAGAGGGTTCAAAAAGATTAAATACAAATGTTCAGTCTTTTATTTAATCCTGTCTTTCAGTGCATTCATTGCCCTTGTAGACCTAAAAAGCCTGTAGCAATAATTATGTATCTAGTCTGTCGTGAATGGGGAGTAACCTTAGGTTTCGAGATTAATTACCTTTGTGTAAATTTCACTGCATGAATAAAGATCTCTAGCATGGCACCTGATGGAGAGGCTTACAATGAGAAGCTAGATACTTAAACTAGACTTTGTGGGTAGTGCTAAATAGTAATTTAACTCTGTGCTTTTTCCACATTGCCTAATAGACAAAATAGGGAGAGTTCAGTTAATAATTCTAATTGAGCCTGGCTTCCTGATGAACGTCAGGCTTCAAACATGGCAGTGATAATGGGTGATTATTTAAATAGTTTGTTTTGAACAGCCCAAAATCTAATTTCACAGGAAAGTCATTTTTTATGCAGGCAAATTAATGGACACAACATCAAATCCGTCTGGGCTTTAAATAACTTCTAATCACAGAATACAGTGGGGCAAAAAAGTATTTAGTCAGCCACCGATTGTGCAAGTTCCCCCACCTAAAATGATGACAGAGGTCAGTAATTTGCACCAGAGGTACACTTCAACTGTGAGAGACAGAATGTGAAAAAAAAATCCATGAATCCACATGGTAGGATTTGTAAAGAATTTATTCGTAAATCAGGGTGGAAAATAAGTATTTGGTCAATAACAAAAATACAACTCAATACTTTGTAACATAACCTTTGTTGGCAATAACAGAGGTCAAACGTTTACTATAGGTCTTTACCAGGTTTGCACACACAGTAGCTGGTATTTTGGCCCATTCCTCCATGCAGATCTTCTCGAGAGCAGTGATGTTTTGGGGCTGTCGCCGAGCAACACGGACTTTCAACTCCCGCCACAGATTTTCTATGGGGTTGAGGTCTGGAGACTGGCTAGGCCACTCCAGGACTTTCAAATGCTTCTTACGGAGCCACTCCTTTGTTGCCCGGGCGGTGTGTTTTGGATCATTGTCATGTTGGAAGACCCAGCCTCGTTTCATCTTCAAAGTTCTCACTGATGGAAGGAGGTTTTGGCTCAAAATCTCACGATACATGGCCCCATTCATTCTGTCCTTAACACGGATCAGTCGTCCTGTCCCCTTGGCAGAAAAACAGCCCCATAGCATGATGTTTCCACCCCCATGCTTCACAGTAGGTATGGTGTTCTTGGGATGCAACTCAGTATTCTTCGTCCTCCAAACACGACGAGTTGAGTTTATACCAAAAAGTTCTACTTTGGTTTCATCTGACCACATGACATTCTCCCAATCCTCTGCTGTATCATCCATGTGCTCTCTGGCAAACTTCAGACGGGCCTGGACATGCACTGGCTTCAGCAGCGGAACACGTCTGGCACTGCGGGATTTGATTCCCTGCCGTTGTAGTGTGTTACTGATGGTGACCTTTGTTACTTTGGTCCCAGCTCTCTGCAGGTCATTCACCAGGTCCCCCCGTGTGGTTCTGGGATCTTTGCTCACCGTTCTCATGATCATTTTGACCCCACGGGATGAGATCTTGCGTGGAGCCCCAGATCGAGGGAGATTATCAGTGGTCTTGTATGTCTTCCATTTTCTGATGATTGCTCCCACAGTTGATTTTTTCACACCAAGCTGCTTGCCTATTGTAGATTCACTCTTCCCAGTCTGGTGCAGGTCTACAATACTTTTCCTGGTGTCCTTCGAAAGCTCTTTGGTCTTGGCCATGGCGGAGTTTGGAGTCTGACTGTTTGAGGCTGTGGACAGGTGTCTTTTATACAGATGATGAGTTCAAACAGGTGCCATTCATACAGGTAACGAGTGGGGGACAGAAAAGCTTCCTACAGAAGACGTTACAGGTCTGTGAGAGCCAGAGATTTTCCTTGTTTGAGGTGACCAAATACTTATTTTCCACCCTGATTTATGAATAAATTCTTTACAAATCCTACCATGTGAATTCATGGATTTTTTTTCACATTCTGTCTCTCACAGTTGAAGTGTACCTCCGGTGCAAATTACTGACCTCTGTCATCATTTTAAGTGGGGGAACTTGCACAATCGGTGGCTGACTAAATACTTTTTTGCCCCACTGTAACTGCTCTTTGCTCTGGACCTTCTCTTTTGATTACATATTTTATTAGCTGCTCAGGACGTCCTCATAAAACCAACTGTGAATATTATCCTTTGCAAATGCAACTTTTGAGCTCTTGCTGACCCAATTTTGATGTCAAACCTTTTTTTGCAGATGGTTTCGTCTAAGCAGCAAGAGCTGACAACTAAGGCCATAGGTCCCTAATATTGTCCTCATGCCTTTATCCTGGTCTTTCGCTCTGATAGAAAAGCCTCCAGGGACAGCCCCAGCAAAGTCTTTGCCTAATCGATTTCATGGGACTTCAAAGGGGAATTCCTTCATTATCTCGTTCCAAGTTTTCCCAGAATAAATCACCGCTGAGTACCTGGATGAAAAGTCAATTAAAAGCACATTATTATATTTTTATATACTAAAGTCATAATTTGCAATTGATGCTCTTTGTAAAAAGGTAACATCAATCACTGTTTTTGGTGCCTGTGGTACCATGAATGTTTATGAGTCATAAAGTTGGAAATCTCCCAGCCAGACATTCAGAGGAACAAAAGGGCAAAAAAGAGAAACCCTTTATAAGACATGACTTATTTTTTCTTACCAGGCTTGACTCTTAGAAGTATTCACATTTACACGAGAATATACATACATGCCATTCAAGGTCTCATTAAAGTTAATAATACTCAAATATGTGACAGCTATGAACTAGGGCTGGAAGGTTTTTTTTTTATTTGAAATTTGAATGATATTTTGAATGTGGGTTAATATCAATACTGTTAACATGCCTCTATCTTAAATTCCTTTTAGTGCTAAATTTAGCAGAGTAACCTTGGACCGGTGGCCAGTTGTTGTCACTGTGCAGCAAAAACTATTTTATGGCTGGTAGTTGTAATGTGGTAAAATCCTGTGTTAAAGATTGTTGTTGCCCTCAGTTCAGTTTTTTCACACTGAACATATTACATGATGCACAGTTTCAGTCTGAAACTCATTAACTTCAGGGTTGAGGCCAATAAACAAAGTTTATCTATTGTCAGAAAGGTCTTTAAGCTTATGAGGTCATTGGCTATTTGATTTACATACATCATTTGTGAGGATTGTATGATAATTCCACCACTTCCTATATACTAAACCACCACTTCCACTGTCCTTGGCATTGACAGAAACAGCAACAACCGTATTATACTGTTACAAGAAGTATTCGTGTCTTTGCAAGCATCTGCACAGACAGCATGTTAATGCTGAGCTTGCCAAGAACCCAGAGTATTGTTAAAGCTAAGTGTTGTCTGACCCCAACCCAGCAGCCAGACTCTGGAATTCAACAGGTAAATGGTAAATGCATTTGTATAGCGCTTTACTAGTCCATAGGACCCCAAAGCGCTTTACACTACATTCAGTCATTCACCCATTCCCACACACATTCACACACTGGCGATAGCAAGCTACATTGTAGCCACAGCTGCCCTGGGGCGCACTGACAGAGGCGAGGCTTCCGGACACAGGCGCCACCGGGCCCTCTGACCACCACCAGTAGGCAAACATGGGGTTAGTATCTTGCCCAAGGATATTTGGCATGCAGCCAGGAGGCAGCCTGGGATCAAACCTGACCGACCTTCTGATTAGTGGCTGACCTGCTCTGCCACCTGAGCTACAGTACAGTAACAAATGGATGTGCAGTCAGGTTGAAGCCTTCTTTTCTACCTGTTCATGTTTCTAAAGTAGAATCACTGCAGCGATCGCTTATGAAGTCTCTTTGTGCTGGTTTGCTTATTGCTCTTGATCTTCTGATTAGATGCAAACTGTATTTTGTTATCCTGTATTTATACATGTGTAATGACAATAAAGTTGAATCCTAATCCTAATCTTCCAGCATGACAAAGCCAGGATTCACCAGACTCAACTTGTGAAAGAATGGTTCATAAAAGCATGGCACAACATTTGCACACAGGGACTGGCTATCAGGCCTTAACTCCATTGTCCTGAAGAAGACTTTACACAGTGGTCAGACATTCCCATCATCAATACAAGATCTTAGGCAGAAGTAAATGATGGCACAGGAAATTTATCTATCATCAAAGGTAAAGACAGTCCAACTAAATGTGTGCAATTGAGTTTGTGACCATTTTTTGCCAGGCACTGTGGTAAGTGGATGAAATGCAAAATTTGAACATGTCCCTTGTACATGTAGTCATATATCTATTAAAGCATCAGTAATGGCATCAGAAAAGTTGTGATGCTATACCTTTAGGTTTAGTCTTAATGCAGAGTATTAAATTGTGTGTCTGCGTAACCTTGTGTATGTAGCCATTATACTCTTTGTGACAGATGTGAGTTGAAAGTTATCTTGAATGAAGCGTGAGAAAGCCTTAGGCTATTCTCTGGGGACTTTAACAACCTTCAGGGGTCACTGCTTTGTCTCACTCTGTGACACATTAGCAGGTAATTACAGAGCACACACAGCTCAGCTGTATGAAACATGTCTGTGCATGCAGACACAAGCACACAATTATAAGTGTATTCTTCATACTGGATGTGAAGAGTATTATGCATTGCAGTTCTTTTCAAAAATACCAAAATGTGCCCTTTGTGTCACATAAAAGTGCACAAACATTTTTTAGATATTTCTCTTGTTGAAATTAGATTAACTTCTTTCTCAGGGCTCATGTAATTATGGTTGTGGATAAGAAAGGTAAAAGGGAGAGGTGTTGTTTGATATTGCCCTCAGGTTGCCCACTCAGTTCTCATTGTGTGTGGTTTTGCCTGCCAACACAGAGTGGAATGACTCATTACTTACTCATGTGACCAGTTTTTATGTGCTAGGAGGATTTTCTTTACCTGCGTCTTCAACCTTTCTTTAAAAAGAAAAACCAGAATAAAGCGTACAATGTTCATTTGCAAGAAGACGAACAGCTGTGTGTTCTCTTTTGACTCACATTGTTGCATTTTGATTTTTCTCTTGCTTTTTTTATGTAATCACCTCAGTCACATGGGGGTTGGATCAACATACAGTCGATCTATGATGCACACAAAATGTGAGTCAGAGGAGTCATAGGAAGTCATCACCGTGATCTGGACCCTCCCTGGGAACAGCACAATCAGAGAACTCATTGTATACGTCCTTCCTACAGAGGAAACAACTGTCAGTGGTTATTCACAGTATTTTAACCTCATCTATCAACATCATGCCACAGGGCCAATAACAAACGAGTGTAAGATGACTAACAATGGCACCAAAGGCAGATTCACATCTGCTCTATTTCCTAGCTGAACTTCAGAGTGAGTTTAAAGACAGGAGGGGGATGAGCATATGACTCGCTGCATTGGCGTCAACACCACCTGTGACCCCGAACATGAGAATCGCAGTGTGAAAGATGGATGGATAGAAAGTAAATAGGAAAAAAAGGAAGAAAAACTGAACTTTTGCACTTCTACAAAGGACATTTATAGACAGGAACTGATACAGTCCAGTATCACACACAGAAAGATGTACTACCACTACTGATTAAAAGCTAAAGCAAAACCCAAAGAATGTTAATAAAATTTGCATCATATTTTGTTGTGCCTGCTGGAGTCTTAACTTCTGTTCATGCTCTGTATAATCACAGCAGGACATGTGGCCTCATGCTCATAATAAATCAAGTATTTTTTTGTACGTTTCAATATTAGAACATGTTCTGTTCCATGGACATGATCTCAAACTAGAACTGAGGGACTGAGCATGTTCAGTTTGATGACATCAGCATTACATCACTGCTTTTTGCTGGCTGATGTGGCCCTTCTAGAGGTGTCGTGATAATCAATAATAATCAATATAGTTGAGTATTCATTGTTGTACTATTATGGTTACAGACGTGTTTGCCACCTTCGTGTACTAAACAAAGCTTGTGTGTTAGCTCGATAAGGAAGATCTGTAATCACTCACCAGCCCACTTTCACAGGTGTTCGGCTGCTAGTCTGTTTTCTATGTCACTTCCGCTTTCCCACACTGTCAAACTCAATACAGACGTCATTACACTAATCCAGTCATCATCTTGCTCACCTTCTTTGATCAAATTAACCTCCACTCTTCTCTCATTCTTTCTTTCGGACTCTCATTTGTGCAATCTACTTGTCCCCATTTCCGCCCCTCCCAAGCCTCAATCTTCATCTTCACCACCACCAGTGGCTCGACTCTGGAAGCCCTGTTCTAAATGCTAAATTTCCACTTGCATTTTTTTCTGCCATGATGGGTCATCAGAGTCTAATTACCAAAAAGATTTAATAAATAAATAATGTTCTATTTTTCCAAATGATTCCTCCAGATTGAAATCATAACATTATTGTTATTTTTTCTACCATAGTTATCGAGAAATAGACGTGGTGCCAATCCTTCATCCTGGCTGTGGCCTTCAGCATGTAATAGAGTGGTTCGCAGCTGAGCGTGAGTGTGGGTCTGTTGAACATCAGGTCCTGGTTCTTTGCTGGGAAAATAGAGGGCTGTCTGCTCCAAGTTGGGAGAAAGATGCCGTCCCAGGTTAATTGCATTTGCGGTGACTTGCTTGGTGTAACTGTCTATCAGAGTGAAGAAAAAGCAGCAAATTTACAAGTCAATCATTGTCAGTATCATCACCAAAGGCTATGAGCTCTGGATCATGAACAAAAGAATTAGATTTGGGATCTGAAAATCTCACCAGGGAGGTATTCCAGGTGCATAGGACTATGCTGTCCTCCCAGAAGAGCTTGTTGAAAAGAGGTAGGAACTGGAACACCTTAGCTACTTTGCTCGGACTACTTTCTCTGCATGCTGAGTCTAGATAATCACATCTTCTTCTTTTTCCTTGAGTTGCTCAACATAGCAGATCATTTGCTTTGCTCTCACCCTATCCCCAGCATCGTCTTCTATCACACCGACCCTTCTCCTTCAGTCTTTTTTACGCTCTTCCTCTTTATCTGGCAGCTCTATCTTTAGCTACCTATTCTAGAAAAGGACATGAATGAATGATTTGGTAGCTTTTAATAGGAACAATTTAATTCCTTCAGTAATGACTGATAAAAAAAAGCTTTGGGTTACAATAAAAGGTTTTGCTTGAAGTGCCGAAGCAACACTGTGACAGGACATGGGTATGTCATGTAAAGATCCTTAGTTTTCTTGTATAATCTCAGTGTGAAGTCTAACAAACATGTGAACCTTGATTTGGACTTTATTCCAGGGCTGAAAACTCTCAGTACTAAACATTCTATGTGTTACCTTTAATGTCTTATTTGAATGCATTAGCTGCACATCTTCTGGCAAACTGTAGGTAGTAATGTTGAGCTATAGCTGTAAACAAAGGAAGAAACTGAAGTCTTGTGAATCTGAAAAAGGTTTAATGTATCAATAAACTATCAATAAGACAGCAGATTTTCTGTCCCTGTTACTGAAGTTATAGTTAAACTATAAAGCACCCACTTTCCTTTTATCTGGTCACAAAATGTGTCACAGTGGGAAAAAAAAAAAAAAAAGAATCAACCTTGAGCCTGCTGTGCAAATTCACCCTGACAGGACTGCTGAGATAGCTCTGCGTCCACAGCAACGCTCAAAGAACTGTCTGCTTTGCCGTCCGCACGGCAACAAAGCACACACAGCGGGCCTCGACCAATCAGGATGCCGTAAAGGTGACAGGCCCGGGCCAGGTCTTCCTTTGCTCTCTGTCGCTATGGCTGCTGTGGTTTTTTTTTTTCTTTTTTGTTTTCCTGAGTGAAAAAGCTGTGGACAGAGGAAGAGAGAGAGAGAAAGAGAGAGAGGTTTCCGTGACAGAGCAGAAGTACTGTATTCATCGTAAACACTTTCAGTACACACATGTACAGGGAGATGGTTTTGGATGAGCTCGTTTGCGTGCAAAACCTGCAGCTGAGAATGTCTTGTGGATAGATGTGTGATGTTCTGTGGGTGGCACATTTCTACTGAGTTTGCACCTTTCTTATGTGTGGTTTCCACAAGCATACTTTTTTTTCGATTTGAATTTATGTGAATGTCTGCTTCTGTTCATTTGTCTAGACATTAGTACCACAAAGAGATACTGTAAATATGACAACAGTTTGACATCCAAGTGGGTGAAAGAGCACCCTGTTCGAGTTCGCACAATCTTGTACCAGCAAATGACAGATTTTTTTTTTGTTGCTGCAGTTTTTAGAGGGAGCATTTAGATCAGCATGTTAAATAAACTCAAATTATTTAATCCTCTGCACAGAATAAACAAATCAACCATCAATGAGCTGAAGCTGCAGCTTTTTTTTTTTTGCTTTCCTCTTTTGTAAAGACTCTTTAATGGAGCAGTTCCCTTTAATAGCACGTATCTTTCAAAGCAAACAGAACAGAGCTGGCGAGAGGCGCTGATGCCAAGCTTAAGAGGGTAACAGTGACTGTATCTCAGCTCCTCTCATCAACACATTCAGCTCACTGTGTGCTTTTAAATTTCCACTTATGCTGTTTTTTGAGGACCTGGTCTCTGTTGTTTGAGGCTAATTGTTCGCAGAGTAGTTCTTCTCAGTGTGCTGAGGTAGATAAGGTCTGCTAGCAGTGAATTGTCTTTGAAAAGAGACAGCCAGTCGCAATTGATTTATTGTGTGCATATCCTGAGGTGACCTCCATTCTCCCTCAGTGTGTGTATTATTGCTGGAGCCTGTTGGAGCCCATCTGGGTGTTTGGATTTGGTCGCTAAAGTCCATGCCAAGAACAATACTCCTTCCTCTTGTGGCCTGGCTATTCTGCTGGCACCGCTTTACAACTTCATTCTCACATAGCAACTTGGCACAGCACTCTGACCAATTAAGAGATGCTGTCAGAAAAATCTACAGTTACTTCAGAGTCATAACCTGTGGTTTAAATTCTGTGTTATTCCTTGGTTTGGTTCAGAGCTTTGCAGAAAGCTGTTTATGAATCCATTTAGATTTAGATTTTCACCCTTTTCCTTCCAAAGCTGACTTCTTGACTCATCCTGATTTATGAATACTCGTGATAGAACAAAAAGGAAAAACATTTTCTTTCCCCCAGCACCGAGGGATTACATGGACATAGGTGGGAGTGTGATCACAAACAGTTTTGCCAGTTGACAGTTTGAATTAAAAAGGTGTGCATCCTGTTTTCATATATGCTGCAGATATTAGCAAGTTTAAACTGTGGCAAGTTTAAACTACATTATTAGAAAGAAACCCCAACAATTAGATGACCTCTTATGACCCCTTATCTATCACACTCTTGCTATGGAAGGAAGGAAAAACTGCCTTTTAATAGGAAGAAACTTCCAACAGAACTAGTGGGAGGGGTTAACCATTTACTGTGATTGGGTGGGGGTGACTGGAAAGGAAAGAGAGGGCAAACTATAGGAGAGAGAGGCGACATTAATAATGCTAGTGGTGTATAAACATGCAGAGAGTGTTTATACCTGCCTAAGCAGCCTAAGCCTATTACCGGTATAAGTAAGGGCGGATTCAGGATCACACGATGCAGCCCTAACTATATACTTTATCCAAAAGAAGAAGTGTTAAACCCAATCTTAAAAGAAGATTATTTCTGTCTCCCGATTCCGAACTGTGAGCTGATTCCCCAGAAGAGAAGTCTGAAAGCTGAAGGCTCTGCCTCCCTTTGTACTTTTTTTAATATTCTTACTTTATTTTTTACTTTTTACTATCTATCTATCTATCTATCTATCTATCTATCTATCTATCTATCTATCTATCTATCTATCTATCTATCTATCTATCTATCTATCTATCTATCTATCTATCTATCTATCTATCTATCTATCTATCTATCTATCTATCTATCTATCTATCTATCCTAATCAAAATAATCAATGACAGATGAGGCAAAACTATGCCTTGAACACAAGACAGACTTACAAAATAAAACAGGGAATAACAACACCAAGGATTTAACAGAGGGGAGAAAAGAATAAACTGAAACCCCAGGAATGAAATAACAGACAATAACCATAAACAAAGGTGTAAAAGATGGTGAAACTAAAACTAAGAAAACCAGAGAATACAGTTTTTCTCAGTCGCTTTGGTGCGTTTCTCAGATCAGAATTGAAATTCTCATAACTATTAGTTCAACCTCCACAACACTCAGTCATTTGTGCACATCATAGTAGCAATTTCTCCTCTCTCTGAACAAACTGCAAATGATTTTGGACATGAATCAGTTGCTTCCATACATTTCCCTGCTGCTTTCTGACATTTCCATTTGCTTATGTCATGTCAGTCAAGTAATCATATGGATGCTGAATAGTCGTTCCCAATAAAACTAATAGTCAAACATCCATTGCTTGAGTCATCACACACAAAATTGTTGAACTAGTTATCACATGCCAAATATTGGCCATCTGTCAAGCAAATCCTATACCTTTCTGTATCATTTTTCCTGTAAATGTCTCCGAGGGGAGACATGCGGATGCGGGGAGGAAGGGGAAGGGGAAGAGGGAGAAGAGGCAGATATAGGCGGATTCCTAATGAAATAAGGGCTACAATTGTGGACCATGTTGTCAATCACGGCCTCACCATGGAGGAGGCTGGTCGAAGGGTGCAACCCAATATTGGAAGAACTACTGTCAGTTCAATCATTCAAACATTCCGTAGGGAAAACAGGTATGCAAACAGTAATACACTGTACTGTACTGTGCCATCTCAGACACATCACATGTTACTGTACTGTATTTGCAATTTCACAAAAAGTTCACTCTGCACCACATAGGATTGTAAGACAACCTCGCGGAGGCGGAAGAGGGCCCCTTTTTACCCCACAGCAAGAAGAAGCCATTTGTGCAATGGTCATTGCAAACAATGCAATAAAGCTGAGAGAAATACAAAGCACTGTCATAGAGAATTACACGGTATTTGGCAATATTGAATCTGTTTCAATTTCAACAATTGACAGAGTACTCAAGAAAAATGAAATCCACATGAAGCAATTGTATAAAGTGCCATTTGAATGGAACAGTGACAGGGTGAAGGAGATCCGTCACCAGTATGTGCAGGTAAAGCTGGTCTTCTATGTTCTGCACTGCAAACTGTTTTACAGTACTTCGTAGTTTCATGCAGTACACTTGCAATTCCACAGCACATACTCTACAATGTGTTTTACCAAATGCATGCATTACTGTTTGTTACTGTACACAGGCATATTGTGACATTGCATTTCTGTCTCTCTCTAAAGCGTGTACTGGAGCTGGAAGCCAGGGAAACACTGCACACATTCATATATGTTGATGAGGCAGGTTTCAATCTGGCCAAAGGCAGAAGGCGTGGAAAAAATCGCATTGGACAGAGGGCAACCACTGAAGTCCCTGGTCAGCGCGGAGGGAATATTACCATGTGTGCAGCCATCTCAGACAACGGCGTCCTCACCCATATCCCCTTCTTGGTCCATACAATACCCAACATCTCCTGACATTTTTAGACACTCTTTACAGGGACCTAGTCCCTGAGAATGAGAGAGGTGGAGGCCAACTCAGCAAGTATGTTGTTGTCTGGGATAATGTCCGTTTTCACCACTCCCATCAGGTCAGAGAGTGGTTTGCAGCACATGACAGAATTCTGGTTGAATATCTCCCTCCATATTCCCCATTCCTTAATCCAATAGAGGAGTTTTTCTCTGCCTGGAGGTGGAAAGTTTATGACCGGCATCCACATGAGCAAATGGCCCTGCTAGCAGCCATGGATGCAGCATGTGACGACATCACAGCAGGGTCCTGCAGAGGATGGATTCGCCACTCCAGGAGATACTTTCCTCGCTGCATTGCGAGGGATAACATCTGTTGTGATGTAGATGAAAATATGTGGCCAGACAGACAGGAACGTCTGGATGTACCAGAATGATTTACTGTACTGTTACATGTGCTGTTTATTGTTCACATTAGTGTACAGCTCTACTAAATGGGTGATTTTATGTTTACATGTATTCTACAGTGAACAAGTGACTGTAGCATATTTTTCTTTTGCACAATTCTGTAGGATTACAAACACTTCTACACAATGGAAATGTGAAACGTACGTATTCAGTGTCTCAGTTACTCCCAAGACTCCCATAACATCTACAGTGACTTTACTGCACATTTCAGATGGCTGTACAGGTAGGCCATAGTGCTGTCGTCAGCATTTTCAGGTGTCACCAATTGTTTTTGCAATGGGAAACACTGAAATTATAAACTGTCATAGTGGAAACATGACAATGCCATTTGACTATCTTGTTCATAAAGATGGTGTCAAGACTTTTCATTTTGATGGCACTGACAGTTTCATTGACATGGATACTTGCTTTTGAGGTATGGATAATCAATTCTGTGCATGTGACGTGCTTTTGCAGGCTATCCACTAGGTTTTGCAGTTTGCACTAATTGTTTTGGGAAATGCACTAACTGCTGTGCAAATGTTAATGGTGTTCTGAGGAACGCACCAAAGCGACTGAGAAAAACTGTAATATCACGGAAAATAAAACAAGGTTGATTCCAAACGGTTTTTCCAATCTCGTCATTTAGGGACGTGTTGGCTGCCCGGAAGCGAAATATGTTGACGATTTGTCACCTAGCGTAAAACGTTAAGCTTTGGGAGTGAGAACATGTTGAAGACAAGAACTAGAGAGAACTTTAAATGTAGAAGTCAAAACACAGGGGCACAGACTCAGGATGACATATAAGAGACACAATTCCTTAACATTTTTTGTACATAAAAACGGAAAATGTTATCATGTAACAGGATGTCTTTATTGGTGTCATGACATGTTTGAAACAGAAAGTAACATGCAAAATGGTGCAAACATACTCCATTCATTTCAGTCGTATCAATACTAGGCAGTGTCCACTTAAAGTGCCACATTTGAAAGTTAGCACCATTTGGTTGTTTTTATATCATTTGTGGATTTCCAAGGAGGAGGGGAATTTAAATTAAATGGAAAACTGACACGTGAATTAACAGTAAGGGGGCTTACCAACTAGGCTGCTCTGTACTAACACAATCTGTTGAAGGAAATAAAGTAACTAGTATAAATAAATCATGTAAACTTGCTGAGTGATCTCACAATGAGACACTTTTAGAGCAACAGAGATATCAGTCATATTGTGTATTGCATTGTGCTGCGGGGCACATGATGCCTCTAAACATTTCCTGGAGTTCTTAAAATGAGATGTGCAGAATTCACTTGAAGAGGGTGGGTCATCACATGCAGTCAAAGTGAAACCCGTCCACAATCAGACAGTGTGGGTGATGTGTGAGACATGCTATGCCAAAGCATTTCAGCTGTTCTCTCATGGACCACATAATAATACCAAATAACGCATATATAAGCCCAACAATGTACAGCTGTTTATAGTTTCTGCATGACTTCATTTATTATTATTTACCATCATTTATAGTTTAATTTCTTTTGAAGGGTTTAAAAGCTACAGGAACTTTTTTTTCATACAGTTGTGTTGTTTCTGCATTCATACAAACCTAGATAAGCTTTTTGTTTTTCCTCTTTTTTATCTTTAAAAAGGTGACAGGCATGACGGCACTCAAGACATGTTCCTCTTCTTCACAGATATCTCTGTGTGTAAATGTGAACCCAGGTTAGGTTAAACGAATTCTATTAAAACGCAGTCCTGGCTAGTCTCTGACACGCAAAGCTACGCCGCTTTATAGCTCGTGAGATGGGCTCTACTGCAAATTCAGCCCATAACCCACAGCTGGCAAAGCACCTCTTCGCTCAGCTGACGCAGACTAACAAAACATCACAGCATTGCACACCCCGAGTTTTCCCACGACCGTCTGTCCACGACAGTTGGCCCCGACAGTTAGCGAGACAGGTGCACATCTTTCACTATGTAGTGCATTCAAGGTCATCCCCGCCCTGCCATCATAACCTTGAGTCAAGTGTTATAAAGTCTTTGACTAGCTGAACACCGCAAAAGGATGAGGTCATGCTTAACTTTCCATAAGTTATGATTTCATGTCTTTCTGGTGTTTCTCTGCATTGCCTGTGTTGTAGAAATGTAGCCATGCCATCAGCACACAACATCCAAATGATAGCTGGGCAGTCTGACTCATGCTTTCACCCACAACGGTCTGAATGGGACAATATTAAAATTGGTTAAAAAGTGTTAAACTGGCATAACCTTGATGTTAAAAAATAACCTCTATTATCTGGAAACTGTAACCTCAGTTCCCATGGCCTCATTTATTACTCATTTCGAGTCTTTCTGTAAATCAATCATGGTATGAATTATTGTGGCTGACAGTAGTAGATAAGTGTGTGGTTTCTATCCTGAGTTGTCACATTTGGCCAAGAAACAAACATAAAAAACCCCAAGATGATGACAAACTGCCATTCATGTGGCTTCATAACAGGGCTCCATGCTACAATTTCATGTCAGTCTACTCAACTAGAAAGCAGATAGAGTAGCAAAACAAACGGTAACCTGACGCAATCAGAGCCGAGAACAGAGCATCTATTGTCCCGCAAGAATAAAGGGATCTCCACCAGGGATGAAGGAATGAAGCTGCAGCACCATCCTGCCCTACATCTGAAAGTTATGACCTTGCTGTTAAAACCGGTGACTTTTTGACCTCAGCTGAAGCTTGCCTTGAGTCTTGCACAAGTGCACAATGACTCTTGCTCAGATCGGGTAGCATGCCATGCCACGAATGCTCAGAGCGAGGGTTTACTTATGAAGCGAGGCATGCCAGCAGCATGCACATAAGCAGAGCTGCAGCTGCTGTGTAAAGCTGCCCGTTATGAGACTGTGATACTTCTGCATACCAAACCATCAGTGATGGTGGATATGAGAAGTGGCACGCTCAGGGGAGTGACACAGATATGGGTGTAACTGATGTGTGAACGTGTCTCGTGTGTGCATGGTGTTGCGTATATGAGTGCACAGGATTGCTACTAAGTTATGGCATGGGTGTGCACAAGGCGCATGTTAGTTTGTGCATTCTGCTATTAATAACATCTGACACATCTCAAGTGTTTATCAGGAGTTTAGAGGCTCTTCAGCAAAAATTGTTGTGCACATGCGGCTGCAGCAGTCAAAGAGTTGATGAGATTGTGTTGTTGGTGTGTGTCTGGAGGCTGCATGTTTGTACAATACACCCTCCTCCACATGCCCGGGCCACTAAAGATAAGGTTGCAGGCGCGGTGTGTGTAACACTAGCTGAAAATGGAGATACAGCGTCTTAATGAGGCAGGCGAGGGCAGGGGGAGAACGGCGGTGATATCAGGAAGTAAGTACAAGGCCCCCTCTTAAACCACTTCACCCCTGAATCTGAATCTGAAAGGAAGCCTGAAAGAAAACAATGCGCAAAGTTTCCTTGCCACACAAACCATTATAAAGCTGGCTCTGATAACAGCGATAACAGCCGCTCTGCCATGCAGTGCTATTCTGGGAGGAGTGGGCTCTGGAAAAACAGGAAATCCCCCTTTGTTTTGGTTGATGTTAATGATGGTTAGAGCATGCGTGCATTCAAAACAAAAAATGTAATCTTCTATTGTTTTTTAATCTAATTTGTGTTTTTAACAATTATGCTAGCCATTAAATACTCAAGAGCTTCTGCTGGTTGGAAAGTGGATCTGAGTATTGGAGGGGTCAAATGTAGGCTTACAGCTGGTGGGCTTAATGTCTACCACCACTTATGCACATAAGCAAATGTTAAAACCACCTTTGATGATTTTGTTTTTTCCCCCACAATGTGCAGTACTTGGGTCACATCTTGTTTCTTTATACTCTGCTTTCAAGGAGTCAGACATTCTTTGAATTTTTTTTAAAGCGGTCTTGAGCAATAGTTCTCCAGGCATTCAAAGCTTTTCTTTAGATACTACTGCTTCTTCAATCATTTTCAGTACAGTTCTTAGGGGTTTTGCATTGTTGTGTTCCAATGCTTCTCTACTCACCCTGAGCACTTAAAGGGGTTTATACATTCATATAAGCAGTTTCCCCCCCCCTATGTTAAATAGATTTTTTGTCTAACATTCACACAGTAGATGCATTGGAGAACAACTTGGAGATAATATCTTGCCCAAGAACATTTGACATCCAGACTGGAGCACCCAGGGATAAAATAAATAGGCTTCCGATTAGTAGATGACACGCTCTACCTCCTGAGCTACAGCCGCTCAAAACTGTGCTCCAAAACTGATAGAACTATAAACTCAGAAAAATAATTTATTCCAAACATACTACCGATGAAGTAAAAGAATACCCGGGTAGAAAAAAGCACATGGTGTGTCACTATGAGTCATGGATTGGCCTCCGCTGAGCCTGGATCTCAACATTACTGAAGCAGTGTGACATCATCACGATGGAGAACAGAACAAAAGGCAGCCAACAAAGAGTTTGTATGTCTTCAAGAAGTGTGGAGAACCAATTCTGATGAGTACTTAAAGAAAGAGAGAGAGAGAGTCGGGGTGTGCTGAAGAATAAAGGTCGTAATACCAAAGATATCGATTTTTTTTTTGTCTTATATACTATATTTCCATGTATGACTTTAGATGTTTCCATCTATTTCCCATTTTCAAAATGGGGCAGCTTGAGGCTTTTGTACAATACTGAAGACATGCCAGACATTCAATAACAATAAGAATACATTTCTTCTCTTTTCCCCTTTTATTATTATCTTGACTCTATAATTTGTTTTTCTCTCTATAGCTCCTTGCTCCTTTTCTCTGTTTTCCTCTGTAGTTATCTGTTAAGGGGTGGGGGATGGATGCTCATAAAACCCTCCCTGAACTAATCCACCCCACTCTCTTTAATACACACTGGCAGTGCTGGAAGGATTTGTTTTTCTGCATCCCCCCCGCCCCATCCCACTCCCTTCATCTTCTGATCTCTAGTTACTGTGAATGTTTTACTGTCAGCTTTGTTTAAAAAGAAAAAAAAGAAAAAAAAAGAAGGAAAGAAATCCCAGCTGAGAGTTTGGCCTGGACTGCGAGACACAGCTGGTGCCCACAAACAGTTTCCCCAGCTTCTCTCGGCTGACACTGAAATTATAACCTGTCACAGTCTCTTCATTTGAGTGCTTTTCATATGAAAGTGACTCGTGAACACATTTTGGTGACAGTCTAAGCTCCTATAACTTTCAGACCTTCACAATTACACACACAGACACATACATGTATATATATAGCTACACATATATTCTTAGTGATCTGAACCCGAGCGGTGTTTTGTTATTGGACTTCTGTGCAAATCACACTTTGGCCATAACAAACACCTTGTTCGAACATAAGAGTGTCCATAAGTGCACGTGGCACCAGGACGCTCTAGGCCGCAGGTCGATGATTGATTTTGTAATCGTATCAGCAGACCTGTGACCATATGTTCTGGACACTCGGGTGAAGAGAGGGGCTGAGCTGTCAACTGATCACCACCTGGTGGTGAGTCGGATCAGGTGGTGAGGGAGGACGCTGGACAGACCCGGTGCACCTAAACGCGTAATGAGGGTGTGCTGGGAACACCTAGCAAAGGCCCCAGTCCGCGAGATCTTCAACGCACACCTCCGGCAGAGCTTCAACAGCATTCCGAGGGAGACTGGGGACATTGAGTCCGAATGGACCATGTTCAGCATCTCCATTGCCGAAGCTGCTGCATTGAGCTGTGGCCGCAAGGTGATTGGTGCCCTTCGTGGTGGTAACCCCCGAACCAAATGGTGGACACCAGAGGTGAAGGGAGCCACCAGGCTGAAGGAGGAGTCCTATCGGGCTTGGTTAGCGGCTTGGGCAGTGGCTGAAGCAAAAACTTGGGTGTGGGAGGAGTTTGGAGAGGCCATAGAAAAAGACTTTCGGACTGCCTCGAAGAAATTCTGGCAAACCGTCAGGCGTCTCAGGAGGGGAAAGCGGCGCTCTACCTGCACTGTGTATAGTGCTTGCGGAGCGCTGCTGACGTCGACTGAGAAAATTGTCAGGCGGTGGACGGAATACTTCGAGGACCTCCTTAATCCCACTGACACGTCTTCCGAGGAGGAAGCAGAGTCTGGGCATGAGGGGTATGACCCGCCAATTTCCAGGGGCGAGGTCACTGAGGCAGTTAAACAACTCCTTGGTGGCAGAGCCCCTGGTGTGGATGAGGTCCGCCCTGAGTTCCTGAAGGCTCTGGATCTTGTAGGGATGTCCTGGTTGACACGCCTCTACGCATGGAAGTTTGCCCAACCAGTATACATGTGTTTTGTGGACTTGGAGAAGGCATTCGACCGTGTCCCTCTGGGTGTCCTGTGGGAGGTGCTACGGGTGTATGGGGTGTCTGGCCCATTGCTACAGGCCATTCGATCCCTATACAACCGTTGCAAGAGCTTGGTTCGCATTGCCCGCAATAAGTTGGACTCGTTCCCGGTGGGTGATGGGCTCCGCCAGGGCTGCCCTTTGTCACAGATTCTGTTCATAATTTTTATGGACAGGATTTCTAGGTGTAGCAAAGTGACGGAGGGCTTCCACTTCGGTGGCCTCAGAATCTCATCTCTGCTTTTCACGGATGATGTGGTTCTGTTGGCTTCATCGGGTGATGGCCTCCAGCTTGCACTGGAACAGTTCGCAGTGTGAAGCAGCGGGAGTGAGGATTAGCACCTCCAAATCTGAGGCCATGGTTCTCAGCCAGAAAAGGGTGGAGTGCCCACTCTGGGTCGGGGATGAGTTCCTGCCCCAAGTGGAGGAGTTCAAGTATCTCGGGGTCTTGTTCGCGAGTGATGAGAGAAGGGAGCTGGAGATCGGCAGACAGATTGGTGCTGCGGTCGCAGTGATGCGGACGCTGCACCAGTCCGTCATGGTGAAGAGAGAGCTGAGTGTAAAAGCAAAGCTCTCAATTTACCGGTCAATCTACGTCCCTACCCTCACCTATGGCCATGAGCTGTGGGTAGTGACCGAAAGAACGAGATTGTGGATACAAGCGGAGGAAATGAGCTTCCTCCGAAGGGTGGCTGGCCTCTCCTTTAGAGATAGGGTGAGAAGTTCAGCCATCCGGGTGGAGCGCAGAGTAGAGCCGCTGCTCCCCCACATCGAAAGGAGCCAGCCGAGGTGGTTCGGGCATCTGACAAGGATGCCTCCTGGGCGCCTCTTGGGTGAGGTATTCTGGGCATGTCCCACTGGGAGGAGGCCCCAGGGCAGACCCAGGACACACTGGAGAGATTATATCTCTCGGCATGGCCTAGGAATGCCTTGGTGTTCCCCAGGATAAGCTGGCAGACGTGGCTGGGGAGAGGGAGGTCTGGGCTTCTCTGCTTAGGCTGCTGCCCTCACAATCCGGCCAAGGATAAAGCGGAAGAAGATGGATGGATGGATGGATGAATGGATATTCTTAGTATATGTGTAGCTATGGTTTAAATGCTACAAATACTTCATGAAATCAGAGAACAGAGAAACAAAGACAATAAAAGAATGATATATGATGATGTGGGTGTGGTCACTGCTGACCTCTAAACAAGTATACTCTTAAATCGAGTCCTTTCTGCCACTGATATTCTATTATTTGCCAGTGCGTTATTCTCACAGTTTTGCAACTTAAGCCTTTTTGTTGTTTTACTTTCTATCTTCAATGTAAAGATCTTTTTTAAAAAAAAAGGATCTTCACAGTATAACACGGAAAGGAGCTAACCTTTATCTTCCTCATTTTTATGCTGTCTTAATGTTGTAAAGTTGTTTTGTGTGACCACGATCGAAGAAAGTCTTGCAGTTTAAAAAAAGGAGAGAAAAAACAGTTAGGCTCGCATATTTAAAAGTCAAAGAGCAAAATAAAAGGGAAATTATTACTCACGTCTAAGCTTTTAGATATGACATAATTAAAATTAAAAAAAAGATAAATCTAATCACAGATGAAAATCAACATGTGACTGTGTCATTGTTTATTTAACAAAAACTTAGCCATAATGCATAACAGTTGGTCATCAGGATGTGTGAACACCTCTATACAGAGTAGATGTTTTGGCTGTGTGGAGCATTTGGGTGTGTGTTTACACAATACCAAGGAGGAAAGACATGAGCAGGGACTTTAAATAAGCAACTGTCACCATCCATCAATCTGGGAAGGTTTATAAGGTCATTTCCAAGTAGTTTGAAGTCCATAACTCTCCAATGATAAAGATTATTCGCATATCCCATAAAATTCATTACAAAGGCAGAGCAAACCCATATGGAAAAGAAATAGTAAAAACTTATATGTGATTACTCATGAAAGTGGCCACTTTCATGAGTAAATCATATAAGGCTTACATGATTTACTCATGAAAGTGGCCACTTTCTCATTACTTTCATACATTGTTTTAGTAAGTATCCAAAACATACAAGTTTCATTATATAATTTTTCAAGGGATCTTATATCTGTTTTCACTCTTATATGCTTTTCATACAAGTTTCACACAAGACACATACAAACTTTATAAGATTTATATATATCTTTTCCATATGGGAAGAGCTACACCTCAGACTCTACAGGCCTTAGTTAGCATGTTAAATGTAAAGTTCATGACAGTACAGTTAGAAAAAGACTGAACAATTCTAGTTTGTTTGGAAAAGCTACCAGGAGAAAGCCTTTTCTCAATAAAAAGAGCATGGCGTTTTGCAAAATTGCATCTGAAGAAACCACAAGATTTCTGGAATAATATCTTGAACAGATGAGACCAAAGTGAAGATGCTTGGCAGAATGCACAGCTCAGTTTTTGGTTATGAAACACAGCATATCAGCACAAACACCTCAAACCATCTATGGGCCATTATATTCTCATAAATATCATCCTAATTTGTCTGTTTTGCACTTTAAAAAAAATCTAAGAGCACTAGTTTACCCAACCCTGTTGTAAAACCTCAGTTGTGAGGGTGACAGCTGAACCATGGTCATCATGACAATCTCCTAGCAAGGACCGAAACTCCTACAATGCCCTGTCATTAAGAAAGCGTCTCCAAGGACAATGATGTCATCTCTCTGCCGTTAGATAAGAGCAACCTAGAAAGTCCCATCTGTGTGACCGTCAAAGGTCATTTTAATAAACTGGATGGGTGAGGTCTCTCATCAAAAAAGTATTCACGCTCGCACTTGTTGTCATGTTTTAGCTGTGCACAGTATACAGACATGCACTGAAATAAATAATCACGCTGCTTACTGCTTCCTTAGAAGAAATACAAATGTGTGTGTACAGATGTGAAATTTGAGTCACCAAAGTTACAACAAAATGCACAAAATGTCATTGCTAACAACTTTGCATCAGATGTGACATCTGCAAATATCTGTCTATGCACAAAGCTTGCAAGAGAGTGCAAGAGTGCTCTGTGAAAGACACATTAGGGGAAAAAAGTATTGTCACGCTTAAGAAATTATCTGGTTTAAATCTCCAGAGCTGCAATAATGTTTTTTTCAGACTACCGAGGTGTGTTGTTTCAGAGTGTCTGTGCGCCAGCAGCTGGATGTCATTACTAGCAATGCTTGTGCGTGTTCTTCTCAGCTCCCCTTTTGGCCTTTTGTAAGTGTTTGTGGTGCCAAAAGTTGATTCCCTGTGCACCGCTGCTCAACCAGAAGTTACCCACGCAAAATTAGTCCTGTGCCAAAACGGACAAGCTCCCCATCATTCACCCTAGTGACAGTCAGTGCAGTTTTTTGGGACTAATCACACTGGGGAAGGGTAGCTTTGGTGTCATTTAGACATCATGGGGTTCAAGTTAGTCAGCTGTCAGAAAGGTTACACATGGTGTATAAAATGCTAATTTTATGAGGGAGATTTTCACTTACTGACCACATTGTTTATGACCCTGGGAAGGTGGTGGTGATATACAAATAATTGAGTCTTTGAACATATGGTAAACAGACTGCTGCTTATGCAGCGCCTTTCTACTCAAAACTAGCATCATTCACTTTCATACAATTGCTTTTTTTTTCTGTACACAATAACCTAACCTTCACACAGTCATGATACATCTGGGGCAATGGCTTCCCCAAGCTCCTCCTGGCTCCTAAGGGTGACCCCTTAGGAGCCAACACCAGCACCCTTCAGCACCCTCTGAGCCACAACTACACAGAACCAAACACTACAGAAAAAGACTAAAATGTAAGGTTAATGTAATTGACTTCTTATTTCAAGAATTTCAGATGTTATTTGAGAGCTACACTATATTTCCAAAAGTATCCAGTCACCCATCCAGGTGCTCCAATCACTTCCATGGCCACAGGTGTATAAAATCAAGCCCAGAGGAATGCAGAGTGCATACAGTGGGGTCAGCAGATGCTAAGATGGAAAACGCACAGATGTTGCTAACTTTTCTCCCACTGAAAGCGTTACATCCAGATGAACAGAATCAACACTTGGGGATTTACTTCTCAGGAGTGACAAATCATGCTTCTCTGTCTGGAAATTCGATGGAAAAGTCTGGGTTTGGCAGTTGCCAGGTGAACGGTACTTGCCTGACTGCCTTGTGACAAGTGTAAAGCATGGTGGAGGGGGGATTATGGTGTTGGGTTGTTTTTCAGGACATGGGCTCAGCCCTCAAGTAAAAGGACCCAAGATGTTTTAGACAACTTCATGCTCTCAGCTTTTTGAGAACAATTTGGGGATGGTCCCTTCCTGTTCCACCATGACTGCATACCAGTGTACAAAGCAAGGGCCATACAGACATGGATGAGGGAGTTTGGTGTGGAAAAACTTGACTGGCCTGCACAGAGTCCTGACCTCAACATGAGCTGAGACAGTGAGCCAGCCTTTCCTGTACAACATCAGTGTCTGACATCACAAATGCTTTTCTGGAAGAAACACCTTCGTTCTGGATTATCAAAGTAATTGGGATTCATTACCTGGGGATCATGTATGATTTGACACTTTCAATATCAGCTAGCAAGAGTTAAGATTTTAGCAATTTAGTTTTACAGTATAACATTGAATTTATTCATTCATTCATTTAAATTAAATTCATTCATTTAAATTTAAATTAAGCCCTCAAACAACAAACCACAGAAATATTTTTAAAGTTCAGGTCACACTACTATAATTTCCTTTATACTAACCATGTGGGCAGGGCCAGTTAGGGCTAGTCGTGACTTATAGGTGCAAAAAGAGGGAGTGAAACCAGAGTTTGCGTGACTAGGATTTTTATCTGACAATGTGTGAAAGAGACACAGACACAGCAACTTGAGCACAAACATGTGCATGGCACGTGGGTTTATTTCTCTCTCATATCTGTACATATCCCTTTTTATTGCTATGGTCTAAAACCACAACTTTATCAACAGCAGTCAATGTCTGACACGAGGTTTCCATGTCTGTCTAGGCTGTGGGAAAGTGTCTGATGGAAACAACTATTTACACTCTAGTTATGCATGTGACAACACATCCTCAGTGTGAAAAAGGCAACATCTCATACAAGGTGATACTAACAGAAGCCACCGTGAGAACAGCATATGCTTTGCAATGTTATGGCCATGGTACACAAAACTCTGATAGATATTCAATATCGGTGTGCAAATCTGCATTTTAAGGTTATTCTTCAATATCACTAACACTTGGTCCTTTATGTAGTTATGGTCAAGTTTTCATTTTTCTGAAAGAAATGAATGAAAATCCAGCTTCCATCAGCCTGCTACAGTGTACTAGTAACCTCCATTCTCATGGTTTGGCTTGGTTTTCTGAGAAATTAATCCAAAAATATCTACAGAGTAGCTGCATAGAGTTGGGTGGGGTGAGGGGGTTGCAGAGGGAAACCTTCATAAAGTAGCATGAAGCCGCCTTTATTTACATTTCTGATGTAATAAACACTTTGAATGACTTTTAACCCGGAAACTGGGCCACTAACATCATGACTGTTCAGCAACTTGAGTCCCGCTGTCGTACCGCACTTAACAGTGGTTGTGGCTTTATGCTTGTAACTTTGTTTCTCACACACAACAGAAAAAGAAAGTTGCTCATTTCCCACAACAAGGGCTCACAGCGCAATATTCATAAAGGGGAAACCACGACTGATATCACACGCCTCTGTCGCCACACCTGCGCTCAGTTTGTGTCTTTTCCTGTATTATGAGCTCTTTTTTGATAACTTGATTTTGATCTAGACTCTATTTAATTAGAGATCAGTGATTTTACAAACAAATACCACTCTTTTAACTTTAAAGGTCATAAAAGTTTGAATGGTATTGTATAGTATCACCTTTTTATCTTAAACACATTTAGATATGGCTTTTTAAAACCACATTACTCTGCCATCTTTGCAATCCCTCTCAGGCTCTAACCTTGGGACCATGCCCCAGGACACCCTCGGTTTGTGTTAAGGCCTGAATGTTTACAATGTCCTGGCCCTGCCGACAAACACAAAAGCAGCGGGAGTCATCTCTGCAACAGACTAAAATTGGGCTTGCACAGCAGAGCAAACACAGCTGCTCAAAGAAACAGTGCATACAAACTCAACTGAGCACTGAAACAGAAAGTCGAGGAGAGGCGATACGTGTTTAACCAGTTTATCATCTTAACTAATAAACAGTGTATCAAGCAGAGCAATAAAGCGACATTCCAAATGGGTTTCTTATTCTCACATTGTGATACACATTATGGTGGCCTTTCAGTACACAAAGAAAGACACTAAACACCTGTGTGGTTATACAGAAAATGTGCTCTTATTTACACAGTGGATAAAATATTCACAGCAGAGTTGAAAAAGTGACAAGAACATTTGAAAGACTTTCACACTAAAAAGAATGTAAAACCCTCAATCACTAGTTTTATTATTATTATTATCATCATCTGCCCCATTTGCTTGAGAATTAGTCACAGTGTGACACAGTCCATCAAGCGCGGTGCTTTCCCCACTGAGTAAAAACCCAGATGTTGTTTCCTCTGGAGAAAGGCCAAACTACTGTGTCTCCACTGACACAAACCAGAGCCTATGATGTGTTATATGACTGTCAACATCAGGGCCAGTGGTTGGACCATTCTGATGTTGTCTGGTAGGTTACAGTAAAACGGCTCTTTCATTTGGAGATCATAACAAAGCTGTTTTTTCCAGGAAGCTCTTATAGACAAGTCTTGCATGGAGAGATATGCCAGTTGCCCCTTATGTAAAGAGACTGTAGCTACAGTATAGTGCTTGTGTGTCACATTTAAGTCTGCTTAAAACTAAACATTCCTTGACTATGTCTTTATCGATGTATTAATGTGGAAACCTGAATCAGCTTTGTTTTAAATGCATGGTGCTTCCATTGTTACATAAGCTGTGTCATGGTTTGCTGAGGCAAAACAAAACAGGAGCACCAGAAAGACAAAAAACAAAACACAAGTCCAGCACCAAAAAAACCCCCAATGAAACGAAATACACCATAGCCCAAGAAAAATGGAGTCCAAAACAGAAGAGTTCAGGGGGCCGGCCAGGGGGCCGACAGCACAGGAGTCCAAACAGTTCAGGGGGCCGACCGTGCGGACGGCAACGGCGGCGACGTGGAAACAGTCCGGGAGGCCGACCGTACGGACGGCAACGGCGCCGAAGTGGACACAGTTCAGGGGGCCGACCGTGCGGAAGGCAACGGTGGAGACTCAGGTGAAGGGAGTCTGGGGGCCGCCCACGACGGCGATGGCGCCTGGCCAGTGGCCTAAAAAGTGGCCGTTTAGCTGCAGACCCAAACGAGGCTGGGCCAGGCGAGGCTGAAGACATGGAGGCTGGGCCAGGCGAGGTTGAAGACACGGAGGCTGGGCCAGGCGAGGCTGAAGACACGGAGGCTGGGCCAGGCGAGGCTGACGGCTGCGAGGCTGAGCCTGGCGAGGCTGACGGCTCTGGAGCTGGACCAGACGAGGCTGACGGCTCTGAAGCTGGACCAGACGAGGCTGACGGCTCTGAAGCTGGACCAGACGAGGCTGAAGACTCTGAAGCCGGAGACGGAGGCACTGCAGGCGGCGGCGTGGAAGCCGGAGACGGAGGGGATGCAGGCGGCGGCGTGGAAGCCGGAGATGGAGGCGCTGCAGGCGGCGGCGTGGAAGCGGCAGCGCTGCAGACTGGACGGATCCCTTTGACCCTCCAGCGACGACAGGAGATGAAGGCCGGAGCGGTCCTACGGACCCTCCAGCAGAAGTCATCACTAAGCCAGCAGTCATGGAGGCCACTAGCTGACACAAAGGCGACTGGCAATGCACTGAGCACTGGCTCTGCCCAGGCAACGCTGACATGGTGCAGTTCTCAGGTGGCTGCTTAAACGTCAGGGGTCCAGAATCAGCTGGGGACTGAGACCTAGCCTCTGGGGAAGCCCTGGAGCGGCAAACTGTGCCAATGGCGGCTAAACTATGAAAAGCACCTTGAGTTGAAATTAGACTTTCTCGCTGCATGGAGTGAATGAGTGAAACTGGTAATACTGCAGCCTGAACTGCAGGTGACACTGGAGGCGCAGGGGCCTGAACTGCAGGTGACACTGGAGGCGCAGGGGCCTGAACTGCAGGTGACACTGGAGGCGCAGGGGCCTGAACTGCAGGTGACACTGGAGGCGCAGGGGCCTGAACTGCAGGTGACACTGGAGGCGCAGGGGCCTGAACTGAAGGTGACACTGGAGGCTCTGGAGACTGAACTGAAGGTGACACTGGAGGCTCTGGAGACTGAACTGAAGGTGACACTGGAGGCTCTGGAGACTGAACTGAAGGTGACACTGGAGGCTCTGGAGACTGAACTGAAGGTGACACTGGAGGCTCTGGAGACTGAACTGAAAGTGACACTGGAGGCTCTGGAGACTGAACTGAGCTGAGAGTGGCTGCTGAGCAGCTAACTGAGCTGAGAGTGGCTGCTGAGCAGGTGATATGCTGTTCACAATATCATCTGCCGCACAGAACACCGCCCCTGAATGAACAGTCACACAGTCCGAAAACAGAAAAGAGTCCTCACTCACCACAGCCGGCGAATTAGAAGCCCGAACGTCCGGCTGTGGGGTGGCGCGCCGCCGGCGCAATCGCCGTTTCCTCCCTGCAGACGGCTCTGACGGTCCGGGCAAGATCACATCTGGCGGGTCGGGCAGCGAGGCAGGAGTGGCTGAGAGAAGGTGAGGTGTGTGCCGGAGAAAAGCCTGCATGGTCGGAGGAAGCGACTTTAGAAGCCATGGCAGGCCGGAAAAGAGCCGTTGTAGCCGGTTTTCAACGGTGCGGCGAAGCTCGTACGGAGGATTCTCCAACCACAGCCCGAGGAGGATCTCCACATTGTAGCTGATGTCATCCTGGAGCTCCTCGGACGGATTGAGTGCCGCAGGGTCCATGCTGGCTGGTTCGTACTGTCACGGTTTGCCGGGGCAAGCCGTGTGGAATTATTTAGGACCAGGACGCGGCAGCTCTGGTGCAGGTGAGTATTTATTAACGAAGGAAATACAAACAACAAAGGCACTGGGAACATGAAACTGGAACCTAAACTGGGTAAAACTAACAAAACAAACCAGAAACGAAGATGCAGGGAGGTCCGGGGAAATACACATGGAGAGATGCAGGGAGACCGAGGGGAAACAACACAGACGAACCAGCAACGACTAAGACAGAAGACAAGACTTAAAAACACTCAGAGAACACAGGGAGATCACACACAGGTGGGGGACACAGCTGGGAGTGATTAACGTGACGAGACTAGGGAGGCAAACTGAAAACACTCACATAAGACGCAGACCTTCAAAATAAAACAGGAAACACATACACCCAATGACACAACGCAAAAACTTCACACAGACTCGGGAACACATAGGAACATGAAAACAAAACCCAGAATAATAATAACTACTAAAACATAAACACGGAGTCACAAACTCCGGAACATGACAAGCTGTTGCCAGAAATATGCAGTTTGACTTAGTAAGTTGTTCCCAAAGGTCACATCGACTATGTAAACCAACTTTGAAATGAAAGAACTCAAACTGAAAACATGTTTGAAAATGCTTTTTAAGTATGCACCAACATAACGCCTTTAGAGTAAAAGATTTACACCTAGTAAGTAAATACAGACAATTTCAACACCCCCGATGTGGGTTTGAAAATAAGCCCGAGGACACATCAGAGACCTCTTCATATATTCTGTCTGTTCCTAAGCTCATACAAGAGATCATCCAGCTTTTTTTTTTTTTTTTTTAAATAGCTTTCAGTTCAAAAATCAGCATCTTTGAGATATGCTGGTGTAATTTGCACATGACTGAAGGCACATTAATGCTTATTTTCTCCTTCCCTTAAGTTCAAAATTAGCATATACTTTTATAAACTTAAAAAAAAAAGGCAAAAAAGTTCTAAAATATGATATTTTGTCTTTATTCAATTTTCAATTGGGGTTTAAATCCCAAAGTCAACCTTTCTGTCAATTCTGCCATCGTTCCACGATATAAATAGAACCTGACTCTCACTCTCTGTAGTGTGCAAAGGCATGACTTAAGAAAATTAAAAGATATAAGCATATAGATCGGGTGTGGCTCCTAAGTGTAGTGGTTAACACACTTTCATAACATTCAAAACATCTTGTAGCCAGGAGGTGACAATTTCCTGGGAGGTTTGCACCAAGAAGGGAGTCCAGTGTAAAAATCTGCCAAATCTTCAACTTTTTAATTTGAATTTTGTCCCTGCTTTTTGACAATTGTATTTTTAGAAGTACATGCTTCAGTATCTACTGCTGTGAAATTAAAAGAGGTCCATTGCTTTTTTCAGACATTCAAAGTGGATAAAGCCTCAAAAACGGGTCATTTTAGCTCTTTGCTAGTTTGCCAGGCAATATGATGACATCATATCAAACTTTTGGTGATATAAACCAGATGTAACTGTCAGGAAATTAAAACAATATGACGCTTTCATAAGGGGTTATAGGTGCATAAATGCTAAAAATGGGCTGTTTTAGCCTGGTTGCTAGGTAACATGATGATATGATAAGATGTGATCTAGATAAGAACTTTAAGGAGCCTGAAAAGTGCATGCTGAACTTCTGCTTGTATTTTAGGAGGCGTCTTACAGACAGGCAGGGATCTGGTGGAGATTTATATGGCAATTTTCAAAATAATAGTCACTCTTGCTATCAGCACAGCACATCACGATGGTGCATCGTTTCCCTATTTTTAAGGTTTCCATATAACATCTCACAGCCTTCATTTCTCTTTATATGTCACAGTATTGTCTCGACTTTATCTGAGGAAGTCCAACACACAACTGTTCTGTCACTGTTTCCTTCCTCACCTCCCCTCAGTGCAGCCGCACGCCGTCCTTTCCGTCAGATAGAGAAAGGCCCTCACAGTGGCAGGCCGCATGCACAACATGATAGAAAGCTTCAGGCAGAGCCCTCCGTGTAAACAAGCGTGAACAATAAACCAGCATGGCGACTCTATCAACTCCTTTCCTTCCCTCTGCTCTCACCCTGTCTTCTGAGGGCATTAGATCATAGCCGACACCTATCAAAGCTACTACAGGGTGCTTGGACCTGTTGTGCCTTTAATGATACATAATTAAATGTTGCCATAGTGATATGATGTAATGCTATGCTTGTTTTACTTGATCTTGAGCTCATTGTACTTTCTTGTGTAATGTTAGCCAGAGCCTCTTCATGTGTAGCCTCATAGGTATTTTCCACGTGCACTCTGTAAAGTCATAAAGGCATTATATAATTTTTAGTATGCATTTAAGAACTAAAAAAAAGAAAAGTCCAGTGTCTTGTGAGAGTTTATCGGGATAATGTTACACTTGTGTCTCTTAGCTTGTCTGTTCATGTCAGAGTGCCAGGTTCAGGTCATATAATGGTTCAGGAAGGGGAGTAAAAAAAAAAACTGATGCAAAGGCCATTGTCTGATAAGAGTCTCTGGAGACAGTGTAGGTTTCTCTCTCACCGATGCTGCTGACTGAAATGGAAAATCAGCACTGCTGCTCTTTGGGGGTGTTGAAATGTCAAGAGAACAGATGTGACAAGTGTTGCAGAGAAGAAAAAAAAAGGATCTGCCTGCTCAACTTGAAGCCAACTTAAGGTGCAAACAAGAAAGTTTATGTTTGCATTGAATTAAATGAATAAATTACTAGTGAGTTGGTTTCGTGTACACAAAGCATGGCTTTTGGGTGTAGATGTTTACATAAATGCTAACATATGTTACAGCTTTTCATTTTTCACAAAAAGACCAGGAGAGCTTTCCAAGGAATAAACGTGTAATAATCAGATCAGATACGAATGTTTCTCTTTCTAACCACAGTTTATGTTCTTCAAGGTTACAGTGTTATTTGTAATGGAAACTAACCAAGATCAGCAGCTAATCTGTGCGCAACAGACATTATATGAACACTTATTCTGGAATTTCTGGAGAAGGTATTGCTCTGCTTGTTTTTGCTTTTATGTAATAAAAATAATCTGGCCCTCTTCAAAATAGGTAAATACAACCTTAGATGAACAACAATGCATGCCATATTACACCGTGTCATTATTTATTTAAGAGAAACTAGGCAAAAAGCAGAAGCAGTGTGTGGAAAACTATGTGTACCCTAGTTGTTTCCATAGGAATTAAGAGGGAAGATAGAAGCACTTGATTAAGTGATCATCAGCAAGTTTGAGCACCTCTAAAAAAGTCTCTATAAAAGCTGCTTTCTCACCCGTAAGGTGAGATTGTGCAATGCTCCGAAAACCTGACAAAAATCCTGAGCTACATCTCAGACTCTGCAGGCTCAGCTAGCATGTTTAGTGTTAAAGATCACGACAGGACAATTAGAAGAAGACTGAACAAGTGTGGCTTTTGTATGTATGTTTAAATGCTCTCTGTCAAACATTCACACATCAGGGTTTAGCTAAAGTACACTTTGGCACACAGACTTGGACAACTAGGGATTGAACCAAAAACCTTCCAAACAGTACACGACTTGCTCTACCTCCTGACCCACAGCAACTCCATATAGGAGTAGGGTGTATTTAGCTTTTCTACGACCTGCTAAAGATCAGATCATTTTTATGATGTGCTTATTTCTTCCCAGAGTATTTGTTAAATCTGGAATAGTCATTGTGAGATTTAAGGTCTGTTCATTACTCCTTGCTGGCACTGTGCAGTTCCAGGCTTGCATATCTTAGGAAATACATATAGATCAGCAGTGACATGGTATTAAATGAAACAGAGAGGTCAGCGAGACAGATTTCTGTCCTCTCTCCGACACTGTGAAGATACATTTTTAAATATTAGGACACTTCTTTGGGGTTTTCTGCTGCAATAGTGATCCGTACAGCTGGAGTAGTGTTGTGTGTCCTGTTTGATGCTTCCCATATGTATTATCTTGGCTATGCTTTTTTTCCAGGCCACAAAATCTGTGGAGAATATTACACTGTTCAGTAATAATCAGGTGGGTAAACACAAGCAAATATGATTTTTAAGACAGCAGACAAATAAGCAGCAACAAGAGCCAGTGCATGCCTTTCCCCCTGCCAGGAAAACAAAGACAGTGATCACACTATCTGTGTCATGAAGGCAAAACATTAGTGCTCATTTCCTATAATTTTCTGTTTCGGTGAGCAGCTATCACGCTGTATAAAAGCAAAGAAATTGCAAAACAGAAAGAGAGAGCCCTTACTCTCGGCTTCCAAATCAAAGAGCCCCTCTGACTGAGTGCACATCCATACAGCCAAATCTCTGAGTTGGTGAACTCAGTGAACTACCTCCTGCTAATTTAAAGAGACAGGTTCCTCATCATCGGTAAATCTTCCCATTAAGTGCCTCCAGTTGGAATACCAGCACACACATGTGCTCTCTCTTGTAAGTGTTCTCTTAAAGCACATTGTTTCCAGCTGATCCCCTCCCCTCTTCTCAGAGCTGGGCAATGCCAAAAGTTCCCCTCGCAGGCCCGTTCTTACTGGGCTTGTTTGGGGACATCTGCTGCCATGTCCAAATATTGTTTTTGGCTGAGCCGCTCGCTGCCTCTGCTGCGAGAGAATAGAGCTGTGAACTATTTTTACCTCAGCGGGATCGACTGTGTTAACATACAAAACAATGCTTCTCTCCCTCTCAGTCTTCCAGCTGCAGAGCAGGGCAGCGACGGCTGGAGAGTGCGAGCTCATGTTCAGGTGGCGAGTGGGTATTAATAACAGTATGCGTGACCTTTTAACCTCTTTCTACTCTCTCTGGTTTTGACTTGCGCTCACCGAGTTTTCGGGCACTTCGGCAAAAAGAAAGCAGAGTAACGGCGTTGGGTGGAGGGGGTTCGGAACTGACTCAATGTCTTGTTTAACTCGAAACTGAATGACCTACATTGGCAGTGAAACGTGTCCATGAGCAGCTGAGGTTCAAGTAAGGACAATAACCGAAATGTACACATGTATACATAATTTTCTTTAACTTATGACAGAATAAGCATCGTGACACTCCTCTACCAAATGACTTCCATCAAAAATTAGGCTTATTATTTATAAGCACCATGCATTGGTTTGAAGAGAGTTACCCAGTTAGTTCTTTCAGACACTTCAGTTTGGCATTAAACAATGAGTGTCTGACTCAATTTCTTTTTGGGATTACAGTGGACTCCTTTAGGCCCCACTTAATGCAGAGACCTTAGATGTTTCGGGGCACTCAGAGGAAATTATTCTTGGGCTAAGTGAAATGAAAACACTGGAATAGGAAGGATCTGTGTTTTAACTGGAGGATATAACGACTCGTTTGTCCTTCACATCATATTCCAGTATTAATAGATCTCTTCTGGTCCAGACGGCAATGGAGGAAAGCTACAGAGTACAAAAATAACAATTAAGTCAAGGGGGGAAAAAAGGAAAACTAAACACAAAGATATTCATGATGGTAAAGGCGAGAACAGGCACAATTTTAAAATGCTATCTGTGTTTCAGAGACTTACAGATTAGTGTTTTCAGTTTAACATCTTTATGGGTGTTAATGTCTCTTTTATTCAGATGCAATATCTCAAACATGACTGACCTGATCTGACCCCATTCAGACTGATAGCAGCTTACTGCAATATGTTAAAAAATCGTATCATGAATGAAATATTGTGACAATATCATATCATGGGGTGTCTGAGGATTCCCACCTCTGTTGGGTATGTGAAGGAATTGAGCTCAAACATGCAGCATACACTTGTTAGTTGGTGAGGTTGAATCACATTGTCATCCTAAAAAGGAGTTTCTCATAAGATTTGATAATGCTTGTCATTACTGTTTGGTCACCTATTACAGATGCAATATATATTGGATGTATTGCATTGTATTGTATCACTTTGCATTATGTTCTACTGTGTCATATTTTATTGCGTTTTACTGTTTTATTTATTATTTCAAACACATTTGTATATTACAGCTGTAAAAATCATTATTCTATAAACACAGAAGCTACAATAATTGTTCTTTTCCTCTGTTCGAGTTTGCATTGCATGTACGCATATATGCAGCAAGAAGCATTTGTCCCTTGTTGCATGAAGCACACCTTCACAGGAGAAGTGTAATTCAGTTAAATTGCCTCAAGGTGGTTTATACTGTAAGGTAAAGACCCTGAAATATTAGAAATGACTCCCTAAAATCATACAGCCCTGTATGAGCAAGAACTTGGAAACAGTGGGAAGGAAAAGCTCAATTTTAACAGGAAGAAACAGGCCGGGGGAAGGGCAGCCAGCTGCCCCAACAAGCTGGGGATGAGGGTAAAGAGAAGAGAACATTTCTGGTCTCTAAGTTCGAACTAAGTTGATCCTAATGGCATCCCAATGAGCTACTGCGTTTTTTCTGAAATGACAAAATATGACATTTTACAACAATCTTCGCTAAATAGTATTGACAATGTGAAGGAAACAGACCTAAACGTGTAAAACAAAAACTTATAGAAAATGAAAAGATAATGTTTTTTAAATACACTAACCTTAAGCACATATAGGCCTGGTATATTTGGAGTACGGGCCAAAGCACTACACCATAAATTCAAGAAAAGCAATTTGTGGCTTTTGTTTACCCAGCAATAAGTCACTTAGTCAGTTCCTTTGTTCTTACCCCATACTCCATCATTTCCACAAAGCTTATTGCTACAAATATCTCCATGCAGAGCTTGAAAGTAACATAAAAGTCCCTGCTTTATGTCTATGGGAACACACATACATAACTGGTTTGGTCTTTTACAAAAGCGACTTTATCACACCTATGATTCAAAGGTTGACTGAATGTTAGCTATTGTTACCATTCAGTACGCTCTTCGTACACAGTTAGTAACTGATTGCAAAGCGCATTATGTTACTGAGTCAGTATGCCACTGTGCAAACTGATACTGCTTCTCTGGAAGTATTCCTGGTTGTTTGCCAAGTCAATAAACAGGATTATAAGAGCTTGACACTGAGCCAGCAGTCCGACCGTGATAAACAAAACTTTTTTAGAAAGGGACAACCAGGAGTTTAGATGACATCAGAGAGTGGAGACCGATTATGCCATTGTAATCAACAGACAACAAAACAGGGGGAATAAACCCAACAACCCCCAAGTACATTTGATAAGTGATCATGTAAAGTATGATTTGAATATTCTTAGAAAAAGATGCTGACGTCCAGTGTGATTTCATAGTAAGCAAAACTCAAAATGATCCTCATTGGCTTTCCATCACAATGAAGTCTTTGTGATGGTAGTTAGGCTGAGATCAGGTGAAGTGACAGCATCACAAGGCTCTCTTCTGTGTCTTTTTGTTATTGGAATTTTTATAACGTTGTAATGCAGATTTACAAAGTAATGTAATGAAGAATTATGCAAGTTTAATGGGGAGAAAATAAATATTTTTCTGTATCACTATCTGCTTTCCAAGAACATTGTTTGCTCTATGTTAGCTGACGCTTTTTTCGTGTCAACATAGATGTTCTTGTTTTAATAGAGTTTAATTCTAAATAAATAAATAAAAGCTTTTATGAGATCATTTATCGCACACCATTAAGACAAGCTTTTCTAAAACTCCCACTGTACACTGCAGTCCCTGGCACACATAAAACAGTGGAGCTAGTCTTAAGAATAGGTGCATCTGTGAAGACAATTAACCTCGGGAATATGATTTCTTAACAGCAGGTTCTATTTATTACTAAACCTGTGTTGTGGTGGGTATTATACTTTGTTACTTTCAGGCTAACTGTTAGCATCCATTTTTATTTATTTATTTTTGTAAATTGAAAACAATGTGTTCTCCCTAAAAATTTCTAACAGACATTGCTGGTGTGTTTATATTAGCCTAACAATACCAGTGTAGCTAGCCTTGGCATGGTGGTTCAGTATAAAAGATGGACATAGATACGTTCTTGTAGAGAACCAGTTCACCGTAGTCCAGTTCCTTGGATCCTGCTTATCGGTTCCACTTGGGTCTTGGCATCTGGGCCTGAAACGTGGCGCCAAAGCTGAATGGAATTAAGCCTGTTCTCTATTTAATGTCCACCAGACGGCGACTCTCGGGTGACAAAAATGAGGGGCTGCTCATTTCTTTCTAAGTGAGCAAACGTACAAATTCAGCAGGTTTGAATCCTGGTTTGTTCTGTCGGACAGTTCAAGTGTGCTTGAACTACAAAGCTGCGATGTATCGTTGGTGGTAGTGGTTGGGTGTTAGGGTTGTTGTAGCTAAGAAGGTAGAGCATGTCAGCTACTAATTGGAAAGTTGGTGGTTGGATCCCTGGCTGCTCAAGTCTGCAGGCCAAATATCCTTGGGGAGGATACTAACCCTGAGTTTCTCTGTTAGATAGAAAGCACTTAAGTATACAAAAATGGTGCATCATTGGTCTGTGCTGTATTGTGTGACTTAATAGTCTATAATAAATTATATTTTTATGCAATATTCTTTTAAGAAACTTTCACACCAATAAAGCACACTTTGGACTGTACTGGACTGACTGTGTGTGTTATAGAAACTTTTTATTGAATGGTTAAAAGTGGCTTGTGGTCTAAAGCACTGTGTGTGCTCAGTAAGACTAGAAAAAAAACACTATTGGGTCCATTAATATATCTCAATGCTAACCCCCAACTACCCTCAACCTCATAAATCCTCTTTGTTATAGATGCCTGAACTCTAATTGATTATACTACCTAGAAGAGGAGCTATACAGATTTAAAAGCGTTTATAACATTTTAAATCTTCTCTGGTGTCTCAGTGTGTTTGCTTTGGAGAATTCAATGAGCATTTAGAGATTTAGCCTTAGCACGCAAATAGTTTTTGTTAGATACTAGCATCAATTTTAAGTTGAAAAGCATATCTTGCTGTGGCTCACTCTCTTCCTTCCCCAATTCTGAATCAGATTCTACTCTGTGATTCTACTCGCTGTGATTTTCAGCGTGACTATATAATACTGAATGATCATTTTTATTGCATATTGCCATCCCTTTGTCCAAGAGATACAGGGAAAACGAGCAAGAACGAGACTCTTCAGCTGACAGAAAGCGTTTGGCCGTGCTGCAGCTCTTCTCATCTGTTTTAAATTAGAGAGCAGTCACCACAATATAAATACCCTGTTATCATGAAGTAGTTTAGCCTCCCCCGATACAGCCCTGAGATGACAGAGACAACAACGGACGCCCAATACACCAAGTCCCCCTGGGGGCATGTCACGACTCGAGGACTGCATTTAACTTTTATTACCCAAGGAGATGAATTGGCTGCTCCCCACCCTTATTTGGGAGTGTGGTGTGTGTATACGAAGGGTTGCGGTTCTAAAGTAAAGGCAGCATGGCTCAGTCAGAGTGGAGCCAGGTAACTGAGCAGGGCTCCAGTGTGAAGTACACTCGGAGACATCATGACTCATGTCTTATTTTGTTGTTTAAGATTTTCTTTCTTTTTCTTTCTTTTTTTTTGGCCTAGTGTCAGAGAAAGCTGCAAGGCGAGATGGTTTAAATGAAAATATACAGAGACCCTAAAATCCCATAATCTGGCATACAAGGTATTTATCTTGTGTGTTCAAGCAGTTCATTATTAAGAAAAACTACTTAATTTACTACAAATTTAAATGCATCTCAAACACATTGTGACATAACCCAAACCTGGATACGCAGTAGGAGATGAATGAACACAAGATAAAAGATATGGTCTTGCAAGAGTGAAAATAAAGAGCTGCATATGGTATAAAATGTGCAATGACATAAATCAAAACAGCTACTTTGTGAATCAGTATCATAGTTAACAACCAATACCAGTAGACCAGCATACCTCAATAGCATCATTTGCCAAGAAGCAGGTTGGCGTTATGGGTAGGTGTTGGAAAGCATTAATGACTGTATGGTAGCACATACAAAATTTGCTGCTATTTTGTAGACAGTTGTCGACAGTTGGCTAAATCCACAAAAAGCAGAAAATCTTAGAGAAGCCCCCACCCCCGACCCCACCCAAAAAATCCATGACAGCAGCACAGATCAGATGATTCTCTTATTCTGAGGTGAGTCATTTTTCCCCATTTTCCCATACCCTACTGCACCAGCATTGTCTCATCTGCAATGGATTAGCAAGCCAGAGAGCGTGGACTATGGTGTGATTTGGATCTTAGATGTGTGTGAACAAATTTGGTGCCAGTAAATTACTTTCGGATCCATTTTGCCCTAAAATGTGGAGTAGCTGTAAAAACTGAATGCATTGAATTAAGATGACTGTTGTTGTGCATTGAACTGTTTCCCTGACGCAACTGCAAGAAACAGAGAGTACTCAAAAGGTGATAATTGAAGTGTCATCACTCTGTGATACATGTCAAGAGAATGCTCTGCGGATTCATAAACTGCAAAGTTATAAAAAGCTCTGTCCTCAATTTCTCTTGGTTCACATCAGCACATCAAAGCATTAAACGACTGAAGAAGAGTGATGGAAACATGGTTTTATTATAAAATGGAATTTATGTGCTTATGTAAAATGAGTGCAAATCATAAAGTACTGTGTAAAAGTCTTCAGCCACCTCTCTTTTCTTTATGTTTTGAAATGTGCCAACTTGAATGGAAACGTGGCTTAAAAGGCAAAAAGACAGCGAAGGTTCTTCAAAACAGCTTGAACTCTCTTAGACAAGCTTTTCTATAATTTCTTAAAGTCGTCTTCAGGAATAGTTCTCCAGGCTTCTCCAGACATTCCTAAAGACATATGGTTTTGCATTGTGGATCAAAATCCAATCAGTTTTGACAAGTTCCCCAACACAACTGGCTGAAAAGCAGCCCCAAACCAAAACAGAACCTCCCCTGTGTTTTACAAAGGGCTGCGGACTGTAATACCTCTCTACTGACTCCATACTTACAAAGATTTGAACCAAAAATTGCTATATTTGTATTTATCACCCTTTAGGACCTTTTCGCACTTTTGTTCAGTCTGGTTCTTGTGCAATTTGGCTTACCTCAGCCTTAGGAATGGCTTCTTTCCTCACTGAGAACATGTCTGATGAGGTTTTGAAAAACAGAACATGAATCTCAGGTTCTATGTCAGGTATTGGCTTTCTCCTATTCTTAAGCACATGACTTTCATATACTGTTCATCTGTTATTTCATTTAGGCTTGCCACTTCTTCGTTTTCCTCAATTTCTTCCTCAAAACTCAAAGTTTTTTAGTTTTTGGCTAATGGCACTTTCATAATCACCTTGTTACTGCAAAAAATGCTGTTTTATGCCTGCCAAATGTTACCGTCTTTGGATCCAACTAAAGAAATGAGAACAAACTGTGTTTTTGCAACAGGCTGATTGTAACAAAGTGCCTAAAGATACCATTTAAGATTCTTTCTTTGCTAAGTTGTCAGTTATAGACACAACATTGGTTCATAACTAGGTGCCTTTTTTGTGGATAAATGATTTTTAGGTCAGATTAAACTGGCTTAACAAACAAAAGCATTCATCTGACAATGGTCAGGTACAAGGACTGGACTGAAAATGAGCGAAAAAGCAGCCAGTGCTTAAAGAAAAAATTGGAAAGCCTTGCATAAAAGCTGGAGCACTGTTGCTCAAGACCACAAAAAATTACAAGAAAGTCTGGTTCATTGGCAGCAAAATATAAAGAAATGAGAAGTGGCTCAATACTTTTACACAGCACTAAATATAGATAAGATTAATGCAAAGAAAGTCCACGAGCAAACCCCAAATCTTCCCGTTGAGGCAATCTCGTGTTTCTCAGGCTACAGATAGACACCAAAGGGTTAATGTCTAGTGCTCCCAGGCAGAAAGCCAGAAGTAAACAAAAAGAGCCAGAGCCAGGCACTGGAGCTTCTCTTGCTGCTGAAGTTGAGGCGTGACCCTTGAGATAGGCACCGAGTTATCATGAGGGCGTCTCTAAACGTGAGTGGCCAGGAGAACAGAGAAGTCTTTGTCAGGGCTGTTTGTAAAAAAAAAAAAAAAAAGAACTGCTGAGCCTAGCAGACACCCCCACCCCCTCCACCACCACCCTCTGCACATATCTACCCCTCCCATCCTACCTCCATTTTTTTCTTTAACTCCTTCTCCCAGAAGTCATACACACACTTGTCTGTATTTACCAGCAGTCCCAGGAGACAAGGCTTCCACTCCAGCTGGTGAGAGGTTGAGGAGCAGAGCACAAGGTCTGTTTTGTCCTAAAGAACCCAAAACTGTGCAGTTGCCACAGTGAAAATTTGCCCAAAGATGCCTTAGAGGTTGTTTACTGTCAGGACAAGATGAAAATGTTTCACCGAATCATGAAATCAAATTACTCTGAAATGAGAACGAAAACACGTCAGCAGGCCTATATGGAACAATTTGGTGTCCTTTGAGAATCATAACCAGCGTGGCGTAATTTTCTTTTTTGTCTCGTAATGTTCTCAGATGTCTCGCTCTGTGCGAACTGAGGACGAGCAGTCTGCCTGTGAGTGATTTGTGTTGCGTGCTTGCGTTCGAACGCACGCTCACTCTCACTTACCTCAACATGCTGTTTGCAAAAAGAAGAAGTAGGCACATGTTTTCTATCTGAGAAGTACAGAGAAATTCCCCAAACCTATATCTGCTTTTTTTATTACCTTAGAACATCAGCTCATGTCAGCTCACCCCACGGCACAACGCTGCAAAGAGTTAATATGAGGAAATGGGAATACTCTCAGTTTTCCCGAGGCCATCTGTTTCAGCAACACCCAACTCCACACACATATCCATGCACTCCTCTAACCTTCTGTGGTGCCCCTGTCTACACAAAGCACCTGCCTGGGGGAGATTGCTTTAGAAACCCGGTGACAGAAAAGTGGATCACAGTTTATATAAGGTTGAACCTTCCCTTCCCCAAGGGAAAAGCATTTATATTGGAAAAAAATAGTAGTGGTGAGCTCCATCGGTGCCTTCAGGTCTTATGAAATGCTTCTATTTTTCATGCTAAATTAGTAAGTGACTTAGGGACATTCAGTGGGGTCAGGGGGGTGGGGTCAGTCACAGAAGAGGTTTTTATGCAGGGATACAAGTTTTTTCAGATTGTTACTAATTGTGGTAGCAGAAGCTTGTGAAGTGATGCACACATGACTAATTACACAGCTTACAATGTGTTTTTATAAATGCAACCATTGTATCTTTAAGGATGCCAATTCAGGTCTACTGGCTAATCCAGCACTTTGATCCAGCACTGAATTAAATTATCTGAAGAATTGCTGGACAGACTGAGAATTGCTGCAGACATTCTTTGTCCCCAGCGATTAACTCTAATAACTTTAGTCATTCCCAGACCTTTTAGACAAAACCACACAACTGTCCAAGTGTTCTCTTTTCTCTCTAAAAACACTTTAGCTAACGAAATGACACACCACATATATTCATGTTTACTGGATATTGACTCCTACGGATGCTGGTGGTGTAGTGACTTGATTGAATTGAATGGACTGCAGTGATGTGTATTTATTGACACTACTGACCATTGCATTAACTGTTTTGTAATTACAGACAGCTTTATACACAGGTATCCATTTGCAGAAGTTTAAAAGTAACTGAACAACTGACTGTTTAGCAGTTTCGTGACCATGTTCCTTTGTTATTTTATGACAAATTAGGCAGAAATCTGAAGTTGTCATGGTCCTGGGTCGTGCGACCCAGTGTTTTGTGTTTAGTCTATTTTGATGTTTATTGTTTGTTTGTAATTATATTACCCTTGTATTAAGCCTCCCTTGCCCTTCATGTGTTTATGTCTGTGTGTCTTGTGTTGTCAAGTTCATGCTGTCGCTTCTGTCATCTTCCCCTGTACTCCGTCTCCCTGGTTCGTGCGTCTACCTGTCATGAGTCATGTCTGCGTGGTTATGTTTAGTTCATGTCATGTCTAATCTCCATGTTTCCTGTTTTACTTTGAAAGTCTGTATTCAATGTCAGTGTGTTTAGTTTCACCTCTCCTGTCCTGTCGTTAGGTTCATGTGTGTCAGCTGTGCTCCCATGTGTGGCCACTTCCCCTGATCATCCCTCATGTGTATTTAGTCTCGGTGTTTCATGCAGTCTGTGTCGTGTCGTCTGTGTTCCCACCCTCCATGTTGTCACAGCCAGTCTTTTGTATTCATAGTTATGATTTCCTGTGTTTATCCTGGTATCACTTTCCCAGTTTAGTTATCGTTTAGTTTTGTCACTGCGCTTCTGCCTTGTTTGCACTCCTTGTCTTCAGCCACAATAAATGCTCGCTTTTCGTTCAACTCAGTTTCATGTCCACGCCTGTGTCTTCACCTGAGTCCTCCACACGTTCTCCACACGGTCTGCCACTGCGACCGTGACAGAAGTTGACTCTCTGTGTTGAACTTGGTTTGGTAGCTTTTCACTGCAACTCTCAATATGAGGTCTAATGGGGAAATTATGGTTCTGCACATTGGTAGTCTGTTGGCAGTCCATTCACTGCCCGTCTACATGCAGAGAGCTTTTGTCGACTGATATAGGCAGTGGCAAAAACATGCGCTGCGACATGTCTGTGGGCTAGTCTTGCTTGTGCTGTTGTCAGCCCATTAGCCAATGCAGAAAAAAAGGAAGTTATAGCATACAAAGAGTGTTAAAAACAAAGAAAAGTGTCCACTGCATGCACTGTGTGTACTTTTTGATGTCTTGAGGCGTCTCCCCACTGTCACTTGTGTTCCTGTTCCAGCCCACTTGTTAACCAGTCAGCATTCTACTGATGTAAAGCATCACTGTCAAACACTGTGTACCTAGGATTCTGAAAAAAAAAAAAAAAACTGCACAGGAACACATTTGTGTTGGTTGTCGTCCACTGTCACCACTGTAAACAGACATAACCATGCTAGCATAAAAATATATTGATATAAGTGAAGGAGGTCATCATTAGGCTCAAGACCTAATTTAAAGCTAACAGAGAGATAACAAAAAATCCCCTCTCTGGATAAAAAGAAACTATGCTTCCACTAGTGCTTATATGACTGTAACTAGTGTGACTGATGATAGAAGTAGCAGGAAGAATTATGAAAGGTACAAGGCTATACTGTTTTCTCAGATTTAGCAAAACTGAGCAGACAGCACTTCAAAGTCCAAATGGATAATGACCAAAGCATACTGCAAAAGTAACCCTAGAGTTCCTTGAGGTTAGTGAAGGAGGCCATCCCCATGATGAAAACCAAAACAAACAAAAAAAAACCCATTATATATATAAACCAAAACGCTTAGGAGTGGCCAAATCAATAGTCAGTCTTATAGATATTTACGCTCTTAAAAAAACATGAATCCAATGGGATTCAACACCAAAAGTCCCAAAAGACCATTAAGACAACTAAGGAACATGATGACAGAATTATTTCCATGGTCAAGAACTATAACTTCACAGCATCTAACCAAGTCAAGAACACTCTCAGGGAGATCATTGTCATGATCAAAAGAAGCCTTTTTTAAATGGAAATACAGAAGGTTTACAACAACGAGCAAACCACTGATTACCCTCAAGAACAAGACGACCAGGTTAGATTTGACCAAAAACATCTGAAAATGTTGCACAATTCTGGAAAACCCCCAAAATATTTTGGATAGAGAAGACCAAGATTAAGTTGTATCAGAATGATGGGAAGTGACATGTATGGAAAGGAAGAGAAAGCATATCACATCATCTGTCGAACATAGTGGAAGCAATGTTATGGCACGGGCGTGCATGGATGTGTCATGGTCCGGAGTCTGCGACTCCGTGTTTATGTTTAGTCTATTAGTATTCTGTGGTTTTGGTTACCTTGGGTGTTTGTATTCTTCTGTTCATGTTCCTATGTTCTGTGTCCCCCAGTCTGTGTTTAGTTGGTGTGTTATGTCATTGCGTGTATGTGTTTCCTGTTTTATTGTGAAGGTCTGCGTCTTATGTGAGTGTTTTCAGTTTGCCTCCCTAGTCTCGTCACGATAATCACTCCCAGCTGTGTTCCCCACCTGCGTGTAATCTCCCTGTGTTCTCTGGGTGTATTTAAGTTGTGTCTTCTGTCATGGTAGTTGCTGGTTCGTCTGTGTTATTTCCCTTCCACCCTTCTGTGTTGATTCTCTGGTCATTCTCCCTGCATGTCACGTTTGTATTCCGGTTAGTGTTTTATTTAGTTTTCCCAGTTTAGAGTTTTCACCGTTTTGTTCCTCGCCACCCTGTCTGTTGTACCTTTTAGTTGCAAATAAACTCACCCTCCACTTCAGCAGCCTGCAGTTGGATCCATTATTATTCACACGGCTTGCCCCGGCAAACCGTGACAGGATGCCAGTGGAACTGGGTCACTAGTGTTTATTGATGATGTGTCTTCTGATAGAAGTTGTGAAGTGTACAGGGCTATACACTTTGCTCAGATTCAGCCAAATGCTGCAAAACCAAACAGACAGCTCTTCACAGTCCAAATAGATAATGACTCAAAGTATACTGCAAAAGCAACCCAAGAATTTCTCCAAGCAAGGAAATGGGATATTTGTCAATGGCCAAGTCAGTTACAGACTGTAGATCATGACTGACTACAAATTGTTACAATCTTAAAAACAGTCCTTACATTTAAAAGGATGTTAGTCTGATCAGTCAATCTTGATTTAAAACCCACCCAAATCTGAGGGACTTAACTGCATGTGTGTTTGTGTCATCTCACACACGCAGACCAGAAGCTGTTTACAACAAAAGCAGGAAAATACCCCACAGCAGTAACTGCTTAATTCAAGATGTAATATGATAACATAAAATAAAGTTGCTTGACTTTTTATCATCATATCACGAACTCATTGTGTCCATAAAGTGGAAACAGTCTTGCAGCAGGATCACACCAGCTGTGCCACCTGTCTACATAGACAGGTTTTGACCTATGAGCATTTTACTAGTTAGCCTAAAATAAAGATATAACAGTAGCCCTGGGTACTTTAAATACACTGGGAAGTTCACCAATAAGTTTTAATCTCAAAATCATACTAAGCAGATGTGAGGGTGTCTTGCAATGTGCCTTTGATGCCAATGGTTGTGGTGATCTCCCTGCAGTTGAAAATATCAGCTAGGCACTCTTAATTATTGCAAAATGATCTATCTGGGTCATCAGGACATCTCACATTAACTTTAAAACACGCTAACTAAGTCCAGAATAACCATCTTGGGGTGATACACAACCAATACAAGAAACTTTGGCTGCCACTTGTCATAAATTAACATTTAAAGGAATGCTTAAAACTGAGGCAGATGGTGCCCCAAATGACATACTTATTTTTAAAACTATTAACTCCAGCTCTGGAAACAGTTGCATTTTTAGTGTAGTTTAGTTTTTTCTGTGTTACCCTGAAAACACAAAGAACTCTTTGTACTTATTGTACTATGTGTAGATGGCTTGCAATGCAGTTTATTGTACTGCAGCCCATCCAAGAAGTATATGCTTAGTTTTTTTTTTTTTTGGTGAAAGAAATTCATTTTATTGATATGTTGGCACTGTAATGACTCCTCATAGTGGTTAACATGTTTGCCTCACATCCAAAAGAGTCCTACTTTAAGGTTGACAACCCAGAATAAGGTGGCCAAGAGCTAGTGTACTCCCAATCCCTAGCCCAGATAAATGAGAGGGTTGTCTCAGTAAGGGCACCTATTAACTTCTGTATGATATGTAGCATCTTGCTAGACATACCTCCACCTAGTTTGGATGTGTGTACATTGGTCTTTTCTATCAAATAATGACCAGACAAAGAAAGACAACTTTGGGATGCTTAGTAAAAGAAAGCAAACACAAGTCATGTCAATTATCCATAAAATTTTAATGAAAAAAACAAAAACAAAATGGCAATGTACCCATTTAACAACAAAAGAAATGGAGAGAAATCGTAAGATCTTGTGAGCCAAGCTCTTATGTACAGCATATTGCACTAGAAAAAGAAAAAACAAAACAAAATATCCCCCATCCTCCGTCAGTGCCTCCATCACACCAATGTCCTGCACTGTTTGAAAACTGTTCAGGAGAAACAGAGCAGTCCCAAAGATAACACAGCCAATGCTTTAACAAAAACTGCTACATCTGGACTGGGTCTCACTTCATAGGACACATGAATGTGAAATCCTTGAGACCACTCTGAACATAAAGAAAGCAATGTAAAGACAACACAAACTCTGTGCACCGAACCGAGCACAGGAGTCTGAAGTAAGTCCCACTGTTCAGTTCATGTATTAAAAGCGATACTGTGGTTTTTCACTCCATTAAATTACATTCAAACCCTTAGGATACAGATTTTTTTTTCAGGAATGTTGGACATGCATTTTTACTCCATTTACATATTATCGAAAAAAGCCCTTGAACTGAGAGTGACAGAGCAGACTTGGCAATATCCAAAATCAAAAATGCCTCAACATTGAAAAAAAAAAAAAAAGCATTTGTAGAAAAGCAAAGGTTGTCTTGTTCTAGTTCTTACAAAAAAAAAAAAGTGTGGTAAAATTTAGACTTTTTTTTTTATAAAGATAGCAACAATAGCTCAGTCAAATCATGTCTAATGTATAAAAAACACCAAATCACAGCACTTGACAGTAAAGATGTACTCTTTCTTGGATATACATTTTTTTAATAAATTGAAAAATTTTGATATTAAAGACACTGAAGGTCAAACATATAAAACAAATGTTTCACGTGAGTCGAGGTTGCAACAGTGGTTGGTAACAACAGGCTCAGATAAACATCACACCGACTGAGTGGATGCTCTACCCAGCTCACAAAAGAATTCTGGGCACCATGGTGGCTCATTCCTCCTATAAACGTAAACCCCTACTAGACTGCAGATTTGTTTTTGTTTAAAAAAAAAAAAAGCACAAAAACCCAGACAAGCTAGGCCTAGCCAGCATTTTACAGATCTTAAAAAGTTTCAAGCATCTAGAGGGGAAGATCAGCGCAGGAGTAGAAAGAGAGAGGCGCGAAATACAGTATACTGATAAAAATAGTTTTTTTTACAGTGCACATTGATTGCAAACAGTCGTTTCTGATATTGAGAAGGTCTGCATGGTGAAACTCGCCGTTCGTGCTGAGAGATGTCAAAGGTTGAGCCTGTGCCTCGCAAGCTGTTGTGAGAAGTCAAACTGATTTTTTTATTTTTTATTTTATTTTTCTGGAAGTTGATCTCACAGAGCCCAAGTGAAACAGGAGCTGTGACCAGTGACTTTGAGAGATATGCCAAGTGTCGATGGTGAAGATGTGGCAGGTCGGTTACTCACAAGGCACATTTTGTACATTTGATTGTCTGGTTTTCGCATGCTTTGTAAAGACTCGCACCGCTGGTGTGAGGACGCACGAGGCACATGGCTTTAGTCCAACCTCCCCACACAAAGGCATCAAACACGCAACTGAATGCACCTCAACAATGAGAAGAAAAGGACTGTACACACTGAGATAGCATTTATACAGTAGCACTGGGCAAATATACATAAAATAAATTAGAATAAATTATCTCTCTCTCAAAAAAGCTAAAGGAAACTTTTCTTGTTAAGCGCAGGGAGTAGTTAATGAAAGACAGCAAAAAGCTTTGGACTGAAGACCAAAAAAAAAGTGTCATGGCTATCTGATTTGGCTCAGCGATCAGTGTTTGCAGGAAACGTTTAAATCAAAGACAAAAACCTGACAATCTGAAACACACTTACAGGCTGATGTTGAGTTAAAACTGCTTTGGAGAATGTTTAAAGAAAACCAAGTTTGCTTGTTCGGTGTTGAGTATGACATCAATCAAGATTAACTGGCATCAAGTGAGTGAGTTCTTGGCATCGTGTCCTCATTCAAAAAAAAGTTTTTAGCACAACGCAAGTGTCACAGAATTAACTACTCCCTGAAGAAAAAAAATGAATGAAGAAAAAATCTGACAGTGTCTTCAAAAATCTATATCATGAATCTGCAACAGACTGAGAAAATACAGCAAATGAGTCCTTTTAACTTCATATTTAAAGTCCTTAAAGACTTCATTGACGGAACAGTGGTTGCATTGCTGTAAAATGTGTCACTAAAGTAGCAGGTGTCAAGTGAGGATGTGTAGCGCTTGCCCTGCCCCCAGATGCGTCTCTCGAGCTACTAAAAATGGTTCTTAAACTGTACAGAAGCTGTTCCTACTAAGTGAAGCTGAATGTACCACTGACAGAGATATAATGCGTATTAGCACATCAGGTGCACCTGGAGTGAAATAAAATAAAAATGCATCTCTTTAACGTAACCCAAAAATGTTTCTGTAACAAAGAAGTTTGCAAAGCGGCATGTTCAGGGGAAGTCTGACTGCAAATACTGCTCATTATTGACAGCTGAAAACTTAAAGACGGTTACTGTGTCCACTGGCTTGAATATTGCTCACCCTTTAAAATACTCCCAAAGCGATGGAGCAAAGGGTAAAAACTCAGATTGTCAACCCAGCCAGAGAAATACAACCTGGAATCCTTTTTTTGGGGGGGGAATGATGATTTTTTTTCCCCCAAAGCTTCTCCGCTGTCTGATTGTTTCCGTTTCCCTGATCGTAATCCCATGAGTGAGATTTGTTTGACTTTGTTTGTGCTCATTTGGTTTCGACACGCATCACAAACAGAAATCGTAATCACCGTCACTATGTCAGGTCTTGAAATATTTTCTAGTACACCTAAATTCAAGTATACATGCGTTACAAAAACAGTGTCTGAATCTCCACAGTTTTTGTCATCACCTCCAGCTTGAGTGGTACTCAGGCGTGTAACGATACCGTTCTGCAAGTGTTCCTTCAGCATGAAAGTTCTTCGGTTTGGTGTGCTCTCTGATGTTTGTCTGCACACTTTTCAAGCAAGCTGCACTCAACGCTGCACTCCGTTTAGTCCAGTAGCTAAAGCATGCTAACACGGTTAGCCTTGAAATGAGCCAAGCACTGTGGCAATATTATTATGCAGGATTAATGTTGTGTTAACTCTCACTACATGTTGAGTTTGTGTTGCACAGCCAATCAACTGATGTCTTCTCAAATTCAATAGCTCTGTCAAATGAAATTGCACTGTTTCCTTTCATGATTTGTTTAAATGAATGACGATCAATCAATCTGTCTACAGCACCAAGTTTCTGTGTACCGTTACGCCCCTCGTGGTACTCGAGATGCAGATGATGTCAGTGAAAGACAGGTTTTTATAGCATCCTATATCTACAAATTTGAATCTGAGCTGACCGACATCGCAGTGATAAATTGCCATAATGTCACAACAACCTTTTTTTTTTATTTTTTTAAATTAGCCGATGTGGAACACTAAAAGGATGAGAAGTTATTTTGGGAGGATAAACAAAAATGTGCCTTGAGTCCTCAAGGTTGAAAGTCAGTATCTTTAGCACACAGAAATGTCCACGTCCACAGTCTGTCACCATCATAGTGGCCTAATCTTAAATGTAATCATTTTTTTAATGATTTACTTGATGCAAAAGACTATGCGCTGTGGCAGGAGAGAATAAGGCATTCCCTGGACTGATGGAGGTCCTTCAAGACTTTAAACACCAAATAAAAGAGCTGTTTACTGTACAAAATAGGTAATCTTACAAATATTTCGAAAATATCTCTTCAAACAGAATGGCTTCTTCTCGGAGAGGCAAAAAACAAACAAACAAACAAAAGCAAGAAAAAAATTGATCAGTCTCCGTCCAGCGGTGACCAGTGTCTTCTTCATCTCATCATTTTCTACTAGAAAACAAAAATCCAAACCCGTGTTCCATCTTACAGTGCCGTCCAGTCCAGTCCCTCATTTCCTGTTCGGAACGTAAGGGGCTGAGGTGAGGGCCAGGAAGAAGTCCCTTCATCTGTGCTCCCCTCTCAGATGGGGAATGACAGCCTCTCTTGGAAACAAAAAGCCAAACAGGGCCATGGTAAGGCGCATCCAAAAAGGCCGGTTTTGTCTGTGGTGCCTCATAAACTGCAAGGGGACAGACAAAAGAAAAGAAAAGACATGTTGTCAGCCTCAACAAGAGCCGGGTGTATAAAAGCTTCCTGTCATATCAGAATCACAACACTCGACAGTTGTGAAAGTCAATACACACACACACACTGATTTCAATTGAAAAGGTTTCTGAGGTAAAGCATTGTGAACTGTGGTAAACCCTGTGAGATGAAACCATATGACCGACTAGACTGGATGTTTCCACAACATTAGCTTGTGTCGAGAAAACCTGGCTGTCACACGCATACCAAAGTGCCTTCAATCCCCACCCCCCCAGGAAGTTTCATTCTCCTAACAGAAAATATTTATAATGATTTACTTGGTTTCAAGCGAAAAAGTTGATTGAAATATTAAAAGGTTTTAGCTCCCAGAATCTGACAATCATCCCAGCAGCATTACTTCATCTGCCTTTCAAAGATTTTAGTTGTCCCTCTAATTAAAGATTGCACTGCTGACTTCAATACAAGGAGCTCTAAGTGAAATGCTTTCAAAGAAAGCGTGGCTGCAGCTCAGCACAGCTCTCCTTTAATAGCGCAGTCAGCAAAAAAAATAAAAATGGAAGCAAATTATCAAAACAAAGCAAAGCAAAAATGAAACCGTTCCCTCATATTAAGCAACCGTCTCATTTTCCGTTGGGGTGCTCGTGCCTTGTGGGCTACAGACAGATGAAGGGGTTCTTGCTGCATCCTGAAATCTCCTGTCTCCACCTCCTCGTCTCTAATCCTGCACCGCTCCCTCTGGCATCCTGAACAGGCGCGCTCAGACCTTGCAGCCTGTTGCATAAGCATTCTTGTTGGGCAAACCCCCCACCCCCCCTGCACTCTCTTCACCAAGGTCTCTACCAGGCTAGCAATCAGAGCCAGCCACAGGCTATTTGATGCAGAACTAGCAGACTGAGCTGAACCAGCACTGCTAAATGTAACCCTAATTGTCCTTAATTGCCTTAATTTTACACTGCTGAGCTTATTTAAACACTACCCTTGTGTTTCACATGAAGCTCATCTTTATGCATTCACTCTCGTTGGTAGTGAGGAGTATTGTGTGTTTTGTTCGCCACTTTTAGGGACAATATCCGCGCTCACCTCCCCGTTTCTTCAGTGTAACAAAGGGTTAATTTTTACCCCCTAAGTGACGCCTGAGCATTTAAGCAGCCAGCCACCAAAGTAGTCAAAATTGATGGACAAGACTCAAACCACAAACACAGCGTGCCTCACACTAACAAAAAACCCACACATTGGCCCACACTGGCAACTTCTGCTTGGAGAAGCAAGTGAAAAAGTCTAACAATAGCAGCAGAGATGGTACAGACAAGTGATTGGATATCATACAGGAGCACTTGTGATTATTCCCCCTTTGGAATATTCCTACAACAGCAGTATCTGATCCTGTATGATGAAACCATCTCCAGCGCAGACAGCAGACAGAAAAAGAAAAAAAAAGTCTCTTATCTCTCTGTCACAGAGTTACACACGCAAACCAAAACACACGGAGAAAACACACACGCCGAGGCAGGCAGCGGGACAACTGAGGTATTGTGGGTAGCCGTCATGTTACTGGCTGTGTCTATAAGTGTGTGAGTCAGACTCTATTTTTAGATGAGCATATAAACAGCCGACCGAGTCTACCCAGACACAGACTCGCTTCTAACTCCCATTTGTGACGGTCTCACCTGTCCTTTCTCAAACCTTACACCAAACTCAAAACCGTATACAGCTTTTCTTTTCATCAGAATGCTTCTCCAAATGCATTACCCACACCTTGCTGGCAAAGCAAATCCTCATGGCAGCAGATAAGAAACTTGCCTGTCCCAGTTTATTTGTACTTATTAACTAAGCCCATGAGCAGTCCACTAACTGCTTTGCAAATATTGATGCACAATTAAGTGCTTATCTTGAACTACACGACATGTGTTCACAGATGAGCTTTCCAACTTGAGCCTTGTGTTTGGGAATTTTTTTCCAGTATAAAGAACTTATTAGGAAATAAACCCTAAAGAGTCCTAGTTTCAGGTAACCTTACAAGCAACAAAGCTGATTCTCTTTTAGACAATAAAGAAATTTAGTCACTCCCGCATGAGGTTTCAGTGTTTCAGAAGACAGAGATGCCTCTGACCATAGACTAACAATAAACAAAAACACTGAAATGGGTTGTTTATATAGATATCTATTTATAATCTCCTTCTTGGTTTTGTTCCTTTCGTGAAGTTGCTAAATCACGGCTTAATAGTCATTTAAGAGTTTTCGTTTTCTCGAGAAAGTGTCTGAATGACTGTTCGGGCTATTTTTAGCCGATGTGGGCTGCAGTAATTTAAGCTGGCAAAACTTCTCCCTTTTACCCAAAGAGCGAGCCACAAATTGGCACAACTTAGCTGTAATTAGTGTCTCTAATCAAGGACACATGTATAAAATTTAAAAAAAAAAAAAAAAAGGTAACACAGTCTGAGTTTTAGCAGCTGTTTAGAACTGCTGTTCCCTGCTGTCGCTAGATCTCACTGGCACGCACAAACTGTGGTTCAACAACCTAATTGAGCATTTAGATATTATTCACTTCTTCTTTTGTGTAATGTAAGTTAAATGATGTTCAGAGAGTCTCTACAAGTTATGCCTGGAAATGGATTTGAGTTGCCGGTGTTTGAAGGTAAGGGTTGCTATGGATCTGCTTCGCCACTCGGGAGCGAGGCTTACCAGTTCAACGTGATCCTGTTGGAACTTGTCTCCAATTTCCCGTAGTTTACGACCAACTTGCACCTCAACACTCAGCTCCTCGGGTCTCTCTGCCACGCTGTCAATGTCTTCCCCTCTGTCCTCTTCCTCCTCCTCTTCAATATCTCCCCGGTCTTCCATGGGCTCAAAGTGAACAGGAAAATGCAAACGCAATCCGGCGTAGCCTAAAAGGAAAACATCAAGCTTCTTAGCACTTCAGTTGTTGCTAGGTTTTTTAAAAATGGTGAGAAGTTGTGGTCAGTGTTACTGCCAAGATCCCTACATAAGTAATATAAGCAGTTTTTGATTTGAGTAGGTAGTAGTTTCAGTTCAGTAAAACTGCTAATGTTTTGCTTATGAAGTTAAACTAGGCAGTTAAAAAAAACGGGAAAAAAAGAAACCTTTTGAAACCGAGGTTTACTATCTTGTTTACTATTAGTGGCCTCAAACACAGTTGTGTCTGACTCGCCTACGCAAATATACAATATAAATATGATGCTATAATAGTCTGTAAAACTAAAACAGGTTTTTATCAGATCGTCTCATGACTGGGCAAATTACAAAGTACATGAAGTACAAGTGAAGAGTTCATAATCAAGAAAAGTGAGCAAGAGTGACGGCAGGTGGAAAACACCTTATTAAATCAACAAGATCCTCAGTGATCCGCCGCCTCTTTCTGGGTCGTGTCACTGAGTTTACTCACTGCCTGACAGCACGTTTTCCTACAGTCGTGCCACTTGAAGAAAAACAATTTTTTTTAATGTTATCATGTGTGCAGAACGCTGTGACATTTCGCCCTAACAGAACAACGCAATATCTTTAAGAAACACTGTGTGGAGCGATGGCATAAAGCCAAGTGCATGACATCCATTACATTGAATGACAAGGTAATAACAGTCAGTGGTGTTTATGCATTGATGACTTTAAGGCGGAACAATAGGCACCTCTCAAGCACTGATACCGAGTCAACAAGCAAACAACATTCTACTTCAGCGTCTGTTTAATTCACTTATCATGATGTCATACTGATTTGATTAGATGTTGGAAAAAACTATTGGATTAAAACTGAGGCACATATTAACACTGGTATGTCGCTTTACGTGCTTTACAATTATTGTTGTCTATTTTTATCTTTTAAAGAAATGATCATTTAAGATCCAAAGTAAAACAAAACTGGATCTTCTGTAATAACCACTGATCAAATTCAGATTCATTTTTTTCTTCGCATTATGTCACAAGCATATGCCTAATACTGTACTGAAGACAGTTACATAGAGAGTTAGTCTTATGAATATTATAGCACAAAGGGATCTCACAGAACTGATTTCTAGGCTTATCTGTTTTGCAGTGGTATTTTTAAATAGCATTTTGTTTGTCTCATGCTCCAAGATTTGCATCTCCTCATACAGCACCCCTGACGAGAAACCCAAGAGATAAAATAAACTGCTTGTAGTCCAAAGTTAAACCGCATTGTTTCTAAAGCTACAAGCCCGCATAACCTTCAACAGGCTCACCCCCTCCTTACCGTGAAACGGTAGGCAAGGCTGCCGTTGTAAGCTGCAGGGCAGCGTGTTGACGCTGTTGTTGCTGTGGCTCTGCGACGTGGACATGGCGGCGGTGACGGCGGCGAGGGCCTGTCCGGCTGCGATCTGTGCGACTCGGTCTTCGTGTTTGACACCCCTAAAGGGAGTTCCCCACAGTTGCGAGATGGGCTGTGACATATCCTCCTCCTCATCATCCATCCGACGCCTCAGCGGTAAACTTCCTGCAGAGAAAGAAGAAAGGTACATCAAACTTTTCGAATGAGATCAACCGGCATTTGTGCGCACAAGTGTTTTGCTAGTGTAAATACAAAATGTTTCAGCAGGATTAGGTTTGACTCTTGGCTATGTTTACGAGCCATGGCGTGCAGGTAATTTGGGTGTGATTTGTTTTAAAACAAAAACAAAAATTGCCAAATGTCCCACTGCTGTCAGTGGCAACTTTGCCCTCTGGCAGATGGGCATGCATTGCACCCTATCTGTATTAAATGGAAATAAATCATTAGTCATTATAATCTGCATTAAGAGGCTTATGTTGCACGTGGTAATACTGAAAACAAACAAGCAGCGATGGCTCGGTCAGAAGAAAAGACCGATCTGTAAACGTATGTGTAAAAGAAAAATAAACATACAACCACCAACTGTATAACCTTGTTTTTATTGCAGTGATGATTAATAAGAGGAAACAAATGTATGGAAACACCCTATATAGGGGGACCCAGTGGGCGGCTAAAGACGTTACACCAGAGCTGCTACCCTCCTGCAGCACATTTTGCCAAGCTGTTCCTCACAATATGCCAAATTGTAATTGAGTGCCAAAAGATCCACAGCAGAGGCTTCCCCCCACCCCTCTCCATCAGAATTACTTTAATCTGAAGAGTGTGCCTCACAGAAGAGCACTGTCAGGGAATTCAATTCTACTCCTCCATATTAAGACCTTTACTTCATGTTCCAGCTCACTCAACCACTGGATAGCCGCCTGTCCACACCGTTAACCTGCGCTGCACAGAGGGCAGAGTGTGAGGGAGACCACAGTGAAACCACTGTTCAGGGTAGACTGTTTTGCGCCACATACAGTGAGTGAGATAACGAGTTTCACTCCATCCTCAAATATGCCTCCTGAACACATACGCTCACGCTCTCTTCCTTGTTGGCAACACGCCAGTCTGAACTACTGTTATATCATTTTGTCAAGGGTGGCTGTCTTTTCCCTTTGTTGTGTAAGTGGAGACAAACAGGCTGAGTTGTCGTATGCAAAAAGTTGAAACTGGATACACTGGTATTGTGTTTACCGAGCGAGGCGGCCGCAGCCATATAGCTCTCTTTGCATGATGTCATATCACATGGAGTCAAACAAGGAAACTGCATCTTTAACTGCAGTGGAAAAACACCGTCACTTTGTCTCATCCGATTGTTTACTGGCAGAGGAAAACAGAATTATTGACCAACAACACCCCCCCCCCCCCCCCCCCCCCAAAAAAAAGAAAAGAAAAAAAAAACATTTAACAGGGAAATTTGTCAATTCACTTGTGCTTTAATACAGCTACAAACTGCTCAACTCTGTGCCAACATCTCCTCCGGACCAGTTAAGCAGTACATTAATCATTAATTAATGTTATGCAAGCAGCAAGTTTCACTGAGCTCAAATGTGCGCTTGTGTATCAACTGCATTGCAAGCCCTGTCTTGAATTTCCACTGGCAGTCATCATGAGGGCTGGCAGCATTACCATACTGTCAGACACATAAAAAAATAAAAACAAAACCCCAAACATAGACAGGGAAATACACAGACTAGAGGCAGACCCACACAAACACACACACAAACACACACTGCCTGGGGGCTGCAGGGAGGCCTGGCAGCCACCACAGTGCTGGTCAAAAGTCTCAAAGCTCCAGTAGAAAGTGGCTCCCTCTGCTGCACCATCTGTGCACGGGCTCTGCTCAATGCAAAGCTGGGACTTGGGGAGCACGAACACTGAACTCGACTGCTATGCGACCTGCTGCTTTCATGCAACTAGGAGTGCTGGATGCATGGTCTGGTTAAAATAAAACCTATTAAAATGGGAAAAAAAAATAGGAAAAGAGTAGTCTGGTGTTTATTATTTTTTTATTTAATGACCTACTTTTTTCATTTTTTGCAGTTTTTCTGGTGATCTACGTTTGGTTTTGTCATGTGGAAGTTAACACCTGGGGTGCAAGTGCGATAAAACTGCACAAAAATAATCGACTTTAACCGACATTTACGTCAAGGAGGTTCAGCTCGACCACAAGGACTCGACAGAGGACCGCCGGCAATCTACTGCGATTTATCCACATCAGAAGGACCATATTCCGGGCAGCTCAGAGCGTAAACACGCCGAGCTCGAGCGCTTGCGTGTTTACGCATCTAGAAAACTCGCAACCATCGCATCTCCTACCTTAAGAAGCTTGACAAAACATCACGCACAAAACGACCATTGACAAACGCAGATAAAGTTGACTTTAGATCAATGCATTTTTGTTATGTAAATCAGTTAGAGACAACTTACTTTAGTCTTTGGTCTTACTTTACTTTAGTGTTAAAAAAAGAAAAAGAAAATAAAACCGAAAACGCACGACAGCTAACTAGTTGTATTAAAGAATAAACCAGGACCGCGTTTATTTGTATTCCTACTATTGCTCCAATTATCCGGCGCTGACACGTCCTCCCGAGAAATAAAACCATTTAAAACAAACTTGAAAAGCGTCTAAAAAGACGCCAGTCACGTTGCCTTACACACAAAACCACTTACTTTTAGCGTCCGCAGTCATTCGCCGGTAATAAACCTTCGCTAAATTACATGTAATATGCGAACAATAACGCCTGTCGCTTGTCAAACACCGGGAGCAACCAGGAGCCCGGGACGTGGGGAAAGCACTAGTGATGGGATTTCCGGCTCATTTTAGAGATCCGGCTCTTTCGGTTCGGCTCACTAAAAAGAGCCGGCTCTTTCGGCTCCGAACCGGCTCTTCAGGTTGTTTTGTTGCTTTAATTAATTTATTATTAACAATAATATAAAATTATGCACAAAAGGAATTACTAACATAAAAACAAGTGGTTTTATTTATATATGTTTATATATAAATATATGCGGTGGCCCCTAGAGACAAAACACGTACAAACTCCAAAACACATTTCTAGCATGAACTGAACTTCCAAAGCAGAGCTACTAGATCACTTAAATTACACAATTGAAAGCATGTGTGTATTGTTTGTGTATTTATACACAGGCACTCATATATATATTCAAATAATTTTAAAAAAAAGTTCATTTACCTGTTATTACCACACACCAAATCCGGTCGTTGGTACTTGCTGGCTTGTGTAGCCACAAGATAACAAAGGCTCAACACTGCGCCCAGCATCCTGGAGCACTTCTGTTGTCTTTTGTACGTGTTTTGAGTTTTTATGTGCTTCTGAGTTTTTACGTGCTTCGGAGTTTGTACGTGTTTTTACGTGTTTTGGAGTTTTTACGTGTTTTGGAGTTTGTACGTGTTTTTACGTGTTTTGGAGTTTGTACATGCTTCAGAGTTCGTACGTGATTTGAAGTTTGTATGTGCTTTGTCTCTAGGGGCCACCGTAAATATACTTTTATTTATTCACTCCACATAAAATGTAATAAATAAATCATATAATACAAAAATCAACTATTCACATTTCAAGTTTTAACTATTTAAATTTTCAGCTTTTTCCTTTCACAAATTTAAAGTGAAAAGAACACAAAACACTGCAAACCACAACACAATTAAATATAAATTATAATATGAAAACTAAAAGAACATGCATATTCTCTGTCATATGGACCTGCATGAATAAACTTTCTCAATCCTTTATCATCTGCAACCGAAAATAGTTGTGGATGATTACTATACCTTTCTAATGTTGTTGTCCCTGCCTCTCTTTCTCTCTCTCTGGCTCTGTTCCTGTGCTACTGAGTGTAACTACCGCCCCTCCCCCCTCTGCCCAGCGTAAAGCACAAGGCTCGCGTGCAGAGTGAAGCGGAAAAAAAGTGCGAGAGAGAGGCTGAGAGAAAGAGAAAAAAAAAAAAAAAAAAAAAACCCACGTGACGGCTCGCGATAAGGAGCCGGCTCGCGTCGTTCACGTCAAAGACCCGGCTCTAAGAGCCATTTCGTTCGCGAACGACCCATCACTAGAAAGCACGCGCGAGAGGTGACAAATTCAACCCGTCACTGTCCCCTCTTCACCGAGTCCGTTAAAGAAAACAAGACAAGGAAGTCTGGCTAGCATAGAGAGACGGACAGAAACACATGTAGAAGCGCTCACTGCCACACGCCAGCCACCTGACAGGTCCGCTCCTCCCGTCGCTGCCCGGGCATGCCCGAGCTGCCCGCACATTTGTTGATAAACTCCCACAAACAGGCGGCACGCGACAGCTCAGCGCGCGCAGATAGACTCGTTCTCCAAATCAGAACAACCGGGCGTTACACTCACCGCCAATATACGCGTTTTCCGTTGTGATCGGTGGTATCTTGACAATTTGCTGTTATCTTGTTTCCTACAGATTGCTGTGATGAGCCTCGGTACCTTCCTCGCATTACAACTACTCATGAATGTTTGCTGACTAGAGTGAGGGGTTGTTTTTTTCTGTGTCAAAAAAAAAAAAAAAAAAAAAAGACGGGGAGAAGGGGCGGATCCGCCCCCGGACCCGCCCCTTCTTAATAATGTGAAAGGACCAGAGTCAGCCTGTTTATGCAAACATAATACATCGAGAGGATATGCTTTAGATATCACTTTTTAGCGTGTGAGTAGTGGTAAAGAAGCATTACATTTTAATCAAGTCCAAGTAGTAACGGCAGCCTTTGAAAATATTCAAGTAAATTATTTATTTATTTTTTGTTGTTTGGTTTTCGATGTTATACCTGATACGGATTAGTGCATTTCTGACATAAACTCATATTATAAGCTATACGCAAAATCTCAGGAGGAAAAGGCACATGAATGAAGCCTTTTGAGTTACTTCAGTAATTATAAAAAAAAAGCTATTTAGGTGCAAAGCTAATTTACATTTAGTTGTTTTTTTTCTTTTGTTGCATGGTTTGTCGAAATGAATAATAATAATAATAATAATAATAACATAATAATAACCACAATAAAAGGTGACTGGCCCTTTAAGAGAACAGCCCTCTTGCTGAACACAAGCTGGTGACTAGCTGCAAACCAATCAGCGGGTTTGTTTTGGTCACGCCTTCTCCTCCGTGTATCTTGACACGTGGAGGGCAAAAAAAAGAAAAAAAAACCGCAAACCGAAATCCGACATGTGACTGCTTTCAGCGCTCTGCTCAGCTGATTGGGAGCTGCTGCTATAGAGTGGATGTACCCACCCAATTGCTGGGGTCCATATGACGATGAGCTGTGTACTGTCAAGGCAACAAACAGACTCGCAGATGGCACGTATGGATCTCAGTGAAATACAAAAATACAGTAGTATCAAATGTATGTCAGCCTCATATGATCTATCACATTGGAGTAGTTTTGTATTGAAATGTGTCATTTTTAAAGAGACACAAGTGTCTGCTTTATACCTTCTGCATATATCATAGTTACTTGTAACATGTTGATTTTACAGAATAGTCTGCATGATGACTTCTTTTGTACTTTTTACAACAGGATTCAAATGCCTCTAATGCCTTCCTTCCTTGACAACAATGGATTGAAATAACCATAGAGCCCTTTTCAGTCCATCCCCTGAAGGCACCCGTAGTGTCCTCCACTGATGAATGCACAGTGACACTGGTATAAACAGCAACAAGGACTGTTGACCCCCATTGCAGGGTGGGGGCATGCCTATGCATGGCATCACTCAAAAGATGAAGAGGGGAGAGAAAAAAAAGTACAGTGAAAACCAGTCTGCTAAAAGGGGTTGCTGAGTGCAAAACAGCTAAGCAAGAAAACCGAGACTTTTTGATCATCTTGTGAGTCAGATTTCCCCCCAAGAGACCATTTCTGGATGACAACAGATGCTGTGGCTTTTGCGTACAGTCCTGGTCAGCCTGTGCACAATGTTATGTTTTCACACTGTCCTGCCCCTTTGTTGTGCAGCTGCTAACGTGTGAATTTCTCAACTATTCACAAAATTCCCATGCAGACTTGCTGAGAAGAACTAGCAAACAACCGCGCCTCCGCCTTGTTTAAGCTGCAGTTTGACAACTCCCAACCCCCCACCCACACCAACTCCCTTTCACAAATCCTTGCTGTGAAAGGGACCCCACCCAAAATTTAAAGAAAAAAAAAAGAGCGAGATAAGATGGTGGTTGTTTTTGCTCTCTCTCTCTCTCCCTGTCTCTGAGTCCATGTTTTTTAACCTCAGTAAATCCCATCAGTTGTCAATCAGTGAACATTCAAGCAGACTGCAATGGCATAGATGATGATAACATCTGAACCATTTCTCTCCAAATCCCATCTCCTGACAGTTGTGAATTAAATCTGTACAAGGTCTTACAATACCAACCACATTGAGTTGTACAATTTAAATTGCATTAAAGTTTATTTCAGCGGCACAGAATAGTCTTTATGAATTCAATGACCCAACAAGGTCATGAAAATGAAAATAATTACTTATGAATGCTTAATTAGGGCACTGAAAAGTAAAAAAGTCACATCTCTCTCTCTCTCTCTCTTTTTTTACAGTTTGATGTGGGTGCAAAAATTTAGTATTTGAAAAACAAAGAAATCCAATCGCCCATAAGCACTTCATCACTCAGAAAAAAAAAATTACCCTCACGTTATCAACAACTAATTAGTGTTTCCAAACAATAGCTCCAAGATCTGTGCATTTCAGTCACAGTCAAATCTTTCTGCCAGAGGACTCTTGGGTATACGACAGCTTTTCATCAGTTAAACTGTGGTTTGGTTGGAGTCTTGTTGTTCTTTTGAACACAGAGCTGTTAACCACATTTGTTTTGCAAATCAGATTTTTTTTCTCTCTCCCTCTGTTTTGGCAGAGAACGTAACATGACGTGCTGTCAGTGCGACAGATTCAGAAACACAAACCTTGTGTATTGTGCAATCTCATCTACTGTTTTAAGTCATTTGCTTCTATTTTGCTTTCAAGTGCTCCGCATGAGACCCTTTTGAAGTGGGAAAACAGCCTTTGTGTCTGAGCTGAACTCAGAACTTGTCATCTAAACTCAAACTTCCACTGCCTCTAATGTGTCAGCTGCGGTGGCAGACGACGTGTCCCAGCCCATTTTTGTCGGAGCAATTTCTCCCTGCGAGGCAGTCAAAAATTCTCCACAGTGAGTTATTTCTGACTACGTGCTGCCAGCCGAGGTGATAAGACCGCTGAATGTTGAAATTTTTCAAAGTTCGCTGCATAATGATACAATTTGCTTTGTGGCTTTTTCGCTAATGGTACCTGGCATACAGACACTTTGTCTTCGATCTTCAATCCTTTCTGCGCCCAAACAACTCCATCATTGTTTGTGCTTGTACCAGTATGCACTTTCACATCCCAATTTCACGCTTTCGATCCCCTTGCTATTCAATTATCTGCTTAAACCCCTGTTTTTCACATAAATTGATTGTGAAACAAGCGAAAGAGATGCCAAGCTTTTTTTTGCATGTTATTGGAAAGCTTCACCCCCCCCACTCCGCCCTCATATTCCCTCCGCCTATTCTGTCAACACCTCTTGATTTTAACCGCAGGTACAGCAGGGGCCCAGTGAATGAATGCTGCTCTCTCAGGGTTCATCCAAAGGTAACACATTTGAAGCCCAGAACCGCCCGAGGGAAAAACACTTCCCTGACGATTATGTGGATTTTGACACGACTTTCATGTCCTGGAGTAAATGTAATCCTATACATAAGGACTACCTGGGAAGGCTTGAGGGTGAAAATGAACTGTTGCATTGTGTCTTTCAATTTGTCGTCCCGTACTCCAGCTGCAATGGCAAGTTTGTGGTTAATGAACACTTAATGATTACTGAGTGGCAGCAGCAGTCGCAGCTCAGGTGGTAAACAAACCATTTGTCAGGCAGAGTGGCAGAGCGATGACACCTGTGCAACATCCAAAACAATTCTTGCATCCAATTTGCAGGTGTCCCTGCACTAGTGCTCGGTAGCAGATTATTGCTGTCACGCTATTGTTGTGTGGTGTACTTATTGCTACCCACAATTTTTTTTAATGTTTTAATTCAACGGTGAACAAATTATGACACTCGTCAAAACACCTAGAAGTAGGTACCCCCAAAAAGTTGATTCTGTTCACTGGACGTAGCGTTTTCAGTGAGAGAAACATTTTGTCACTCATCCAAGGGACATCTTCATTCTCAGCTGACTGCAGGTTTCGCCAACCTTATAAACCACACATTTGCCTATTGACTGAAATTGACAAACAATGGGCTGTGAGGTTAGTTTCTGTGATGTCGGAAACCTCAGCGTTTCTCCCACTGAAAACGCTACATCCAGATGAACTGAATTAAGGTTTTCGGATTTCCTTACTTCTATGATAGAGCATGCATCAAGACATTAGATGTAAGAAGTCAAAAGAAACTGGACTTATTATGTCTTGACCAATCAAGTGGAGGTCTAGCTGTGAACTAGATGTCTAGATATAGACATCATCTTTCCATCCACATGACCCAAAAAACTGTTATAAAACTACACCAGCTGGGGTGTGAGGTTTCTTTAGCAGTAAAAAGCTGCTAACTGAGTTTTGATTTACATGCAACTTTAAAGTGTCATGTATAGAAATGTAGGAAGTGTGTAACCTATTTTTGGACCTTGAAAAGATAACTTGTTGTATTTTGCAGGAGAATGAAGTGCATTCGCTTGCTGCTCTCCGCTTTAATTCTTGGAACTCTGTGCGCACTCAAGAGGCAATAATGGGATTTTGGGAAGTCCATGTCAGATGTGATGAGCTGCTTCCCGCAGCCCCCTGCGCAGAGGAGTTCAGGGGGTGGGGGAGATAACAAAGTGGTGAAAGAGATGTGTGAGCTGTTTTTTTTTTATAAGGTGGGGCACTCCGAGCTTTTCTGCAAGGCATTAATCTTGTTACCTCATTGGCATGCTTGACAAAAGTTCAGGTGTCACTGTACAAGCTGTACAGCGGCATTTGCTTCTGCAGCTCTTCGTCCCTGCTTTTATATGGATCCTCTTCAGAGATGTCCCACAGTTTTCTAAATACTTCACTGGCTGCTAAAGTGCTGGTAGGTAGGTGCTGTGCAGCGGATTAAAAAAAAGAAAGCAACGATAAATCATTGAAGGAAGGAGACATGGATGGAAATAGAGTTGGAGTTGGTCTTGTTTCTACGGTAACTGTCGACGGGGAGGTACCAGGGATGAAAGTGGAGAGAAAACAAACCTCCCCGCTCCGATGGCAACAGCACAGCAATTGGTTCGCGTTTCCTGCGAGGACAGGAAGAAAAAAAACATAACAAGGTCCCCTAGTAGCCCAGGAGACACAGTTCGATGTTGCATCAGAAAAGCAAGAGGCAGGGCAAAAAAGATGAACACGCGCTCGCAAACATGCACGCTCAACTTGTACACGCACACACACACTTTGCTCTCACACATAATCACATGCTCCACTTCACCCTGCAGCTGCCCCTCCCGCTACATATCTCCCACTCTCCCGCCAAAACATCTACAGCACGTGAAACCTGCCTAGAAACCGAGGGGAAACTTCCGCCTTGCCCTGATTGGCTGAGCTCCCTAGCAACCGCGTATGTCTAACCAGCCAGTCAGGCGCATTGTGAGAGGCACACTGACCCAATGAAACAGATTATTCAGAGGCGCGGGGCAGGCACAGTGACCTGGTAACAGTCAGGAGAAGAAGTCAGGGAGACGCTGGAGGGAGAGAAGAAAAGCTCTCTGCGATTGGCTCATAGATTTCCTCTTTGCTCCGATTGGTTTGCTGCTCTCCTCTTTGCAGTCATTCATACATTTTCTCTGCCTGCCTCAGCATTAGCACCCCTTTTCCCTCCGCCCTCAGCCAGTTCGTTCAACTTCCAGAGTGGCCACCCTGCCCTCAAGGAAATCCACTGCCGAAGGTCAATGCAAAGATTGTGCTGCTCAAATGGGATTGGTTCAGACAGGCAGGAGCAGAATGACATCCTAGTAACAAGTCTACCTCATCATGTCAGTGCCAGATTAAAGCTTGTGATCAACAACTTGTTAAACAACACAAGTGCTCTTGCTGTTGCCGCCGCTGATGAGCTTGTTATTGTCTTGCTTGTAATGGACATGGGCCAGTGAAAGGCATAATTAGCTTTTCACTTAATAATGCAGAATTTGACAGGGCTGTTCTCCAGGCAAGTAGCAAGACACAAATTAGCAAGTGGTTAGTTTGTTTTGAAAAACGAAGCTTTTGAAGGCATTCTGGACGAGGACTGCGAAAATCTTTTTAAACATTCCAAACTGCTTGTTCCAATGGTGTGGGGAATTAATGTCAATACCCTGCAGGATCAGGAGTTCACATTGAATAGTTAATGAGTTGGGGGAGAGCACGATTCAAATAGTTCTGCGAATTGAGCATGCCATGCATACAGCCTAATTTAACATAACTGCAGGCAAAAATTCACTCAGGCAGCAACATTATACCACCATGATTAGTAAAAACAACATTACCATCCAGCTTCGAAATAGCTCATAGCTCCATAACAAATTAGTTGACTGGGGTTGGAAGATAAACTAAATATATAATTGAAAAATTGTTCTTTGCTTGCAACAATAAATGCGTCACTGTGTTACTTATTCTACAGTGAATGTTTCACTTAAATTGCTGTTCAGAGCTAAAATGTTCTTTACCAATGGCACAATGCACTGAACCTACCAGAAAGGTTTTCAGTTCATAACAATGTAAAGTATCACTGCCTACATAAGTTTCAGAAGTCAAGATCCATCCACCCATCCATCGCTTATAAATAAACAGTTGTGGGAGGGTGGGGATAAAACCTATCCTAGCTATCACAGGGTAAGAGGTGCGGTAAACCGCTACTGGTCACCAGCCTGCGTCTCTACTTAGAGGTGAAGGTCAAATTTTTAGTGCAACTAAATGTTTTGTGAAGCTATAGCTTAAACTGTGTCAACACAAAAGCCCTGCTGTAAAAGCTTTCTTCGCACTTAGGGGAAATAAACATTCTGAGATTAGCGAAAAGCTAAGCTTATCACAAAGACAAACTCCTGCAAGAAATGCAGGAGCTTACATCTTACACGTGTCACTGTGCAGCTGGTGCACAGTGTTAACAGTTTGGAGACATTGAAAAGAATGGGTATAAATAGGATTGGAAAGCAGTGGTGGAAATATCAGTATTTTTTAACTTGCAGAAAGTAAGGCGAGAAAGACAATTTGGAAGTTTTTTATGGCATCCCGATGAAGTGTGTCAAAATTTAATTTTACCTTCTTTTTGGTTATGGTGTCCTTGATCCCATTAGAAGCCCAAACCACCAGTGGCCAATGTATGGTCAGTCATAATTATATACTTTGTTAGGTACACCTAATAATCAGTTGATCATTAACACAAATATCTAATCTAATGCTGGGTACCCAAAAAGATTTGGCATGTATGGTTAAGATCACTTGCTGAAGTTCAAACCAAGCATCAGAATGGGAAAGAAACCTGACTTAAGTGACATGGTTGTTGGTGACAGATGAGCCAGCAGAACATCATAAACTGCTGATCAACTAGGAGAAAAAGAGGAAGAGGAGGGGGAGAGGAGATTGGTCACAAAAGAGAAAATACCAAATAACCTTCGTTCTCTTGCAGAAATGCCTTGTTGATATCAGAGGTCAGAGAAGAATAGCCAGAAAATCATTGTATGCAGAAGAGCATCTCTCAGTGCACAACATATGAAACCTTGAAGCAGTTGGGCTACAGCAGCAGAAGATCACACCAGGCTCCACATCTGTCAGCAACATAGAAGGTCAGTGAGAGAAGGATGTTAGCCAAGCTAATGTCTATTAAGGATAACAAACTTGTCACCCCCCACATGAGACGGTGGAGGCCCTGAACAGCTCCCTCAGCAGTAGACTGTTAGAGCCACGGTGTACGACTGAGCGCTATCACAGGTCCATCATCCCAACAACAGTTAGACAGTATAATACCTACACAGGATAAATAGTTTTTAAAAATACATGTTTATTAGTATCACTCCCACTGTACCATGTGTGCAAATAAAAAAGAAAAAAATCCTGGTGTATTTTACTTTATATAGTAACCACCTGTACATAGTATAGTTTTTGAGCTTTTTTGCACACTGTTGTTCTTTTTTTTCTTCTATTTTTATGTTTCTAATATGTCTCTGATTCGCATTTTCTCCCTGTCAAGTAAATTTAGTCAGAGTGGGATTAAATAAAGTCTATGTCTATGTCTAAGAACGAGAACTCGAGACTACAGTTCTCATGGTCTCACCAAAAATGGACAAGATTGAAAAAATGTTGCCTGCTCTGATTAGCTTCAATTCCCGTTAAAACCTTTGGATGGTAGGGTCAGATTCTGGCTTCATCAACATAAAAGCATGGATCTATCCTGCCTTGTATCAAAGGTTCAGGCTGGAGGCGGTGGTGTATTGGTGTGGGAGATATTTTCTTGGCACACTTTGGGCTCCTTAGCACCAAATGAGCATCGTTTAAGCACTGCAGCCTACCTGAGTATTGTTGCGGACCAAGTAAATCCCTGTGTGTCCACAGTGTACCCATTTTCTGATGGCTGCTTTCAGCAAGATAACGAATAATGTCACAAAGCTTAGATAATCTCAAACTGTGTTTTTGAACATGACAATGAGCTCATTGTATTCAAATGGCCTCCATAGTCACCAGATCTTAGTCCAAGAACATCTTTGGGATGTAGTGGAAGAGTGGACTCACATCATGGATGTGCAGCTGACACATGTGCAGCAGCTGTGTGATGCTATGATGTCAATATGAACAAAAATCTGTGAGGATGTTTTGAGCACCTTGTTGAATTAATGCCATTAAGCTCTAAAGGCAAAATGGGTTCTAACCCATAGCAAGTTGCACCTAAATATACATATTAGTAAGTTTATGTACCTCTACAATCATGTAATCTAACATGGTTACATTTTATTTGGACACAAGTTTTGTGCTGTTTGAAACTGCCATAAAGCAGATTAAAAAAGATGTTTCATCTTGTTTGTTGTTTGTCTAATAGCAACTCTTGCTGCTATGTGTGTTATGTGTTCATTCATTTATTTATTTATTAATTTATTTTTTTTGGGGGGGGGGGGGTTTGAAGGTCATGTATAGTGAATAAAATCACACGCTGAAAATTCTAGCGCTAAATGAAATGGTGGCAGAAATGTAATGCGCTGTGTAGAAAATAGGAAGTGATTTCGGAAACAACTGGGGAAGTCACTGTTTTTTCCACTCCAGCTTTTGTACAGATAAAACCAATAGATATAACTAGGGTGTGATTTGTGATAAAAACAAAGGCTGGGACTGGGGGTCGGGACAGTCCCAGTGCAACTACTTTTCAGCAAGAAGAGATGAGTTGCAGAACTTGCCACTGTGGGAAATTCTGATGTACACAATCAGGCATGTTGTTGACAACATGCAGGAGTATTTCTAGTGTTTTTGGTGAGACTCCGGTAGAATATGACATTCTGAATCCTTTCCATTTCTCTTTTATTTAGTTAGCAGTAGTTTTCACTATGAAACAACTGTGTCTTTCGGCTTAATGAAAAGTTGAAACAGAACATAATCCAGGTTCCCTCTGCGCAGTTTCATCACTATTGTATCTCTACCTCTATTGGAATCAAATCAGCTTCTTATTTTATTGTTGTTTCCACTGTAGACTGTTACAAGCCTACCACCAACCTACCAATTTTGCAGAGGTGGAAAGATGTAGATAGACCGATATCTAAACCTTCCATTTATTTCAAAAATTCTTTAAAGAGTAGTTTCAAACAGTTAAATGATAATTTGCAAATGAATGTTTTATTAGAAGAGTTTCAATCAGGATACAGTGTATCATAGCACAAAACAACATCTCTGTACTTGTGTCCTGTACCTGTCAGATCTTAGCACAGCATTTGATATTGCTGACCACAGTATTTTACTACAGATAGTAGAACACACTGTTGGTATTAAATGAACTGGCACTGTTAGATAGATTCCAGTCTATGTATATAAATATGGATCCTTCCTACACACAAAAGTAAGTCTCTGAGTTCCACAGGGTTATGTTCAGGGACCAATAATTTTTTACATTATACATGCTTCCCTCAGGCAATACTATTAAAAACATTGCATATATATTCAATGCGATATAGATGAAGCCAGTATTATCTAACCAGATGACACACACTAATTAGTTAAATTACAGGAATTTCTAAAGACACTTCTAAATTCAGAAAAAAATAGATCATTGTAATTGAAACACAGTGTCTAACCAGATATTTACGTTAGATGACATTACTCTAATCTCCAGTAACACCATGAGTAACTTTGGAGTCATTTTTGATCAGGATATGTCCTTCAGTGTGAATATTGAACAAATGTATAGGATTGCAGTCTAGCATTTGTGCAATTTGTTTGGATTGCAAAGACAGATTTGACTGATTCTGGCGCTCTCCAAGAGCGTGTCTTTTGTCCTGTCTCTCTCTGCCCTTATCTCACTGCCCTCACCCCCAACCAGTCACAGCAGAGGGCTATCCCTCCCCGAGCCTGGTTCTGCTAAAGGTTTCTTCCTATTAAAAGGGAATTTTTCTGTCCCAATATTGCCAAGTGCTTTCTCACAGGGCCTTATGTGATTGTTGGGCTTCACTTCCAATATAAAGCACCTTGATGTGGCCACTATTGTGATTGTTACTGTGCTATATAAATAATTGAACGGAATTAAATTTTCAATTCTGCATGATATTTAGTCAAGGAAAAGTTTGAAGAGTTTCCTGATAAACTAGGATTATGTTGCACCACCTCTCCTGCTCTTTGCATTGTTTTTACAAATTCATTTAAGCTAGCATACTTTCTGTCCTGTATGATATAAGCTGACTGAGCCCCCAGAGATCTTGCTATCCCGAGGAAATATAAGATCTTATGGTGCTTAGCAATCAGAGAGTTTTTCATAGGGGAATATTCCTTTGTGAAATCTTAAATGTGAGGTCATGCACGTACCTGAAAGCTTAGCTGAGTCTTTAAGAAGTGTAAAGATTGAGATTAAAGGAAAACTAGCAAAGCAAACCAGTTGTTAAAGTCTTTACTTCCTGCCGAGAATTGTAATTTTTAAGTTGCTAAAAGTTGGCAATCTTAGTTTTCTCAGTTTTTGCGAAGGCCTTGTTAATGTCAGAGGGAATGACTTCAAAACAAATCATGCTTAAGGGTCTTTCCAAATGGTCTTGCTCATTGATGACTCACCCAGTTTAAAAGCTTTCATTTTAAAGAACCATAAATCCTCCCTGTCAATAATAAACTCCATCTTCAACTCAGGCACTCCTTATAGGCAAATAGGTGTCATAATTTTTAGATTTTATGTTTGGCATTACGTCACCCCTCAAAGCTACAGGGATTTACATATGCTTCAGTTTCTGCCAGGGATCAGCGGTACGCCATGCTCATCCGTGAAATGACCTATTCAACTTTTTTGTTTGGCCTGCAGAGGATCTTCTCTGCTGTCTCTGTGAAGCTAATTGGATACAGCAGAGCACCAAGCCATGTTTCACAGCCAGGGGGAATCAGTCCAGGAAATAAAACATAAAGGTATTGTCTCCTTGAAAGCAGTGTGCATTCAGCATTTTAAGCACATCACTGTCTCCGGAAAGGACTGGCAGAGAGAGCCGGAAAAAATGAAAGATGTCGGACAGGTCTGTGAATAGACAGTGAAATTCGGTCTTTTTTCTTCCAAACACAGCCACACAAATGCACTGGATTCCACAGGATGTAGTATTTTCATGCAAATAATTACTTTAGGAGGAAATGCAAAGTAAGGGATAAATATGTCTATTCATATTAAAATAATTCTGTGATGTTTGGCCATATAATTCTTTCAAACACTGTTAGTACTTCATCCTATCATCTTGAGACTCTAACTGCACGGTTATTATTATGGTATAATTAAAAGCTGAGCATGCTGGAAGAGAATTTTTAATTATACAAATGTTGGGAACTTTGTAACTTTAATTGGTTCTCATTTATTTATTCAGCTCTGACCTACATAGAAACTTTCCCAAAGATCATTTATCAACCAAATCAATTATCACGTCTTGGATCAGGAGACATAAAAGACCCGCTAGACTTTCAGAGTTACAGCAAGTGAAATCAATGAAGCAGCCGCTCCTTACTTTGAAATCTATCACACTTGTGCAGCGTCCTGGGCAGCCGTGGTGTATCTCAGGGGGGTCAGCAGCACTGAAGGATCTCCACTGTGCTGCTAAAGACTGCCTGGAGGTGTGACAGCCGCCCTCTGATCTGTCAGCGCCTCTGAAGATCTAACGACAGTCTTTGCGCCCCTCACATTAAGTTGCAGCACTTAAACAAGCCACACAGACACACAGCATGCCAGCGATTTCCACCATCTTCCTGAAAATAAAGAGCTAGGGAATACCTCCAAAGGAAATGAGGCAGTCCCAAGCATGTTTTGAATAATTTTAAGCTTGTCTTAATTAGACATTCATTATCCAATGGCTCAGTCGGTGCACAGTAGAGCCTCAGCGCAAAACATTTTAACTAACACCCACCATGCTTCACACCTCAAATGTTAGAATACACTGAATGCCATTTTGTACCCCTCAGCAGCAGCTTTGCTGAAATTTGTCAGTCAGTGTTAAGAAATGATCCAGTTACCACGCAGGAATTTTATGCTCGCAAAATTCTATTTTCTGGTCAATTTAGGAGGAGGCTGCATGACTGAGCTGCGAATTAATTTTACTGTCTTTGCACTGGCTTCCTTCCTCATTTCCCAAAGGCTTTGGGTGACTGAACCTGCTACACACAGCACATGGGCAGCAGATGTTACATTTGTACCAGGTTTGTATTGATATCATTATAGCACTTGCGTCATGCCAGCACACGAGGCTCTATTTCAGACAGACAGTTTTGGGAACGCACCTGTGGCCAAGGACCATATGCATTCGACGACCACCACATTCCTGTTGCTCGCAACCAGTGAAGAATAATGGGGCTGTTGTTAATTCACTGAGTGCATCCACATGTGTTGGGGAATGGGGGCGGGATGGGATAAAGGCAATAATTCGCAAGACTACCCAGCAAACATGGTTGACCTGACGTCATCTCCCTGGTCAAAACTGGATGCAATAGAACCGCACAATGTGATGGAGTTTTGTTGACGTTTCTACTTGGAATAAAGATCTAATTAGACCACAGTTCTCCTCTCCACATGCATATAATGGTACAGGTTGTACCAAAAAAAAAAAATGCACGTCATATCTCTATACGATAGTTAGACTCGTCCAATACTTTTGTGAGCATGTGTGGAGTTACTGCAGCCACTGCAGTTGTTATGCTACCTATCAGCAACCATGTAGAACTCTTTAATTCCCTCTTTCTAACAGTACGCAATCCAATCATTACCGGTGAATGGCAGATGAATTAAATGGCCTGGCCTGGCCTGTATTTGTATAGCGCTTTACTAGACCCTAAGGACCCCAAAGCGCTTTACACATCCAGTCATCCACCCACACATTCACACACTGGTGATGGCAAGCTACATTGTAGCCACAGCCACCTTGGTGCGCACTGACAGAGGCGAGGCTGCCGGACACTGGCGCCACCACCACCAGTAGGCAACGGGTGAAGTGTCTTGCCCAAGGACTCAACGACCGAGACTGTCCAAGCCGGGGCTCAAACCGGCAACCTTCCGATTACAAGGCAACCTCCCAACTCTTGAGCCACGATCGCCCTTATTAAAGCACTTTGAAATCACTTTAGAGCCATTTAGGTTTATCGACACCTAAATTCAGTGTCATTTGTTGCATGGTGAACTTAACATTTTAAACTGTTATAAGAATCGCCTCTGTCACTGATGTCAGCGTCATAAGCCTGGGGATGTCACCTCTTGAGTGTAAAAGTAGTTAGCTTAGTAAAAAAAATGAACAGTGTTAGGTTAGCTGCACATTCAAAACTGTGTAAAGGTGTGAACACTTATCTGTCACTATGTGTGAACAGATTAGTGACCTTCTCACTCTATGACACCTTGGGTGAGTTGCAGCACGTTCCTCCCTGAGCTGAAGAAGATGGATGGATTCAGGGTATGTGTTGCTTTCAAGAAATCGTGCCTCAAATAGTGGCGCCAGAGAAAATATACGGTTATCCAACGGGATTTCTCCCCTGAGACATTTCACAGCAATCCACCATTGGTACACACTTATAAAAGTTTAAGATCAGTGCCTAAAAATTAAGAGAAGATGTAATGCTGGGAGCATAAAATATGACAACTTAATGAGCAGAGCAGCAAGCCATATGAAATATTTAAAGATGTTTCCATGGCAGGGGTTTTTAATTGTGAGAGAATTCTGTTCTGTCTAGTTAATAATAGAGTTACTAGGTAGGCATGTGAATAGCAGCGACGGCTGGAGATAATGTCTTTCTGCTTAGAGCATTTTCATACGGATCATACAGCCACCATCCAGAGCTGTGACAGTCATGCATTAAACTGAGGAGTTCACAAAGGCGAATGTGTCTCTGCTGACTTGAGAGAGGATGTGCAGATTTTGGCATAGTGAATATGAGCTGCAGCTCGCTGGTCCATACATAGCCGGCAGTCACAGTCAGTCTCCTCATCTTCCCCCAGTAACCGTCCCAAGGGAAGCAGGAACTGACGTGCCGTTAAAGAGACTTTGAAGAGAGGCAACTGTCAGCATAATTGCTTCTGCTTTGTAGCAGTGCAGAAAGGAAGTGCAGATCTGGGTGGGATGAGGACAGAGTGTACAGCTGTGGAAATACATCTCTATGCAGAATGTAAAAGAAGGGATAGGTCGGGCTGTCACTAAGGCAAAAAACTGTTAAGGAATGTGCAGTTTTTTCCCCCCAGAAACATAACAAGAAAAACAAAATTGCGACTGTGACTGCTGATGTTTTACACTGAACTATCAGAGTAGATGCAATTAGCAGGAATATATTTAAAATATTTTAAGGAGTCACATTATAAATACTAATATTTGAGTACAGTAGCTGTATAAGTAGTGAAGTATAAGTTCATCTTTGACTTTAGTGATAATAACACACACGAGGGGGGGAACCAAGCGTGAAGAAACCTTCAGTGATCTCATGTGCTCGGCCATTGCTAAAATGACTCCGCAGAGGAGAAGACCTCATTTCCTGTGTGGCTGCAGTAAAAAGGGACTTTTGGGGACTTTTTCCTTTCTGCCTTAAAGTTGTTATTAAGATTAAAATTAGATCCCAAAACAGCAAGATTTATGTTCGTTTTCTATGAGATTGAATGTTTCTTTAAAGCAGACTCGGTTTCAGCATAAAAGGTCTGAAAAAAATGTCAAAGCTGTGACATCGATACATGTTACAAATACATTTGCCTAAAAGCCTTTTTGTTCGATAAGCGCACACTCAAACACTTAGTTGCACAGTTCACAGCAATTTTCCACAGAAGCATTCACACTGAAATCTTCCTTGAATGATTCTTGTTATTGTCTATGAATAAGCGCGTGCCCCACCCTGGTAGCACAACTGGTGCAGGATCAAAAGACTCATGTAAACAACCCATGAAAAGGGTTATGTTACGGATGACACCATCACGTAATTACAGTGTCTTTTACACAAAGCAGATCTTGCTTGTAACTTCCTTCGATATACAGCCATGGCTCCAGATGATTCCTGCTTTTACTGGGATCCAGTTTATTTAATAGTGAACCCAATAACACTGTTGAAAAAAAGCAGTTTTACCCATGTAGTAAGCTGCTGTTTGTATTTTTGTAAATGTATTACTCTGCCTCAATATACAGTGGGGCAAAAAAGTATTTAGTCAGCCACCGATTGTGCAAGTTCCCCCACTTAAAATGATGACAGAGGTCAGTAATTTGCACCAGAGGTACACTTCAACTGTGAGAGACAGAATGTGAAAAAAAAAATCCATGAATCCACATGGTAGGATTTGTAAAGAATTTATTCGTAAATCAGGGTGGAAAATAAGTATTTGGTCAATAACAAAAATACAACTCAATACTTTGTAACATAACCTTTGTTGGCAATAACAGAGGTCAAACGTTTACTATAGGTCTTTACCAGGTTTGCACACACAGTAGCTGGTATTTTGGCCCATTCCTCCATGCAGATCTTCTCGAGAGCAGTGATGTTTTGGGGCTGTCGCCGAGCAACACGGACTTTCAACTCCCGCCACAGATTTTCTATGGGGTTGAGGTCTGGAGACTAGCTAGGCCACTCCAGGACATTCAAATGCTTCTTACGGAGCCACTCCTTTGTTGCCCGGGCGGTGTGTTTTGGATCATTGTCATGTTGGAAGACCCAGCCTCGTTTCATCTTCAAAGTTCTCACTGATGGAAGGAGGTTTTGGCTCAAAATCTCACGATACATGGCCCCATTCATTCTGTCCTTAACACGGATCAGTCGTCCTGTCCCCTTGGCAGAAAAACAGCCCCATAGCATGATGTTTCCACCCCCATGCTTCACAGTAGGTATGGTGTTCTTGGGATGCAACTCAGTATTCTTCTTCCTCCAAACACGACGAGTTGAGTTTATACCAAAAAGTTCTACTTTGGTTTCCTCTGACCACATGACATTCTCCCAATCCTCTGCTGTATCATCCATGTGCTCTCTGGCAAACTTCAGACGGGCCTGGACATGCACTGGCTTCAGCAGCGGAACACGTCTGGCACTGCGGGATTTGATTCCCTGCCGTTGTAGTGTGTTACTGATGGTGACCTTTGTTACTTTGGTCCCAGCTCTCTGCAGGTCATTCACCAGGTCCCCCCGTGTGGTTCTGGGATCTTTGCTCACCGTTCTCATGATCATTTTGACCCCACGGGATGAGATCTTGCGTGGAGCCCCAGATCGTGGGAGATTATCAGTGGTCTTGTATGTCTTCCATTTTCTGATGATTGCTCCCACAGTTGATTTTTTTCACACCAAGCTGCTTGCCTATTGTAGATTCACTCTTCCCAGTCTGGTGCAGGTCTACAATACTTTTCCTGGTGTCCTTCGAAAGCTCTTTGGTCTTGGCCATGGCGGGGTTTGGAGTCTGACTGTTTGAGGCTGTGGACAGGTGTCTTTTATACAGATGATGAGTTCAAACAGGTGCCATTCATACAGGTAACGAGTGGGGGACAGAAAAGCGTCTTACAGGAGACGTTACAGGTCTGTGAGAGCCAGAGATTTTCCATGTTTGAGGTGACCAAATACTTATTTTCCACCCTGATTTACGAATAAATTCTTTACAAATCCTACCATGTGAATTCATGGATTTTTTTTCACATTCTGTCTCTCACAGTTGAAGTGTACCTCTGGTGCAAATTACTGACCTCTGTCATCATTTTAAGTGGGGGAACTTGCACAATCGGTGGCTGACTAAATACTTTTTTGCCCCACTGTAATTCAATTCAATTCAATTTTATTTATATAGCGCCAAATCACAACAATAGTCGCCTCCAGGCGCTTTATATTGTAAGGTAAACCCTACAATAAAACACAGAGAAATAAAACCAACAATCAAATGACCCCCTATGAGCAAGCACTTTGGCGACAGTGGGAAGGAAAAACTCACTTTTAACAGGAAGAAACCTCCAGCAGAACCAGGCTCAGGGAGGAGCGGCCATCTGCTGCGACAGTTCTCACATCCAGCTAGTGTCCCTCGCTACTCATAAGCCATTTAACTTAAAAATTGTGAACCTATAAAGTATTTGCCTCCTTCCTGATTTTGATTTTTTTTTTTTTGTTATAATATGATAAAAAATATATATATATACTGCATTCTGTATTTAATCAGTTTATTTTTTGTCTAATATTTGTTTGAAGATTTGAAACATGTAAGTGCTACAAATATGCCCAAAAAAATATATGGAAAAAATCTGGATGGGAGCAGTAGGTCCCATGTAATGCATGACCTTTGACATTATTTCTGCTGTTTTTCATTCATAGCACTTTTTTTCATTAATGCTTGAATGTTTTCAGTCCTTGAGATTTTAGGGTTTCTTTTTCCAAAAGTGTACCTTGTTTTCTTTCCAGACTAAATTACTGCCATAACATTCACATGCTGACTTCATTTTCCTGAGAAACCCTACAGGTCATGGATGTTTTTAGAGCCATCGCTTTGAAGTTCTCACCTGATTTAGACGAGGAAGTTCATGTTTGCTCGGGATTAAGTGAAGGGAGAGGCATGTGGGTTGGCAGAAATAGCTTCAAACACTTTCACCCATTTTTAGGTGGGTGGATGAGACTTTAGGGTCACCGCAAAGAAAAACAATGACATCAGACCCCACCCCTCCCCCACCCCACCATCACCACCACCACCCACACACTTCGCACTGGTCAGCCACGGCTTCTGTGATGAATGGGACATGGCCACCTAAAATGATGTCACCCCCTAAGCCGCTCTTTCGTTGTGTCCCTCTGGGACTCTCCAGGAGCATCTGCACCTGTGGTTCATAAACACCCACACACATATCAAGGGGAAGTTTCACAGAAAAGGCCACAACTCAGATGTTAATGTTGGGTGGCATCATGAATGGAAAGGGCCCAGACCAGTGCATCACAGCATTCCTTTTACATTAAGTCAGAGTTTTCAGGGGAACTCCACTTCAGGAATGTCAGTGACCTTAGTGGCTAAAAAAAACTTTGTCAATGAGTTTGAGACCTTTTAACATGATGACAGCCTTACAATTGTTTTTGCTCAAACTGATACTGTTTTGAACTGCTATTAATAACCTAATATTTCATAACTTAGAAAATAAGGACCAAAATCTGTACTTATACATACAAACACACAAAGGGCATGTTAGGAAACTCACTTCTTTGCTTTCTTGCCAGGAGTTTCATGGAAAGACTGGTTCCCTCTGATAACCCCATGGGACATTTGGGGCTGTTTTTACTTTGCCGGCAGAAACACTACAATAAGTCTGAGGACATTGTGATTAGACCCGAGTTTCTGCTGTGTCATAGGTTGCATGATAACAACAGAGCTGGAAAGGAGATGTATGACTTCAGGCTATGGGGTTGAAAGCACCCATTTATGTGCTCTTTTTATACAAAGGCACACTAAGCTTAGACACAGGCTTCCTCTGGCAGACTACAGCTCACAGCACTACTGATGAAAACCTCCAAAACCCCGAAGAACAAATCCTTTGTAGCTGCCTGCATATTCGCTTTGGTTGTTTTGGTCTTTTACTTTCTTGTATTCCTATTTAAGCCTCATCATTTTCTCTCTGCATTGCTTCCTTGTGTGTAGATAATTGCTTGTTTTTAAAATCATTTTGCTTTGCTGTTTTCAATAAAGGTTGAACTTCAGATGCCCATGTTTTAGTCCATTTTAGAGCTATCTACAGTTTACATGACTAAAGTCTTTTTCAAATCTCTGTTATGACTGTTTTTCACCACCTCGTGTTACAATACCTACATTCATTTTAGATTCAGATTTATACATTCTTTTTCCCCCCACCTTTATATGTTTGCTATTTCACTGAGTTTCTTCTTTAGTGTAACTTTTAAAATGACTGCAACACAGTCATTTATCAACTTTGAGGATAAATAAAGTATTTCCTATTTTTTTATTCTGGTTCCTTTTTTCGTTCTGTTTGTTTTCCTCTTATTCTTATCAGTGTACACTTACATCACTCAAAGTTCCTTTTTTAGCACTTTCTTAAAAATTTTTATTAGGTAGGAAAACATTTAAAGCATTTATAATTTCTCCTTTAGCACATGCTAAAGTTGCTAATTGAGTAGCTATAAGTTTTAGACAGCACAACATGACAGCTTGGCTTTTTATTTCACAGGGGTAAGAGATGGACATCACCCACTGGTTTGCAACTTTTAAAGTTTTTATTATACCTTTATGAAACCAGAAAGTGGTATTTAGGGACAAGTAGGTAAAGTGCTAAGTCAAACTAGCTAGTTAGCATATTGCAACTCAGTATAATGACAGATACTTGCTAATTAATGCTAAGTTAATACAAATAAAATGCTAAAATTTAGTAGAACTTACCAAAACCGAGGCACAGACTTCATGGACAGGCTGTAGGAACATGAGCTATAACACCACAAGGTATGGAAGCTTGTTTCTGCCACCGGAGATTTAAAAAAACAAACAAGAAAAAAAAACAAAAAACAAACACCATCAGAACAAAGGCAAAATTTAGAATTATTATCTCAAAATGTTAACTGTTTTGCAGAAACATCTGACTAAGTCATAATTTAAAGTTTTAGGACAGTAACCCATAATCTTGAGTAAAAAATAAATAAATCTGTGGTGGAAATAAGTTATGGATCCATAGAAAAGGGATCCAGTTCATGTAAATTAGCTAAGATGACATTCGGAAAAGCTGTTTTTGGTACTTGGGAGCTGGGTGTATTTTTTAGCCCTGAACACTGCCGCGTCACTTTAAAGGTGATCTGTGTGGGTTTTTTTTTTTTTTTTTATCATAATAGCCATATATGTCTTAATTCTTTGCTTTTTAACCATATATTAGTTTTTAGATGAGTAACAAACACTTTACAAAACCATAGCTGCTAGGGATATGCAAGAGACTGGTTATGTATTCAAAACGTCCCTGAAGCCTTTGCTCCATGTTCCTCAGTTTTGCCTGAATCCTGTCATATTGTTAGAGTTACAAATTTAAAAAAAAATACCTGGAAGTACAACCAAAACTGACTGGGAAGAATTTATTGGAAAATCAATAGGCATGTGTACTTCCTCCAGTACCATCCATATTTCTGACATCTTTGATGTCTGTTTTCACATGTCTTCAAGTTAACTCTATATTTATTTATTAGAAGTATATGTATTTCCAACTGATGATATGATTACGTCATGTGTCCAGTCAGCAATGTTCTGAGATAATAAAAAAGTAATAGCTTGCTTAGTTTCTAAAGGGTCATCAAGGGGAATCAAAAAGCCAAAAAAAAAAAAAAGAACAACAAAAGAGGAAGAGAATTTAAAAGCTACACTGTTTGAAGCTGTGCACATCAGTAACTGATTAACTAAAGCCAGTAGCCTTATTAGACAGTGGCACAAATTTTCTGTCTTCACTTACTTGAACTGATTACCTAGAAAGTTCCCCCAGAAGCGTTGTACCTGTGCTGTGACTTATTAGCATAAAGTACAGGAAACCTGAGAGTGCTTATGTGACTCCTCAGGTGCTCCAGAATATCTATGCATCTTAATCAGCGCTCCTGCTATCCATCCAGCGTGGGGAAACTCTGCTGAAAACAGCTCAGGGGTGATAGAAACAAGCCCACTCCTTACAGACATTGATGCGTGTCTAATGAGTCCATCAGCCTGACAGTGCTACATCCCGGGGGACCCTCCGTTCATGATTACCACTGTGTCACATACCAATGTTCCTAGATTGAAAATGCCATCTGTCATTACATCTGACTATGTTTACCAAACAGGGGCGCGAGGTAATTCATGTGCAAGTGCACCTGTTTGTTGTTTTGGCAAATTAAAACAACCTCTCGTCACATGTCGCACCACTCTCATTTCCTCTATATTCTCCAAAAGTCAAATCCTGTAATTTTATAGACCCAAAGGAGTGCATAAATGTCACAAGCCACCAGACTATGAATGATTAACCAGTTTTACCTCAGGAGCACATGCTGTACATTAGTTTGAAAAAAAAAAAGTATCTGCATGCTGTTAGTCATCAGCACAATTTTCACACATAGCATGAGGCAATCATGCTGAAAATGATGTATATGTCAGAATTGAAACAGGATCCCTGGGGAGACACGGTGATGTGGAACCACTCATATAATATAAAAGGCTGTTGCACACCACACATCAAAAACCTCTTCATTTCACTTAATGCTGAAAGGTTTTAGCACTTTAGATTCCGTCAACACTCGAAAAAAGCAATTTCCTTTCGCTCTGAATACGGTAAATATTTTCACAGTGTCTCCTTTGCTATGAATCCTCCCCCCCAAGTCTGAAGAGGGAAAGCTTTTCTGGAAAGCTGAGACAACGGCAGCCACATAAAGAACGCTTTGCACATCGCCGTTCAGTAATTTACTTTTATCTCCCACCACGTACAGGTGCACTTCTCCTGGTGAGGTGAAAAAAAGCAAAACGAGGTCAAAAGAGGTGAGAAAGAGTATGTGCAAGAGTGGGTGGCTGTGTTTGATTTGGCGAACTGGATTTAACGTAGCACACTTAAGCTCTTTGAAAACATAATCGTCAACTTTTTGCTGCATAGGAAGTGAAGCCTGCAAACCTGCTATTACACATTAATTACCATGTCATTATCATGTCATATGATGATGTCAGTGTTGATGATGTAACAAATTTTATAATAAATGTTACATAAAAAGTCACAGCTGAAATGGTCAAGCAGCTATAAGGTAAGTCTTCCTTATTGTGTTGTTATTTACACACAAAAACTTGCTCACATGGCATTTAAATGTGAACATCTAAAAAGGAAGTGGGACTAAAAGCTTCAGAATTGAGAAACACATCATGAATTTCCACAGCTATACAGTGTGAGAAACAAAGTGGCGTGTGTTAGACTTCAGCAGTGTTTAGCTGCCATGCTGCCTTGTTATCGCTCATGTTCATATTCCACTCTCAACCGTGGACAGTTTTTGTCTTTCTGCAGTTTGTAACATGTGCTCCTGTTTCTGGTCGACTTCCTCTAGGTGTTAAGGGAAGCCTTCTGTGCCCCGTGATTCAAGTGTGTGACATACAAAAAGCAATCATATGATAAGACAGACGCTTATGGTTTCAGAAAGCTCTTTTTGCCCAGATACAGCCTGAGTGTGTGTATGTGTGTGTGTGTGTGTGTGTGTGTGGCAGTGTAGGTGGGGGGTGGGAACTTGTTTACAGCTCACACACGCTGCTTAGAGTCCTCTCGACAGGGGAAGAAAGACGGCGTAGCAGAACTTGGCAGAGTGAAAGTGCAGTGCACTAGCGGTGAGTTTTCAGGGATAAAAATACTGCTGGTGAGCAGCCTCGAGCTCAGCGGTAAGACTAGAGGAGCAGCAGCCTCTGGGCTTTGAAGCATCACTTATCTATGGCAATCGGCCCAGTGTGCTCAGGCAGGTTCACCAAATCTCCATAAAAATGCAAATTGCCTGTAAGTCTTCAGATTAAATTTTCTGGAAGTAAAGTTGAGGGTTTTTTTTGTTTTGCTTTGCTTTTTTATAGCACTGAATACAGCGATCACGCGTTACACCGGATGATAGATATTGATGTTTTGTTTTTCACGGGCATCTTGTTTTAGAATAAAACTCTCCTGCAGTGCACTTTATTTTTCTTCTTCTTTTTTTCTTTCTTTTTTTTGCAACCAGCACAGGGCTTTGGAGAGGATAAAACCACTTAAGCCATAGCTGCTCACTATAATACACCACATATTACATTTCTGGAGAAAAATGAGGGTTGTGTGAAGCCAGGGAAACCTTAAATGAGCAGATCCTAAGGGTGAGGAGCTCAGTGAAGGACCCATTGCCAACCAGCCCTGCAGCCTGGCAGCTCTGTGCTTGATTGATCTCGGTGGGAAACCGGGATAGAGCGAGGGCAGAAATCTTCATCTTCATGCACGTGCATGCACACAGTCGGCATAGACATGCGAGTCTGTACCCATGCTGGCAGATGCACACATTAAAAGTGATGTGTAGGTTTTAACAACATAAACCACCACTCATATACAATCTGGCATCTTAAAAAAAAATCCCAAAGAGTGGGGAAAGAAAAAAAAGACAGGCATGTCCATATCAAAATCCAGACACACACACTCCCACATATTAAAACACATCACACCCACGTTCAAACACATGACACCCACACACATTAAGAGTCTCACACATCACAGCTACAAGCACAGCATGGGGGGTGGGTTCACATTGCCTCTTTTGCTCTGTGCCTATTCAAAAGCTAATTCTCCTGCACTGGGATTCAAAGAGCCTGGCCAGCCACCTGCACCGAGGATGGGGAGGGGAGGGGAGGGGAGGGAGGAGGCCAGGAGTGGAAGGAAAGCAGTAGGAGGAGGAGGCGGCAGTGGAAGAATGACATCACCTTTCCTGAAATGTCACCATTATCTCAAGCCTCAGCTTTAGCTGTCTACAGAGGTGACATCATCCTATTGGTGCCCCTCCCCCCTCTGTTCTCTCCATAGCTGTGTGGGGAGGGAGTGTGTTCATTTGCGTGCATGTCCAAGAAGCATTGTCGAGAGAGAGAAAGAGAGAGAGGAAAACATGAGAGGATGTTTGTCTGCGCTCCTTCTTTCACGCTTCATACCGACAAAAAAAGTAAAAACGCTCATCGCTGACAATTCAATGACTCTTTTCCTCGTCTGCTGTTGATGATATCACACTTACTTATGCTTGAAAAAAAAGAGTTCAGTTTCAGGAGATATGTTGCTTTTATTGTACATACAATGCGAGTGTACAAGAACAAGGGGAGTGACTGAATTTAGCATCAAATGCACAAGGACAGTGACTTAGCCATCATTGTGGTTTGCTTTGATTTCATTGCTAAGAGAAGAAACAACCTTACCCGTGCATATTCCAGGAAGTTAATGAGTATTTTCTTCAAACTACCTCTGGTAGTTCTGCAGGGAAGGATGATTTTAAGAAATTGAATTTTGCATGTTGAGTTCAAGCAGTCAGAAGGTTATCAAGTTGAAAGAATTTAAGTGCAAAGGTGGTCTGAAAAATCTGTTTTTATATTTTTGAAATTGCATCACCTTGACTTTAAGAAAACTAGACATTGCACTCACCAGACACTTTATTGGGTACACCTTGCTGAAAGTGGGTTGGAACCCTTTTTCCTTCAGAACTGCCACAGTTCTTCATGGCACAGATTCAACAAGGTACTGGAAACATTCCCCAGAGATTTTGGTCCACATTGGCACAATAGCATCATACAGTTACTGCAGATTTGTCAGCTGCACGTCCATGATGTGAATCTCCTCTTCCACCACATCTCATAGGCACTCAGTGAAATCTGGCGACTGTGGAGGCCATTTGAGTACAGTGGCAAACACTGATGATCTGAGCTTTATGACATGGTGTGTTATCCTACTGGAAGCAGCCATCAGAAGATGATTACACATAAAGAGATAGGTATGAACACCAATGATACTCAGGTAGGCTGTGGCATCAGTTGGTACCAAGCTCACTCAGAGACCATTCTCTGTAAACCCTAGAGATGGTTGCGTGGGAAAATCCCAGCAGATGATCAGTTTCTAAAATAGTCAGACCAGTCCATGTGGCACCAACAACCAAAAACATGCAGAACTACCTTTTCTCTCCATTGTCATGTTCAGTTTGAACTAAAGAGTTCTCTTGACAAGAAAGTCTGTCTACATGCCTAAATACACCGACTTGGCCGAGAGAGTATATTCACTTTTAAGTTGAGAAAAGATTAGCTGAGTGTTCACTGACAAGACTCCTAAAGACTATTGAGATTCATTTGAATCTGTCTCCCTCCCCTCACCCCAATTTGAGGCTGGTTCACCTGGAGGTTTTTCTTCTGTTAAAAGGGAGTTTTTCTTTCCCACCTCCTTCCCATATAAAGGGCCTTGAGGCCCTTAAATACAATTGAATCGAAATTGAATTAAATGTATATATTTAACTTCATAACTATATTACTCTCACCCATTAGGATGCGGGACCTGCCTTGGTCATATCTCTTGGTTTACCAGTGCAAGGATTGACCTCTGTCATGGTATTACACCATTCGATGCCCTCGGCAGCTGCCGCTACTAAAACACACCAAAGCATGCCAGTCATGCCATCACTCCCCTTTATACATGTCCCAACACTCCCTGAATATGCCCCCTCTGGATGACATCCCACAAATGCCTTTAGACCTCGTCAAAGCTGCAGCGAGGTGACAGGTAAATATGTCAAGTCGGTTCTCGTGTGCAGTTGAATCCGACTTTTTCATTGCTCTTTACAGCTCTGTTATTTGGCACCGAAGAAAGGTGGAGGAGGGTGGTGATTTTACATGCAACCAAAGGTTTTTTTACACCCAGAATAATTTAATATTTAATCCCTTCTAACACGTGTGTGTGACCAGGAATTATAGCAGTGAGTCATCTCACTAACATATTATGAGTCACAAAATCAGTGCCCCATTCATTCTGGCTGGACTCGGAGCAGTTCGGGTTTTATAGCTCAATGAAAGCAGTGATTAATATACACGTGTTGGAAACTTTGTGCTAATGCACGGATTTACATTAGTAATGGAACCAATGACTCCTTAAACGCTCTGCAGTAGGGCAGCTAAGCCAGTTGGTCAGGGGTTAAAAACTGAATAAAAAAGAGAGCGGCTAATTGCATTCATCAGATGGACTGAAACATGACTTCCAAATGAATGCTAGTGTTGCTCCCTATCTGCTGGATGTGTTAACGGCATTAATGTGTCAATGTTTTTTTTTTTCAGAGTAAAGTGCAACACTTTTGCATTTAAGCACGACGTCTTGGTCACACTGCCAGACTTACCAAAAACACTTATGTTTGTGGCTTGTTCGCTTGAAATACTTTTTTTTTTTTTTTTTTTTTTGTAGAACAAGCCACATAAAATCCAACTAATCCTTATTTATGAGTCTGTGTGAAAATAAAAATAGTCTTTTTTGTGTGTTATCAGCCCATTCTAAGCCATATTTCTTCCTAGCCTAGCCTATCTTTAACACCCTGCTGTTTTTGGATGTTTTTATTATGGGGAACCTATAGCTATTTAACCTATTTAATCACCACTATGACCCTTACTCTCCTCCCCTGTAGGCTCTTAATTGTATATCATTTTTAAACAACAGGTCTCCATTCAGCACACTACTTTAAGGACATGCATGGGAGTGTTCTTGTGCAGTTTAACTTGTTTGCTAAAGCTGTTATGGAGGGGCCCCCCACTGCTTCTCACCTTTATTGTAATGCGGGGCCAGCTTTATAATCCAATCCTGGCCCAGGCCACTTCACACCTCAGTGAGAACTGTGACCCCATGCTGAGTTTGGATGGGATTCAATGACCAGTTCTGTACAGGGCACACATACTCCCACACACACATAAACACCCAGGACCTACACACCTGCTACCCAAATCAAACAACACCCCCTTTTTCTTTTTCTCCTCTGCTGTTCTCTTTGTCTTGCAGATGTTCACTCCATGAGTCAAAAGGTGAGCAAATAGAGAAATAGGGAGAAGCCAAAGCTGACCATTACTCAGAGCGGTGACATCAGGGGTCACAAGTGGTGGAATATGGGCTTGATGACCATCAAGGGAAAGATAAATATCTCAGACGTTATTAAACAGACAGAAGGTAGATTTAGTGTTTCTGCAAAGGGCCAGAAAGGGGGAGACCTGTAACATCAAAGCATTCTTTCTTAACCATATATATGCACAGCAAGCATTCAGGGTGGGGTCTGTGGTCATTAGAATGGGATGCTTGAACAGGAGTGGGAGTCATTAGAGCATTTATAACAGTTCATCTTTCATAAAAGAGCAGGCTCTAAAAATAGGGGCAAGTCAAACAAGTTCAGCCTGTGGAGAAATATTTGCTCTCCGGGCAGTCAGATGTTCTGGGCAAAAGTGTGAACGCTTTTAAATATAACTGCCTGTACTTCAGGAATCCTGTAATGTGTGTTATGAAACCCCGTGTGGATGGAAAAGTAACTGTAAGTAAAAAATAACACAACCGAGACTGCTGTGCTTCCCTTGTGTAGACCTCCAGTGTTGTCCAAAAACTCTATAAGACATTTCAGCGAGCATTGCTGATGTCCCCTCTTATGGCAATGCTTTTGCTCCCTATACAGCATTTTGAAAGCTGGCTGTGAGTAAAACTGGCTCAAAAAGTTGCTTCTCAAACACATTTTTAAATATCAACATTGTCACCAGCGTGAACGCTGAATGAACTTTCTTTAGGTTTCATTATATTTGACACAACGCTCATCCTCACTGCTGCATATTTATCAAACATATACATTTTATCACTTGCCAGTGACATCTTTTATTCACCAAGCCCTCCCCCTTTTTTCTTCTTTGCTGTAGCATCCAGTCCTGTTTTTCTGTGCCTGAGGGTTTGGAATAGCTATGTGGAACAGTGACAGCTGTAAGGGAGTTCAAGTCTGGGGCAGAACGGGACCAAACCACACCCACTATCCAGCAGACTGGAACAGAGTCAAGGGCAAGAATCTCCAACAGGTGCCCATTAAGCTCAGATTTGTATGTATTCAGACAGTAGCAGCCACCGGTGGGCAGACAGGCAGTGGTAAGAGTCAGCAGTTACAATGGTTTGCGATCATTAACTCTGACTTTTTAAGATTCCCCGACTCCTGCCATGAAATCATTACCATCAAAGCTCCCGCTTCCTTTATTTGTGCCCTTGCTGGGTTGCCACCTCTCTGCATGGAACTGTGCCAGTATTTGGAAACAGAGAGCACACAGCTGGCTTTCTGACATGCAGAATAGCTTTTGCACAACTCCCTTGGGAGTCAGAGGTGTGAGGGGGAGAGTATCGTATATGTTTTGACAGTGCGCAGCAAAGGAGCTAATAATATGATTCCCTGTCCTAGTCAGTGTTTCTCTGTAAGCATGTAATGTGATATTAGAATTACAAACCTTGTGCTATTTTTTTATTATGTATTAAAAAGCTGTATTTTGTTATACTGTAATGACAACTGAATAGGAAGTTAACCTTCATTATATATGTATGACATGTATGCGTACATATTTTTTATGCAGTGTCAACAAGCAGGAAGTTACTTTCAAAAACACATCACTCATGTATCTAAGTTAACTGGCCATTTCATTAGACATAACTGATCAACTGTTCATTAACTCAAATATCCACTCAGCCAATTATATTTAAAGCAAATCAATGTATTTAGGCATGTAGAAACGATTGAGGCAACTTGCTGAAGTTCAAATGGAGCATCACAATGAGGAAGAAAGGAGATTTAAGTGATTTTGAAGGTGGAGTGGTTGTTGGTGCCAGGTGGGCTGGTCTGAGTATTTCAGAAACTGCTGATCTGCTGGGATTTTCCACACAACCATCTCTAGAGTTTACAGAGGATGGTCTGAACAAGGGAAAATATCCAGTGAGAGGAAGTTCCCTGAGAGAAAATGCCTTGCTGATGTCAAAAGGCCAGAGGAGAATGGCCAGACTGCTTCTACAGAAGTTTAGTGCAATTGCCTTTAGCTACAACAATGGTGTGATCACTAGCCAAGCCATGCAGAAGACACACAAAGCATTGAACTTTGAAGGAGATACGCTACAGCAGCAAAAGATCACATCAGGTGGGACTCCTGTCAGCTAAGAACAGCAAACTGAGGCTACATCATATCTGGACAAAGACGGAAAAACATTGCCTGGTCTGAAGAGTTTTTATTTCTGTGTTAACACTCAGATAGAAGGGTCAGAAAGTAGCATAAAAAAGATGAAAGCACAGATTTAAAAACGGCCTTTTTTTCTACGGTACAGTGTGCTGCTTGTGTAATAGTGTGGGGCATATTTAACCACACCCTACCTGAATATAATTGCCAACCATGTCCACCCCTTTATGACCACAGTGTACCCAAGTGCAAAAGTAAAATGGCCGGTGAGTATATTTGTTTAAAAATAAATTGTATTTGCACTAATTTGTACAAGGATGGAACAATGTAACCATTTATAGATCGAGCAACCTTATAACGCCCGTCCCTAGATTGAATTACCTTTCCAAAGAAAATTATAGGTAAGTGGTAAACACTGTTGGCTCATTTGCCTCATTGCAGCTGGTTGGCTGGGACCTCTATGTGGAGCTTGCACGTGCTCTGGTTTCCTCCAGCAGTCCAACTGGGAGGAAATTAGTTAAATGGTGATTCTAAATTAGCCCTGTGTACCCTGGATAGGGGCCGGGATAGGCTCCAAACCCACCGCTATCCTGCTAAGAAAAGTGATGCTTTGGACTGTATGTATGCATTAACTAAATAAAGGGTTTAAAGGAGATAAACATCCTTCAAACCTGCATTATCCTAAAGACTGGCCTTCTGCTTATAATCAACGAAATCTAAAACCTCAACAGGAAAGTTCAGTGTAGATGAGTCCACTTTTTTATAACATGAGCTATATAAGGAAAAAATAATAGCTGATCTAAGGTCGCATGAGACAACTGCATTCAGGACTTGAGTTATATCTGCTTATACAAATAGTTGGAGGTTGCAGGTTGGCGCTTAACGTCAGCCCGATATTTTTGAGCGTACAGCGCCCTCTGGTGTTCAGAAGATTTAGCTACAACATAACACCAGTGAAGGTGACTTAACGTAGAGGAAAAAGTTTGTTAGACGGGAGAGAATAAATATAAGAATATTTCAGGACAGGGTTTGTGCAGATTTGATTTTAAAGAACTCGGTTTCTCTTTTTTGTATTATATTCCAAAAACCATTCCTGGGTCGTAAACAGTTCAAAACTGTTGGGGTTGGTGTTTATTTATCCCGGATCATGAAAGACTCCTGAAATAAGGAAGTGGACTCACCTTAGATCAGCACGCCAGAGGTGAGGGAGTGGCTACCTGCCCCTTCTGCTCGACTAACAGTGCGAGAGGCGAACTGACGTGCCCAGGGCTCTCCGGGAGGAATTGTACTCTCCATAAAGCTTTTATTCTCAGGGAAGTTCAATCAGAATCAGGTAAGACTCAAAGATTAACTCGTGTTTATGTTTCTGTGAGCACAGGGGTTTCCAGATACTGCTGAACAAACCATTATGATTAATCCGAGTGTTTGCCATAGGCCCAAATGTACTGTACAAGTTAATAAAAGACTGATTGACCAACATTTATACGATCTCACAAGCATGCAAATCCAGAATTTGTTTTATTCATTTTCATTCTTTAAACTATCCACAAACGTGAGTTTTACAATATTTTCTTTGACTGATAGGAAAGAGAAAAAAATGTGAGGCTTGTGCAAGTGTGTTTTCAGGATAAGCAGCTGAGTGTCACGGCAGATTGTGGAGTCCTAGCTGCTGTTTTTTCACATAGAAAGAAAACTTTGTTCATTATCAAAGCATGTCTGTGCAGGTGAGGAGGCAGCCCGCCGCATTCCAGTGCCTGGGGTCATGACGTTGCAATATGCAGACCCTCAGCACAAATGTGTTTAGCGAGTAAGCCTGCCTGAGTGCCTGCCTGCGCTGTGTTTCCACCAGGAACAGAGGTTACACAATAACTGCTGTAGTTTTATCATCTCTACAGGAGAGCAATTAACTTTTTTTTTTACTGTCAGATATCAAGAGTAAGATTTGTTTCTAATATATATACACACACATAGTAAAAAAGGTAGGTAAGATAGGTAACATAATGACCGGTGAGAGTTTTCCGATACCAATTCCCAGAAACACCATGTGATGAGACTTGTCCAAGGAATGGATGTTACTGTCAAGTGTGCATGTCATGACAGATTTTGGGAAACACAGTGTCTTCCATATACACAGCTGTCTGGCTGCTGCTGCTGCTTTAGAAAGAAACCCGAGAGGCTGTCAGAGGACGTGCAAAATAGAAAGCCTAACTAATATCAATACTAGATTTTTTTATTTTATAACTTTTCACTTAGGCCCAAATAAATGTCAGTAAAAGTGAAGGATTCAGTCATTTGACTGAAAAACAAAATAACCCTATCAGAGAGTTGCAGAAATTTCAGGAGCGGGCAAATCAACAGCCTGGTACATTCTTAAAAAACAATGAATGCACTGGCCACCTCAGCAACACCAAAAGGCCTGCAAGTCCACAGAAGATGACTAATGTGTGTGATGACAGGATTATTTCCATGGTTAAGACAAACAACTTCACAACATCTAAAGAAGACAAGAACACACTCAGGGAGATAGGTGTATCATTGTCAGTATCTACCATGGAGGCGTCTGCATGAATGTAAATATAGAGAGTTTGCAACAAGGTGCAAACCGACAAGTTATTCAAGGCAGTGAAATGGGATATTCTGCAACGGGCAAGTCAGTCAACCGAGCATGCTTTTCATTTATTAAAAGAAAAGATGACAAGCATCTCTCAGCAGTAATTTAAAACATATGGTCATATCTTTAAATACATGTTTGCTTTAATGCAGGAGTCATTTAGATGGATGCTGAATAGGAAAGTTTACAGCTAAAAGGAGAGGTTGAATGTAGTGAACAAACTTTAAATTACTGCAAATTATACACTTGAAAACTTGAACTTTGTTCAAGAAAGGCAGTGACTAAACTCAAGATCGTGAAATAAAAGCATCAAATATTTCATATGAGGATTGGTATCTGGGTGCTGCTCCCTGAGCCTGGTTCTGCTGAACGGTTCTTCCTGTTAAAAGGGAGTTTTTCCTCCCCACTGTCACTAACTGCTCGCTCAGACAGGCTTTTTTGATTGCTGTTTCCCCCCCCCCTGTTTTTTTCAGGGTCTTTACTTTGCAGTATAACGTGCCTTGAGTTAACTGTCCCTGTGATTGGTGCAAAATAAATAACACTGAACCGAACAGCAACTACTGATATAATACTTACTAATGAACAATTAATTAAGGACTAAAAACCTACCATTATTTTTTCACAATTATATAAAACAGATCACTTCACAAGCTTGAACAAAGATGTTTAATCCTTAAAACAATGAAGAGAGACTGTTTTTGAAGGAAACTGTTTCCAGGGCCTACTCCGTGGATCGGCTTCCTCCGAGGCGTGGACGTCTATCAGCAGAGAATGTACCTTCACCTATCAGCAGAGAATGTCCCTTAGTCTGTAACACAGTCAAATATATTCTCAAGTAATATTCAAGCATGCCATTCAGCGTGTTAGTACGAGCAGCTCGGGAGCAGCTTGGGAGAACAAGAAAACAGAGACTGCTTTAGATTGTCTTCCCAAAGTGACTCAACTTTATTCACAAGTACAACAGTTTATATAGAGGGTAAAATTCATGAGACAGCAGATTATCAGTTTAAACCAGTACAGACCAAGATAAGGCAGCGTCTTCCTGCCCTTGGGTGAAGAAGCATCCTTTGTGTAGTTTATTAGTTCAGCTACAATTGTGATTATCTCAGCGACATATTTTCAAGGCACAAAACGAAGAGTTCTTTCATTAGTGAAATCTGAAACAAACCATTTGGCCTTCAACAGGCGTCTAAAAGATTAAGAAACTAATGTAGCTGAGGGAGTGATCTCTGTGGTATTTCAACCTTGTTGAATGACAGAGTTTTCCTGTATAATGTCACTATAAAACAATATCCAGTAAATGCTCCCATGGTACTAAAATACCTAACAGTTTTTATTTCAAGCAACTAACTGATTAATGAACTTGGAGTTGCAGCTTAAGTGTAACTGGTCTCACTCTGATGGGAGCTTTCCAAATAGAGTAAAGTTTTATATGCAAGCTTAAACTTAGCAAAAAGCCAGGTCATGGAAAAAAGTAAGTTTTCACATAATAAATAAAGGATAAAAAATAATCAAAAGAACCTTACAGTGTGTTAGACATTCCCCAGCTGCGTGTTGGTGGCCATTATTTCTCTGAGACCTACTGCATTGCAGAATCAGTTTAGCGTTTCTGTACACCCTCCCCTGTCCTCTAAGTGCAGCCTTGTTTAAAGTTTCTGCCTTGCCACTCATTTTCTTGTGGAATTTCCTTCTCATTTATCTCTCTTCTCATTCCTCAGTTGATGCTGTTTTCATTAGATCCCAGCAGAATAATAGCGGAGACATACAGCAGTAACTCCTCTAGATAATTGTCTGCGGTAATGAATATTTCCACTTATTGTCCCGCTGAGGCCTCTGTTGTGGATGAGTGTTGAAAGAGTTAGTTCACTCCAGCTCGCTCTCAGTTTGTGTTAAAAAAAAAAAACTCCCTGGAGAGAACAGTCGTTACCATAACAACTCAAGTGCCAGCATGACAGTGTGTGAGTGGCAACAACGCGTGTGCCTGGCAAGTAAGATAAGATAAGATAAGATAAGATAAGATAACTCTTTATTGTCATTGCACAGTCATACATAGTACAGTAGTACAATGAAATTGGAAAAAAACTGTCCTACGTCGGCACTACATATAACACAACACGACACGATATGACACATCACAACGTAACAAACAACACAACACAGTATATTAACTTAGTATAAAAAAGAAGAATAAGTGTATGTGTATTGCACACTGTTATTATTGCACATTAATTATTATTGCACCTTGTTATAAATATAAATATTATTGTTATCGTTTTAAACATTGTTACCTCCCCCTAAAAAGTCCAGGGAGGTATCCAGTCAGGTCAGCTATTTGCATTGATCAGGGCTATTGCCCTGTTGTAAAAGCTGTCCTTGAGTCTATTTGTTCGGGACCTCAGCAGCCTGAACCTCCTGCCAGACGGCAGCAGCTTAAACACCCGGTGTCCTGGGTGTGTGCAGTCCCGTAGGATGCTGCGTGCCCTCTTGAGACAGCGAGTGCTGTACAGGTCCTTCAGGGAGGGAAGAGGATGTCCAATGATTTTTTGGGCCATGTTGATGACCCTCTGGAGTGCCTTTCTGTGTGCTGTGGTGCAGCTGGAGAACCACACACCGATGCAATATGTCAGCACACTTTCAATGGAGCAGCGGTAGAAGACGGTCAGCAGCTCCTTCTTCAGGTCCATTTTTCTGAGGATTCTCAGAAAGTGGAGACGCTGTTGGGCCTTCTTTAAGACCGCAGAGGTGTTAGAGCTCCATTGGAGGTCTGTGTCTATGTGCACACCCAGAAACTTGAAACTGGAGACCCTTTCCACGCACTCCCCGTTGATGCTGACAGGCTGCAGCTCGGACTTCCTCCTTCTGAAGTCAACTACCAGTTCTTTTGTTTTGGTGGTATTGAGGTCCAGGTTGTTATCTGCACACCAATCTGACAGCCTCTGAACTTCAGCTCTGTATGCAGTCTCATCTCCCCCTGAGATGAGCCCCACCACAGTGGTATCATCTGCAAACTTGATGACTGTGTTGTCTGGGTGGGAACTAACACAGTCATGTGTGTACAGAGTGTACAGTAGGGGACTCAGTACACAGTAGGTGTACTGTAAGTGTCACTTTTGTTCACTTATGAACCAAAAAACTAAAAAAAAACAGTGTTTTTACAGACAATCAGAAGAAAAGACTTCATGGTTGTCTGTGATTTTGTGATTTTACTTGGGGATTTTTAAAAAGTGTGTGTTTGTGTGTGTGTGTGTTGACTTTTTTTGAGAGCTCATTCTGCCTGACATTACTGTCCTTCTCTAGAATTGGATGGCTCTTTTCCTATAATCAAGAGAGCTCACTGCCATTAAAACACAGGACCTTACTTTGAGGTATCTGAACGTTATTTCTAAATGTATTAATTCATCACTGATATATTAATCTAATCTATCTGATTGTAAAATGAGCAAAGAAAGGCAACAAATCTAACCTGCCATTTTGTGGGAAATTATTTTTGTTAATGATTGAATTGAGACTTGTTTTCTTCATTACTTTCATCACAATAATTCAAAAACCTAAAAAAAGCATAGTTTTTTTACCATCAGTCTGAAAGTCAGAAGGAAGTAATCTGCAGTTACGTAAGAGGAACTGAAATCATTAAAAAGCGATAAATTGGTCTATCTGAGTGACACAAGTGCTCAGTTGACTATATTTGTGTGTTGTCAGGTTTTTGTTTCTTTTTATTAATTGTGACTCACCGCCAACAAACAAAAGGTTTTTGTTAACGCTCGCCTCTTTCCAGAAATAGTTTGCTTGGCTTTTAAAGCCAGTCTTTATACTTGGTAAGAAGCCCAGTTTAAACAGGGACCTGTCCATGTCTGTGCCTCGTTGTTCCTGATTTGTGTGTTGAAGTGTTAAAAACTAAATCTAGTCTCACACGCTTGCCCAACAGCGTGTTTAAGACCTTATGACAACCAGTGGTCTTGTTTCGATGATTTTTTTTTCTGTCTTGTTGTTGCTGTTGTTGTGGTTGTTGTTGACCCTATGACGTCAAACCCTTCATGGTATACTGTGTAATAAGCCTTATGCAAATATTTTGTCACAAAGGATTTTGCAATGGTGTTTGGCCATTTGTAGCAGTATGTAAGGTTTAGGTTTACTGACAGCAATCAGTGGAATCCACATGTTCAGTCCATGGATGCTTTTTCTTGGAAGTAATTTTAAACTTCACTCTGTCTCCTGGAACCCCTCTTTCAGGCTGCCCACACCCAGGTGATGGTGTAACATGCTGCCTTTGCTTCACACTCCTCTTCTCTTTTTCTTTTCTACACATACACACGCACACACACACATACACTCTTACACACAAACACACCCACTCAGCCCTGCTGGGGAATTCATGGCCTCAGGCTAACAAACACAGTCGAAAAGCAGCAGAAAGCCCTGAAAGAATTAACGCTGCTCGGCTCCCTCACGGACTAACAGCGTGGAGTTTCATTTGTACGGAAACACCTCATGACAGACAGAAGACACTTTTCCGATCGACAGTATTGTGAGGTACGCATGTTGCAGCTAGTTTCTTTTGCTCTGTTTGCTGAGCCTTCAGTTTCTGATTGGTCAGGCAGAATAAGACGGTAAGAGCTTCTGTGCATTTATTTATTTAGTTTTTGTTCACACGGTAATTCCTGCCTTTATCTGTGTCACGTAACCTGTTTGGTCACAGGGTGTACAGCACCCTTGCTTTTCAGAACAGTGAGCAAATTATCGTCTAATTCCAAAAGTGTTTTTATAGCTGTTATTTTATCACAGCCATAAGAACTGTTAAAATCTCAGATCACCAAATGGTCAGTGCAGAATCTCCTGTTGCTCGAATGCATTTAAAAATATTCCTATCTGCTCTTGGAGGATAGATAAATATTCCTACATGAAAAAGAAAGGATTTTATTTTATTTTTATCATTGCATGTGGTTTTAACAAACCATAATTTTAATTCAGGACAGCACAGCGGTGCAGTGTTTGGGACTGATGCCTCACACCAAGAAGGTCTCAGATTTGAATCCGCCGACCGGCTGGTACTTTTCTGTGTGCAGTTTACCTGTTCCTCTTGCTCTCTCAAGGTACACTGTGGATTTCTTCCAGTCCCAAAATGCTTGTTAGGTCAATTGGCGATCCTAGATTAGGGGGGAATATGAGCATGACTGGTTGTCTGTCTTGGTGTGTTAGTCATGTGACAGCTGAAAAAAGCTGCAGTGGCTTCAAAACCATTAAAATTGGTTTAAGAAAAAAACACTAAAAAATGAATTAAGATTTAGTTAAATGTTATGTATATAGTCTATGCCAATCTCGTGAGCAAATCATAGTATGAGACTTAAAGCCCTTACTAGATTTAAACAAACATATATAAAACATTAACAATTATTATGAAGGAGGGGTCTTTATTGATTTTTAGTATTTTGGATTTAGAATGACAGGTCTGCATGCTCAACGTAATGCTGAACCAGGAGGCAGTTAGCATATCTTATCAGTTTTGGTGGTAGGCAGATTTTGAGTCATTGTACCAAACAGAGCATCACTGGTGCTGGGTTTTTGGGTCTGAATCTGACACCTTTGAGTCTGTGCCACCATCTATTCAGCTGAGATGTGTGCTATGCTAAATGTGCTGCAGAAAATGCACATTATAGAGTCTGGCCTGCTGTGTCAGACAACTGCAATATTTCCAAATTACTACAAGTATTTGTGATGTAAAAGGTTTTTACATCTGAAATCAAAAGACAACTTATACAGCAAAACTGATAGTTTTGTGACAGGCCAATATATAGCTCTAAAGGTAAGCTAACTGCCTGCTAGCTATAGCATACTGGACATAAATGAGAAGAAACAGAATTCCTAGAATTTCAAATGACTAAGTTATCCTTTAATAAAACTCAAAGAAGCCAGTTTCTTATACTTAAAAACGACTCAACAGTCGCTCCATTACTGAAGTACTATGTCAGACCTCCTTTTGCCTTCAGAATTGCCTTAATTCTTCATGGTATAGATTCAGCAAAATTCTGGAAATGTTCTTCAGAGATTTTGGTCCATGTTGACAGAATAGCATCACACAGCAGCTACATATATTATTTTTTTGTCTAAAGAGTATACCAATGTATGCATACCAAGCTTATGCATAACCTTGGTATTCATACCAACAGTTGTGTTAAAAACATTGCTACATTCTCCCGGTGAGCTAGTAGTCTCTGCAGTTGGACCGCAAATGGCATTTAACACCAAATTAATAGAAAGTTTAACTACAAAGTTTATAATGACCATAAACACGAGATTAAAAATGTATGTTTGAACAAAGCAACATGAATTATGTTATTCTTTTGCCTGACAGATTTTCTGTGTAGGTTCTCAGTGATCCAGGTCATGGTTAGCCTAAGGACCTTGGAAAGAAAGCAACTGGACCTCTAACTTTCGTGACAGTGTTTCACCTGTCTTACTTTGATATACTCTTTGAACTCTTATCCAAAAGACGGCTCATTCAGCTCTGAAACCAAATGGTCAGGAGCTCCAGGTATTTAAACCCTTAAGAGGGTCCAAGCTCCATAAGAGGGTTGTTGACCCACTATGAATCATGTGCGTCATCACATGAGGCAATGTATGAAAAAACATGTGGGTTATTACCACCAGAGGTTTCACATGAAATCGCTCTGAGACCTCGCCTTACTCTATCACGCGACCTATTGAGGTCACCTGACACAAGATGTGAGTTGGGGTTTTAAGCTTCTGGGAAGTCATTTTAAAACTGCATTGTAGGTGGCTGAGAGGTGTCGTAAGCAACCTCCTCTTTTCAGTCATGGTCGTTCATGGTGGGTTGTGGTGTGTTCCCCACAAGGGGAGCTAGGATGTTGGCAAGGAGCTTGGAAATGTTGTAGGTGGTTGAGTTTATACTGCTAACTAACTTTATACTTCTAAAAATGTCCTCTTAAGGGACTCTCCACTATTTTGGTTTTAGAACTTCCACAGCATGTCTTTTATCCTGTCTTCCTTCTCTCACCCCAACCGGTCGCGCCAGATGGCCACTCCTCCCTGAGCCTGGTTCTTCTGGAGGTTTCTTCCTGTTAAAAGGGAGTTTTTCCTTCCCACTGTCGCCAAAGTGCTTGCTCATAGGGGGTCATATGATTGTTGGATTTTTCTCTGTATGTGTCTACTTTAGAATATAAAGCGCATTGAGGCGACTGTTGTTGTGATTTGGTGCTGTATAAATGGAATTGAATTGAATTCAATTGAATTGAACTGAGGCAGCCTCTTGGATGAAAGGTCAAATGTCTCCACAAAGTCGAAGAAATCCAGTCACTTGGATGAACTGGTAGTTAACAGGTGGCAAAAGGAATGCTGTTAATAGAGAAACAGCGTTTAGTAGCAAAATATTATGGAGATGAAAATGCAAAGAATTCAATATTTCATTGTACATTTTTGTTGCATGTTTGTGAATGGCTGCTCTCAAAACGGTTTGAGAGCAGCGATTAGTTTTACTCCAAAACCTTGCAGGTCCTCACTTGAAATCTGGTTGAGAAAGAATGTAATCTGGATATCTCAGAAAAAATGATATGAATCATAGCAGCCACATGGCAAAAGATCACAGCTTCAAAGTGAAGCATCGCACGACTGTAGTAGTATAATGAAGCAACTCACAGAACAGTGTGTCCTTTTCTTTTGAAGAAATTATTATCACTCAGTTCTTCCAGTTAAACCTTTTGTTTACCCAGATGTCCCATCTAAAATAAAAAAGCACCATGCATATAAAGTATCGTTTTTCTTTTCTCTGTTTAAAGGATGATTTTGATGTGATGATGCCAACCCAGCTTTGACAATGTATGAGGTGATGTCCGGTGACACCCTGTCCTGGAAGGTGCCCAGTCCACGACAAAATGAAACAGAGGCTGGCCCTGAAGAACAATTCTCTGGGGATGGTGGACCTGTCAAAATCCTTAAAGTGTGCTTCAGCACCAACAACAACCTGGGCAAGAATTTCAAGCTGGTGAAATGTGACAACTCCTGGCAAATTAGGGTGAGAATGTAGCCCAGAAAATATGGGGAAGAGAATTTCATTGTCAAAAAAGACGAAAAGGGAAGTGCCAAATCGTGTTTCCGCCACTTAATGTTATAATTTTATCGCTATTACATATTTAAACGAGTTTAAACCAGAAATTTCAATAAATTGAAGGATGACCAAAAATCTTTTCAAAAAGTATTTTTTAAACTTCTTTTTTTCTCCTTCAGGCTATCATTCGTTCAATTCTGGTCAGCGGGCGTTTAGGGCCAAACGTTCAACACGCAGGATGCTATGGCCTCATGCTAAAGCACCTGAAGTCAGAAGAACTTCACTGGCTCCATCCAGACCTGACTGTCGGAGAGGTGGAGAAGCGCTATGAGAGCAATCATCTGGAAGCCGAGTGGAGGTACTGATGGACTATTAGGATATTAATCTTGTAATTAACATATGTACTTTTTGTAAGCTTTATTGTATTGAGTTTTATTTGTAAGCTGATATCTATATTTTCCTTTCGAGCACAGATATGACCTTCGTATCAGATACATTCCTGTGAATTTTGTGGAAAAATTCAAAGATGACAGATCGACCTTTGTGTATTTTTACCAACAGGTAACTGTATTTGTTATCCTGTCATAAAAGCTTCCTGCCTCTATTGTACTTGTTGTTGTTTAACTGATATCCTGTGCATCATTTTAGCAAATCTCGTGTAGAGTGTGTTACTTTAGTTGCTTAAGCCTAGCCAAATTTGCTGCTGCCTTTGCAAGTCGCTTTGCAACCTAACTCTACTAAAGAAGCCTGTTGTCATTGATGACAGATTGGGTTGGTGCTGCAAAGTCAAGTAAAAATCACTCTAGGTGGAAATGGTTTTCTTTTGATTTAAAGAGTCCTGACTGACTTTGTTTGAAGTTCTATTTAGAATTTTATTGTTGGTATTCGCATAAAACTCAAATTTTTGACATGTTATTATAGGTGCGTAGTGATTACATGCAGTATCATGCCAGTAAAGTCAGTGACGGGATGGCATTGCAGCTTGGTTGTTTGGAGATCAGGTGAGTCACTGCATTCCTTACCTCGCTGTGAGTGTGAGGTGACTGAACTGGGTGTATTTACTGTACACTTTCCAATTGTCTCCCTCTTGCAGGCTCTTTCATAACTTAACCCGTGTTGCTGTGCTTTGTATTTAATAGAATGATCAAAAGCTATAGAATACTTAAACTGCTATTTTTATTAATCATTTTGTATCTTTATTCTCACTCTGTTTTCACAGGCGGTTCTACAAAGACATGAATGCAAAAGGTCTTGAAAAGAAATCTAACTTTGAGCTGCTAGAGTAAGTTTTTACTTTCTGTACACTACAAAGAGTTATCGCTCTAATATTACATTAAGGGCTTTTAAATCCAGTTTAACTGGTGTTGTTTAATTACGTTACCCTAAAAGTGACACTTCATGGGTTGTGAACCCTCAGCTTCAAAACATGATTAAAAATGCCTTGAATTAAACTAAAAGACCATTTTTTAAATATTAAATCAGAATCAGAATACCTCATTAATCCCTAGGGAAATTATGTAATACTAAGCAAAAGACAAAGAAAAAACGTCACAGCATGAAGGAAAATCAGGACCAATTCAAACAGGCTGCATACCGGTTGATGCAAGCTCAATATAAAATTTAAATGACATGATGATGATTTAAAAAGCCGATACATTATTATATATTACATTTATTTATTTCTTTGAGACACCCTAAATATGTGTAGCTATTTATTGTTCCTTACCAAAAAGCTTTAACCGAAATTTTTATTTATATTTATTGGCCATTATAAATGCCAGTACCAACAGTTTGACAAACAGCTAACATCAGCAATAGATTGCCTTTCAAGCTCTAGAGTATGTTTTTAATTCTGAATATTCTTCTAAGGTTTTTTGTTTGTTTTACCAATTTAGAAAAGAAGTTGGCCTGGACCTTTTCTTTCCACAGCAACTGATTAACAGCATGAAGGTAAATTTCTCTAAACGTGACTTAGTGTGTCCTACCTAAACAGGCACCCACAATTTATGAGACTTCCTTTGCAAATTAATATTGAGTCACTATTGTGCAAAAGTGCAAGTTTTACCATTTTCAAATCTCTGTGGCTGTGATCCAGCCTAGGCCCCTGCGGAAGATGATTCAGCAAACATTTCAGCAATTTGCAACACTCAAGGAGGATGACTGCATGATCAAGTTTTTTGAGACGCTTAAAGATTTCGTCAGCTACGATGAAGAGGCCTTCCCTTGTGAACTAGTGGTGAGCAGGAACATGATGTTCATCTGGAGCAATGAATCATGTCTTATTCATAAATAACAAAATAGACCTCGTTAAGCTTGTCCAGAACTCCAAGATCTGTAGATTTACTGTTTGAGGTATTAATGTTTCAAATGTTTTTATTTGTGAATAGCAAGGCTGGAGTCTGTCTGTGGAGCTGGTCGTCGGTGGGAGAGGAATTCGCCAACGCACACAGAAGGATTCAGCTGTAAGCGTGATTAAGATTTTGTTAATCTTGCACACAGGTTTAACTTCATAATTTAATCATTGCATTCATTCCTTTTGTGTGGCAGGCTGTGTTTTTAGCTGACTTCAAACAAATTAAGAAAGTACAATGCATATCGCAGAACGATGGCAAGGCTCTCCTAAATCTTGACATAGAGGGCGCGAAGCAAGTAAGTGTAATATTCCTCCCTATAGTTTGAAATATTAGGGAATGTCACTCAATAGCTTCCTTTGTTAGGTACACCTCATTGGTATTTGATTGGACTGTCTTTTCTCTTCAGCACTCCCTCGAGTCTTTGTGGCACAGATTTGGGAAGGTGCTGGAAACATTGCTCAGAGATTTTGATCCATATTAACATCACAAAGTTAATGCAGATTTGTCGGGTGCACATTCATGATGTGAATCTCGCATTTCACTGCTCTAGTGGATTAAGATCTGAGGCCATTTAGTACAGTGAACTCATTGCTATGTTTAAGAAAGCAGTGAGCTTTGTGACATGTTGTGTTTCATCAGAAGATGGGTACACTGTGGTCAGAAAGGCATGGGCATGGTTAGCAAATGTGTTGGGTGTTGAAACTATGTTCAGCTGGTGCTAGATCAACATGTACCAAGAAAAGTTTCCCCCACACAATTACAGCATCACCAGCAGCATGAACAAGGCAGGATACATTTATGCTTTTATGTGTTTTAGACCGAATTCTGACCCCCACTAAGCAAATGTTGCAGCAACATTAAAGATTCATTAAACAAGTATTTTTTCCTATCTTATGTTGTCCAGTTTTGGTGAGCTTGTGTGAATTGTAGCCTCAGCACATAGTGTGGTCTCCTGCTGTTGTAGCCCATCTGCTTTAAGGTTCGATGTCTTGTGCATTCAACACCTACTTGTGCCGTTCTATCAACTCGAACTCTGGTGATTTCCTTCTGACTTCTAGCGTCAACCAGGCATTTTCGTCCAGAGAACTGCTGCTCATTGGATATTTTCTCTGTTTGGACCACTCTCTGTAAAGTTCAGTGTGTAAAATACTCAGACCAGCACGCTGAGCACCAACAGCCATGTTGGTTGGCTGATGAGTTATTGGTATTTTCTAAACTGGCCATTCAGTCTATGTATTTTTGTGACATGCCATTGTGTCCTCATTGATAGCGTCTGACCATCAATGTGGCCACGGTCGCTACGGCTGAGAACATGATTGATCTTATTGACGGGTACTGCCGCTTGGAAAACAACACAGATGAAAGTGTTATCCACCGACCAAATAGAGGTGTGTAAGATTTATCTATTAAATAAAGGGCAACATATTGTTTTTAAAGATTGACCATTGTCTTAAAAGCTGTTTGAAATATATTCTTAAAAGTCAATCTGGATTCTCATTACTACTTCCTATCCTAGATGCCAATGCAAGAACCTCCCTACCTGAAATTCCTACTGGGTAAGTGGCTGTTTTACTGACTTATGCAGTCAGTGCTCTAATTTGAACATTTCTGACTTTGGCTTTCCCCCATTTTGTCTTTTCCTTGGAGCAGCAGAGAGACGAGCTCGCTCAGACACAGTATGGGTGAGCTCAGAATTTTAACAACCTATGCTGTACACTTTTTAATAGTTAAAAACCAAATTCCTTTTAATAGTGACGTTATTATGAAGACAATAAAAATGAGATCTTTTGCATTTTTAGGTTCAGATATCTACTGTGAGATTGATGAAAGGCCAAAATCAGGTTCGGAAAAGTCTATATTCAATTCTGTTACAGGATCATACCTGTGAAAACTCACTTTTTAATGTTCACTGTTACTGTTGCTCTGCAGTTGTGAAATACGGCATCGACCGAAATGACATTGTTCTCGGCCGAATCCTCGGCGAGGGTTTTTTTGGGGAAGTCTACGACGGAGTATACAAAAAAGCTGTAAGTTTAAAGGGTTTAAGCGCGGTGTGTTACAGAGCATCTATAAAATACATGATTGCATTAGAAATAAATGGCAGCACGCAAAGTGAATGTGCAGTAACATGTGTTTAATTGGACAGAATGGTGAAAGAGTTAATGTGGCAGTGAAAACCTGCAAAGACTGTTCACCTGACGTGATGGAAAAATTCATGAGTGAAGCAGGTACGCAGAGAAAAAGATTTCTAAAACAGCTGCTACGTTCACCACAACTGTGCCAGCAGTAACTGACAGAGTTGTCCTGATAAGTTGTGATGTTTGTGTTTGTCAGTAATCATGAAGAACCTCGACCATCCCCACATCGTCAGACTGATTGGAATCATAGAGGAGAATCCCGTGTGGATTGTCATGGAGCTTTATCAGTATGGGGAGGTTAGTCCTCATTTCCTGATTGGTTATAGAAAATATGCATTTAATATATGTTCTTTTTTCTTTTTAAACTAGTGTAGCTTCTGGATGCCACAGCAGATGTCGCACATGTGAATTCCTGACTGATTAAACGCATTATTGACTTTCTTGCAGCTGGGACACTACCTGGTTCAAAACAAAGAAAAGCTGACAAATACAACCTTAGTGCTGTTCAGCCTGCAGATCTGCAAAGCTCTCGTCTACCTCGGAGGGGTTAACATGGTACACAGGTAAATTTTTTTCTCTTCTTAATTAAAAAATGAATGCTTTTATTCAACAGAAAGGTTACAGTGTTATAAGCTCTGCCTCCTTTGAGCATAAATGATCATGGTCTGACATAAAAGTAGCACCAGCTTAGGCGGGTATTTCAGATATCCTTGTCCCCAGCATCACTTTCCAGTTCCTCCTGGGGAATCCCGAGGAGTTTCCAGTCCAGGAGGGATTATATATCTCGACTCTCGACAGTCGAGATATATAATCCCTCCTGTGGCTTCTGGGTCTACTCGAGGGTCTGCTTCTAAAATGTAATCCACACTTTCAGCTTAAGAATTACAGCCATTTTTACACATAGTCCTCCATTTCCAGAGGTTCAAGTAGTGACAAGCAGTTTGATGGCCAGGTGAGGCATGCTTCTTTGTTAATTCATGGCAAACAAAGCGGACATAATATCTCAAGTTGATTCAAAGAGTTGGATTTGTATTGTTGGGTTTTCTCCCTCAAGGCATCCTACTCAGTCGCCTTTTGATTGAAAGTGGGTGCCACGCAGGCAACACAGTTGGTCTGCAACTATTTGCAATCGGTCCACCAGCTAAAAAATTGAATGCAGCCTTTTTTCCTAGTTGCAAGGAGAGGAGCCTACCGTCGTATTTTAACTCTAGTGTGACTGAGTGATGAAGTCGTCACATTTTGGAAAAACTTTTTATTTAATCTTAAAACATTGAAATGAGGAAAGTTGTACTGAAACAGCAGAACACCATGTTCCATTGAGTTGTGTCTGCAGACTGTTTAAGTGCACAATTTCAGGTTTTAACATGCATTATTTACATTTCCCCTGAATCTTGCCTACATTATCCACCTGTACCAACATAAATATCAACCTTTCCTCCAATCCTGTCCGCTCACAGAGACATAGCAGTTCGGAATATATTAGTCGCCAGTCCGGACTGTGTGAAGCTTGGAGACTTTGGTCTATCGAGGTACATAGAGGATGAAGAATACTACAAAGGTAAAAGAGACACTCATGAACTAACACAAATGTTTCATGCAATAAACATAAAATATCAGCTAGATTTATAAAATACTTTAACTGTAAACGCTTCTGTTATGTTTTTCCTACATTTTGATCTTGTTCACATTATTGTTTTAAGTCATGTACGTAATAATTTTGACCACAATTTTAGATTAAAGGATCTACACAGTTAAACCACAGTCTGTTATGTCTCCTTGTCAATAGAAAAATAAAAGAATATTTAAAACAAATACACAAATTAATCAACTTATTTGGAAAAATCTTTAAAAACCATGGCTTTGACTATCTTGACTATAATGCAGTGTGCTAATTTCTTTGCAGCATCTGTGACCCGATTACCAATCAAGTGGATGGCCCCAGAATCCATTAATTTCAGGCGTTTTACCTCAGCTAGTGATGTGTGGATGTTTGGTGAGCTTGTTACGCATTTACCTTCAACAGCACGGTGACATTTTGAGGGTTTGGTGCACAAGAGACTAAGAAACACTCACACATAGAAAAAGGTCAGGTTACTGGTTAATAATCAACCGAAACAAGGGCTACACAGTTTTATGACGAGGCAGGGATTATTTAAGATGATATGGCTCTACATTACAGATAACGTGCACACAAACACACATAACAGTGGACTGTTATTCTTCCTTTCTTTGTTTTGCTTTTTTAGCTCAAACACTGATGGTTTACATGGGGGAATTTTAAGCCTCAGAAGGCTCAATATCCCAACCTAACAGCCTTTCATGTGTATTTACTCCTAGTGCTTTTACAAAAGTACTGAAACACTGGCATCCTCTGACCTTTGAGGCCTAAGAGAGTGAGGAATTACCTTTATGATGCCTGACTATTTGATATCCTCCCCTAAGGTAAATCAGTTTTTCTAAAACATAAACAAACACAAGGCCCAGGCCTTGTGACCCTGAATAAGCCTGACAAAGACTCCAATCTGGCCCACTGGACGACTTTGGAAAATGTGAAGCAGGGCATAAATTTTAGCCTTTTCCTTCCTACTGATAAAGACCATGGCCATTCACACTAAACCAATGCAAATAAGTAATAGAGTTCCTGCTTTTTCATTATATGCTATAAAATTTATGATTTTTACAGCTCGTCCCCGGAAAAAAAAAGATATATCCTGTTAATTGATTTTAAAAAAGTTACGTTTTCCAATTCCAGGTCAGTCTGTGCAGTTTTCTGTAATTTTCACATTTATCTCTTACAATTTAAGCCCAAAGCAGCCATATAATGACTAAAAACTGATAGGTGCTGTTGAAATTGCACTTCTTTTTCATGATTAAATATATTAGAGATTAAATGTGTAGTTAAATATCTTTACAATGACAGAAAAGGGAGTTTCTCTCATCCGGCCCACTTAAGATCAAACTGGGCTGTATGTGGCCAACAATGTAAAATGAATTTGTTCTGCACTGTGTGTTTTCATGCACTGAATTCAACCATACTTATGATTTCCATTATGAATTTTTAAGCATGAACTAAACACTATTATTGACCCAGATCTGTAATATTTTCTCACAAAATACATCTTATTTAGTTCATGTATTTCTTTTTGCAACAGTGACTGATACAACTGTGGACATAAAGTGGACTGAAGGCTGATATAGCTAAAATAAAGCTATAGGATATGCATTAAAAACATGAGATATATTACCATACCATAATTTATTTATATATCACTTTATTATAGCACTATATTAGGTAGATTCTGACCCAACAGCTGCTTCCTGTCGGAGAGCCATGGATTGTTTTTAAGTACAAGAATGAAATATTCTATTTTACACGGCTTATTGTAAAATAAAGCAAAATAAAGCTTTTTGAGCTTCATCTGGTGGAAAAATAACTTTTTTGAAAACTGCAATTAATGAAAATAATCAAAAACATGAATAATGAATAGTTATAATTATTACTAACTCCATTACCAAGCACCACAATGACTGCTTCAGGTGGCATTTGTTTGTCTTTGTTTGCTATTGTCAATGCGTTTAATTTCATCCTTATTGCCTGATATTTTCTATTTGTAGTCTATTACACAATCTGAAAATGAATAATGAACTGGAGGGTGAACATTCCCAAGCTTATTTTTGTTTCTGTGTTGTTTTCTAGCTGTGTGTATGTGGGAGATAATGAGTGGTGGACAGCAGCCGTTTTTCTGGCTTGAGAACAGAGCTGTGATCAACCAGCTGGAGCAAGGCATCAGACTGCCCAAACCAGATAACTGCCCTCCTGCCCTCTACTCACTCATGACCCGCTGCTGGTCCTACGACCCCAGTGAAAGACCCAGTTTCACTGAGTTGGTTATGAAGATCAGGTAATTCTTTATGCATTATTAAAAGAAGTGATTATGAAGAATACAAATGGATTGAGATCCTTTAATTAAGGCTTGGTCAGTGGGCCCAATCTTTCTCAGTTGAAGTTTGTGATTATCTGCATAAGCAGATATTGGCCTCATAGTGCTATGTTAAAAAAAAGGTTTATTTTACTCATTTCTAGTTTCATATTTCTATTCTTGACTCCACTAGAGAAGTTTTTTTTTTTTTAAATTTTATATTCTTGTAGCCCATCACTTTAGCCATTAACTGAAGCAATCATTGGCTTCTGATTGGCTACAAGTTTGTAGTAGTCTGAATCTTGAGCAATTGGCTCATAGGGATTACATGATGATGACATCATGATTAATATGAGAATATATCCTGTCTATATACATGTGATGGAAAATAAGGAAAACCATCAACCCTTTACTGTGTAGTTAGGTTCATAATCTGTTAGACAAAGACACCATCATACTTCTGAATTTTCAACAACAGTAAAACTGTTAAAATCCAAAGTTGTTGGATTTTAAATCAGACATAATTATTTCCATGGGTAAAAAAACAACTTTACATCATCTAACCAAGTCAAGAACACTGTTAGGGACGTGGGTGTATCACTGTCCCAGTCAAGAGACGTAGACCTCAGTGGAAATAGACAAGGTGCAAACCACTGGTTACACACATCTGTTTCCATGACTAGAACCACATCATAATCCAAAGCCTCACAACAGCTGTCAAACATGGTGGAGACAATGTTCTGGCATGGGCATCTGTGGTGGCCAGTGGAGCTCAGTCACTAGTGTTTATTAATGATATGACTGTCGATAGAAGAAGCAGGATGAACTGTGAAGTGTACAGACCTCAGATTCAGCCAAATGCTGCAAAACTAATCAGTAGGCAAATGGATTATGACCCAAAGCAAATTCAAATTCAAATTTATTTGTCACGTACACAGTCATACACAGTACGATATGTAGTGAAATGCTTGGACAACTGCTCGTGACCTAAAGAAAACAAAAAAGGAAAAGGCTATGAATAAGAAAGGAAATAAATATGAAAAATTAAAAAGGGTAAATTTAACTAGGGAAGCATATGTTGGGTCTGTGTTTCCACAGGCCCCACTAGTTTAGAGACTTATTCCTCATGAAGAACACAAGACAAAACAGAACATCTTCAACCAGTCTTTAACTTGCTAACGAGGAAAGGCTTTGGTCAGAACCAGGCTATGGAGCTTAATGCTCCTCACCTATCTCTAGCCCAAGTCCTTCAAAGAGTAGCTTCCCTCGCAGCTATTTATTCCCATGATAGTTACAGTTTACACAATACAACACAACACAAGCACCTCCCACCGTAAAACCCCCCAATGGTTCTAAGATAAGGCACTGTGTGTGTGTGTGTGTGTGTGTGTGTGTGTGTGTGTGTGTGTGTGTGTGTGTGTGTGTGTGTGTGTGTGACCTCCTGCTCACCAGAAGGATCATAAAAGCAGGAAGCTTACAACACAAGAAACAGATCTTCCAGATAGAATGTATCTACAATAAAACCTCAGAGTGGCTGGAGAGGTGGTCAGGATCAGAGGAATCTCTTTGATCCTACTGCTTGAACTAAGACTTTACAAATTTAAGAAACACAGTGACAACATTCAACAATTTGACTTAACAGCATACTACAAAAACAACCCAAGTATTTCTCAAAACAAAAAGATTGGATATATTTTGTCTGTGGCCAAGTCAGTCAAAAGAGCATATTTTCAGTTACTGGAGATAAAAGTGAATACATAGCATCTCAAAGTAGGTTAAATAGCATTTTTTGATGTCCATGGGTTCTAAACTTCAGGCACTGACTGCAAAGGATTTTTACACAGCCCTTAAAAACATTATCTTTAACTTAGATAAAACAGTCCGATTATTTTTGAGTCTCTGAAAATAGAGGACACCGGATGAAATTGGCCGTAATTCTCAAAAGGGTCATGTAAAATCTGTGTAAAACTCTTTGAGTTAAAAGCTGAAAGTCTAGACTTAAATGCCAACTTGATGGTTTGATGTAAAACAATAACTGGGGTGGTGCATAAAAGGAAAATGACAAAAAATGTATCTTTGTCTCGCAAATTATGGACTTAGTTCTAATAATTCACTGGGTTTTCAGAGCTGGCTTGACACAAATAAAGTTGCTACATTATTTAGTGACTAACTGAAACTACACGTTAAGTTTTTGTGAACGCATTACAAAGGCATGATGTAAAATGTGTCTCAAATTTAACAGTGATGTCCACAAGATGGAGAAGGAGCAGGAAGCGGAGAGAGAGAGAGACAGAGTGCGTTCCACCAAATTTTTCGAGTCCAAGTTCAACATTGACCCCCCGCCTAAGGTATAAATTATTTTTAAGTTTACCTACTGCTCAGTCTTAAAATTTGGTTGTAACAAATGACATTTTTATAATCTTTTACATTTCCTGAAGCCTTCAAGAATGAAACCAGCCCGGTTTGGGAACACACTCAGTATTGGTCTGCACATTCAGGTACTTTTAAGCAACCTCTAGACACATCCTTTGAGGTAGCTTTAATTTTTTTCCATATATAAGTGTGTGTCTGTTTGTATCTGTGCAGCTCAATGAGGCTCTGTGTGCCAGCTCACCTGACCTAGCCAGCCCATGTGACTATCAGTCTCCTGTCGACTCCAGCAACACTCTCGCACTACCTGCCAAGTCGCCCCGGCGCCGCAGCATGGGGGTAAGAGACACTAAGCACTTCCTTTAAAGGTTTAGCTGCACAACCTACTAAAGCACTGTATTATACTGTGTCGAACGAGGATACTCATGCGATTGTTTTAGTAACATTGTAATTACACTTCTCCATCGTTGTACTTGTAGGAGAACGAGTTTTTCAGAGTGGAACGCAACACCGAGGAAGACGCCCAGCTCCTGTGGCAGAGGGAGAAACACCAGATACATGAAACGCTCCGCAAGCAGAAAGAGCAGATGATGGAGGATAAAAAGTGGCTGAAAAAGGAGGAGAGACTGCTGGTGGGGAACAGAGCATCCTTTACTTTTGTCAAACCCCTCTCTGTGTCTCTGTCCTCCTCTGGGTCCGAATGCAGTGTAGCTGTGAAGGCTACATGGAATGAGGCACCATTAAATAATACCAACCTACTTGTCCATCCAAAAAGCCCCACTAGTCTTAAATTGAATGTGCCCTTGATAACAGTTCCAAAGAGAGGGTCTATATCTCTGTTGTATGAAATGAACCTGCCTGTTTCTTTTCAGGACCCCATGGGACTAGAAGATACTGCCAATCCAGAGGTAGGTGTGCTCCTGTACAGAGTGTAATTTTAATTACAGGCAGTTTAGTGAATCAATTTAGTTACAATGGAGACATAATTTTTTTCAGATACCTAAAATACAAACAAAGTAAATTAAATGTAAAGTAAAGTAAATGTTTGGGGTTTTTTTTTTACATTGTTGTCAGTCCAGTTGTGACTGTTTGTGATCACTGAAAAATGAGCTTCGTCATAGGTCACACTTCCTGCAGGGATCAGTATAAACCACTATTAGTCAACTTAGTTTAAATCTTTTATTAGATATTTTATTAAATAGACTTCAGGTGCATAAGTTTCTATCTATCATGCCATTGTCTGATGTACGGTGGCCCTGTGAGGCCAAACGGACTGTAAGAAAACACCAGCAATAAGAAAAGTGCTGCAAAACCACACAAAACACCCACGGAAATAGGAAAAACGGAAACGAAAAAACAGATTTCCAAAAGCACAAGGGAAGGTTTTCTGGGGAGACAATAACCCGACAGATCAGTTGCAGAAACCAAAATATGCTAGTGTGTTTTAATCTCATGATTAATGTATGGATTTTTAGGCTAATAATTAGGCTAACACACTTACCGCTCACCTTTTCTTTGCGATAGATCCTCCACTTCTTTTAAGAGTCTCCCAGCACAAATCTTAGTATAGTTTGGTTCCTGCAACTGGTCCGTCGGGTTATTGTCTCCCCAGAAAACCTTCCCTTGTGCGTTTGGAAATCAGTTTTTGCCTATTTATGTTTTCGTGTTTTCTATTTCTGTTTTCTTTTTCCTATTTCTGCTTTTTCTATTTCCGTTGTGTTTTGTGTGCTTTTGCAGCGTTTTTCTTATTGCTGGTGTTTTGCAGTCCATTTTGTTAGGTATGCTGGATTACACAGATGGATTACGTGGCAGAAACACACACGGACGCAAAAAAGTTTGTGATGCAAGCTTTATATACACGAGTGGGGGGAATATTTACAAGGGAAGGGGCTATATACAGTGATGGATAAAAATGTGCCAGGAGATAAACACCGAGGAGATGAGACGGAGCCGAAGTATGCAGGTAGGCAGCAGACGGACCGGAGCTACCTGACAACAGGGAACAAAACAGAGCTTATGGCGTACCGTTGATAGCCGAACGTTAAACACAAGTGGACGGAGAGAGTTGGAGAGCTTACTTGACCACCCAAACCACAGCCGCTGCGGTGATCGCCGCCTGATGGTACGTAGCACTCCGTCGCGGATCCACAATAGCCAACACAAAACCCTAGGTAGGCAGGCAGGCGATGGAACAGGCTAAGACAAAGAGAAGCAGGCGAAACATGGATCCTTTAAAACATACAGCTCCACAGCGTAAAATCAACAGATGCAGCCTGTGCTGACTCGTTACCACTTGTGACAGCGACAATACTCCGACACCAGACGTCCGTGACTCTGCTCCCTAAAAGCGCTCACTGATGACGTCCGATGCGTCGCAGGTGTGCTGGAATGCCATCAAGCCCCGCCTCGCCTACCTACAACCAAAAGGAAAACAAAACCCAAACAACAACAATACACCTACCCACCACCTCCTAACACATTTGGCCTCACAGGGCCACTGTACTAAACTACTATACTACAACTAAAGCTTTACTACATATTTGTATCACCAAAACTACTATAAAGGTCCAGAGCCGCATAAAATAAACACATGATATACGTTATTACATTTTTAATTATTATATATTTAATATTAATAAAATATTTATATATAAAGTGTTATTATAACCCTAGAAAATAATGTATGTTTGTGTCATTTGACTGTTATTTTCTTTGATGAGGCATCCACATGATATATCCTGCAAAGCCTTTCCCCTTTTTCTTAATTTGAAATATACATTTATGACAGGAAGTGTGTTATTTAAGAGTATTGTCACTTTAATTAAGCATTTAAAGTTTAACAGTATTAAAAGGCTAATTTATCAAGTCTAGATGATGTGCAGTGTTTAACAAATTAATTAGATGACCTGTCATAAAGAAAACATGCAAATATTTTAGAAATCTGTCAAAAAATTGTTAAAGCTGAAAGTGACATTCTATGTGCAAGTTTGAGGCAGCATACTGGACTTCCCTGAGGAGTCAAATTAATCAGGCATAACATTCAACCACTAAAATGAATTTTCCTGTTCATGAATAACTGACATCTTAATCAAAGAATAATAATGTCCCTTTAGAAACGAGCACCTCCCTGCTTTTTATGAAACAGTACATTTAAAAATTAATGGATAACGAGAATCATTTAATTTTAGCATTAAAAATATCAATTTGATTGAACACCTTGTTCACACTGGTGTAATAATCAATACAGAAACACAAAAAATGATTTTGGTAATTACCAATACCGTTAATTTAGGGCAGCAGGGGCATAAACCTAATACTGGGTTTTTAAGCGCTTTTCTCTGCTTAAACTAACCAGCTGATTGGTCTCATATAACTATCAGCAGCATCAATTATTATGATTACTTTTGTGCGTTGTTGTCAATACATAATGCGAGCTGTTGATTAGAAAGTGTAGAATTGTAAAAATTCCTCATCTCGTCCTCATGAGATCCTTCTTTTGTTCTTTTAGCCGGCTAACATCGAGATTGGTAAGCACTCAAAGCAATTCACAGATTCACATCTAAAATGATCTAAAGATGTTCCTTCGCTCCTTATGTATTTGATCTGCTATTTCTCCTCATCTGTCATCTTTTTCATCTTTCTGCCATACAGCAGTGCCTGAGAAGCCGCCACGACTCACAGCAAAGGTAAGCAGATTTAGTTTTCTTAAAATTATTTTTAGGCCATAGAAAAACATCATTTAATTTAATAGCTTTGATTTTTGGATGAAAAATTATTCATAATTTGTCCTTTTTTTTGAACGGGCATCGATGCCACTGTTTTATCTAAGTAAGTGTCTTGTGATGTTATTTAGTATTTCAGTTCTTAAAACCTATTTACTCCTTTTTCAGCCTGCGCCCACAGCTGAGCTTGACCGCACAGATGACAAAGTATATCACTGCGTAATGGACTTGGTCAAAGTAGTCGTCCAGCTCAAGAATGACATCGCTGGGCTGCAGCCAGAGCAATGCATTACCCATATCAAGGTACACTGAGACAAATGAACTGCTTTGCACTTCAGTGTTACAGTTTGTTGCTGCTTTAATGTTACATTTTGAAATGCAAAGACAAAGCTCCTGAGTCATTTCTGTATTGATTTCTGCCCACAGTCTGTTGGGATGGCATTAAGAGATTTAATTAGCAGTGTGGATGAGATACTGCCCACGTTACACGGGTCTGTGAGGACTGAGGTACAGTATGACAGCATTATTTTATTATTTCATTTCCTTTCTGTGCATTTTTATCCCTTTAAACACAAACAAAGCAAAAACTATACAACTATCCCTTTAAATCCCGAACCATGAAAAAATTGCCAGAAAATTCAATTTTCTTTTTAAAAATAGTGTTCGGTGAACCTCCTGACATAACAAAGAACATTAAATATGATTTTAAATATATGCATTTTGATTTATATAATATTTGCTACAAAACATTTTTTTCAGTTTATTTCTTGAAACTTTTTACTTTAAAAAAATCGCACTGATGTAGAAGTCACAAAAACTCATCAAATATGATACACTTGCCTTTAAAGTTTACATTTTTGGAGGGGGACACCCAGAATCCATATTTTTGCATCACAAAAATACTGACGCAACGCCAGATTTCCTCAGCCGAAGAGCTGGCAAAACGTAAAACTCAGTCATCAAAGCGCCAATCTAAACGACTGATCCATTGGTCTTCTGTAATATCGCAGATCGAAGGCACCCAGAAGCTGCTGAACCATGACATGGGGGAGCTGATCAGCAAAATGCGGTTGGCTCAGCAGAATGCCATAACCTCTCTAAAGGAGGAGTGTAAGAAACAGATGCTGGCTGCCGCACACACTCTGGCTATGGACAGCAAGAACATGTTGGATGCTGTGGATCAAGCAAGAGTCAGGGCCAATTTAGCAAAGCCGGCTCCCCCCTAAAAGACATTAGATTTTTTTTTTTCAGTTTCACATCAAACTAAATAGGGACTTCTTTTTTTTTTTTAATATGTGAAAGTCAAAAATAACATTTGTGCATTGTAAAGCATGCATTTTTAGTTGGATCACATCGATCAATCAGTGAAATGAATCCTGCAGCATCACCGGTACTTTGGATAGCCACTGTCACGTTAATGAGAGTTTAGTTTAAATGTGATGCTACATATGGATGCATGTGTATTTTTAGGTAATGCAATAATACAGAAATGTGTCATTTTCCTTTTGCGGTCCCCTTGCATCATGTTTAGGATGTCAGTTATGCTAAATTTTAAATGATAACTGTACCTGTGTGTGATTGGTGAAGTGTTGACTCAGATATTTGCTTTGAAAGTTGTATTTGTAAATATAAAATGTGTTGCATGGGAAATGTTTCATGCAAAAAAGAAAACACATGTGAACAGTTTACTTTTGTCAGTAGTGAAATGTAAATATAGCATCAATGGCGTTTTGTTGTCGTCTTTGGTTGGCTGTATCGCACAAAGTCATGGGAATTAAAATCCACCGACCAGTGAAGGAAGCTCCCAAAAATCATATCCACGACAGATCGACCTGGTTTCACTTAAATCCAACCAAGATTGTAGGATAAGTAGCGAATTTTGTGAACGCTGAAAACTGCCTTTAAAATGACAAACACGACGTGGAGCTTAAGCACAGTTTGGCTGAAGAGTCATTAGGTGATCAAATTACTGCAAATTCTGAGCCATACTCTAGAAGGATGAGTGATTCTAGTGAACTGTAGAGGGAGGAGTGGATGTGTGCCTTGGCTGGATGAGATAAAAATGACCATATTAAAAGGTTAGTTGGCCATTTAAGTGGCATGACTCACACTAAACCAATGAACTAAAGAGCACAGTATTATCCTCACAAAGACCCAGCAATTCATTGTTGTCCTCTGTTAGGGACATGAGTCTGAGACCTCTGCATCAACCACAATTTATGCATCTGAGTCATACTGTAGTGTCAAGAGGACATACTGGGATTTCTATTGGTGGCACATATGTCGGGGTTGGGTTAACAGAGCGCATGGACTTTCTTTTCAAAATGATGGGCATTGCAGCTCCAGATTTATTTAAGGGAGATTAAATGATACGATATATACACACACATATAATTCTTTGATTTAGTTGGATTTCATAATTTTAACACTTTCAAAACAGAACTTTCATTCCCAGTCCTTTGTAGTGGACAGTAGGACTTACCAACTTCCATTTATAAGTGAGACGAAGAGAATTTTACCCAGAATTGTAGACAGGGTCTCAGGCGCATAGCTGTCTGGGGATGAAGTGTAGGAGGGCCAGGTATTAAAGCAGAAAGGTGAAAGTTCAAAGCACCTACCAGCATTCGAGAAGCGTCACTGTCCAGTTTTACATCGCCACAGACTGAGGTTGCCAACCAAAGAAGAATCAACAGATATATTTCAAGACAAAGATTAAACTATTTGGCCACAAAAGCAAGAGGTATTTTTGGAGGCATCAAGGTGAGGCTTTTCAAACCTAACGACACTGCATCAACTGTCAAGCATGGTGGTGGTAGTATCATGCTCTGTAGCTGTTTTGTTGCCAGTGGTACTGGTGTGTTGCACAAAATGGATAGCCAAATGAAGGGGGATTACCTCAAAATTCATTAATCCGCTAGACCAGTGGTTCTTAACCTGGGTTCGATTGAACCCTAGGGGTTCGGTGAGTCAGTCTCAGGGGTTCGGCAGAGCCTCCGCCGTGACATGCATGGCTCATTTTGTGCACCAGTAAAAAACATATCTATGTCTTGAATTTCAAAAAATATATCATATTTTATTTTTCACTAAAGAGGGGTTCAGTGAATGCGCATATGAAACTGGTGGGGTTCGGTACCTCCAACAAGGTTAAGAACCACTGCGCTAGACGGTTAAACTTGGACACAGTTGAGTGTTTCAGCAAGACTGGTTGTGGAATAGGTAATGCAGGCTAACACTGAGCTTCTGGAATAGCTTTCCCAAAGCCCCAACCTCATCAACTGAAAATTTGTGGATTATGCTTAGAAGCCGCGTCTATGCAAGGAAACCAACCAATTCAAATGGCTTCTGTCGGTTCTGCAAGGAAGAGTGTTCAAGTATTCAGTCACAATTACGCCAGAAACTTGTTGATGGCTATCAAAAGTGTCTGAGGTGCAACTCTCTAAGGGACATTTCACCAATTATTAGTGGAAGTGCATATATATTTAAACCTGTATGTATATTTTTGACTGTGGATTAGAGAAAACATGAAATAAATTCAAAGATCTGCACCCAATTCTTGTTTTTTAAAGTCATGAAAGATGTATGCTGTATAACCCCCCCACCCATCCCGGAAGAAGAACAATTAAAAAAAAAAAATCATTAGAAGCCAGCATTACCTTGAAATTCATGCCCATGATGACTGTATGTAAACTTCTAAATACCACTGTATAATTATCTACATAATGAGGTCATCTTAAAGCACAAGGAGATAGGAACATTTACATATATTTCAAGTCTTTACTGATGATCATTAAGTGTAGTTTCAGAGTCAGTTCTTTTATAAAAGAATACAAAAAATACTGTATAAGAAATTGTTTTTTTTTTTCAAAGGTCAGTAAACAGCGTGCAGACAAATTTTCAAATTTGTTTCATGGGTTTTTATTGTATAGTACGCTCAATCAAAAATACTACAATTGTTGCAGCATCGCCAGAAGGAAAAAACCTGTGCTGATGCATTTTTTGTCTAAACCAAATCACCCCAACGTGTATCCAACATAGTCTATAATAATGGGTGTTCATCCCACCATACACAAAGAGAACAGTGTCATCAACAACTTTTAATCTGATAAAAAGCAACCCAGATGGCATTGTTTACATATTTAATTCTCCCTATTTTTTTAAACGTTCACTGGTTTACCAGTATCATGGCACCTTGAACGGATTGTGATAAATTTACATGCATTTGTTGGCTCCAGTGGATGATAATAAATCTTGCAACGCAGACTAAGTTCTTCATTTTTCAGTTCATGACTGGAAACCTTAAAAAGTAGCAAATGAATTCAAAACTTCATGAAGCAGTTTTGAGCATCACTACTGACCAATGGTGGCAAATTAAATGGAAAATGATTATATTTAGTCATTTGTCCAAGAGCCCCTTTGGAGCAGCCAGTCCAGTTACCCCTGCTAAAATCAGACTAGGGATGCACTGAGGAGTATATCACATTTGAATGCCCATTTCTTGAAGGATTATTCACCACCATCCAGAATATGTGGTGAAAGAAAACTTTGCTTAGAATCAAAGAGAACAGATTCATGACAAATATTGTTAAAATACAACTCAAATGTAGAATAGGCTCTAGTACTTAGTTTACAGGTGACAGCCTTCAGTGGCGTTAAGGTCAGGAAGGTGAATTTGTACATGTGGTTTAGCAGTCCACACTCTTGTATTGCTAATGTTTGCTGATGCATTTTCTGGACATATCAATGGTCAGACAAAAAGACAGACAGATAACCATGAAGTAAAGAGCATGAAAATAAGACGAATTTAAAACAAGCTTGTTTTCTTAATGTTTTAATCTCCATCCTTGAGCCTTTTACAACAAGCTAACATTGGGATGATAAACTGAGTTTGATTCAGAGTTTGACTTCTGCTAAGACAGTAAGATGACAAACAGCTTTCACTGATCCCCCTGCTATCAGTGAATGCAATGTTATTAAGTTGTTGAGTTTTAAGCTGCAATCCCTGAAACTATAGGAAAGAAAAATATGATCACTGTGACACCCTACTAAGACAGCCGTTGGCACTATATATTTAACTAGCATGTTATGCTAACATGCTAAAAAGTGATTAACATTTGCACATTAAAATACCAACATTAGCACAGTTTTCAACAGCCATGTTAACTTTAGTGAATGTTAACATGCAAATGTTTGCATTCAGGTCAAAAACAACCTGAGAAATGTTACAGATGATGCTGAAGGAGTAAACCTGAGGCTGACAAAGTGCATCTGAGATGAAACTTGAGCCAAGACTTTATAGCTAACAGTAGGTTACTGAGTCTGATCTTCCCTTAAAAATGTAGATTGTAGTTGATTTTTATCCAACTGGGAATAAGAATCTGAAAATAGCAGAGTTGTCTCCACTATTCATAAGTTATATTTGGTGACGTGTAAAGAGCACAACGGCCTTTTGAGGACACCTGGGTTGCACCGAGTTACACAAAGTTGAGTCAGATTACCCGACTTGAAGAAGAGTTCAGCCACACTTTAAAGTATCTTTCAAGAGGAGGTGACTGTGAATTCAACCCTTTCCCAGAAGCCTTAAATCATGCCGGCTAGCCACGGTGGCAAGAACAGACCAATTGTCCCAAGCAGGCAGACAATAATGAACATCCACAGGAAGATACGGTCAATCACCATAGCAACATACTTCCAGTCCTCTTTCACCTGTGCAGAAAGAAGTAACAGAGAAGGTGGGGAGAACAAGAACAGAAATAATATCATGAATTTAAATAATAATTCACATCATGGGTGGTATTGTTTGCTATGAAAAATATGGTTCATAAGAAAAACTACTCATCACACAAGCTATGTCATATATTCATGCACATTTCTGCACACTTTTGCTGACCTGTTCCTTCTATTTTCTTCAGTCAATGCGATTTGCTACAACCTGTCTGTAACCAATCAAACTTTTAAACAGTTCTTTCTTAGCTGCTCCCAACAGTAATTTCAGTGTGATGTTAGGCATATAATGGGATTTAGCTCCATGCATTACTGCTCCATGTATCTGCCCTTGAAGTTTAATATCTGTCTCCAGAAAAGCTCTCTTCAGTCACTCAGCTGCCAAAGCCAGTTTTTATACCTCTTCAGTAACTTCCTATATATGACAATAAAAAGAAAAGTTGTATTTTTTTTTTTAATTTAAAAGTTACTTTTCTAGGGCAGAATGGTGCCTCACAGCAAGAAGATCCTGAGTTTGAAATAATAATTTCCCCTAGGGATCAATAAAGTATTCTGATTCTGATTGAGGCTGAGGGCCTTCTGTGTGGAGTTTGCATGCTCTGCTGTGTTTGTGTGGGTTCTCTCCGGGTACTCCAGTTGCCTCCCACAGTCCAAAGATATGCAGTAAGTGGGATTATGTTCACTCTGTTATTCAAATTTGCCCAGAAGTGCGATCTTATCCCTGTGTCAGATGGTGACATATCCAAGGTGTGCCCCGCCTCTTGCACTATACTAGCTGGGATAGGTTTGAAGGATAAGAAAGAGTATGCTAAATTTCTTATGCTTGCTATTTTGTCCATGAATACTCTGCAGGCTTTCTGCCCTCCTGTCTGGTTTTTCAAATGCAGTAAGAGGCGCAATATTGATAAAAATCTGAATAATATTTTTTAACAACCAAAGGGAAGATGTTCAAGTTGTTTTGGCAGGACAAAGTCTTACTGAGAGACTACGGACTGAGACACTAAAAGACTGAGTTATCAAACTTCAGTATATACTGCTTATTTTGGTTCTTATTGTCAGGTGTCATGGTAAACTGAGAGCTTAAGAATTTTTTTTTTTTTTTTTACATGTTCTGGGTATCAGTATACAGTTAGGTCGGACGACACAAATGCAGCTTTGCTTTTGCAAACCATCTCAGTGGATTTTAAATCAAAGAATCAAGATGAGATCAAGGTGCACACTTTAACTTATGGGGTTTTACAAAAGTATTGCCCTAACCTTTTAGGAATTATCTACATTTTTATTCACAGTACCCCAGTTGCAGTGGCTCAAAAATAAATGGACAAACTCATAATTAAAAATATAAAGATTATTTTCATTCTTGGATGATTCTCATCTGGAGACTCTCTGTTAGGCCTCTACTGAATCTTGTGAAAAACCTGAAGTTAAAACTGAGATTTTATTTTCAAAATAAGTTGTGTTTCTCTTTTAATACAAAGAAGCGGCTCGTTGCTGCAACATTCTTGCCTGTGCTGGATTATGGTGATATTCTATATATGAATGCTTCTGCTCAATGTCTTCGAATGGTTGATTCTGTGTATCATGCTTCTCTGAGGTTCATCACTAACCGTAAATTTCTGACTCACCACTGTGAGTTAAACTCTCAGGTAGGATGGCCTGCTTTGGTAAGTCGGAGGAACTCTCATTTATACAGTTTTATATATAAGGCGATACTTGGGTTGCTGCCTTCTTATATATGTTCCCTGCTTCTGATGAAACATGCTGGTCGGTATTCTCTTCGTCTGCATGGTTACTTGTTGCTTTCTGTTCCATTTGCCCGAACTGAACTTTGTAAAAGAGCTTTTGTCCATTTAGCACCCTCGGCTTGGAACAAACTGCAGAAGGAATGGAAAATGACTGAATTCATTTCATTAAGTGCTTTTAAATCTAAACTACGAATCCTTGAGGCCAAGTCCATAACATGCAACTGTTTCAATTAGACTGATTGTCATTTTAACTGACTTTTTTATTTTTATTTGAATTTTATTGAATTTTATTTTCTTTTATTTGTATTCTTTCACTTATTGTTGCATGTGTGTTGTTGCTGCCTGTGTTTGAGTAATTTCTGTAACTGTGAGACATCTGCTGCTGCCTATCTTGGCCAGGTCTCCCTTGAAAGAGAGGTTTTTAATCTCAATGGGATCTTCCTGGTTAAATAAAGGTTAATAAATAAAATAAATATTGCAGCCACCTTCAGTAGCTGCTTGTTTGTGAGTCATTCAGTTTTATCTTCAGCTACAGGCTCTACTGCAGTGACTCCAAAAGTGTAGGATGGGTCCCCCTGTGGGCTGTGAAGGTATTGCAGGCCTTAGTATTAAAAGAAATTGCGTTTGAAATAGAACTATGTACAGTTACGTATTTATATAAATGCATTTATTTATGTAAAAAGTGAACTTCTGTACAGAGCAAATGGAAACATCTGTATCAAACCAATTTAACAAACATGCAAAGGACTATCGCTGATATTAAGAGCTGGGTCTCCAGCTATGGCCCGGAAACTAAGCAGCATTGTTCAGTGAAAGAATCCTGAAGGATGGCCATAAAGTCCATAAGGTCACGGGTGCACTCTAAATCCTGGTTTGCCATTTTTCAACATTCACAGGATTGTGAATTGTTGCATGTACCATCGACAGGCCATGCCCTAACACTGCTCACTAACCACCCTGCTTACTAAACTCAGTTCCATGCAACTTCTTTCTCTTTCCTAAAATGAAATTCAAGATGGAGCCTATTTTTTACACACGAACAATATTCAGCACTCACTGAACAGCAGGCGGTCAGGACAAAATTTCCAGGGTGCATTTCAAACAAGTGTATGGCAGCCAAATTTAACTCACGTATGATTTTTAATTTATATAGAATAGTAGGAATTGTGATTGCGCCTTGCACAGGTATTATCTAATCAACATGCCCAGAGTATGATTTTGTATCAAAACTGAGATAAATGTAAATTGGAATACCATCAGTAATACAAATGAACAAAATGCCATTCTGCTTTTATATTAGATGCATTATTTCCTTGATACTCACACTGAAGTCAGCATCCTCAGCCCTCAGGTGGTCTGCAATGTAGTGCACCCCTTCTAATGCACGCATGACACTTGGTGAAAGCAGGAAAGCTGACTGTGACACTTTATTGTCAACTTTAGCCGGCCGAGGAGTGGAATTACCTCTGGTTCCAGTTAAGTGCCTGTTCCCCCCTGCCACCACCTCTTGTCGGCTCTGGCTGTTCTGTGGGGTTTTTTGTTGTGGTGGAGGAGTTGACCCTGGAGGTCTGGGAGAAGGAGGACGGAAGGAGAAATAGGATGTCAGTGTTCCCAGCTCCAAGTCCTCATAACAGCTTCTCTCGGGGTCTTCCAATGTGGTCCCATCTCTTAACCAGTTAGCTGAGGTGCTAATACAGTTGCCCGATTTATACCCGGCTATTCGGAGCTGGCGCCGCTCTGCCACCGCTTCCTGTTGAAGGAGCAGCAGCCTGCGACGGCGGCCATCCGGTGCGGGCCGTCTCATGAACAACCAACGTGGAATCAAGTCCAGGAACACAGAGTGAACCCAGTGGGGCATCTTGTGAGTGCTGGGAGAGCGGTGGTGGACGTTGAGGACAAAGACAGTGATAACGATGGACAGGGTGACAAAAATCATGGTGAAGAGGAGATACTCGCCGATGAGAGGGATAACGAGGGATGTGGACGGTATGATCTCTGTGATGAGTAGCAGGAAGACAGTGAGGGATAACAACACGGAGATACACAGGGTGATCTTCTCACCGCAGTCTGACGGTAGATAGAAAACCAAAACCGTGAGGCATGAGATAAGCAGACAGGGGATGATGAGGTTGATTGTGTAAAATAAGGGAAGACGTCGGATGATGAAGAAGTAGGTGATGTCTGGGTAAATCTCATGGCAGCAGTCATATTTCTTTGTATTATACGTTCCCACGGCATTGATGATGGCCCATTCGCCGCTCTCCCAGTAGTTGCTGAGATCCACAGTATTTTCAATCTGCTCCAAGTCAATTTTGGCTTTGTCGTAAGTCCAGGAGCCAAATTTCATTTTACAGTTTTGTTGATCGAAGGGGAAGAAGGTGACATCAATGCTGCAAGAGCTCTTGTAAATAGCAGGAGGCACCCAGCGAATTTTGCCCGTGTAGAATAGGTGAGCTTTTGTCATGTGGGTCACAGCAAATTCGCCATCAGCACTGCAGAAGGAGAAGTTTGTCATATAAGTCATGGAAACACACAAAAGACCTCATCTTAGAGTGAAGGCTACATCAGATAAGAAATCATAACCTTCACTGTGATCAGTTCTATTCCCCTTCTTCTTTCCTGAGATTTTATTTCCTTTTTTTTTTTTTCATTTTGGAAACTATGTAGTGAAAAACTGTCTGCAATCTCCCCTCCATTCACCACTTTAATGGCAACACTAGCTTCAGCAGAAGACGTAATCATACGTCCTTATCATTTAATCAGTCTCACCTCTTTTAATTTCACATACGGACTGTGATTACACGAGTGCGCTGGAGCAGAAACCTATCATCAGCGTGCTCTGTTTAATCTCCAGGAGGTGAATTTAGGTGACGGGAGAGGTTTCTCAAAAGTGGTTTTTGCAATCAGTTTCCCACTGGAGCGATAGACATGTAAAGGCTGCCTTCAGTTCGATGAAACGAAATGCACTCCACCAATTTTTACTAACAGACGTGCAAAATTTAAAATGGAGTATCTTTTTCATTTTGCTAAATGAAACAGATAATAAAGAGCTGTGTTTACATCAGCGTGTAAACTATACCGCACATATCTCAGAAGGTACAAATAAAACCAGCCACCCAATCAGGACTGGAAGAAACATGAGAAAGCGGAGCAAACCATTGTTTTCACAGACCACTAGATGGTGCCATCTTCTTACACATACTGTTAAGGCAACAGGCGTGAGTTTGGACTCCTTTGTCATGCTACAATAAGAGCATAGCTGTTAGACAGCCCTAAATCTGCCATTACAATCCTCTGAAGCATTTTGGCAAACCTTGAAGTGTTCAGCAGCGTCTCAGTACGGTAGAGAGAAATAACTGTGATTGGTTATGTAGTTCAGAACTGAATAGACTCAGAATCAATTGTTTGACAGTATATTAATCCGAATAAAAGATTAATGAGTTTAGTGAGTTTGCTAAAAAAAAATGCAACAAATATCAGAGTAAAGCTGTTTAACTGAATGTCAGATATTCGTTTCTTGAACAATTATAGTTATTTTACTCTCATACGCTCATTTGCACAACTGAGCTTTACTGTAGGCCTGAGTGTTTAATAAAGAGTTAATTAGATAATCAAGAAAAGAAATGCAGTAACCATTACATTTTATCTCAGACTCACTTGTTATAGAGGACGATATCTGGTACCCATATGAGCTCTGACGGCACTCTTATGGATGTCACGTTGTCATAGTCAGACGGTCTCCAGCGAAGCTTGTAGTCATTCCACTCCTGCGAGACACAAACAACACGAATCAGTCTGGAGGGCCGTGGCCCCATTTGTATTCATCATATGAGTCATTCACTTCAACAATGCAAATGCTTTTTTGCATTCCTAACATTTCATGTCAGCATATCCCCTCCTGAATATAAAAAAAATAAAATAAAATCTAAATAATAAATCAACACTGACACTAGATTTCCTAACCTGTTTAAGCCACACGTTGGTTGTCATCATTTGGTTCTTTTCATCCTGAAAGACAGACAGATAGAGAGCGAGAATGATGGAAATATTGTTAAAGTTGTCAACCGGGGGTTCAGACCAGAGAAATATGTCTGTGTTTCTTGGTGTTTTGTCAAAGGAAAACTCAAATATAACTTTCTGCTACTTTAATGACTTTATGGAAATCATATACACAGCTTCCTTCATAGCTGTGGGATGTAGTGTACCCATGAACAGGCCTATACTGACCTTGAAACCAAAGTTTGAGTATATGCTGTACAGGCATCACTGTATTTAGTCAATGCACAGAAATATCATAACCCTATCATCACCGATCATGAGGGTTTTGGTGATGAAGACATCTGAACATTGTTGTTGTTGTTCCTTGAGTATTTAAAAGTAGGATGGGAGGGAGAGCCTTCAGTTTTCAGGCCCCTCTTCTGTGGAACCAGCTTCCAGTTTGGATTTGAGAGACAGACACTATCTATACTTTTAAGATAAGGCTTCAAACTTTCCTTTTTGCTAAAGCATATTTGGGGCTGAATCAGTTGAGCCTGAATCCTCCCTTAGTTATGCTGCAATAGGCGTAGGCTGCTGGGGGATTCCCATGATGCATTGAGTGTTACTTCTTCAGTCACCTTTCTCAATCACTGTGTTAATAGACCCCTCTGCATACTTGTTATTAATCTCTAACTCTCTCTTCCACAGCATGTCTTTGGCCGCCCCTCCCTGAGCCTGGTTCTGCTGGAGGTTTCTTCCTGTTAAAAGGGAGTTTTTCCTTCCCACTGTCGCCAAAGTGCTTGCTCATAGGGGTCACATGATTGTTGGGTTTTTCTCTGTATGTATTATTGTAGGGTCTACCTTACAATATAAAGCGCCTTGAGGCAACTGTTGTTGCGATTTGGTGCTGTATAAATCTAATTGAATGGAATGGAATCGAACAATCATTTATTTTTTCTGAATGACACTAAAGCAGGGGTAGGCAACTCCAGGCCTCGAGTGCCGGTGTCCTGCTGGTTTTAGATGTGTCCTTGATCCAACACAGCTGATTTAAAGGGCCACCTCCTCAACATGTCTTGAAGTTCTCCAGAGGCCTGGTAATGAACTAATCATTTGATTCAGATGTGTTTAATCAGGGTGAGATCCAAAACCTGCAGGACACTGGCACTTGAGCCCTGGATCATCATCATATGTCACATCACCAGCTCTTTGTGGCAAACGCAAGGCAAACACTCACCACATCAATAAGCTGGGCTATGGAGAGTCCAAACTTGACAATGACGACGTCGGAGATGTTTGGCACAGGTCTCGACCACTTGTTGTACCCAGCGAACAGGGTCTTGAAAAGGTCATCTTCAGCATGTGAGTGGGTCTTCTCGTCACAGAGGGCTGTGGATACATTACTGGTGTAGTTAGCCATTTATAGAAGACAAATGCAATAAGTGAAGTGGGTAATTTAGGAATTTGTAATATTTCTATTCTCTTGTTCGTTAATAAATTTATTCATCTCTCTTGGATCTGCATCATAGAGTTTGTTAACATTTAAATAAGCTAACATGGGGCTGTTAAAACTACAGGTGTATGTGATAAAGACCTCGCCTGTATCTTGACACTAAATGCATTTGCACTTTTTTAATGCATTAATATTATTGGTGAATATTTAATGGTATGGCATTCTAAGACTGAAACGGGATGAAAGAAGCGGAAGCTGAATGGTATATGTTGGGATCACATCCATGTTCTGTCATCTGTGTCTCTCCTAATCTTCACTTAACAAATACTAGTAAATCTGGCTGGCATCTGGGTTGCTTTTGGGAGCAAGAGAGAACTGCGAACATGTCGTGCTTCATCACAGAAGCCTACTCTAAACATCTAAGACTTTTCTTTGTAAAGTCTTATCGACTTTTCACATCTTAGCAAATCTTTTGATCTCTTGATCTCGGCTCCCCTTGAGGGCTGCCTGCTAGAATCTCTCAAGCTGAGAAGGTGGAGACAAAGGAAGCGTCTCTCCTCCCCTCGACAGTAATACCATTTCAGCTATACAATCTCTAAAGTCTTATTATTATGTATGTAAGGCCTCGCAGTGAGAGGCGGCTTGATTAAATTGATTCTGAATATGCACTCTAGTCAGATTTGTGTACAAGCTGGGACTGAGTCACCGTATTGTGTTTCTGCAGAATGAAAAGCATGGAAATAGACAGGAATCCCGTCCCTTGGGGATTACTGCTTCCACCTTCATCAGTGTAGTCAGAGTCAATTACACACATCATTACTCGCTACTGTTAAGTGGAGGTGAGCTAATTTCTCACCAGTGAAGGGTGTTTATTGTTGAGCTGTCTGTCACTCTGTGTTACGTCTGATGCATGAAACAATTAACTGATGCCTCTGATTTGGAGTGGAGGCTAACGGTTGGGTATATTTGTCTAATTTTTTTTTCACATACTGATGCTGGGAGATTAGGCATATATATATATATATATATATATATATATATATATATATATATATATATATTATAGCATTTAAGGCTACGTTCACATTCACACTGCAGGTCTTAATGCTCAATTCCGATTTTTGGATCAAATCCGATTTTTTTTTGTCTGGTTGTTCACTCTACAAATAACATGTGACAGCAAACGCGTTAGTGTGAACAGTTCACGGCCCTCAAAGCGGCCCGCATGCGCAAAAGAAGACATCACACACAAAGTGCTCTGTTTACGGAAGTAAAAACAGCGGCTACAGAGCTAGTAGGTGTTGTTGCAGCAGTCTATCAATTTCTGCACAGTCGTAACCAACAGAATTTTGATAAATTAATTAGAGAAAAAATGACACTGAGAAAAAAGAGAGCCCGTGCTTTAACGATGGCCGCCATGCTTTCTCGTTTGTCTTCTCTGGCGCTGATAATTGGCGTCTGTCTTGTGTCAGTGACGTAAAAGGCGGATTTAATGCGACATGACCATTCAAACAGCAGTCGCTTTCTAAAACATCAGATATGTATCGGATTCAGTACCACATGCGAAAGTGACCCAGGTCGGATTTGAAAATATCGGATTTGTGCTGTTCACACTGTCATACCATGATCGGATATGGGTCGCATAGGGTCAAAAAAGTCGGATTTTATGCGCTTTTGCCTGCAGTGTGAACGTAGCCTAAGACTCATATCGACACCAATATTTGGTTATTTTTGAAAAACACAAATTTCTTTATTTTAGAAAGGTAGCAGTGGCTGGAGCCCATCCCAGCTGTCATAGTGCGAGAGGCACGGTACATCCTGGACAGGTCACCAGTCTAATGCAGGGCTAATACAGAGAGACAGACAGACAACCAGTCTCACTTACATTCACACCTATGGGTAATTTAGAATCATCAATCTACACTAATTGCATGTCTTTGGACTGTGCGACAAAACTGGAGAGAACCCACACAGACACAACCCCTTTAATCAGGGCCAGTTGGTTGATTTGAACTCAGACCCTTTCTGCTTTGAGGCAACCTTGCTAACCACCGCACCACCGTGCAGTTAAAGTTCCCTTATATTTATTATGTGTGGTTGTTTATTTAGTCATTTACTATTCGTGTGACTGCGCTCGGATCAGCTGGTTGTTGTGTTTATGGCATGCCAAACGTGTTGCTAACAGGGAAGTTGTAGAGCGCCCTCTGGTGGACAAAGTATTCAACATCAACACTCACAATATAGTTCGAAGTTGCTTCTCTCACCTCTACTTATTAAAATTAAACTTATCAGCCTGTGTAAATGTCAATACTAATAAATCTGCAAAATCTGCAAATAGCTAATATTTGTCAATAATACTGGCTTTCTGATGCATCTTGCATCTAACTTGTATTGAGTGTGTTTTATATTTGCTATTACTGTACATCTACCTGCCTAGGTACTGGCACAATGCACCTCTTAAACTGTCACTTTAATGTTTGCGATGTAGCTGCACTCATTCGGTCCAAAAATGCCAACTAACGGCTTAAAAATATATTGTTTTGTTCATGCTAAACTACCCACTATAAAGTCTTTACAGAATGGCAGATTATAACTTTTAGATGGTTTTTGTATGGTTCTCATTTAGAATTCAGTAACAAAGAAAATGCGTGTGTGTTCAATAATGTCAAAATATTTAATGATGTGGCATTTTTGTTTACTGATATATTGCCTTATTGATCAATTAATCAAAGCAGAAAAAAATTAATTGTATCAAAATAAAATAAAATAAAAAACTCAATTAAGATGTGATTACATCTACATGTCACTAATACACCAATGTTTCTGGAGCTCTGTTTGTTAGCATAGGTTATAATAGGGTGCACTCAAGTGTGCTACCATCAAGGGACCTTCAAATGAAACCTTGGACCACCTTCATCTGGCAGCAGTCATGATTGCTTAGCCAAGGACACATCACTATCTGTCTATGGGTGAGTTGTGGCTCTGTTGACAGAATTACCATGTATTTACAACCTGTAACTGTAGGACAGGCCACTAGACGATGACCACTTGATGGACTTACATGTTGCACAGAGCTAATCCAAGCAAAGCATGCAAAACTGCTTCAGTGAGATTTATTGCCTGTGCTAACTGAATGGCTTGGTTTGGTTTGGCTTTACCAACAAAAGGCTGCAAAGGATGCAAAATTTGGCAAGGTCCTTCTTCTCGTTGATGCAGTAGTTTGTAGAAAATATACATTAGAGGTGGTAATCAATATGTGAATTCACTTTCAATTTGCCTAAGGTACACCTGGGCTCATGTCTTGTTATCATGAACTAATTTCAATCTGGCAAACAAGCAGGCACTAGAGAATTCCTATCTGCTATCTTGACAGTCGGGGCAGTGCGTATTCATCTGTCCGTGCATCTGGGAAAGACCAGATGTGGCGCTGGAAAAAAGCCTCTTGGGTACCACATATCAAACCTCGTGCCAGGGGAGAGTTGAAATGAGGCGACACCTTCAACATCCGGCACACTGGGCCCAGTATATTTGGACCTTAGCCAAGTCACTTGGCAAGGTGTTTAAAACACTGACCAGTTTGGATCATCGAGTCAGCAGCTTCTCTGGCCAGAGGTGCTTTTCATGAAATTGGGCTGTCAAATAATTACAGTAAAAATTTTACTAAAAGAATGCTGCAGATCTTTTCTTTGTGTGTGTATGAAAAACTGCAGGGTTTAAGTCAGAAAGCTGAAATCTATCTATGTCATACCAATAAGCATATGATTATGTAGTCTACCTACACATTTGATAACTGAAGCATACAGAGACAGAGTATATTTGGTGCTTTGAAACCCTTTTCAACAAGAACTCATTTTATCCTCGATCTCTGTATGGGAATGCTTTTTGTCTGCACATAAGTTGTGACTGCAACTGATAATTTGTGATTGCAAATTCTGACATCCATGTCAAAACTGGACTTCCAGAGTAGCTAACTGGGCTTCAGTGTCAATCTTGAATGAATCAAACCCTGTTTCCACAGAAGTATGCACTAGACCGTAAGAAATTGTAGCTTAAATCATTTCACAACAAAAGCAACAAATTGAGGCACGATCTGGCATCGACTGCTCCAGTCGTCTCTCAGTTTCTTCCTTTAAAGATGTTTCCTTCTCTGGTCCCTTTGTAGCTTTTTTGAAACAAGATTAACTTCCTCTGAAAATGTAGCAGCATGACTATCAGTTGTTGCACCAATTTGTGTGGCTCATTTTTCACACTGTTATGTTGTCCGCTGTACTGCTTTTGTACAGAAAGAAGCAAATGCCTTCATTCATCTCTTACATTTCTTCTATTTATCTTTCTAACAACAACTTATTTTCTCATAAGCTAAATAGCTGCTTCTCTGGAGGTGAATGTGTTAAATGAAGAGGTAGTTCCCAATGCATGAAACAGACATCCAGCTAAATGTGAAAATAGGACCGTGAGCCTTTTAAGTAGTCATGTGTGAGACTGCAAATTTCTGATACCAAGCAAATACTGGGTTAATATTGCAGATACGGATACAAATACTTTTAACATAGAAAGGTATTTATTTATAAACTGCCTTTTTTCTCCTTTTTTATAATGCATGTTTGAGGTATATTTTTCCATAAAAAACAGATAAATAATTTATTTAACACAATTCAGTGGGCTACACACTAAACTTAAAGGAAGGAAACAAACTATCGAACGTATCGCGCTAGTATCGATCCTATACCGATACTAGCAATGACATCAATACTATCCCTGTTTGGATCCATCGATCACCTTTAATTTTGAAAAGTGCCGAGCATAACTGAACAGTAAGGTTAGAATATATTTTTCCAGTCTGTGACTTACTTCTTTGCACTTGCTCAGTTGCTCATCTCTCAGAACCTCCATGGTTCAAACACACCTGCTATTATTGCTGTCATTAACATTAGCCCACTAGAAAACATAGTTGTAAAAGTACTTACCGGCCGGACTCAAGAGTAGCGCCCAAATAAAAGCCGTCCCGGCGGAGAACAGGTGGTTGGATCCCATTTCGTCCTCTTGACAGCAAAGAAAACTTCACAAGAAAGCACGGAGCAGCTTCCGTCCACTGTCGAAACGCTATGTGGAAAAGTGTGAGCAACATCTGTCATCTTCGCAGCTGAGAAGCACGTCAGGACCACATCACAGCTACTGTCACGATAACCGCTTTCAAGTCTGTAGGCGGGGAATGACAGTGACAGCGCTCTGACTGACTTACTTTAGATCTCAGCATAGATAAGTCTCCGTCTCTGCTCACTGTCAGCGCCGTTTGGACCGGAGGAGAGCGAGTACCGTGCCATCAGTTTCCGCGCAATGAGCGCTATCCATCACTGGGTGCTGAATCAGGGAGCGGCACTATAACACTGTGTGTCCCAGCTTTGCTGTAATTGCTCATACCAGCTCATAAAAGTAGCTCTATAAATCTGTTTTCAGGAAATCAATTCACGGAAAGTAGTCGGATTTTCTTCTGCGTAGAGAGAATCCAAACAAATGCGCCTGTTACGCAGGGTGCCAAGAATTTGGCGTCCAATGCGTCCAATCCTGTGAGTGTGTTCTGTTTTAAAATTCAAAGTAGTAGTTTTCCATGACTGGCAGCTGGTCAGTGTAATAAGTGTAATATGTAAGGTTGCCGAAATAACAGGAGGAGATGCAGGGCACGTCTGAGCATTTGCCTCTTTATTTGGCACCTAAAGCGACTCGCTCTCTCTCCCTCTCTCCGTGTGTGTGTGTGTGTGTGTGTGTGTGTGTTTAAGAGACACACATACACAGAACCCGTGTGTTTAAATGCTGACCAGCTATTCAAGAAACCAAGTTAAAAATGCATTTAAAAAAGTTATGAGCCTCGACTTTAATACAGTAATTATTCTTTGAAAGATCCAAAGAATGAGTGACGAGTGACGTGAAGCTGAACACGGCACAACAATATATTTGGAAAACAGCTAGAGGGCAGACCGGGTGAGTGAAGTTTGTACCCCAAACTAACTAGGAGCTGTGAAAACACCATAATGAATATTTTTGTTAAAAAAAAATGTAAGTGTAAAAAACATCAAACAACAAGGTGCTTTATTTATGTAAAATTTTGCCGTTTATAGGATTGAACATAAATCTATTTTCTAAACTCGTAATAATATAATGCTACATATTTTATTTTAAAAAATGAAAAGGCATCCCCCTCCAGGAAGTCCTACCGGGATTAAAGAGAAACCTTGTTTAAATAAGTTGCTTAAGCCAGGAAACTGTGCAAACATATCATGCATAGACAGTTTATCCCCCCCCCCCCCCCCCTCTAATCATAGGATCTGTCTTAATATTTATATAGAAACTTATCCCCCTCGATATTTCTCTTAAGAAAACAAACCCTTTATTAGTTGTTCCAGTCCCCTCCCTCACTTATTGTTGCAGAAACAAAATCTCTGTTACCACATAGTCATTATAAGTATATCCCAGACTCCACCCTTACCCTGGAACCAGATGGCCAACCCATAGCTTCCCCTGGAGAAGAGTAACAGAGTCATTATGTTTTGTTCTCCAAAGGCCCATCTATTTTGATCCATAAACACGGAGCTTAGCTCAAAGCTGCACTGCATGCTGTTCCCATATTTGACCTCACAAAAATTCCACGAATAATGCGTGGATGGAAAATCGTATGTCATCCGTCGTGGAGATATTCAGTGAAAGGGAGGTGTCAACAATCCATCTTCGTTGACTGCTTCAGTTGATGTGAAGTCTAACCTTAACACACTGTTGCATCCCAGAACTGCTCAGCACATGTACATAAAAATACAATTATAAAATGGCGAGAGGGTATATTTCTTGAATTTGGGACCTCACGGAATGCCAAACATCATTCACAAGTTCAAGGATGATGCGCAAACACTTTTCAAAACACTTTTCAATGCTTTCTCAGCGATGGATTTTCACAATGTCTTTCATTTGCTTGGTGAATGAAGCGTGCAGGGCCTGTGCTGAGCTCTCCAGCCTGCTGGCGATGTCCGCTGCAGCACGAAGCATGTCTTCAAAGGCCAAGGACTCCTCTCTGATTCTGCTCCGAAGGACCAACAGTCCAGGTGGCCGGCCGAGTGAGTGATGACAAGGAGAAAGCACCGGACACAAGAAGAAACAACAGCAGAGGGTAAGAAAAAGAAAATGCGAGGGCATGAAAATATAACGGGGGGTCACATGTGCTCAAGAAACTATCACTTATATGCCATCGGGTCTCTATGTGATACTTTTTGTTCTTTGTTCTTCTCCTGCCCTTGTTATTGTCTGATTGAGTTCATCTTCGCCTTGTTACCATAGTTCCCTTGTGTGTATTTAGTCCTCAATCTTTTTCATTTCAGTGCATTTTTCCCTGTGTCACCTGCTGATTATCCAGAGATGTATTTCTTCTAATTGCGGGGTGTTTAAGTACTTCCAAAAAAACCCACCTGTTACTCTGTTTCTCTTTTATATTAGAAATAGTTTTTTTACACAGTGCGTCAGCTTCAGATACCTAAAATGAGTCTCAGTTTGGTAAACAATTACTATTTTATTATTAATGATTAATGTAGTTTAATCTAGTTTTGCTTTTTGTTTACATGGGTAGTGTTTTAATTTATGATTGATGGAAATGATGAAAAATGGTTATCAAATTTTTCCAACGCTTGTATTTATCAATTAAAAATTCCAAACCTCAAACAAAGCCCATTTAACATAAATCATAAATCTAAGAGAGGAAAAATATTCAGAATTTCACATTTCAATAACCAGCAACTGCCTGGTGATAGACTTAAGTCAACCTACATCTTTTCTTTTTTACATCGTCTTTCCCCACAATATCTTCAGTATATGTGCTACCACAGTTAATTAATCTTAACAACAGAAACAAACAGCAGGTTCTTTTTCTTTTTCTTTTTAACTGTCGTCTTTACATTTCAGCTGTTAACTTTATGACGTTTGGCACAAACACATTTGATTTACTGCACTCACTTGTGGATCCCAGAGAAGGAGTCCGGTACATCTCCCTCCAGCTGCTTTTTTAGATCCTCTTCTGCTTTTTCTACCACCTCGTGCCAGCTCTTTTGGTCCTCTTGAATGCCAATGACATTTTCCTTGATCACATCTTCATAGCGCTGATCTCCCAGCTCATTCCCTACAAATTGCACCAAGTTTTCCATCACTGCCTTGTTCCCATGCTGTATGGCCTGCAGGTAGGCCAGCTCCTCTCTCTGGGCCTTCAGCCTTTGAGCTGAAGCAGTGTTGGTGCTGAAGTGGACCGAGCACCTGTCCGGCTGGGGCTCGTGGTGGAGCACAGGTGTAGGTGACGGTGAGGATGCTGCCGATGTGGTCCAGTCGTGGCTGTTTTTGACCTTCGCAGGCTCATCACCAACAGCCTGCAATGTGTTATTGGTGGCCATTATCACAGAGTAGATGTCAAAGCCTGAACCCCAGTCCCCATCTCCACTTTGGCACAGTGCTAGGGTTGCCATGGATACCAAAGCCAAGATGACGTTTGTCCAACAATATCGCATGGTAACCTGAAAAGAGGTAGAAGTGTGTGACTGTGAACTTGGCCAGCTGGTGAAGATAATAAAACTGAGTGAGATAAATATGCAAGTGGGCTGGTTTACTTCACTTACATACTTAATTAATAAAAAAGCTGGGGTACTCTTCATGTTGTAAATTAGAATTCATAACATACAATGCATGCATGTAATTTGTATAAATGGCACAAACACCATGTATTCAGTGCTGAAGTTGAGCTTATTTACATCCTATTTACATTTAAGATATTTTTATGGTCTCACGTTTGGCGGAAACATTTCTAAATATGCAGCTGCGATAAGCAAAAATGAGTTTAAAGCAACACTCTGCAGGAATCTGGAAACTGAAGACTTCATTTTAAACGTGCTGCGCCTGCTCTGTTGAATTTTTAATTTCACAGTGTGCCAGATGTTTTCATTGTGTGAAAGACTGCACTAATTTGGTCAATCAACCGTTGTGAACAGGCAGACACGCCACATACGTGGACTAGTATAACTGGAGGCTGTTTTTTTGTTTTTTTGAAATAAATAAATCAGCACTTCTAAGTATTTTTTATAAATGTAAATTTGGTCTCATTTGTTGTTGCTGTTGAACTTAACGTGCCTGGGCGGTCTCAGATGCAACGCCTCTGCCCCACAATGTTTTACACTTGACGTGTTAACAGCTAACTCAGTTAAGCTACAGGTCAACAGCTCAGGTTCGCTGCGTTCTCACCCTCGTCTGAAGTGAGAATGTTTTCTTTCATTTTGTTCTAGTCGATAAAAAATGATGTCTTCCTTTGCGAGAAGGCCAAACAAGGACATCCAGGTGATGCTGAAAAATTATCTCCAGCAGATAACGAGTTTAACAAGTTGGAACTGTTTTTCTAACTAAGAGTTAACAGCAAGAAAAGCCAGGTGGTTATTCAAAATGTTATTCAAAATGTTCAAAATGTTCGAAATGTTTGCTGCGTCATGCCATGTGCACTCATGTCCCCCGATTACTGATGCTGATCAAACTGGATAATCCCTTTTATCTGTAGCCCAGAGGATGATTTCCAAACAGAATTGAAAATTTTTCTTTCAGACCCCAAAAACAGTTTGAACAGTTTTTCATGTTACCTCAGTCCTTAAACAAGCAGAGAGTTTGTGGATCTTGGCCATGTATGAGTGTGCTTTGCATGGCATAGTTTTGACTTGTGGATGCAGTGATGACGATGGTTTGGGGAAGTGTTCCCGAGCTCATGCAGTGATTCTACTCCAGCAGTGTCTCCAGCTATTGGCTTACAGCCTCGTCTCTTACATACAGAGATTAGCTGTAGATGATCCCACCATTTCTGATACTGATCATCTATTTGCCCACACGATTTTTCAAAGAATGGGAAAGCCATCCTCATCATTCCATCTGGAAGACTCTGCTTCTTTGGATGCTCCTTTAACTGTACGTCCATTTTTTTTGAGCAAAGGCGTGTGTGCCCTCATTCATCGTGTTGTTATGTGTGGCCGACATTTGTTGTGATTCCTTCTGTCACGCTCAGTCTGACAAAGTCTGTCAAATTCAGTGGTGGAAACTAGATGCATCCTCTCAGATGTTCAAGTTTTTAATTTTAATGCTCAGATTGCACAACATTTTTTTGTTGTTTGTGTACTTTTTTGTAATGAATAAATAAATAATAAATACTTTTAGTCCCTCAAATGTTTTTTGATTATTTCAGCTTTGCCTGTGCCTTTAAAGGGAAAATGTTCAATTCAAATGTGATGGGTTAAACCAAACAAACCCTTTCCATGCTCTGTAAATGCTGTAAAAAAGTATAAATAGGGGAACATTTTATGTGGCTTGGGTTGTGGTTATTTACTAGAGCGTGCTTTACATTCTGTGGTTGAGCCACGGCATGGAGTTTTGTCACACTAGGGTTGTAAGAGCTGACAATAGTACCCTTGCAGCAGGGTGTGTGTGGTTTCTGGTAACCAGCGGTTGTCTTGGGATCTTTCATGACATCTATTCACCTTGTAAACACAAGAGTAAAGGCTTGTTATCCCAAGCTCAACACATGAGAAGCTCTTCCTTCCCATGTGTTGCAGTTTTCAGTGAAACAGCTGCATTGTCACTTTATCATGTCCCATTTAAGGTTCTGTCTTCTCCATCTGGAAATATATATATATGGTTGTTGTTTTTTTCAAACCGAGTCTGGTCTGAGGTTGAGGCATTGCAGACCTTTTTCTGCTGTCAGAGCACATTTGGTTTACTTTCACAGCAGCCTTGAAAGTATTTTAGCTCCCAACAGCTGAACTAGAAATCAGAGTTGCTTGACTTCCACCTATTACTCTGTTACAAATGTCCACTCCTGCCAGCTGCACACTGTAAACACTGTCTCCTTTTTTTTTCTCTCTCTTTTTTTAAAAGATGAGCTGTTGCAGGGCAAAAGCCCATCAAACGACCAACTGTTGTCTCCTTCTGTTTGTGATTAGTTTAAATGGTGACCTCACACACTGCTTGCTGTGGCTGCTGTAAGACAAGTAGCCAACAGAAACCTTGAGGCACAGACACAGAGCCTGACGTCATTATGTTAGAGTAAGGAGAAAGCTTTCTTTTGACTGACAAGCGCATTGTAACAGAATTTTGATCAGGAAAAATCTCATGCTGTACAAATGGGGTTTATTATTTTGACTATTTGAGTCCTTGCAAACAGCTGTGCGATAATGTAGATATCCTCCAATGTTGTCCTCAAACTAATTGGTTGTATATTAGAAAAAGCCCTGCATAAGTCTACACTTTGTGTTTAACTTCTGTGTAAGCTGACTCACTCCAGCAGATTAGATTAACAAGCCAGAGAAACTAGTGGGTGAATTCAATGTGAAACCTGTGATAAGCGGAGAGCACTCGTTCAAAGACATTTAATGCCCTGCAAGTGTGGAGATGCAGCATATCCAAAACTTTTTATCACCGTGAACTTCCACTGCACTCGTTTGGATGTTAATAAATCCAAACCTTATGGCCAAGAGTGACAACTTTCAGCCTAATGACATAATACAGCCAAATAGAAATGCAATTAATCTTGAAAAATGTTATTGTCTCTGCGTTCAGTTCCCGCCGCAGCAGTCACGGACGCGCTGAAATGACGTTTAGAGGCATTATTTCATTCTATTAAAAACCCCGCTGACCAGAGGCACATGTGCTCCCGTCTACATCACAGAGTGGCGGCAGCAGTTGCCTTTGTCTTTGAAAAATGTCTGAACAGTTTCCACGCTGGCGTCTTACGGTTTTGAAACAGGGTTTGTGTTCGACTCTCCGTGGCCCATAGTGACCTTTTTTTGGCTCTGTTTTTATAGGCTGACTTTTCTTTTGGCTTAAAATAGAAGAAGCTTGTCTGCAGAGGGAAAGCAGCCATAAGCTCAAACACCAGCATTAGGACACTTTAGCTGTTTGTTCTATGCATTAAGCAGAGTTTTTGTTATGCTGTTCTGCTGATTTAAAAACTGATTTTAATTCAGTAAACCCTTTCAGTTACCCTCATAATCAACTGGTCATCACTCTTTTCTGAAGTGCATGTCGGCATCTTTAAATTGTCTTTTTATAGAATAAAATGTAGCAAATCTACATGAAATAGCAGGGAAAAAAGGACAAACAGATTATTGAAATTTGAATTGCTGGAATCAAAGTGAAAATGATGTAACTTGCAGAAATGCATTTCCAATCAAATCTCTAAATGTGGCCGTGCTCTCTTCCATGTCTGTGGGTTAAAGCAAACCTGTGTTTTTGGTGTCCCTATAATTCAGTCTTGTTGCCCCCCCGCCCCTCTTCTTAAAGCCTGAACAGGTGGGCTTCACAAATGTCACAACACACAGACTTGCTACAGTGTTAGTGGGACAAGGAGTCGTAACAGTGAGGTAGCAGAGCAGAGACTGTAGTGTTAAAGCCTGGAAGTTAGAGACGTTTTTGTTAGTATAGTCATAAAAAGTGGAGACATTTTTGCATGCACACAACTATGCAATATATGAATACTATGATGTGACCTTTTTATATGCATATGCTTTTTTTCCTGACAGTGAAAAAAAAAACAAAAAAACATCTCTTTAAATTTCCGTTCAACTCAAAAGCAGCCGTCCACACCAACAGCAGCTCTTTCACACAAAACTTTATACAAGTGCCATGAATTCAAATTTATCTACTTCTGCCAGGGGGAGTACACAGTGAGAAAGCAGCGCTTTCCCATTAATACTGTACACTAAACTCAGATTTTCATAAATCCAATCACCAAACTTACCTGCGTCCGGGAATTTATTCGGATAGAAAAATGCTAGATTCTGCCACTTCCACTCTTTCAGTTACGCAAATCAACTCAAAAGCTCCAGGACTACGATTTCCAAGTGGAGCGCATAAATACTTGCTCTGCTCCCCTTCTTCATGTCAAGGGGAAAAAATGCAGACACACGCACACACAATTAGGGTTTGGCTAGAGAGTGTGGTCGTCTGTGTGCCCCTGCCTGCTGTTGGGAGGGGTTGGTAGGGGAAGGGAAGAGGGGTAGGGGGGCTGGGGGGGGGGTATGTTTTCAAAAAAGGCCAAAACTGAATGATTTCTTTCTTTGCAGTGGAAAGAGGGGCTGGCAGAAGGAGAGGAAGTGAAGGGAGTGTGATCTATTTCACATCTGGGGGCTCTGCATAGGGGTTCCTCAGTGTGGGGGGAATGTCTTTTACGACCATGCAAGATGCACATTTCTTATTTATTAAAGTACGGACTATACTTTTAATATGTAATAAAGTCAGGTCTTGCACTGCTGTGACGTTATTGTAGCTTACAATGCCAAAGAAGCAGCAGCGAAAGATGGAGGGTTGAAAACATGGAGACAAGTTTGTTGTATTTTTAGGGGAAAACAATTAAAATCAGAATATGATAAATAGCATTTACTTTAAAATGATATCTTCAGCATAGAAGCTCTGCCCCAAGGAGTCCCTAGCATCAAATAACAGAGCAAAAAAAAAAACCCAAACATTTTAATTAATCATGAAAGAAATATACCGGCTGTTAAATGAAACATTAGATATGCATTCAAAAGGCAAATATTTAACTCATATTGCAAGCTTTCTGCTTTATAAACAACAAACAAATGAATTCCAGACAGACATGAATATTTTATGGTTATGCAGCCCATTAGTTCAAAGAAAGTCTATGATTATTTTAATTAGAACAGTGTGGTTACAAGACTGAAGCACATGCTGGTTTGGATGTTTTAGATGGGAATGATCTGTCCCCGAAGAAGCAAAATTAAATGTATCCAAACAAAGGTCATGAAATCTTTAATTGAATAAAACTGTAGTTTTATTGTCACTGTTATTTAAATTAAATGTAAAAACTTCCTTGTACCACAGGTAAAAGTGACAGGTTACTAAAGAAATCAGTTTTTATGACCTCATGAAAAGGTATTCAGTAAACAGGTCTATTAGGATTTGCATATTTAGTTTTTATGTTGTTAAAAGTGAGCGGTAGTGTTAATTGTGAGTGTTTAACATCAGTTGCAACAGCTGTAACACAATCTAAAATGTCCAGCTATCTATAATGCGATTAAAAAAGTGATAACAGAGAGTTGCAAGGGGTTGCCACATTTCAGCACAGCACCTAAATCAACTAAATGTTAATCTGATATGTCATAAAATTATAAACAGTCATCCTCTTTCAAGACCCTGTTTGGCGATTTTGAATAAAGTCATGTTTCAGGAAGTCAGCTTTTTCCCCTTTTTGTGCTCTTGCTACATCACAGACAATATTGATCCTTACCCTGGACATTGAAATGAGGCTTCAGATGAGCTGGAGCAAAGATGGACGTTCATTTTTAGACACCCGAGGAGATTTGGTGTGACTGTGATCTTTCCCTTATTTAAACCAGGGGATGCATTCAGCTAATTAGCATGAAGGTTCAGAGAGTTGCATGAATAAAAGTCACTGACTTCTTGTAAAGTTACCGTCGTCTCCCGGGTTTGTTATAAGGTTACCGCAATAATGAAATGGGTACTCACTCCCGGCTTGTCACTCATGGATGCTTGTAAAGGATCGCTATAAAATACATTGGCTAAGGATAAATTGCAGGGTAAATATTGTGAGTAGATGTATCAAACGCATATTTTCCTAAACTTAACCAAGTAGTTTTTAATGCCCAGATCTAGTGAGTGAGTGAACAACTGGAACAAAGTGAAAAACAGAAAACTGCTAAAGTAAGGTCACAAACAGAGGTCCCCCGCTCTACAAATTTGTGTTACAATCAACAGACAACTCCTGAACCTCCAAATGCAGACTTTATCACTCTTTAAAAGAAGATCCCTTGGCATCCAATAGTGCCTTGGCAGTTGCATCAATGAACCTTTTCCAAGGGATATCTCTGCGTGTCTCTGCTACACCAGTATCAGCGTTTGATGCTCTTTCATGTGACAATGTTGGTTCCTGGGAAATTTTTAATTAGTCACTTTGTGGTTTAAGAGAATTTATATCTGGTAAAAACTAGTGTAAAGAATCTATTATGTAGTGAATGAATAGGACAATCAGCAGATATTGAAGCCAAATACGTGAACAATGTTGGATTCTGGTCATAGTACTTGACTTCTTTCACGTGTCAAAGGATAAGCATCAAAACACTGAACCTCCAGCCTCCCCACCCCCGCCGTACCTTTCAACAGCTTCTGGACTGCTGGTGTTAGTTCAGTCAGCTCAATTTACTCTTGCTCCCTCAGGGCTGCTGATCCTGTGTTCCTGCTGCTGATGAACTTTCCATTGTCTGCGGACCTTGTTTGAGGGGTTTCATAGCTGCACAGTACAGCTTGAAAAACTGACATAGTTTTTGATCACTCTCACAAAAAGAGTCATAAAAGATTTTTACTTCTTAAAGTAACACAAGTTGAAAATGATGCAGTTAGTGATCAAACCATTTGTGTCAGGTTGCTGATGCTGGCAATGCTGACAGAGTGCATTTTAACACCAGGTATCAATGATTATGTGCTCTCGCCCTAACTTTACTGAACTTCTTGTGTCTTAAATGCAGATTAGGCAACAAATTTTTAAAAAAGAAAAGAAAAATCTTTCTGGAATGATTAAAAAGTGAATAAGAGCAGGTGGATTCACTGACAGAAATATCAATCTTGGAAGTACGACTAAATCTGTGACAGCCGCTGATGGCAACAAATAATCCGAATCCGTTATGGTTTCTGTGATTCATGATAACTACTGCAGCACAGTTTTTGACTCAAGGGCAAAATTTAAAAGGGCAAGAAAGAGATCTATGATTTTTATCTACATCTAAACTCCAACCATGATGTAACTACATTGACAGCTCCCTGATCTTAACATTTTAACTCACCTCCAGGAAAAGATAAACACATTTTTAATCAAAGATAATCAGATATTTACTTCTGGTTTGTGTCATGTCACAGTTTCAACACAGTTTTGGTGAAAGGACGTAATTATGTTTGACCTTTTTAATAACATAAAACACACATATTGCTATTTAATTGTGCTTTTTCAGTACTGTGATATTAAACTGTATTTTATGGATGTATTTTTTTCCTCTCTTAACAGCGTATTTAATTTTATTTCAGTTTTGTAGTAAATTTGATTTGGACAGAGGGAAGGACACAATGTTGCACACTGATGCCACGATGACAAACTTTATTCTGTATATTACAACACCTCGTGGTTATTTCAGTGCATCAGTTTGAGGTGTGGACTTTGACTGAGCCATTGCCACACCATAATTCTTTTCTTTTTCAGCCATCCTGTTGTAGATTTGCTGCTATTTGGAGTCACTGTCTGTATACAGAGGAATTCAGTGAGCACAAGGTGCTCAGGTCCTGTGGCTGTAAAAACAAACAAAAAAAAACAAAACAAATTATGACCCCTCCACCTCCGTGCTTGACAGTTGATATGACGTGGCGTGATTGTGCTGATATGCTGTGTTTAGCATGGGACTGTGCATATAGACAAAGGACGTTCCAGAAATCTTGTGGTTCATTCGTACAAAACTTTGCAAACCAAATCTTTTCATGTTTGTTTGTTTGTTTGGGTTGAATTTGCATGGCATGTCCATTCATGGGAAGATTCACAACCATCCTGAATATTTTCCACTCCACTGGTACTCACCCTGAGTTTCATTGTTTGTTTCTTTGTTTTATAACAAAGCATTTTCATTTCAGTTTCATTTTTGTTTGAAAAGAAATAGGGACACAGTGAAATTTTTCAGGTCTTGTTGTTCATTTGAAGTTGTAATATATTATTTTAATTATGTTCTGATATTGAGAAACTTGTATTTCAATGTTTTTGGCACAAAGTTATAACCCTAACCTCCTTAGTGTTTGCTGATCCTTGGAACTCAGCATTTGGGCAAAAGAAGAAATTTAACATTTGGCTTTCAGTGCTTAAATTATATCTGCAGTGTCACACAGTACCGTGCTTTTCAGATGCTGTTTTTTCTGAAGCCATGACCATATGCATATTTGGTTGAATCAACCAGCCAACGAGTATTTTAAACAAACCAAAATCATATATAATGCTGCAGAAGTATTCTAAAATCACAAATTCATATAGCTCTACACTCATCACTAAAATGAACAATCTACAATCTTTCATAAAAATTATAGTTTTTACTTTTTTATCTGCCTACTCCTTACAACACTTTCAAGAACCTTGAAGAGGTTTGGAAAAACAACAGCACACGTGTTAGCCCTGATACTGCACAAATGCAGATGGTCTTTGTCAAACGTAAAAGCCTTTAGCCATGTTTAAACATGCATGCAGCATGTCAGGGATGATCTGTATTTTCTACAAAGGTCAGGCAGGAAACATATGGAAGGTGTTCTTCTTCTTAAATGTAAACTATGTCTAAATCCTTGACACCTCCAATGAATGTTACATGGTGTGGCAGTGAGGTGAAGCAGCTTCCCTTACACGGGAAAATGTTTTAGAGATAGCTTTTTAAAATGTGTATGGCAGGCAGAAAATCCAGTCATCCATAACTGGGATTTTTAGGGGAGAAAGTAGAATTTTACACACTGTCTTTTAATATTCTTCCTTTTTCTCTGTAAGCAGATACACAATAACATGGGCTGTAATATTATATGTAACAAAAACAAATAGGTCTTTTTTTAATCACTCTTCATTCTCCTTTTGCTTTTCTCCCTCTTCAGTTTAACCCACACGTTAAGATCACCCAATAAGAATTTAATTTCAAGTGAAAGTACAACGTGAATCCACTGGAGTGTTTGCAAAATACATAGTAGATTAGACTGTGACCGTGAATACATCGACCAAGAAACTGTTTCAGCATTTTCTAATTGACCAGCACCCCGTGTGCCCCGAGGGCTGTTATTGACCAAGGCCAAGGACTCTCCAGTCACTTATCCACAGCAGTTTGCAACCAATGAGTGCCACTGTGTGCTGGTGCTGATAAACTCTGCTAATCCACTCTGGGACCCAGATGCAGTTCAAGCTTTTCTTAGTGCTCAAGCCCAGCATGCTCTGCCACTTTGTCCATGTTTCTTTTTACAGCACAGATTTGGAAGCTTTGGAAGTACCAGGCGGGGATTCGTGATAATGTTCGCTTTTTCATTTTATGAAGGCTGTTTTCTGTAACAGTTGCACTTTTTGAGGTCCCTGACACAACACTTACCTTAAATAACAGCAATGAAGGCTCATTAGTGAGTGACATTCACATATGCTTGCACTTACTGGCACGTCATGCAATATCTGTGTACCTCCATAAAAGGCAATGCATGAGGAATAGATGAGTACAGATATAACTGAGGAAAGACATTTATTTTTGGCACCAGAATATATATTCTATATATATATATATATATATATATATATATATATATATATTCTATACATATATATATTCTATACATATATATGCCCAGGAGGAGTGACAGACCGCCGGCCGTCGTTATGAGATTTGTCAATCGGAAGAACAAGGTCGCACTGCTGAAACAAGGACGCAAACTGAAAGGCACGGACGTTTTCATTAATGAGCATCTGACACGAAAAAACGCAGACATCGCGAGGAAGGCAAGGCAACTGAAGAAGAACGGTAAAATACAACATACATGGGTAACAAACTGTAAGATTTTCATTAAGCTAAATGGGACACCAGAAGAGGCAAAAGTACTGATAGTGAGGAACATGGAGGATCTGGACAAGTATAACTGACACCAATGTATCAATTACACCAGGAAATGACATGGACACGTTGAAATTAGTTCTTCAACAGAAAGTAATTGATCTAGATTGTGAATATAAGGAGCATAATATAATAGATCCAGAAATAGATTCTGAAAGTAACGTTCTCTCTTCTTTTGTTAAAAATTGTAATTATTTCACTCAGGAACAATATGAAAAAGAAATTAACCTAGACGGGAAGCTCTCATTAATTCACTTTAACAGCAGAAGTATGTACTCTAATTTTGATTTCATTAAGGACTATTTGCAACAATTTTCTCGCCCCTTTAGTGTTATAGCCATCACTGAAACTTGGTTCAATGTCGATAAAGGAATAGATTTTTGTTTGAATGGATATGATTTAAAATACATGAATAGATTAAATAAGGCGGGCGGCGGGGTTGCTATATATGTTCATAACTCTATAAAATATAATGTTGTAACAACTATGTCTATGGCTATTGATGGAATTTTGGAATGTTTGACTATTGAGATTATGAATGAAAAAAAGAGAAATGTTATAATAAGTTGCATATATCGGACACCCAGTTCAAGTATTGACACTTTTAATGAATGGATAGAAAAAACGTTTGCTTCGGTGAACCAAAAATTACTATTTATCTGTGGTGATTTTAACATTGATTTGCTAAATCCAACAAGGTTAAAAGCCATTGATGACTTTACTGACACAATGTACAGCTTATCACTATATCCAACAATAACAAAGCCAAGCAGAATAACATCACATAGCGCCACTATTATTGACAACATTTTTACTAATGTCATGGATTTCCAAATTAATAGTGGCCTGCTTGTCTGTGATATAACTGACCACTTACCAGTTTTTACTTTGTGTGACTGTGATTTAAAAAAAATAGATACCAAGATCATGATAGCAAAGCGAACAATAAATGAAGAAGCAATTCATGCCTTCAATTTCGATTTAGCACAACAAGATTGGAGTTCGGTGTATGAAGAGTCAGATGTGGACAAGGCTTATGATAATTTTCTAGATATTTTTACTATGTGGTACAATAAACATTGTCCTGTAAACGAACACATGACAAAGAAAAAAAAGATAAAAAGTCCTTGGCTCACAAAAGGAATTATTAATGCTTGCAAAAAGAAAAACAATCTGTATAAACAGTTTATCAAAGTAAAAACAAAAGAAGTGGAACAAAGATATAAAGCATATAGAAATAAATTGACTGATATTATAAGAACGAGCAAACAACTTTATTATAGAAGAAGATTATATGAAAATAAAAACAATATAAAAGGAACTTGGGAAAACCAGCACACCGCAGACCACGGCCTCTCTGTGTGAGGATCTAAACGTACTCTACGCTAGATTCGACGCAGCGAACACCATGAGACCGGACAGTGTGCGCACCGCGGATGACGTCAGTGCGCACACTGTGTCTGAGGAGGATGTGCGGAAGTGCTTCAGGAAGGTGAACGCACGCAAAGCTACTGGTCCGGACGGGATTCCCGGCCGCGTCCTCAGGTCATGCGCGGCTCAGCTGGCTGGAGTGTTCACACACATCTTCAACCTTTCCCTCTCTCTGTCTGTAGTCCCAGCCTGCTTCAAAATGGCCACCATCGTCCCTGTACCCAAATCCTCCACCATCTCCTCATTAAACGACTGGCGACCTGTAGCCCTGACCCCCATCGTAAGCAAATGCTTCGAGAAGCTGGTCAGGGACTTCATCTGCTCTGCACTACCCGACTCACTGGACCCTCTACAGTTTGCATACCGCCACAACAGGTCCACTGATGATGCCATAGCCCTGACACTACATACTGCCCTGTCACACCTGGAGAAGAGAGACACGTATGTGAGGATGCTGTTTGTAGATTACAGCTCAGCATTCAATACCATCGTTCCCTCGAAACTGGACAGGAAACTGCAGGATCTAGGACTGAGCAGCTCCCTCTGCAGCTGGATCCTTAGCTTCCTGTCTGACAGACGCCAGGTGGTCAGACTGGGCAGCATCACCTCATCCCCCATCACACTGAACACTGGTGCTCCACAGGGGTGTGTACTGAGCCCTCTCCTGTACTCACTCTACACCTACGACTGCACAGCCACTAACAGCTCCAACATCATTGTGAAGTTTGCGGACGACACTACAGTGGTGGGTCTTATCACCAACGGTGATGAGACGGCTTACAGGGAGGAGGTCAGCGCCCTGACCCACTGGTGTCAAGACAACCATCTCACCCTCAACGTCGCAAAGACAAAGGAGTTGATAGTGGACTTCCGGAGGTGCAGAGAAGTACACACCCCCATCACCATCAACGGCGCTGCTGTGGAGAGAGTGAGCAGCTTCCGGTTCCTTGGTGTACATCTGGCTGAGGATCTTACGTGGTCAGTACACACAAACAAAACAGTGAAGAAGGCCCAGCAGCGCCTCTTCTTTCTCAGGAGACTGAAAAGATTCGGCATGAGCCCCCGCATCCTCAGGACCTTCTATCACTGTGCCATTGAGAGCATCCTCACCGGATGCATCACCACCTGGTATGGCAACAGCACCGCCTACAACTGCAAAGCTCTCCAGCGAGTAGTGCGGTGCTCTGAACGGATAATTGGAGGTGAGCTTCCCTCCCTCCAAGACATCTACAGGAAGCGCTGCCTGAGGAAAGCGGGGAGGATCATCAAGGACTCCAGTCACCCCAGCCATAAACTGTTCAGACTGCTTCCATCAGGAAGGAGGTTCTGCAGCATCCGGTCCCGTACCAGCAGACTGAGAGACAGCTTTTTCCATCAGGCCATCAGACTGCTGAACACGTCATAGACACCTCAGCTTCACTACTGGAACTTCAACATTATGCACTCCACACTGTATATAAATGCCACTTGTTTTGCACATATTCAACTCTGTATATTTTATATATTTTATTATTATTATTATTATTATTATTATTATTATTATTATTTTTACTTTTTTACTATTTAATTTGTAAAAATGTGTATACACACACACACACACACACACACACACACACACACACACACACACACACACACACACATGTAGGAAAATATTTAGTATACACATCCAGAAATGCATACACTATTATATATTGTACATATATTTATTAGTTTCAGGTTGGCCATTCTTGTATTTTGCTCGTTTGTGTTGTTGTGTTTGCACATCTCTGTTGCTTGTGGGGCTCGCACACAAGAATTTCACTCGCATGTGCTGTGCCAGTGTGCCTGCACATGTGATGTGACAATAAAAGTGATTTGATTTGATTTGATTTGGATGTGTTAAACAACTTAATTAAACAAGGATCTTCTGGAACATCATATCCTGAATATTTTACTGATGCAAATGGTGAAAATCACAACATGAGTAATATTGTCGATGGGTTCAATAAATTCTTCATAAATGTTGGCCCAGAACTAGCAGCGGACATCCCGTGTCATAAAAATGAAAATATCAGTAATATAAAATCAAATCCCTTTTCACTGTTCCTCTCAGCTACAAATGAGCAAGAAGTAATAAATATCACATTAAAATGTAAAAGTAAGTCTTCAATGGATTATCATGACATAAATATGTCTGTAGTTAAACAGGTTATTCTGAATATTGCTAGTCCCTTAACATATATCTGTAATTTATCATTTCAGTCCGGTTGTTTTCCAAAAAAAATGAAAATTGCGAAAGTAATACCACTATATAAAAGTAATGACAAACACAGTTTTACCAATTATAGGCCTATTTCTCTACTGCCTCAATTCTCAAAAGTTCTAGAAAAACTTTTTAATTCAAGATTAGAAAAATTCCTTGAAAAACATCAAATAATAAATGTTGGTCAGTATGGTTTCAGAACGCAAAGAACCACTTCAATGGCGATAATTGAGGCAGTAGAAGAAATTACTGATACACTGGATAAAAATAAATATGCAGTTGGTATTTTTGTTGATCTCAAAAAGGCCTTCGACACAATCAATCACTCAATTTTACTGGATAAATTGGAAAGATATGGTATTCGAGGGAAAGCTGGTAACTGGTTAAAAAGTTACCTAACGGGTCGGGAACAATATGTTAGCATAGGGCATTACCATTCAGAGAAACTTGGTATTACATGTGGTGTTCCCCAAGGGTCAGTGTTGGGACCAAAACTTTTCAATGTATACATAAATGATATTTTTGATGTTTCTCAAGTACTTAAACTCATACTGTTCGCAGATGACACCAACATATTTTTCAGTAGCGATGATTATACTGATCTTGTAATGACCGTAAACAGGGAGCTACAATTAATAAAAAAATGGATGGACATAAATAAATTATCATTAAATATAAATAAAACTAAAGCAATGTTTTTTGGTAATTTAAAATATAATATAGAATTACCAATTATCATTGAAGGTGTACCAATTGATAATGTGAGTGAAAACAAATTTTTGGGAGTTATAATTGATAACAAAATTTCATGGAAACCCCACGTCAGACACATAAAAACCAAAATTTCTAGAAGCCTCGCAGTTTTGAACAAAGTGAAACAATTCCTTGATAAAGATGCACTTCGTACTCTGTACTGTACCCTGGTTCTTCCATATCTTACATATTGTGTGGAAGTGTGGGGAAATACATATAAAAATACAACTAATCCATTAGTCACAGTACAGAAACGAGCACTGCGTATTATTCACAAGGCTGGTTATCTAGATCATACTCACAAATTCTTTCTTCAGGCAAAGTTACTTAAACTCCAGGATCTGGTTAATTACAATACATCCATAATTTTTTATAAAGCTTTTACTAAACTTTTACCGGCAAATTTACAAACTAGATTTGAAATTCGAGAAAAGGTTTATAATGTGAGAGGCTTTGGAGAATTCAAATTACCCAGAACTCGAACAACCCGTAAAGGCTTTTGCGTGTCTGTATGTGGTGTGAAAATCTGGAACAGTCTGAGTTTACAATTGAAACAATGCAAAAATATTCATAGATTTAAATTTCTCTACAAACAGTTGGTCTGGTCACAGTATACTCAATGATGGGTTTTAGTGTGCTCTGTAATGTCTGTTCTCTTACCATGGCTGGTATGGATTCCAAAATAAAAAATAAATAAATAAAGTGTGCGTATGTATGTACATATATGTACTTGTGTGTGTAGATATATATGTATGTATATGTATGTGTGTTTGTTACTTGTAGTTATTACTGCCTGTTACCTGTGGTAATGCAATTTATAATTTATATATTCTGTATTCAGTTATGAAGGCTCTAATTGTTGGTTGCGAGCTGCCGCTTAGATGCTTGTATGTGCCCGGAGCTGTTGATGGGTCTGTATGCAATGATGGGCGTAGCTGCGGGAAGTTTATTGTTTTTTTTGTTGATGAGTGAGTATAGGGGTGGGATTTAATAAGTTTTCTTCGTCCCACTCCTTTTTCAGGCAATTTTTGTTTTTTGTTTTGTGTATTTTATGTTCAATATAGGTATTTGTTGTGCCTGAAAATGAATAAATAAATGAAATGAAAAATGAAATATATATATATTCTATATATTCTATACATATATATACATATATATATATTCTATACATATATATACATATATATATATTCTATACACACATATACATATATATATATTCTATACACACATATACATATATATATATTCTATACACACATATATATATATATATATATATATATATATATATATTCTATATATATTCTATACATATACATACATATATATTCTATATATATTCTATATATATATATATATATATATATATATATACATATACACATATACACACATACACATATACACACACATATATATATATACACACATATATATATATACACATATATATACACATATATATATATATATATACACACACATATATATATATATACACACACACACACACACACACACACACACACACACACACACACACACACATATATATATATATATATATATATATATATATATATATATATATATATATATATATATATATATATATATATACACATATATATATATAATGTTTCTTATTAACTCCAAACTGAAGGGGAAAGGGGGAACTGGATTTATCCATTTATTGAATGTACATGTTTATAAGTACATGTTGTTGGCCTTTATCTACTACAGCTCGTAGGCTTTATGAAGGTATTCAGAAGCCTGCCTCCTTGCAGGCATTGAACAAAGATCCTTATTAGAGTGCGACACGTTTCTTTTTAAAATGAGATTATTTTCACCAAGTTCCGCTCCCTGTCCTTCAATTAATCTCACACAGGCAACGCCTGGATATTCTAAAACAACAACCCAAAATGAGCTTTTTGCAGTTCACACAGGTTCTCAGTTTATGCAGGGTAACACGTGTTGGAAATGGTAACATCCCTGACAATGGATAAAACCATCAGTCAGTAGGCTTATTGCGCATATTTGGGAATAAGGTTGGAAAAAGAGAATTTTAATTAAGGAAATACTAGATCGTGGTTGTTGCAATTCATATATTATGCATTATATTTGACCTGTTGTCTGATTACACTATACACACTTATAGTTTTCAAAGGATATCCAGGACACAGACATTGCATTACAGAAACATTTTAGCTGTTATTGACAAAGTCCCTAATGCCACAGGGTCACAGGTCGAGAATATCCAAAGTGCCATCATAGCTTCTTAAAGCTGCACCTCATTTCACAAAAACGGAAATCTACACCCTCAGCCGTGTTTAAGTGGATACTAAGAGGGTGTAAGTTGCAGCGGTGTGCACTGAAAAGACACTTGACTATGCACAAGCTGTCTTTGCTACGTTATGTGTTTCACAACAGATGCCACCCTTGAAAAAGAAAACCCAGACCTTCATCCAGACCTCATTATAAAAGTCAACCAGCAGGAAATGAGGCAGCCTAAGGATATTGTGAATCCTGATCAATCAGGCTGACAGTGATTTGGACCAATGGAAATGGAAGTGTCTGCACATGTCAGAGGCAGTGTGCTTAACATCCCATTTTCTCTTAGCTTATATTTAATGTAATTAAATGTCCCCACATAAATATATGACAAATGGTTAGAAGGAAAGCCAAAATGTAATAAGACAAACATAATTAGCCAGTTTGTATGCTTCCTGGAGACTGAGAGGACACAATAGATGACTGCATAATGGAAATCATTGGCTGATGCCATCCTCTTACAGCTATGCTGCCATTTACAGGAAAGCTTGTGAAACAAAATTACATGGAAATTAAATGATACTATAAATAGTATATTAAAGTAAGGTATAACCAATACATACATTTATACAAATATTGTCTTTGTATTAAATCTGGTTTACATTACTGTTATTACCATTCTTATTATTGCTATTAGGCAAAGTTCACATTTGCACACACAAACATTTTCAGACTAATGTCTTGTGAAACATTCATTCTGGACAGCTTTGCACAACTTTTTTCTAACTGACTGTTTAACTGCAGTATCTTTAAGAGCTTGGGCATCTTCCACAGTGTAGCTCACGATAATTAAATTCAAGGGAGATAATGCACTGTTGACTCCTTGCTCTCGCAATATTCCTGTGGTTCGTTTTATTGATTTGTGTGGCTTAGGCGAGACGTGTTGTTCCAGCAGAGGGGTGTACACTGCTTGAGAGAAACCAGAAGACACTTTGATCACCTCCACGAGACTGAGAGGTGTTAAGTAAACGGGGTGTCAGATGTTACTGATAATAAATTTTAAAGCACTGAATCCTTAAGTGCTTAAGCTTGCTGATCTACCTCAGGATCAACAGAAGGGAAGGTGTTCACTAAATATTTTTTCCTCACATTTTTGTTTAGTCCAGCATTAATTAAAAGTCTGACCCATTTAAAAATATATCCATGAATTTGAGATTAGCTCATTAGATTTGAAAAAAGAACTTTTACAAGGAAAGAGACTTCCTGCCCACCTTGCAATCTGCTTTTAGAGAAAAATAAATGACCTTTGAAACAAAAAACATTACATCTACATTGTGAATAATTTCTTGCAAAGACTATGCAGGCCCACAGCTGCACATTCATTGCAGATTCATTTTTTTTTTCCTGCCACTACTGCCGGAAGCAAGATGCGTGCATGAACCAACGAAAATTACAAATATTGTAGCACTGTAACAACATAATGCAATCCAATAAAAAATGTGCACCATGCAATATCACCTAAACAAAATATATTATATGATAATTGCCAAACCCATACACCGGGGTGTCATATACCAGTGTACTCCTACTGCCTGTCCCTAGCCCAGATAAATGAAGATGCTAAAATTGTATCTGAGCGTGACCAGGATGTACATGATTAAAAAATGAGTATATCAGAGGGACATCTCAGGTTGAAGGATTTGAAGATAAAGTTAGCAAGGAAAGGATGGGATGATTGGGACATGTGCAGGAGAATGAGTGGTTATATTGGACAAATGTTGAATATGACATGAGGACAAGAGAAAGACCACAGTGTAGTGGACAAAGTGAAGAACGAAGGATTGGTGAGACAGAGGCAGATGATCCACTGTGGTGACTAGCTCAGTAACAGAATACGTTTGATTTAGGAAGGCTACTTAGGTAGGCTACGTTCACACTGCAGGCGGAAGCGCATCAAATCAGACTTTTTTGACCCTATTCGACCCATATCCGATCATGGTATGACAGTTTGAACAGCAAAAATTCAATATTTTGAAATCTGACCTGGGTCACTTTCGTATGTGGTACTGAATCTGATTCATATCTGATGTTTTAGAAAGCGACTGCTGTTTGAATGGTCATGTTGCATTAAATCCATCTTTTACGTCACTGACACAAGACAGACGCCAATTATCAGCGCCGGAGAAGACAAACGAGAAAGCATGGCGGCCATCGTTAAAGCACGGGCTCTCTTTTTTCTCAGTGTCATTTTTTTCTCTAATTAATTTGTCAAAATTAATCTTTTGCACATGCGGGCCGCTTTGAGGGCCGTGAACCGTTCACACTAGCACGCGTTTGCTGTCACATTTTATTTGTAGTGTGAACAACCACACAAAAAAAAATTGGATTTGAGGAAAAAGTCGGAATTCAGCACTAAGACCTGCAGTGTGAACGTAGCCATAGACTCATCTCATCTTAGACTCCTGCCATGAACCAATAACATGAGCTATGATGAGTCAATATCGCTGCATGTAAAAGTGCGTTCTGTAAAAGGCCAAAAATCAGGAATCTGCTGTTTCCTGTCTGGCAATAGATGCATTGTAAAAAGAAATTCTTTGCAGAGCACTGGTTCCTTTCATATTCATATTTTTGTGCTTTTTCAATTAAAAAGTTCAATGTCTTCTTCTTTGAAAGAAAAAAAAACATAGCTGACTTAAAGTTGGCCTCTAAAGCCGCATCACTCTTTCGACTCTATATTTCAGTTTGTCCTTGAAAGCCCCGTTCTAACAAGTTGCACATGTACATTTGCCTTACATGCTGGAAGTAGACAAAAAAGCATAGGGCAAAGACCCCAATAAGGACAAGTTTTGTGCAAAGATTGTGTTAATGTGACTGAAAATTCTTCCTTTCAGTGAACAGTAACCAAACGCATCATGGCTAGAACACAGCAGCCTCTTCCTCTCAAACTGCTGCATCATCACTGAGTCATATCCAAACACCAGGCGTTTGGCACAGAAGTGCTGGTGTAAAAGTAAAGAAGTAAAGAGTTAACAAATACATAACCTAAGACAAGAAAGGTGCTAAAATGTGAATAGAAGGGAAAAAATCGCTATTAACTATTCAGACAGTGAATCCAAATAAAGCAAAAATGAACTCAATACGACAGTTTTGCTGATCCCTAAATATGAACTAGTTTTGCTAAAGGTCTCCTTCACAGTGAAAGTCCTTCTATTTTACTGAATATCTTGTTTGGAGTCGTTGTGCACACTCTGTGTCCCACCCACTGGCAGCTTTAGTGCACGCTGCTATTGTCTGACCTCTTGACGAGGTCATTTGTTGTCTAATGTAACAGTGTCAGTAGCACAGGCCCTTGGCCACTTAGTTTTCTGTGGCTTTTGAAGTAAGTGGGAGTAATCAGAGTAACATAGGAAGTAACTCTGAGGTAAGCAACCTTTAAGTGGCGGTTCACAACTGTCAATTCTCAAACTGTTCAGCAGCAGCAAGTTCAGTGTTCACATGTCAAGTAGATTTTTTCCCCTTATTTTTCTTTCTCAGTTTTTCCGCTGCACTTTAGTCCCAATTTTTTCACCCTTTTAAGCATTTTTTTTCTGTTCAATCTTTTCCTAGCAAATATCCATGAAGTTAAGAATATTGTTGGAAAAATTATAAGAGACCTTCGGGCAAAGATTTACTCAGTATGGCGTGTGAAAAAACTTACTCTGTTATGCTTTACAAGCCACAGCTGGAGAGTCTGATTAAGGCTCGACACACTGATCATTTTTTAAGATTGTGTTATTTTACATCGTAGAAGACCCTTACTGTGAGAGACAGTACAATATAGATGTCTTTGATTTACTCTGTAAAAAATAATATAATTCTTAATTTATGATTCAAAGGTTTATCAGCGGGAGATGAAGAGTGAACTCTTTCCACTGGTGCTCAGCCTTTCTGGCTTTTGACCCCTTAATGCAATATGTGTTTTTGGCCGTTTATCACAGGTTCTGGGTTTGGTGTGGACATAACTCGTGTGTGGGTTTACCTCTCAGAAGGATCTTTGAGGCCAGAAGAGTTTGAATTTTTATTTGTTATCAAAACGTATTGTTATTGTGTAACTGCAATTGTATGAATACACACTGCAATGACAAAGTATTTGACCCTTCCTGATTTCTTATTTTTACATATATTTGTCACACGTACAAGGTAAAAATTACACAAACCGAGTAAAAACAGAATGCAGTTTTTAAATGGTGATTTATTAAGGGGGAAAAAAAGCTATCCAAACCTACCAGGCCCTGTCTGAAAAAGTAATTCTACCTAAACCTGATAACTGGCTATTCCACCCCTGGTAGCAAGAACTGCAATCAAGAATTGGTGATAACTGGCAATGAGTTTTTCACAGCACTGTGGAAGAATTTTGGCCCACTCTTCTTTGCAGAATTGTTTTAATTCAGACACACTGGATGGTTTTTGAGTATGAACAGCCTGTTTACGGACATGCCAAAGCATCTCAACCTAATTTAGGTCTAGACTTTGACTAGGCCTCTCCAAAACCTACATTTTTGTTTGTTTGTTTGTTGGATCCATTCAGAGGTGGACTTCTTGGTCAGACATTTTCCTTCTGGATTTTCTGGTAGAGAACAGAATTTATGGTTCTATCAGTTACAGCAAGCCATCCAGAGCCTGAAGCAGCACTACCACCATCACGTTCTGCTGTTGGTATGTTCTTTTTATGAAATGCAAGTTTTATACCAGACTCAAACCTTCCACAAAGTTTTGGGGATCATCAAGATGGTTTTTGCAAATGTAAGACAAGCCTTTGTGTTCTTTTTGGTCAGCAGTGGTTTTTTCCTTAGAACTCTCCCATAAGTACCATTTTTGCCCAGTCTGTTTCGTACCATTCAATCATGAACCCTTAACCTTAACTGACGCAAGTGAGGCCTGCAGTTCTTTAGATGTTTTTCTGGGTTCTTTTTTGACTTCCTGCATGAAACTCCACTGTTCCACGTTTTCTCCGTTTGTGGATAATGGCTCTCGCTGTGGTTTACTGGAGTCTCAAAGCCTTAGAAATGGATCTCTAACCTTTTCCAGACTGTTAGATTACGCGACTCGTTTCTCAGATGTCTCCTTGGCATGATGGCTTTTTTTTTTTTGGGGGGGGGGGGGGGGGGGGGTGAGATCTTTTAGCCTATGTAGCTTTGTCAAACTGTTTTTAAGTGATTTCTTGATTCAGCAGGTCTGACAAGCCTGAGCATGGTTAGTAAAGCTTTACTCAGTTTTCCAAAAAATGTGGTTAATCCAGTTCATTCATAAATTAATAAGGGTTGCCAATTAATTTTTCACACAGGGCCAGGTTTGGATAACTTTATCCCTTAATGAATAAAATAATCATTTAAAAACTGCATTTTTTAAAATTTACTTTGGTTATCTTTCTCTAATTTAGAAATTAGAAATAGGGTCGGGTCAAATACTTTTTCACAACACTGTACCGCTTGAAACCTAGAATTTATTTCCACAGGTATAAAAAAGCAGTAACTTCAAGAATTCCTTTGAAATTATTTGTCATGTATTCAAAGGAGAAAGAAGAAAATTGTTTGCCGCTGCATTGTCTGTCCCTTTGCCCGTCTCCGGTGGATAACGAAAGAAGGTCAGCATGAGCATAGTGAGAATCAAGACCCCAGCTGTGTTCCCATCCAAGCAGGAACTCTTAATCAATACCAAGCAGCCAAAAAAGGCATGCTGAGAATAGTGAGGGTCAGGGTCACAAATATCTAGCCAGTCTTGTGTGCCAAATTGAACACTGGGATTCCAGGGGTGCAGAAGGTGTTAAGGCACTGACCTATGTGAGTGATGATGAATAATAGAAAGAATTTATTTTATTTCTACCCCGTATCTTCCCTGCTATGATTTGGTTTGACTTTTCAGCAGAAAGAAGTTATCAAAGTTTTTATCTTTTACTGTCTCCTGATGCAACTAAAGTCAAACGCAGACACAAAGGTAATAAAAAAAAAAGAAATAAAATAAAATTACACGCAATTCAAAGCTTCCTTCATCCTTTCTTGATGCTGCTTTCTTACTAAGCACACTGAGCTACTGCCTGCCATTGGCATTCAGATCACACCTGTGCCAAATGCACTCGAGATAGCTCTCTGAAGGAATCAGGCTGTCTGTCCTTCAGGCTCTCGTCAAAGTCTGCTTTAATAATGGGATTTCCACACATTACATACAAATTCACTGGCCTCTAATGTGGGAGAATAATATTTCCAGGAAAGGGTGCACTTCAGACCCAAATTGAATTTAAAACATTTCATTGGCTTTAAAAAGGAGCTCTGGCACATGTAATGCCCAGGAAATAATACTTTGCTCCACTGAGCAGCCAAACACCAGGCAGAGGATTAAATGATGGGTGCTGCTCTGGATTTGCCACACACTGGGGCAGTCTTAGTACGGTTCAGACGTTAACACTGATTTCAGCAGATCTGCTTACTGTAAATGGGTTGTAGTTGAACCCTTATAGTGCTAATATCCAGAAACACGCTGGGTCTGGAATTTCTTTTGTTTTGACTGCTTGCTCCTCATTTCCTTCGTCCGTTCTCTTCTCTCGCCTTTACACAAATATGCACAGCTACACAGACTCTCACGCAGTCAGACACATTATTAGATTACGTTTGACAGTGGCTGAATTTGCTTAATGATCACATTAACACATGGACATTACCTGTCCACAAAGCTCTGTCTGAAGCATCAAATGTGTCGCATTTTAATGAGACGCCCTCGTCTCTCTATCTGAAAGGAAGCTACTTCCGGGATTGATGACTGTGAAATGAATCAGCATGCATATTGCTTAATCCAAATCATAAAGCATCTGCCTTTTGTCCTGGAAAAATATTCAGGAGCAATTTCTTGAAGCAGTTTTTTATTTTTGCTCCATTGTTTTATGATTATGGACAGTGTCACTCGCTCACTCACTACTTGTGAATTCTAGCACAGTTTTCTTTCAAGATCAAACATTTTTTTAGCCAGATTAGTCATTCCCGGTTAACTAAAACCAGGCTTAAATAATCTGACAATGTGTACATAACTAGCCTGAAAGGTCAGTTGTTGAAAAGATACAATGTAACAACACCTCTGATCTAAGTTTTACTTTACTATCTTTTCTTATGAATAAGGTTCAGATCACATATACATTACAAGACAGTAGCTATAGGTTAGATAAAATCAGACTGTCAAAATTATATCTACAGAACCTAAAGTTTCCTAGCAGTAGATTTAATTGTAACGAGATGATCAAAGTTAGTCACAACACTTGTCAGTAGTTTAACGTTGAAGATGATCCGTTGCTACTTTAAGGTGGTGGAATCACAGCTCAGCTTGCGTAAAGCCTTCGTGACTAATGTGTGATTTCTTCTTTTGTAGAAAACATTTTGTGTTTCATGCAGGTGTTTGTTCCTTCTGATTTAACAGCTGCCTTTTACTTGGTGCTAGCATATCTTGGGCTCTTGATACAAAGTTTATATAGTCACAGAAATCCGAGATGGAAGACCAAATGTAAAACATTGGAGTTGCATCAAATTTTTTTATCATTCAACATGTCAATATTCACCTTGCTCCAGGATATGTCTGGAAGTATATTCATATTTATAATACTGACTAAATCATCACTTATTGGCATTGAAAGTCAGAAACTTAGTATCAACAAGAAGTTGGAGATCAAAAATCTGGAGAAAGATCTAAGTATAATTTATAACATAATATATATAATATATGGAGCAGTCATGGTTTGCCCTTTATATCGTCACAGTTTGAACAAAATGAAATAAAACAAAAGCACAGAAACCTTTATAAATGTTTCAGGCTTTTTTTTTTTTTTAAATCAGTTTGATTTTCAAACAAGTTTGGCATATTTTTTTAAATTCTAAATTCAGTTTGTTTGTCTATTTTTTAAACTGTCTGTCTTAAAAAATGTAATAAAACGTAATAAAATCATTGTGAGGAATAAAATTCCTCACAGTGGGACTATAATACCATCCTACAAGCATAGCAACCAGAAATGTCAGCACTACACATATTTTCCTTTTTAGTATTTTCTTGTGGTTTCAGAATAAGTCAGAGCAAAAGAAAAACAATTCATCATGCTCTTCCATTTGACATTTCGTGGCTCAGGCGTGCCAAAACAAAGCAAGTACTGGTGGCGCAAGATATCCTTGTCATGGCACACAGCTTGACAGTGATGACAATGGCCTGAGTCACACCCATGGCACTGATTGGTTAGTCATTACCCCCTCACAAGGCAGTAATTGGATCGATTGCTTATTCAACAGAGAAACTGCTGTTTCATTCAGTATGCCAGATGAATCAGTCAACGTGGTGGGTTGGACAGATTCAAATTCGGACGAGGACCATCCTGCTTTCTAGATTGGAAGAAGAGAAGAGAGTGATGTAAGATCATAGACTATGTGTGCATTTAAATACACATAGACTATGTGTATTTAAATGCTTTAAATACACACATAAGTCATTCTAAGTACTCTGGCAGCACATTTTAGAAACAGTTTAGAACATGGGTGGGCAATTCCAGGCCTCGAGGGCCGGTGTCCTGCAGGTTTTAGATCTCACCTTGGGTCAACACACCTGAATCACATGATTAGTTTGTTACCAGGCCTCTGGAGAACTTCAGGACATGTTGAGGAGCTAATTTAGCCATTTAAATTAGCTTTGTTGGTTCAAGGACACAGCTAAAACCTTCAGGGACACCGGCCCTCGAGGCCTGGAGTTGCCCACCCCTGGTTTAGAACATTTTGAGGTAGATAAAACAGGAAACTATTGCAACATTTAATGGCACTTAGAGTAGTAGCCTTACTGTGAGAAAGTGCATTCATCACCACCAACACTGAACTAAAAAATTTTTTTAAAAGCACGATAAATTGTGCATCTGTTCATTTGTTGTTTAAAACTGTTTTGTTGTAAACCAGTGAAAACCCAGCGGCTAGATTGAAGCTTGTCACTTATGGACTTCCCCAGCATGTAGCCATCTATCTCATCTTCTACCAGGTCATATGTTAATCCTGGGTGTTTTTCAAACTCATTGGTAGTCACTTCAATCACTCACCTGGAAGTTGAGAAAACTTTCAGACTCGGTCCCTCACACTTTCTGTCCCCATGGTTATTTCACCCGTAGTCACTGGAAGCCATTGAAAGTGATTAACTTTCTATGGTTTCTGGTCACCGAATCGCTGAAAATCACTTACAGTGTGTACACAGCTTTAGTTCTACCACCATATTCAGAATCACTTTCGTTCATCTTTAATAATTTTAGGTCTAATTCTGATTATAAGTTAAATATATATATATATATATATATATATATATATATATAATTCTTAACACATGATCTAACTTCCTTGTTTTTTTCCTTCCTTGAGAGTCTCACAATAGGTTTGCCACATCGGCCTGAACTTGACTATATGAACAACTTTGGATTAGATTTCCATTAAAAAACAGGCACATTCATTGATAAATCCATCCATCCATCTTCTTCCACTTATCCGGGGCCGGGTCATGGGGGCAGCAGAGAAGCCCAGACCTCCTTCTCCCCAGTCACCTCCTCCAGCTCGTCCAGGGGATAAATCCTAACTATTCTTTTTCTCATCCCAAATTGATCGTTTTGGCTTTTGGTGAAATGTCTCCAAAAAAAAAATATGGTAGATGAAGAGTTTTCATCTGGCACCATCATCAGGTCAGAATTTTGATTCATACAGTAGTTTGATTTATGTTTGAACACCTGCAAAACTAAAACAGCTGAGTGTTCTGGGTTCTGCGAGTTACTTTTTTTCTATCCAAGATCAAAGAATAATATTTTAATGTGACTTGAAGTAGTTGTTTGCTTTGTTTAGGACTTTTGTATTGGGTATTGTTAAAATCACAACCTGCATTGGTTGCCTTGACGTCTAATCTCATGTTGCATGGTCTGACACCACGTAGAAGCAGTGTATGGTATGAAACAGTTTCCATCTGCCTCTGCCACTCTTTCTCCCAAGGTTAACTGCCTTTCTTTGGCCTTGTGTAAAACCAACCTTGAACACTGAACCCGTTTTATGGTATATATAATTACCAAGTCGAAGCAGTGAAGCTGCACAGTTAATTGAACTCATGATTTAGTGTAAGAGTGTAAAGACACATGGTGTGCCTCAAGAGGTGAACCACATTGTAGAAACTTGACAGGTCAGCCTTGTCACGGTTAGTCTTTTCCATCTGAAGGTTTTCAGATTGAATGGGATGTACCCATGTGTAATATCACATCGGCCAATATCTCATCAAAGCTGACAAAGACGTGTAGTTGACAGGGTGCTCTCTCTTGAACTTTGATTTGATTCGTACAGACTAGATATTTTTCTATAGCTGTCACAGCAAAGCAACGAAAGTAAGTGTCAAAAGAAGGTTTGTGCAAATATATGTTTTCTAAATCAATGACTATGTTTCCTATTCCTATTCAGACTCATTGTTTCTGTTTCTCCTCATGCGTCTCTCCAATGACAGTTGCACAATGCAAACAGTGTGGTCTGTCCGCGTATGCTGTCCTGGGGCAAGGTCTCAGTTCAGTTCGGGACAGTGCTGCCTTGTTCCTCTCACATTACTGTGCTTAGTTACAAAACAAGCTGATGGCATGGCTTTAGTCAGGGTCAAACACTGTTGTCCATCTCTATATATCAAATTCCATGTTGGCAGCAGAGAACTATGATTTAGCTCTCATAATAGCTCTGTGCTGGTGGGGGATGCATGTACAGTACAAGGCACTTTTCCAAAAATGCTTAACAGTCAGTGACCGTCATTTTATGGCTTTGAATTTCTGCCATCATGTGTTTTTTTCTGGGTTCCTGCCCCACTTCCATTATCAGAAGCACAGCTATGGCGTGACAAATAAGTTCACATATGACAGATAATGACAATGAAAGAGTAAATCAATGTATCAGTGTCAGGCTGTAGTTATTACATTTGCATGGAAATGCTTGTTGGTATGGTAAGAGTTAATGAGCAATGTTTTGATAACCGTGAGAGCTTTCCATTTACATTCCCCATACTAGCAGATTATAACCAGTAATGGGTCCTCCTGGACAATCCCTGAGACACACCCTCTATTAGAGCAATTATTGTGCCCTGGTGTACTGAAAGGCTTTGCTTTTTGGTAGTTCTGATCAATTCTGATTTGTTATACTGGTCCCTTTACAAATTGTTCTCTATTCTAAAAGTAGAAGAGCTTTCATATTGAGTTTCTTGGTCATATGATGTAATACTGTTACATCAGATAAGCAAAGTATAATGACTTTATATATTTCCACATTTGAAAACACTACTCCATTCTACTAAAAATAGGTCAAGTAGAAAAATGAACTCACAACTGTTCAACGTGGGCACAGACAGGAAATTTAATGAACCCAGTTGTTAGAAACCAGTCAATACAAATGCACCACTGCAAAACAAGCAGTGTTTGCAAATGACTCCATCTCAGTTTATGTTTAGATATTTGGCTGATTGGTGTTAACATTGCCAAGGTTACTCTACTTTGCTCCAATGTCATTTCTGTTTAAAAAATATTTTTTCATTGCTATGAGCCCTGAGTTGGAGCCTCAGAAAATGTTCCAATTATGCAAAGAGGGCACAAGCTTATTAGTTTTGAAGGGTATGAACTGGGCTTGTTTTGTATAATGTCAAATGCTCAGACAGTGTTGTTTTAAGAGGACCAGAAGTTTGTCAACAATTAGTTATACTTTAAAAATGAAAATGGGCGATCCCTTTTAAGGGTTGATTAAATCTTATCATTATAGTTTCTACCTACCCAGTCCATATATTTTTATGAGTTCATGTCTGGTTTTGGTGTTGAGAATGATTTATGTTTGATTTCATTTCTTTTGTAATACTTATTAATTTAGTTGGTTTTCTATTTGTTTAATCATTGGTTTAGTTTAATTCCTTGTCTATATGTCCTTTTTCTGTGGCCCTTTATGGTTTTTGCTTTGTTGTATTGCTATTTGCTATTATTATTGTTATTATTTTTATTATTATGCTTTTACTTAATTCCTTATTTGTGTTCCTTTCTGTTCTAGTCTTACATTTATCCTTTGCCTTTCTTTGCTCATCCCACTGTTCAGCAATGTCTCACTTCCTGTTTTATTTTGGCGGCTGTTGCATTCTGTGCCATGTGTTGAGTTCCACTTCCATTGTCATGTAGAAATAAAACCTCAAAGACAGTCAGGTATTGCGTGGCTTCCTAGGGCACACATATGTCTGTGAAGGTTCTCAGTCATCCAGGTCATCGTAGTCAAAGGAGCTTGCAAAGAAAAGCGTCTGGACTTCTTTAAGTTGCTTAAGTTGTTTCACCTCTCATCGCCTCAGATGAGAGGTGAAACGTCTTCAAGCAACTTAAATTCAATTCAATTCAATTCAATTTTATTTATATAGCGCCAAATCACAACATAAGTCGCCTCAAGGCGCTTCAAAGAAGAAGTCCAGACGCTTTTCTTTGCAAGCTCCTTTGACTAGGGCACACATAGGCACAAGAATAGGCGAGTGCCTAGAGGAAGACAGAGAAAAGACCCACACATGCACACACACTAACAGAAAGAGAGAAAACAACAAAGAGAAACAAAATTTTAAAAAAGCAGGCCAGCGTGAGATACTCCGGGACATCCCCCCATCTGTGTTGCCCCCTATGTTACCTCTCTTCTTGTTATCTTGTGTATACATCACCTGAGTCTCCCTTTGTCTTTTGTTGTGTTGTCTGCATTTCTGTGGGTTTCCTTTGTGTTCCCTGAGATTTCTGGTATTTGGAGTCCCTGACGCTGTTCTGTAAATGTCTGGAAATCTTTTGCATATATCTTCATATCTTTTAACTAAGCTTAAAAAGCAGATTTTTGAGTCTAACTGTTGCATTAGTTAGACAGAAAAATATAACATTTAGATTTTGTATCCAAAGATCATACTTTCTATTCCCTACGATTCTAGTCCATATTTTAAAGCCTTAGTTACTTATTAATTCACATATAAATTGTATTGTTATAGACTAAGCTACCCAGCAACACATAATTAAAATCAACTGCAGCTGCAACATTAGTGAAGCCATAATTATGATCATGTATTTGAACAAATGTCATTCTACATAATGAGCATGTGTACTTTCTGTACCTTAAATACACCGAACAGACATAACATTATGATTACTGAAAGGTAAAGTTAATAGCACTGATTATCGCTTCATCGTGGTTAGGGGGTGGGATATATTAGAGAGCAAGAGAAATGTTGTCCTCAAAGTCGTATGTATTAGAAGCAGGAAATATGAGTAGCTGTTAGGATTTAAACAAATTTGCCAGAGGCTAAATTTTAATGGCTAGAAGACTGGGCTGGAGCGTCTTCAAAACTGCAGCTCTTGTGGGGTGTTCCCAAGTCTGCAGTGGTCAGTATCTATCTAAAGGTGATCCTATGAAGGGACAGCAGTGACCCAGGGACAGGATCATGGGTGGCCAAGGCTCACTGATACACATGGGGAACAAAGACAGGTCTGTGTGGCCAGATACAACACACGAGCTATAGCTCAAACTGCCAAAAAAGTTAATGCTGGTTCTGATAGAAAGGTGTCAGAATACAAAGGTCATTGCAGTTTGGGGATGCATATCTGCAGGCCAGTCAGGATGCTTATGCTGACCCCTGTCCACTGCCCAAAGCACCAACAGTAGCTAAGAGTACATCAGAACTGGACTGCAGTGCAAAGGAAGAAGCTGGACTGATGAATGATGTTTTGTTTTACATTATGTGGCCGAGTGCATGTGCGTTGCTTACATCGGGAACCATGATGCACTATGGGAAGAAGGCAAGCCGGTGGAGACACAGTTTGGGCAATGTTCTACTGGAAAACTTGGAGTCCATGCCTTGACAGGCCAGGGCTCTTTTGGCAGCAAAAGAAGGACCAATATGATATCATAATGTAATAACAGTCTACAGACATACATTTTAGACTAATTAGTGACTCTAAATTGGCTGTCGGTTTCAATATGAGCATGAATGGTTGTCTATCTCTGTGTCAGTCCTATTCAGACTGGTAGCCTGTCCTGTGTATACCGCGTCTCTCACTGCATGACAGCTGGGATAAGCTCCAGTACCTCTATGATCCTGAATTTGATAAGCAGAAGAAAATGGACAGATGAATTTAAGAAAAGGCAGAAGAAATGAACTGGTAAGAGTTATTATTTTACACATTTTACTGTGCCTAAGTTAAAACTAGAACCATAACTATCAGAGCCATAACAAAAGCATCCATCTGCAGGTATATCGCCTTGACAGTGGCTCACAAATCAAATGAGATAAGGTTTGTGTCTCAGTTTAATTTTTTGTTGTTGTTGTTGTTGTTTATTTGGCAGTCTTTCAAAGAAGACCTTCGGGTAGTACTCTGTGGAGTTCCTTAATTTACTTTCGTCTCAGTAAGTGAACCTGAGAAGACATTTGAGTCCCTTAAAGGGGACACCAATTAAATCATTCTTGATGGTTTATTGTTTACTACAAAATCTTTTTTTTTAATTATTATTTTACAGTTGACATCAGTGGTACAGCTTCCTCAATTATGTCTGTAGGTTTTAACGTCAAATTTAAAAATATAAATTTGTAATTCTTTTTCATAAAACATAATCTGATAATCTCAGGCAAAGTAAAGAACTGAATCAAATCAAAATACAGAAAGTGCGACACTTGCCTAAAGTGGGTTAGATAATTGATGCGCTTGTGGTAAATGTTCTAAATGTTTGTTACTATTATTCATAGTTGAAACAATAAAAAAAATAGTTAAGTAAGTTGTAGTAAGTTTATACCGAAATAGATGTTTGGTTTATGGCCACTTATGTACTTTCTTGCGTTTGCCAGATCGGTCTTTGGAAATTTTCAGTAAATCAGTATCTAAATATAAATACACAGCATCACTTTTCAAAGTACAAGATTTTTAGTAGCGCCTTCTGACATCCGTTCATCCTCTAAGGCTTTTCGACCAATCATATTTCAGCAGACTTTGCTTGCATGCAGGTAAACATTTCACTTGGAGAGTTTTAGCCAAAATTCAGTTTCAGAACCTCTGGCTATTGTCTGATGAGTATTTTGCATTTCTTTTTTTCTTTATTTAAATTTATCTGCATTAAAAACATTAACTGGAGTTGAAGATATTCACTGGTTACATCAGAAACATAAAAATACTGGTCACTGTCCCCAGAGGCTAAGCCATCAGACCGGTCGATGTATCCATCTACAGTCTCACCACTGCTGGTGTGTCCTCCAATGTCACAATGGCATTAATTAGTGCAGAAGCACAAGCTCACAAAGAAAACTTTCCTTTTTGGTGGCAGGCATGATTAGGCCACAATTTGTCAACTACTTGTTATGCTTTTTTATGTAATATATAGCCTGCACAAATGCACACCCATGCCATAATGTTGTTTTAAATAGCTACTTTGCTATTGATAATTCATCATTCTACTAAATCACAGCAAAAAATGTAAATGACAAAAAGCAACAACTGTTATTTGGAAGCAGATTAATTGCAGTCCATTAAAGGCCTCCATGCTCGAGTAGGGTGACAAATGGACCTATTAGGCACTAATTAGGCTTAGATTAAGTCAAAGGGAAGTTGTGACAGAGTGATGGTTGCACTTCTACTGTGAGAAGAAACAAAGTGCATAACTAGTTATGTATGTATATGTATATTTTCAGGCCTCAGTGCTTGTTTTATGTCCATCATAAATACAAATGTTTCCAAACATACCAGGGAGGTCACATGATAACACTAAGCTCCACCACAATCACTGATATGTTTTTCTGTGCCTTGGTTGAACCTTGTTCATTTCACAAGTTGAATAACTACGCGGACGTGTGAAGGGTGTACTACGAAGCAAGATTAATGGGTTAGTGGGCTACGTTGAGCTTGAAATAGCAGTTTTTTGAGTAGTGAAAGTGACTCTTTTTTATGTAAATCAATATGGTAACTTATGCTGAACACAAAACCTGGTCATTAGCAAAGTAATGATCAGAGTTTCAGCTTAAAATCATCTAGAGCATCGTGCTTTCACTCACTTTTATTTACAGTGTGCTTTAAGTGAAATAATCCTATAGATTATGCAGAGGGCAAATCTGTTTTATATTTGCAAGTAGTTAAACTGGCTACAAGATGAATAAAGCCCAGCTGTAAAGTTACAGAGGCACAAACTGTGCATGGCATTGTCACTGGCATTTACACCTATTCATTTGGTAATGGAGAAAACGTAAACCAATTTTATACTAGAAAGGTGGTTTTTGCACTTAAATCTAGAAGCTTTAAATTTTTAGGGAACATAAAAAGCAAATAAATAAATAGAATAAAATTGTTATTTACCTTACTTGCTCTTTGAATTCATGGCTAACTCTTTTTTTAAAATGTAAATCCCCACATGCCCTACATCCCTTTTTTTTTAACTCAAGGTAAAAAAGTAGTGCTGACAATTAAGATTATTTATTTATTCTAAAGTTATTTAATGAAAGCATAGAAGAGTTTTTCTGGAATATATAACTGATGTTTTTACTTCTAATTTGGTTTTACCCTGACAGGATGATTCGGAACACTTTTGAAGTGTGGAAAAATGATCTTTTCTATTGCAGTACCTATGCCAAATGAGACTATTTAGAAATGTTTCTGCTGCTGAAGTGGTGCAGCTGTGCAGTGTGGTAAAGTGGCGTTGCCTTCAATGAGACTGCCTGCAGGAATTCATTATCTTGAAAGCTAGCGTGGCAAAGACCATGGGCAGGTGGTATGGGTAATTTCACATTTCTCCTGTGCCCTGTGAAGATGCCACTTTGTGTTACCTCTCTGCAGTGGAAGAGCACATTGGCAAGGTCTATCCAACTGTCCGTACATCTGAAATGAGCCAGTGTTGATAGCCATCTGATTAGACGAGGAGCTGAAGTCCACTGCAGTAATCAATCTTCACTTTTTAACTGTAACTCAGACCACAACCTTGTTACACCAACCACTTTACTGTTGGCTCTCTGGCTTTATAAAGAATTAAGATCACAAACTTGCAAACACAGTAAGACATGTCGTTGAAGGTATTACAATCACCTACAATCACGCTAACCAGAAAGGACGCTCTTTTAACACTTTGTGTGTGAACTGATGTAAAAGAAACAGAAACTCAGAGCACTGGGTTGTGAAGAGTTACCCAGATGTAGAGCACTTAAAAATAGCTTAAATCTGCCATAGATCGTTATCTGAACCTTTATTTTACTTTATTTTCAAATATAGATATATTTTTGGGGTACTTGGTTGGTAGTATGTATTCATTATAAACTTTGGGTGAAAGCAGTGGAAGACTTTTGAGCATTCAGATGTTGCTTTTCACAAAATCAAAAAATACAGAATAGCATTCGCCTTAACATCCATCACAATGAAACCATATGACAGAAGCATTGTGACTCTTCCTTTTAAGTCAGTATAATAATCTTTATTTAATTTTACTAAGCCTGACTTTACATAGTTACATCTACTTTTACTGTATTTTAGTTTGCATTTTTATTGTGTTGTGTTTTGTTACAGATTGTGACTTTTTTTAGGGGGGGGGCCTTCATCAGGCAAAACATGTAAAAAATGTTGTAACAGGGGAGGTTAAAGATTCAAACAGACACCCACTCAAACCTCTCACAACTAATTAGCTACTTTGATAACATGACTGGGTAACAAAAAGAGCACCCAGAGAGTCTGAGTCATGAGGGGAAACAATAGCATTTCCTAATGTAAAATTGGAAATAATTTGGGAAATTGATCATGCAGGATACATAATTATCATTATAAGATTGGGGGAATGGGAAATATCACTGTACACAAGGGATAACGCTGAAAAACAATACTCGATGGCTGTGATCTTCAGCCCCTGAGGCAGCATTCATCAAAAACAGACACAGTTGTGTAGAGAAGACCATTGGCTCAGCAGGACTTTTTAGTATTTACAGTTTGTTGCTATATTCATAAAAGAGTTAAAACGTTATCATCCAAAGAAGGCTCGTATAAAAGATCCAGGTATAAGGTGGACTGAGGCAACATGGAAAACCCTTGCCTGTCATCTGGGAAATCAAAATTTGAATTTTACTTGGAAATCATGGATGGCACATGATCACAGCTAAGCAGGACAATGATTATCTGCCTTTTTATCAGCACACTGGTAAAACCCTAGCATCCAGGATGTGGCTGCATTAGTACTTATTACATGCCAAGACCCCTGTAAACCTGAATGATACATTTAGGTTTTGGAGCAACCTGCGCTACCATCCAGTCTTTTACATTAATGGCCTTGTGCACAGCAACAGTCAATAAAAGTAAGCTACAAGTAAAGCTTATTATACTTTAACTACGTGATGGACTGCATCCCTGTGGAAACGGGAAATGTGGTTCTTGCTTTTTTTGGCTGTCCATAAAATGGATTTCACAGCAGAGACACTCACAGTTTTCCTTAAATGGTAACCTAAACATCATGTCAACCGTACAGTCATGTTAGATGAACTCAATCAATCCCACTCAAGCCCCTCCCCATCTCATCCAAAGAAAGTCTTCTTTGTGGATTTGTTGCACTTTTCCTGTATTTATTTCTGATTGTACCCAGGTGCGGCATACAGTAGAGTGTGCTCTGAACACCAACCATCTGTGCCACAGAGGAGTCACTAATTTGCCCTTAATGGGGAATTTAATTTCATATAAATTGAATTATTTATATTGCCTCTCACACATACAACAATATGAAGGCTTTGCAGAGCACAGCAGTGCTTTACTGGTACCGAGATAAAGTTAAATGTTCTGTTGACTGCAGTTTTATTTGTGTTCTGCTTTTATATCTTGTACAAATCAGCAGATGCAAAAACAAGATCAATGAAATTAACGGTTGTAAAACACTGCCCTGCCAACAACAGATATGAGACAGCAAAGTAAACTCACACAGACCAGTGTTAGAGTAAGGTAAACTACGAGCAGATTTTTCACAGTCAAATAAAAAAAATGAATTTTAGTCATGACTTAAAAAAAATAATTTAACACAAGAAAAATGTATTCACTGTATATATATTTCTAGTGAAACTCAGCCAGTTAAAATCTAACCTCAAGCAGTGAAATGGAAAATGGCAAGCTCAGTTTCTCATTAGCAAGGTGTCCTTTCCGTACTTAATGGATATGTAAATAAGGAGCGGTGTGGAGGAAGAGCGTTAAAATAAAAATAAAATGATAACAATCAGAGCGAGCAACAGAAATTGTTTTCTCAGTGCTGTGTCACTGTTTGTTATAGCGTAATACTGCAGGCTGTAATTGAAAACTTTATAACATGCAACGACAGGTCACAGTCTCATCAGCTGTAGCTTTTAAAGTTAGGTCCAGTAAAATGTACTTCATGTATATTTTTTCTGCAACTATGTGTTATTTTTCTAGTGAATATTCACATACATTTGGGGATATAGATTCAAGAAAAAAAACAGTGACTAGTTACTTGTATACATAATTATCAAAATGATTTTTTCAAATATTCTACCATCTTGAAATCAATACAAGCTGCTGATAAAGAGCCTCTTTCAAACCTGCATGCTTCTTTTCCTTGGATTAGTGGATCTGATTTGTGCAGCCTATGTATTCCTTCTAAAACAAGGTCAGTTGTTCTTGACTGATCAATAAGGATAGTCAATAGAAGAAATAGCAGCATAACCCATAAGACAAGAAATGATATGTTGACTAAAATTGATAATAATTGGTTTCTGAGGTCTGGTAAAGAATAAATTAAGCAAGGTGTTATGGGTATAGTGTTGGGATCTGTGCCATATAAAACGCTGAGCCTTTAGGGGAAGTCCAGCATATTAAATATGGGAAAAGCATGAATAAATGCTGTGGAGTATTTAATGTAAACAACTTAATAGCAGGTAAGAAGTATCTAAATCATGTGTCCTGATAACCCCAAGTGAGTGTTAGGGGTCAAAGAGTAAGCACTGGCCTGTGTGTTTGTGGATTTCCAGTAAACTGCAATGTTCTGTTCTCCTCAATGAGCACAGCACCATCCAGGAATAGCAGTCCAGCTTCCTTTGTATCCTCCCTGGTGAACTTGATGCGTTTGTCCACAGAGTAGATGTGTTAGTGGAAAGCCTCTACTTCTTGGGTTTTGATTTTGGCCCAGCATAGCCAATGGATCAGGTACATGGATGACAGCTGGGTCAAATAAAAACCTGAGAAGAAATCCTAATAGCCCATGGCTCAGTTATGGTGACAGAATAGGTCAGAACCAACAGCCATAAACAGTATAAAAGATGGACGTAGCTTCCACCGCCAGGAGATGACACCTGTGCCTGGGTCTTCTGATCCTGTGGCAGTCAGTGGAAACAGATTTTAAGTTTAAGCCCGCAAAGAAGATACATTAAGGGGTAAACAGTGACCTTTATATCTTGTTTCCATGTATGAAAAAAGAGGCAACAAGGAAGGCTTTGATGAATATTATCTACTTCAAGCAAATCAGCAGTTAAATAATCAAAGTTGTTTGGCAGAGTACAGTTCAAATTTGTGATGTGTGTGCCGAGTAATATTCAAGGCAATTAAAAAGGCCATACTTTCCACTCATATGGCTAAATGGCATTTCCCAATTGGTTTTATGACTGCAGTCAACACTGAGGCCATTATTCTGAATGCCACATTTGTCGGGCATGGAGGTTATAACAGCTCTGATCAAGTGGACTTCTCACTTAAACAGACTGCAGAATGTTGCTTGCAACCATAAATCTTGCCATTAATCAATAACGGATTTATTTTGCATCTCAAACAAGGACATAATGTCAGCAGACGCTCACTTGCCAAAAACTACTCGTCACATTAAAACAACTGTGCTGTTGTGATTGCAAAGGACGCTTGTTTATGCTTACTTAATGAAACACTGTTAGTGAGAGAGAGCGAGAGCAAAAGGTCAAAGGGCAGAGTACATGCTTGGAAAGTTTCCCATCTACTTGAGGGTTGTCTTATTGCCATTAACAAGGTAGACTGAAATGGCATTTTAGATAGAGGTGAGTGTCTTTCTGAAAAGCCTTGCACCTTCTTTGAGGACTGGCACTGTCTCAGGGACAGAAGGGCATGTTGCCTGTTGTTGCATGTGCAGAGTAATGCCCGTCTTCCAATCTCTCAGGACTGCAAACTACTGAGAGGCTATCTCCCGTAAAGTAGGGGCATGACGGGCAGGCCTGTAAATGCCTGTGAATCACTCCATCATAAATCTCTGAACTTCACAGGAGCGAAAGAAGATGAGGCACTATCTCATGAGTGACATGTCAATTATCCCACCCTCCCACCTTCACCTGTTTTATATGTGGCCACTAGTCATAAACACTGCCGACCAGCTCCTATCTCAGACATCTTGAGTTTGGGACTAAATCCTTTTTCAGCAGCAGGCGGAGACATGATTGATGTACAGTCCACCCCTCCTCATCACCTGGGACAGGATCACTCTTCATGTGAATGATATAGCCAATCTGTTTGTAATATTCATCACTTTAGCGTTGAAGCTGGATATTCTGTTAAATTGGTAAACCTGGGAGTTGCCTGCCACTTGCTTTTCCTCAACTTACAGACGGCCGTGTTCAATTAAAGGTCATTTTTAAACATTTACAGTTTTTTTTAACACGCATAGAGGCCAGACACGTTTATAATGACCATGAAGGCAGCATCACGGTCGGTCAGCAACACGCCACCGCATCAAAACTGCACCCATCTAAAGGATGTTTTAAAAAATTGCTGCTGTTTGCAGTTTGCTGTTGGTATATGAGATGCTTAGCTGTCATTTTGTTTGCAATGCTGACAAGGGAAATGAAATTCACCAAGGGGAAATTTAGTGACTTAATACTTTACCTGCTCAGCCTTGCCAAACAAAACTCGTGGTGTTCATTTCTGGTGCAGTTTATGAGCGGCACCACCCAACCTGTTTAAGAGAAGTGGAATTTGGCACCTATTTGTGATGTGTCACTTCCAACAAAGAGTTCTTGTTAGAGGTAAGAAAAAAGAATATTAGGAAGAGTAAATCTTCACTTTATGTCTGGTAAAAGAATGTCTAGTTAATATTAATGACCTCAGAAGCAGCTGTTTGATGTTATTGATTGACATTGTGTGATGTCCTGTGGCTGTGACATGACTTACTGCTAGGAGGAGGAGGTAGAAGAGGAAGTATAATTAATATGTGGATGATCGTATATTTTATCCATGGATGTATGTTCCAGCTGAGACAGTAATCAATGGCTTAGGCAGAGGCGTCATATATTATAGGGCAATCGATATCCTGATTCAGTCACTATCAGATGTAGATATTGTCAAGAGATGGATTCACAAGCATACAGATACCATTGGACTGCATATTTTATCAATGTTTCTTTTTATTACATGATCCAGGAAATACCATTTCCTAACCTGTCATTCATTTAACGGATGCACAGCATCCAGCCCGATATCCTAAACACCCAGGCATAGTCAGGCTATAGTCAGCATTAGTCACAGGCCCAGGTTGACAGAGAAAGAAGTCATCTGTATTCCCAAATGCTTTTACGAGAGTGAAATTTAATACCAAGACACTGGAGCACCTATAACCTTGTCACTGGGATACAAATATGTCGTAAAGTTTGATAAGAGGCTTTCTGAAGTCTGTCAAATGTAATTGCAGGATATGGGAGCACATTTACGCAGAGTAGAAAAGAGATAAATAATCCTATTAACTTTTAGACATCGACTGTCTCTTTTTGGAGGGTTTGAATATTACTGCATTATCCATTATGTTTGTATTTGTTGCTCTTTCATTTGATAGTAATAGTATATAAAAAAAACTTTGGATACTTTGGAGAATTAGTTGGACAAGTAAGAGATTTCTAGGTTGAAAAATAGGTGCCATGACCTGTTTTTCACACATCGCACACGACACACAAACAACACGTCATATCAGTAATGCCAGGATGACACGTACAGAAGATCACTGCTTAGCCCCAAGGTCAGGCCTTAGCCTTGAGTCACCTCACCTGCCTCACCCCCCAACTATCGACTTTAATTCTTCTGCCATGAACCCTGATTGGAGACCAAACTGTCACCGCATTTTACTCCAACCCACAATTCAGGAAATTGCCAGAAACGGTTATGACCACAGATGATGCTGACCCACTGTCTGTAATCTTGGGACTGTCCATACTGTGGGTTTAGAAAATATTGAATTTTTACTAAATTGAAGGAAAAACAGGATTTTCTGTATATGCAACTGCATGAATTATTCTGAGGAAATGTTTTCTTTCTGTTCTACAAGAAATGCACTGAGATAATGATGCTGAAAACGGCATGTCGGAAGCTGAACAGGCATGCTTGCTTTTTCTTTCCTCGGTGTGCATGGTTACTTTTCAAAGAACATGGGGTCACCACTTAAGTCCTGTGACCTGCATGTCTGAGAACATCTAGGAAGACAAATGAACAACTGCGTAACCCTGACATCAGTCAGTTAACATTTGTTAGTGTCGTTGATCCCACATTCATTGATTAAATCACATCGTCTCTTCAGGGACCCTCTGAACATCAGCCACTTACTTCAAGAGTTGTGGTTAGAAAAACGTCCCCTCCCTTGCATTTATCCCCATATCTATCTATGTTTCTGTTTGTTGTCTTTACGTTTTTTCTTCCATGATTCGTTTGGTATTAAATTTGGCTTGTTATCAGAGGTTAAAGTGGGATGTGGCACATGGGGGAACCAGAACATGTAACAGTGCAATGTGGGGGAAAAGATTTACTTAGAAAAAAGTCACATATTAATTTGTTAGAAGCTACATGGCTGATGTATAAAGCCTAGACACTATAAAGCAAGTGTAAAAGGTAGAATTCGGTGAGTTAAAAAAAATGGGGGACTGTGTATGAAAATGGATGTAATTCCATTTTCATACTGCTTTTGTTAAATTTATAGCTGAGGTGTGGTCGTGTACAGAGGCAAACCAATAAAAACATGTATGCCCACATACATACAACAGTGCTTTCATTATTGAGGTATAAGCTCCCTTCTTCCCTTATACATGCTTATTTTGAGGTTTGTTATATGAAATTAAGGTTCAAGCTCTTATGTCAGTGTTGGTGAATATTAGATTTAGTTTCATATAATATGTTAGAGAAAAGAAAGTGGAAAAACAGCAGAAATATAAAAAAAATGTAGAAATGTAGAAATTCAGGTAGTTAATTTAATCAGCACCATTACCTGCTATGCCTAATGTGACCTAACATCGAGCATGAAGACCACATCCGATCCAACAGAGTGCATAAGGCAAACTTCACCACAGCACGGCAAGCTAACTGTTTTAGCCCGCAGTAAGCTGTAACACACTTTCTTCTGCAGTATTTTCATGCAACCTCTAAATACCACAAAATTAGTATCCTTGAATTTGTTTTACAACACATTTTACAAAAACATAACAACACACAATATGTGGACCCAACATTGTATTTAAAAACCTACAATGAGTTAGACTAAGTAGGACTTAAATTTCCAGTTTCCCGTCTCCTTCATTTCATGACGTTTCACATGCTGAACAGTCCTTACCTTTGAAAATAAACTCTCCTCACTTTCTTATGTCTTTCTCCATCTCTGAGTGAGGCACATTAGCATACTGTACATTTAGCTAGCAGACACATTTTGTAATAAGCTGTACAGAAACTGTTTGTCTGTTTGTTAAACCGCTTAAAACGTTATTACTGAAATTACATGACCCTAAAAAACTAAAAAAACAAAACCCTACCTTACTGAGTTTATGTTTACTTCAGTTCTGTAACGCTAGCTAGATGCTGAAGTAGCTAGCTAGATGCTGAAGTAGCTAGCTAACGGCAACTTTTTTTTTTACATCTACACCTTGAATGTATCACAGGGATGAGAAGAATAGGGGATGCGCTGATGACACAGGCCATCGGGTACCTATTTTCATGATACTGAGCAAGTATCTCCATCCCATGACTGGAAATAATGAAAGATTCATTTAAATGAACTTATTCAACCTTAATACGTGTTAGCCTTTCTTTCTAGTCTTTCAGATTTAACTTTTCGCTCTTTCACTGTCTGCTAACTTTGTCTGCTTGTTATTTGTTCTGGTCAAGTAGCATGCAGTCCAAGCAGCAGAACTGGGATTTGGAGTGAGGTTGATGAGAATGGCAAACATTATGCACGGTGGCATGGTGGTTAGCACTATTGCCTCACAGCAAGAGTTTAATTCCAGCATCAGGCCGGGGTCTTTCTGTGTGGAGTTTGCACGTTCTCCTCGTGTTTGCTTGGGTTCTTTCCAGGTACTCTGGCTTCCTCCCACAGTCCAACGACATACAATTAGTGGGGATAGGTTAATTGGTAACTCTAAATTGCCCATTGGTGTGAATCTGAGTGTGAATGGTTGTCTGTGTCTATGTGTTAGCCCTGCGACAGGCTGGCGACCTGTCCAGGGTGTACCCTGCTTCTCGCCCTAAGACAGCTGGGGTAGGCTCCAGCCCCCCGCAACCCTGAAAAGGATAAGCAGAAGAGAATGGATGGATAGACTTTATCAATACTTCTTATCAGCCCAAGTTTTCAGGTTTCTAGCTAACAGGATTGTTTTATTATCATTTAAATACTTGGATTTGACAAGTGTGCAAAAGCTCTACTGGTAGTTTGAGTTCATTGTTATGTAATGTGCAGCAACAGGAAAAACATGCCAACAGTGGTAAAAAGAACTGACAAGTTTGGGGCATCCAGTTCTGATGGACAGGACAACTGGTACTAGACTCAATTGCACCCAATTCATATTCATACTGAGCTCACTGCATGGAGCTGACAAGCCGGTGATAATAAAACTGATTATTACATTTTAAAAACTTTAAAAAAAAAAAAGAAAGAAAGAAAAAACTTAAAAAAGACTGCAAATCATTTGCAGGAGGCAAACGTAATCTCCTTTTTTCCTGGGTGTAATAAAGTCACATTTAATGACAGCTATCTCTGCATTCACAGTCCTAAATTTATCATTTCCAGTCACTGATTACTGAGTGTGATCAATAATTGCCCCCAGCTCAGTAGCTTCTAACAGACTGACTGCACCTGAATAAAACTGGAAGGCAAGGTTCCACATCAATAGCTGATCTTGTTGTCCCTCTCACTTTATGGATTCCCTCCACCCTCCCACACACATCCATGCACTCTCTTACTCAAGCAGGAGACACCATGCTGAGTCATTTGACACGGCAATCTTTCCTGAAGTATATCAGGACTGCCAAGCAGACAATGTCATATTGGGGAAGTCTGTTCCACTCATTCAATCATTTAACAGTTTCACATTTTTCTATTTTCTATTTACGCTTGTTGCTGCAGAATGTGTGCTTTTTCAAATTAAATTATTTATTATTTATTTACTTATTTTATTTACTGTCTGGTAAAAAATGAAAATGCATATTTGATTAACATTTCTGGATGAAACAAAGAAGTTTTTACTGAATTTACAATGTGTGAGATTATTATATTATCTTATGCCACATTATACCCCTAATTAAAGATTGTGAAATCATTATGTAGTTTTAGTTTGCATTATTCTCCTGACCTAGAAGAAGGTGATAACTATTACATTTATTAAACTGATTTGTATTACATTAGACTGCTGATTTATTGTGAATGAATGATATTGTTTTATGATGCATGTTACTGCTGTTATAAGAAATATTGTTTTCAGAGAATCATGTCCTTATTTGTCTGATTAGAAAAGAACAGAACATACTGAACAGGAAGCCAAGGTCATAACTTAGGCTCACTGAAAGAGAGAAAGAATGTGGATGTTTAGGTTTTATGACTTTGGAGGGGGGCTGAAGCTATAAGAATGTGAGCAACGCTCAGACACGTCGAGATCAGGCGGACACCCTCCCGCGCTCATCTCCCCTCCGGATGGTTAATGCGCAAAAGTGTTGTATGGAATAATGAGAATTGTATGGAATAAAATGATTGTTGATTGAGCATTTATACACCGAGTGTTGTCCTTCCTTCAGCCCAAAGATGAAAGAATTGGGAGAATTCAACAAATGACAAAACCTTTTTAGATTATGAGAAACAACCTTTAGAAAGATAACACAAGTTCACCGTTATGACCTAGGTCATGGTGCCATCAGCTTAAGAACACAGTCTGAACAAAGCATAATAGAGGAAAAAAATCCTTTAATTACTTAATAATACCTAGAACTCGTCATTAAGAATCAGTGCCTAGAACTGATCACTGATAATTTATTTGTATAATATATCCCTTTAGGGCTTTTTGGATTTAAATTTGCAACTTTCAGTATTTGGGTTTTGCCACATTTTGAATTTAGAAGACAGAGTTGCTTTTTAGGGTGGGTGACAAAGATAAGGCCCGTGGGCCAGATTTGAGTCCAGTTAAGAAGACTGGAAAACAGTTAAGTTCCTGGTTTTTTTTTTTAATTATTATTCCACAGTAAATAAAAAATTCCAAAAACTGTATAATTTATAATTACAGGAAAGTCTATGCAAAGTCTATGAACTATCATTCATATCATTTTTCTGTAATTTTGCACATTTTTCATGTAGTTTCACCAGTCCGGTCCACTTAAGATCAAAGTGGGTTGCATATGTGGCCCTCCGTCTGTGGTTTAGGTTCCTCCTGTATTTTGATTATAGTTTAGATGTTTGAGTGAAGGTGTTTCATTTTATTCCACAGTGAATTTGATTCCTTTGTTATATTTTTAAAGCTTTGGTTTCTGTATTTCAGAGCAGATCAGTCTTAGGTTTATTAATCAAACTTCTCCCAGGTTCGTTCTGCATCATGTTGCGGTGTGAGTTCCTTTGAGTTTTGCGTTCTAGTTTGTGATTGGGTACGATTCTGTATTCATAGTTTTTCTTCATTCTTTATTACTTGATGGTTTATTTGTATGTAACTAGTATTGGTGCCATTATGCAGTTGATTTGTAACTGAGTGTTGCTTAAGGTTTCTGCGGTTTATTGGTGTTTAGATTCCTCCGTATTCCTTCAGGCCAGTGTAGTTTGTCTCTGTGCTTACGAGTTATCCTTTAAGCTGGTTCGTGTTTTATTATGGTAGTCAGTCTTCCTTCCTTTCCTGTGAATGTCTTGATTCTTTGCATTCATGTCTTGCTCTCCACAGCTGTCCCCACTTCCCTGATTACCCCATGGGCATAAATAGTCCTGCCGTCCCCTCACTCTTTGTCACAGCATCTGTTATTCTTCCCAGATTGTTTCTCCTCCATGTACTCCTGTGACGGTTTCGATTGTGGTTTGGACTTTTGCATCACCTTAATAAATGTCTGGCCTTTTGTTAACCCAGTCTGCTTTCCATCTCCTGGATTTAGTTTAGAGCTTATGATGTGCAGGAAATGCTAACCACATAATAGTGGCCAAAGAACGGTACAATTGATGATTAGACTGGTTCCCTTTAAGCCTTACTTTTATTAAACAGTTCTGTTTTCCAGTGGAAAAAGAAAGCTAGATAAAGGGCTTTGTTTTCCCTGTGACTATTATTTTTCCTTCAAGTTTACAGTCTTTGCTACAGCACCTCAAATGGGGCAGAAATAGATACAAAAACTTATTTTGCAATATGAATACAAAATACTAATAGATTAAATCATAATTTTATTTTACAAATATGTAGTATCCAGTATAATTTGAAATATTGTCAGTATATGCATTTAATGATATCATAGATCTAATAAGAAAATGGAAAAGGAATCTTTCAGTTGGCGGTGTTGAAAGCTGCTCAATACTAGCTCATTAAGCAACAGTGGACAGTAGGCAGACTTGACCTCCACTTTCCTCTGAAAGCTTAATACCCAATCACGATCCTTCATCATCGTAGCACCATCCTGCTAGGATTTAACATTATTAATTTCTACAAAGTGAAGTGTTTTTTAACATGCTGATGATTTAAGACTCAGTTTTGAGTAAGGAATACACTGTCAGCGCAGAATTTTTGGATACAGTTATCTGAGGGTATTTGATGAGTGACTATAAATACTTATGATATAAAAAATTTTAAAAAAACAATGAAACTACCTTGTTTTGTTTGTGCCTGAGTGAGAACTGGGTCAGAAATAATGACTGGATATGAATTTATTGCTGTTTCTTGTGATTAAACTACATTTTATTTTTTTATTTTTTTAATTTCTATTTTAAAATTTTTTTTTTTCACAAATCATGGTCACAATACATAATGAATGCCATTATACAAAAAAAAAAAAGAGAAACCCCCCCTCCCTCCCCACCCGAGGCTCATGTAAAGAGAAACAGAACAAAACAAACAAAAAATGTATGTCACACATCTGGAAAATACGCTTTTATATAGTCAATAAATGGGTTCCAAGTCGCACGTTCCAAAGCACCTCCTTTAACCATATGAAGGAGCCTTATCAGACTTCCAGTGGAATAGAATAAGTCTATGGGCAAGCAATGCAGCAAACGCTATGGCATTTTCCTGAGATTTACTAATTTTGTATTGAGATGGCATAACTCCAAAAATGCCAATGCGGAAATCAAGCACTAAATTCTGCGCACTGATATGAGATAATGCTTTAAATATATTTCCCCAGTAATTATCCAGGTTCGGACAAGACCACATCATGTGACCCTCATTTGCTGGATTATGTCCACACCTGGGACAGGCAGGATCGGCTTCTGGGAAAAATTTTGAAAGCCTTTCTCTTGTATAATGAAGACGATGAAGAATTTTAAACTGAATTAAACCATGGCGAATGCAAAGGGAGGAAGTATGTATACGATTCAAACAAGATCTCCACTCATCATCAGATAAATCCACCCCAATGTCTTTTTCCCAATTATTTTTAGTTTTTTCCCAAGTAATAGGCCTTAAGCTCTGTATCAGTTTGTATATGACGGAGATTCTCCTTTTGCCAAAAGGATCCATTTCCAAAATGGTATCCACTTGATTTTTAGGAGGTAGGTAGGGGAAAGAAGGAAACAATGTTTTTGCAAAACTTCTTATTTGCAGGTATCTAAACATATGTGAGGTTGGTATATTGTAATCTCTCATCAGAGCGTCAAAGGTGTTAAAAGTTTCTCCTGAAAATAAATTGTAAAAAAACTTCAAACCATTATTATGCCAAATTTGGAATGCTTTATCTGAAATGGATGGCAAAAAAAAGGGTTAAAAGCAACAGGGAAAAAATTACTAACCTGTTGCAAACAGAAGTGCCTTCTGAATTGAAGCCATATTTTAATAGATGTTCTTACAACTGGATTTGTTATTTTCTGTTTTTGATTTAGAGCTAGGGATGAGGTTAGGAGGGGAAGTGGATTAGACATCAGTTCCATTTTTACCCAAGCCTCACCCTCGCTGTTCTCATAAACATATTTCCAGTGCAATAATTTGGTGATATTAGCCGCCCAGTAGTAAAAGATAAAATTTGGCAACCCTAGCCCACCAGACTCTTTTTGTACTTCCAAATATGTTTTTTCTATTCTATAAACTACATTTTAAAAAATATTTATTTGAGTTGGTACATAATTGCTGATTGCAGACCTGGTGACTTTTTTTTTACAATAACTTTATTATCACCTTAGAAAGTCACCATCAGTGTATTTTGTTTTCTTGTACACTTTTTAGACAAAAGTAGGAGTAAAGCTTTCAATAAACCTAAAACACTATTTTGCATATAGTACTGCGTTCTGTGAGAAGCAGGAAAAAATCAACCGAAAAAAAGCACAGTATGTCACAGGCTGGGTCTCTGACCCAGCGCTCTGAGTTCATGTTTGTATTTGTCTCATTTTGTTATGTGATTTAGTTTGTGTTATTTCCTATCTGCCTTTAGTTTAGGCAGTTATTGTTCCTGGGTTTTCTATGTTTTGGGGTTTTGTATTTATTCATCACATATTAGGTCTGTTAAGTTGTGTTGTCATGTTTTAGTTTTAGTATTTCCTGTTTTATTCTGACAATGTCATGTGTTCTTTGTTTATTGTATTTAGCTTTCCTCTCCTGGTCCTGTCATTAGGTTTATGTCTGTCAGCTGTTTCCCCCATGTGTCTCCACCTCCCCTGATCACCTCATGTATGTATTTAAGCCCTTTGTTTTCTGCATGCCATTGTCAGGTCGTCTGCTCATCCATGTCTCATCTCCAGGTACCCATGTCAGTTCACTATGGTTAAGGTTTTTCATGTTTTGTTATTAGTTCACCCAGTTTAGGTTATTGTTTAGTTTTCACCGATGCCCTATTATTTTGTACCCTCGTTGCTAACCTCAATAAACGGCTTGTTTTGTTAATCCACACCACATTTTGGTCTGCGTTTGAGTCCTCCTCTGCAACACATACGGTCTGTCCCAGTCAGACCGTGACACAGTACCTCCAGCCACCATACTTGTTGATGGTTCATTCCCCGTCTGTTTTCCAAAGTATTTGTATCAGAGAATCAATTTGAACCTGGTGACTTCCTTAAAATGAGAAAAAATACACATATTCAAAGTAACAACCTAGCTGCCTGTGCCCGAGAGAGGCAGAGGCTCTGGTTGGATTGAATTTGTGACCGGGAAATGAGACCGGCACGCAAACAGCAGAGGCGCCTGATTGGACGACAGATGGAATTAAGCCTTTTTCCCTGTCCTTTCTGAAGCTGTTTCTTTACTTCTCAGCTCAATACAACAAAGAATCAGTTCACCTCACCTACCTTTGTCCCATTTTTTGATTAAAAAAAATAAAATGAAGCGATGATTACAAAGCATGTGTGATGAGAAGCATCATTAAGAATACTTTCGTTTTGTCCTTCGTATGTCCTCTGTAACATACAATAAAAATAGCGTGACCTTGAAATTTGTCACTCAGTTTAGTGTTTCTGGAGAGAATCTATCTATTGATCCCTCTTCTACTTGATGAACATTGTAAATCTATATGTGGGTGTTGAAGGTCAGTAATGACATTTGACTGAATGACTATTTAATCTTTCACCTGCCTTCAGAATCATTTGGTCAGGCTACAATAAGACAGGCCATAAGTGTTTCAGTGACCTGCACTGTAGACTGATAGGAATCACAAAACCAGGTTTCATGTATAGCTTATCTCAACAAGGTCAATAAATTGTATGAAGGCTTTGTGGATTTTGTTTCGATTGCCTCTTAGAGAATCAGATGTTAGTTAATTGCCACAAAAGTATTTTTATAAGTTCATGCCATAATATACTTTCTCCTGTTGCAATCTAGAACAACACATTTGTCCAAATGACTCATGACAGATTACCTGTGAAATACCTTGAATTAAAGGTCCAAGCATGCTTTTTAATCATTTAGTGTTTGTTTGATTTAAAATCCAGTGTGGTGCTTTACATAGTCAAAACTAAATAACTGAATCAGTGACATGAGTCACAAAACCAGTTTTTTTGTAGCGTTTAACTGAACAAGGTCAATAAATCCTAACAAGACAATGCAGAGTATGCTTGGATTTTCTCTTGGGACGGTTTGTGATCAATTTTATATTTGATTTATTTTTCACAACATTATTTTCTAAGCTCGTGCTATAATTTACTCTCAACTTAAAATCTGCAATAATAACCGAAATGATTCATGGCAGGTTTCAGAATTATATTCCTAAGAGACCGCTGGATAAAGGTATTATTGCTACAGCTGCTAGCTTGACTTTATTATTTGTTGATGGTCTCTGACAACTAGATTGCTATTCCCATGAAAAGCTACTGAGTTGTTAAGTGAATATAGTGTCAATATCTCAAATAAATTATGTGATATCGTCTTCCCTCCCTTAAACGAGCTGTTACGTAAATGCGCAGGAGACCGCTAAACAAACAAAACCAAACCAGAAATTCTCCAGACTTCGTGCCACTTAACTTTGCTCATCAGAGTATGCTTGTAGCTCACATTCATAAAGCCAGGATGGTTTGCCACTTCATTTTACCCGTTAAAGTATGCTTGTAGGTCACATTCACAAAGGTAGCATGGTTTGGCACGTAATTTTACCCGTCAGAGTATGTTTCTAGCTCTTATTAACAAAGGTAAGATGATTTGCCACTGAATTCTAGCTGTAAAATTATGCTTCTAGCTCATATTCAGAAAGGTAGGATGGTTCGCCACTTAATTTTAGCTGTTAAAGTATGCTTCTAGCTCATATTAACAAAGGTAGGACGATTTGCCACTTAATTTTAGCTGTTAAAGTATGCTTGTACGTCACATTTACAAAGGTAGGATGGTTTGGCACTTAATTTTACCCGTCAGAGTATGTTTTTTAGCTTATATTCACAAAGGTAGGAAGATTCGCCGCTGAATTTCTTTTGCTTTCCTAACGATATGGTCAACAACCTGAAGGAGAGAATTCTTCAAATTGCAGATGAATATCCAACTGTGACAAACATTGTTCTGCATACAGGGTCAAACGATGTGTCCAAACAACAGTCGGAGGTTCTGAAACGGGACTTTACTGGATTATTAAATACTGTAAACTCTCTGAATGCAGCTGTATTCATCAGCGGACCTGTACCGCCGGTCAGAGGAGGAGACGAGAGATTCAGCAGGTTGTTTACACTGAATAAATGGCTTATATCAGCATGTGCTGACCACTCAGTGCATTTTATCGACAACTTTAACATTTTTTGGGAACGCAGGCATCTGTTCAAAGCAAATGGATTTAATTTTAACAAGTCAGGGGTGAAACTGTTCACCTCCAACTTGTTTTATTCCATACGTCATCCATCCGTGCTTGGTGCCAAGGCTGAGATAAACGAGGAGTTATCTCATAAAGAGGAACAAACAGTACTCCAAGAACAGACAAAGCCCAGCAGAAACCTTGAGGAGGAGCTCCATTTGCCCCCACCCGGGAAGAGCCTCAGAAAGGAGAGACATCCATGGCATCTGAGGAAGAGCCTCAGAAAGGAGAGACATCTAAGGCAAGAAGAGGGGTCCCTATTTGCCTCCAACTCTCTCAACAACACCAACGACCAGGACAAGGGACCACGACCTTCCCCAGTCCCCCAAACCCCTGACAGGCCATCACCCTCCTCCCCCTCCCTTTCTCCCTCCTCCCCACACCTGAAATTCACTGAGGAGATGATGGAGCGGGTCAATGCTGGGCTCAGATCTACCCCCCGTCCCAATCCCTTTTTGTCCCCCATAAACCCCCCACCAGAGCGGCCAAAGGTTCACCATCGAGCCCCACCCTCAACAGAGCAATCGAAGTCACATTGCCCAGCCTCGCCCCCCTTAGTTCCTCTTCATGCCCTGTCTCCGCAGTCTGATATGTGATATGTGAAGGGTCCGGGCTGTGAGGATTATGGCAGTGATGACTTTTCCCAGGAGAAGCTGGGACCCTGTTTACTAGAAGGTTTTAAAATTTCTGTACTTTTAGGTGACAGGAGACATGTGGCCTGGTCAAAACACAGAGAGCTGCACTCTAAAAGATCTTTAAACATAGTAAACATACCTTGTGTGCCACAGACTGCTCCCAAACATGAGGGGACAAGTAATACCTCTAAAACACTTAAGTTGGCTTTATTAAACACTAGATCTCTAGCTGGGAAAACATTTTTAATTAATGATTTAATCACTGAGCACAGCCTTGATTTTATGTTTTTAACTGAAACTTGGTTGGACCAAAGTAACAGTGGAGCTGTTCTCATCGAGACGACCCCTCCTAACTACAGTTTTATCAGTGAGGTCAGGGCGAGCAGGAGAGGAGGAGGGGTTGCTGTCTTATTTAATGAATCATTTCAATGTAAGCAGCTATCTCCTGGAAGTTTTCAGTCTTTTGAATATGTGGCTTTACAGCTGAAGGCCCCATCCAAAGTTGTGTTTCTTAATGTTTACAGGCCTCCCAAATACTGCACAGACTTTTTTAATGACCTCAGTGAACTGCTGTCTGTGATCTGTGTTGATTTTGACTGTGTAATTATTGCTGGGGATTTTAACATTCATGTGGACAACCCTCAGGACAAAGGGACTAAAGACCTGAGTAACACTCTGGGCAACTTTGGGCTGACTCAGCATGTAACAGAGGCCACACATAATAGAGGACACACTCTTGACCTACTGATCTCCAAAGGCCTGAGCATTTCAAAGGTTACTGTGTCTGATGTGGGCCTGTCTGATCATTACTGTGTTTTCTTTGAAAGTAAAATCTCAGCCCACACAAATATATCAACAACAGTGATCACAAAACGGTGTATAACTGAACACAGTAGTGCAATTTTTAACCAGGTCTTCCCATTAACACCTGACCTGCCCAGAGGGTCAGTCAATGAGCTCGTCAATAGCTTCAATGCTAACATGTTAAATGTAATGGACACTATTGCTCCCATTAAGGTGAAGGTTATCTCTGGAAGGAAAAAGTCTCCATGGAGAAACTCCACACTGGTGAAAAATGAAAAAAGAGAGTGTAGGAAAGCTGAGCGCAGATGGAGAAAAACAAACCTCCAGGTTCATTATGACATTTATAAAGAGAAACTTCACAATTATAATTTACAACTGAGGAATGCAAGGAGGTCCTACTTCTCTGACATCATCACTAAAAACAGCCATAATGCTCGGGTCTTATTTTCTACAGTTGACAGGCTAACAAACCCTCCTGTGTCAGTGGCAGCTGAACTTCATTCGACCATGGCCTGCAATGACTTTGCCAAATTCTTCACTGAAAAAATCCAAAAAATTAGACAAGCAATTGGTACATCAACAGCAGATCCAGGATATGTACTGTGTCCACCAAAAAACTGTTTAAACACCATGAAACAGTTTCAACCTATTAACAGCAAAGACCTGGAGGACATCTTAGGTCAACTGAACTCCTCCTCCTGCTGTTTAGATGTCCTGCCAACAAGTTTTTTCAAAAAGGTCTCAAAGACTTTAGAGTCAGACCTGTTACAGATCGTCAACTTTTCTTTATTATCAGGTGTGTTTCCAGAATCACTAAAAACTGCTGTAATCAAACCTATACTGAAAAAGGACAATCTTGACAAGACACAAATGAACAACTACAGGCCGATCTCAAATCTCCCGTTTTTAAGTAAGATAATTGAAAAAGCAGTTTCTCAACAGCTCAGTTACTTCTTAAAACAGAATAATTGCTACGATGCCTTCCAGTCAGGTTTTAGACAGAACCACAGCACTGAAACCGCTCTGACCAAAGTGTTTAATGACATATGTCTGAATACAGACAGTGGAAAAATGTCAGTCCTAGTTTTACTGGATCTCAGTGCAGCATTTGATACAGTTGACCACAACATATTACTCAAACGACTGGAGAACTGGACAGGTCTTTCAGGAACTGTACTAAACTGGTTCAAAACATACGTAGAAAACAGGAAATACTTTGTATCAATAGGTAACTTCACATCTGAGCAGACAAGTATCACATGTGGAGTTCCCCAAGGTTCCATCTTGGGACCCCTTCTGTTTAACATCTACATGCTCCCACTGGCACAGATTATAAACAACAACAAAATAAACTATCACAGCTATGCAGATGACACACAAATATATATCACAATGTCACCAGGAGACCGAGGCCCTGTACAGGCTCTTGGTAAATGCATTGAGGAAATCAATGACTGGTTGTGCCACAATTTTCTCCAGCTAAACAAAAACAAAACTGAGGTAATAGTCTTTGGCGCCAAAGAAAAACGATTACAGGTCACCAGAGAACTTCAATCTATACATCTAAAAACCACAAACCAGGCGAGAAATTTGGGTGTAGTGATGGATGCAGACCTAAACTTAGAAAAACACATTAAGACAATAACAAAGTCAGCTTACTATCACCTCAAGAATATATCAAGGATAAAAGATCTGATGTCTCAACAGGACCTGGAAAAACTAGTCCATGCATTCATCTTTAGTAGGCTTGATTACTGTAACAGCATCTTTACAGGTCTACCTAAAAAATCAGTCAGACAACTACAGCTCATTCAGAACTCTGCTGCTCGAGTCCTCACTAAGACCAAAAAAGTGGACCACATCAGTCCAGCTCTGAGGTCCTTACACTGGCTGCCTGTCCGTCAGAGGATAGACTTTAAAGTTCTGATGCTGGCCTATAAAGCTCTGAATGGTTTAGGACCAAAATACATCAATGACCTCCTGACCCAGTATGAACCATCCAGATCCCTCAGGTCATCTGGATCCGGTCTTTTATCAGTTCCCAGAGTGAGAACCAGACACGGAGAAGCTGCATTCAGCTTTTATGCTCCTTATATCTGGAACAAACTCCCAGAAAGCCTCAGATCAGCTGAAACACTCAGTTTATTTAAATCCAGGTTGAAGACTCACCTGTTCTCAGCTGCATTTGAATAAAGCACCAAATCCACACTTTAAGCTTAAATTTCAAAACTTACATTTAACTACTGATTTTATCTACTGTTCTGATTTTATCTGTTTTGATTTTATATACTGTTGTTTGTTTGTTTGTTAATTAGTTAGTTAGTTTATTTGCTTGTTTTATTCAATTTTAAATCATGCTTTTTATTTGTTCTTGTTTCTAATGTCTCTGTAAAGCACTTTGAATCACCTTGTTGTTGAATTGTGCTATACAAATAAACTTGCCTTGCCTTGCCTTGCCTTGTGCGCATGCATAGAAACAATGGGTAGGATGGTTTGTCAGGTAGGATGGATTCCCAGAACACCGGCTAAAGACAGGCTGGTGAGCTTCCAGAGCTATCACTGACTCCACACACCAAGTTTCAGGTGTCATCACGCAAATTGACCAAAAGAAACCAAAGTTACAGCCCCTCTGATTTTAAAGGGCCAGAGACCAATTAAATTCTCCATGCGCACGGCAGAAAAGGGCCATTGCCATGTAATTGTGTGGTTAATTCTTCAAAAAATATATTTAATAAAAAGCATTTTTAGGCCTATTAATAAAATTAATTAATTTCTGCTTCTGTGACTGACCAGCACCCACTCCATGACATGCTGGTCAGTCACAGGAGCGCGTTCAGTGAGAGACAGATTACCGAAAAGCACCACTGAACGACACAGGAAATCATTCCTGCCTGTGGCCATCTCCCTGTACAGCTCATCCACTTAACACACTGTTTACTGCAACAGCTGCACCCTTCTTGCACATATTCTTTTTCAGCTACTTATTAATAAGTAACTTTTATGTATATATATGCCTGTATATATTGTGCTATTCTTAGTTAGCATATTATCTGTCTTTGTTAATGTTTGTTTATAATGGAGCACTGTAACGAAAAATAATTTCCCCTAGGGATCAATAAAGTATTCTGATTCTGATTCTCTTTAATACCTAAAAAAATTCAACTGGTATGATGTCCAATTGTGTGCCAAAATTGGACATTTTTGTACAACGTCTGGATATTCATGTATTGACAGGCCTGTAATTTTTCACTGTTTCACTTTAGAAACATAACTCTTTGCACAGATGATGTTTATATATTGGTTACTGAATTTCTGGAATCAAATGTGAACTGAGGCACATTTTTAAAAGGGTTATATGCTAAAAATAAAAAATTAGGCGAGGATAAAATCTACTTACTTTTTCTGTGTTCCAGTCTCAGTAACTTTGACACAGTAATATCTGCTTCAATACTTACACGTCTGATGAAATCTCACAAGTGTTAGCTTTATTTCGATACCAAGATTGTAAGGACAGAGTTTGTAATTGCAGAGAATTATTAAATTAAATTTGGGCATTACATTTTCGAGCAGGAAGCTCAAAATGTAACAGATTGTGTTATTAACCTCTTGGGGCTTAAGAGGTTAATAACACAATCTGAATTAAATTACCCAAACTGAAGTAGATTGCCACCCAGAGGATGGTATAGCCTTTACTTTTGTCAAAAACCAAAGCCCACTGAGCTATAAATAATCACAAGTACTGCAATGTTAAGGAAATGAATGTGATCAGGCTGCTCACAACACTTCCATAGCAGTACTTTACAAAGACAGAAGCCAAATAAAATAAATGAGCAATTTGCAAAATGTGTGCATTAATTAGAAATTATGACTTTTGTTACTTTAACATTTTTTCTCTTGACTTCATGTGTGTAAATTTATGTAGGAAAATTTGAGAAATAAATGGTATTCTGAAAACGTGAATCACATGATTGATTATATGATTATAATTAGCTGACATCAAAGCTGCTTGCTGTAGGGGGCATCTGGTTAGCAAAGATAATGAACAACAAAGTTAGTTTGATCCTGATTCCTGTGCCTTTAATGCGCTCAGGCTCTGTACTACAGCAATGCACCCCCTATTACAGAAACGTTGTTAGGGAAACAGCATGTTTATTAACTGCAATATCCTCATTTGAGGGCAGAGGAAAGTCTGGACAGTGAAGCACGACTTACCTTCTCCACCCCCTTGATAGGCAAGGTGTTTATGAGAGGTGACTGCTTCAAACTCTGCTTGATACAAAAACAGTGAAGAATAGATTAACCAAATTCAGCACTTTCATTGCACAGCTGAGCCACCCTTCCTCTGTGGTTATCAGAGTGTGACAAAATGATTACCTGAAGTACGACATCACTCTTATATTAATTTCGCAGCTATGTTTAGGGAATAAGGTCACTAGAGCTGCATTCTTCTTGTGGCAACAGTGCTGTCACACTGATGCATTTTCTAATCTGAATAGTTTTTATTTAATCACTGATACTATCAAAAGAACTGCGATAGGCACAAAATGTCAAATTTTTTATTTAGACATTCAAATGCCTCAAAACAATATCAGCAGTGATCTAAGCTGTACATTATAGTTGTTCTGTAATATAAACAGCGTTATAGTACTGCAGTGCAATATATTAATCTATTTAGTTATAAAAATGACTGAGTTTTAACCCTCTCACACCACATGTTTACATGTGGTTGTGGCAGTACTCTAAAAAGTTGGAAAAAAGACACATACAGTGTCACCTGGGGAACTGTACCCCAGGAAATGTAGGAATATTAAACTAACAGGTTAATTTCAATAGTTTATTTAACAAATCATTAAATCAAAAATAGGACTGACACTGCAACAATAACTTTAAATGAACTACTTAAAACAACCAAAGCAAAAAACAAACAAACATGGCAAATCAGTAAGTTAAAAAACTGAACATTTGTGGGGTAAACATATATATATATATATATATATATATATATATATATATATATATATATATATATATATATATATATATATATATATATATATATACATACAGTGTTGGGGAGTAACGGAATACATGTACCGCCGTTACGTATTTAAAATACAAAATATGAGTAACTGTATTCCGTTACAGTTACCGTTTAAAAAGGTGGTATTCAGAATACAGTTACTTTGTTGAAATAAATGGATTACACTGCGGTACTTTCCTGTTTCATTTTGTCGCGGGTCAGGACTGTTTGGGTTTTGTTTGACAGCTACGTTCTGTTGTTCCAGGCGGCAGCGTTACGGTTGCCATGGTTACAGGGCGACGCTCTCTCTCTCTCTCTGCGATTGTGTGTTTCCTGGGTGAGAGAGCGCCTTTTCGTTGTTGTTGTGCTAAGCTAACAGGCAGAATGCTACAAGCATAGCTCTAAAGAATGTAGCATCATGGCCAGTGTAGTTCGTGCTGCAGGGAGAATGGACTGCCATACACGTTATGGGTCTGTGAGCGCGAGGAGGGAGAAAAAGGGGAGTGGAAAGGTACGAGTTGTTATCGAGGAAAAACGGGAGCTGGAAGCATGTAAATATAATAATAACCACTGCAGCCAAGAAGAGTGCCTGACGAGCCCAGTTGTAAGTAAGCTATTAAGACTCGACTGTACACCGTGTTCGTGTTTTCCTCCGAAAACAATAAGTTCCGTTGGAGCAGCCTTTCAACGCCTCTCTCTGTCTCTCACAGGCAAAGTTGACCCACACAACAAAGTAAAGCTAGTTTTCGGATACGAGCCGACAGGGACCCCGCCGTATTAGTCAGAGGTCCCTTTACTACAGTTCGGAGTCGCGGACCTTCAGTAATAGTAATAAATCACACAGCAATAGTACATTCACGCTGTTGTAAAAAGCATGATAATATATTAAGTAATCCAAAGTATTCAGAATACGTTACTGTCATTGAGTAACGTAACGGAATACGTTACAGAATACATTTTGGGGCATGTATTCTGTATTCTGTAATGGAATACATTTTAAAAGTAACCTTCCCAACACATATATAAAAAACACCCAGCACGCCCCTGCGGGCGGTTTATCCTTCAAGCTCGGGTCCTCTACCAGAGGCCTGGGAGCTTGAGGGTCCTGCGCAGTATCTTAGCTGTTCCCAGGACTGCGCTCTTCTGGACAGAGATCTCCGATGTTGTTCCCGGGATCTGCTGGAGCCACTCGCCTAGCTTGGGAGTCACCGCACCTAGTGCTCCGATTACCACGGGGACCACCGTTACCTTCACCCTCCACATCCTCTCGAGCTCTTCTCTGAGCCCTTGGTATTTCTCCAGCTTCTCGTGTTCCTTCTTCCTGATATTGCTGTCATTCGGAACCGCTACATCGATCACTACGGCCGTCTTCTTCTGTTTGTCTACCACCACTATGTCCGGTTGGTTAGCCACCACCATTTTGTCCGTCTGTATCTGGAAGTCCCACAGGATCTTAGCTCGGTCATTCTCCACCACCCTTGGGGGCATCTCCCATTTTGACCTCGGGACTTCCAGGTTATACTCCGCACAGATGTTCCTGTACACTATGCCGGCCACTTGGTTATGGCGTTCCATGTATGCCTTGCCTGCTAGCATCTTGCACCCTGCTGTTATGTGCTGGATTGTCTCTGGGGCATCTTTACACAGCCTGCACCTGGGGTCTTGCCTGGTGTGATAGACCCCAGCCTCTATGGATCTTGTGCTCAGAGCTTGTTCTTGTGCTGCCATGATTAGTGCCTCTGTGCTGTCTTTCAGTCCAGCTTTGTCCAGCCACTGGTAGGATTTCTGGATATCAGCCACCTCCTCTATCTGCCGGTGGTACATACCGTGCAGGGCTCTGTCCTTCCATGATGGTTCCTCGTCTCCCTCCTCTTTCTTGGGTTTCTGCTGCCTGAGGTATTCACTGAGCACTCGGTCAGTTGGGGCCATCTTCCCAATGTATTCTTGGATGTTCGTTGTCTCATCCTGGACTGTGGTGCTGACACTCACCAGTCCCCGGCCCCCTTCCTTCCGCTTAGCGTACAGCCTCAGGGTGCTGGACTTGGGGTGAAACCCTCCATGCATGGTAAGGAGCTTTCTTGTCTTTATGTCAGTGGCTTCTATCTCCTCCTTTGGCCAGCCTATTACCCCAGCAGGGTACCTGATCACGGGCAGGGCGTACGTGTTGATGGCCCGGATCTTGTTCTTACCATTCAGCTGACTCCTCAGGACTTGCCTGACCCTCTGCAGGTACTTGGTGGTTGCAGCTTTTCTAGCGGCCTCTTCATGGTTCCCATTCGCCTGCGGGATCCCCAAGTACTTGTAACTGTCCTCTATGTCTGCAATGTTGCCTTCTGGTAGTTCAATCCCCTCAGTTCTGACTACCTTCCATCTCTTTGTTACCATCCGACTACACTTCTCCAGTCCGAACGACATTCCAATGTCATTGCTGTATAGCCTGGTAGTGTGGATCAGTGAATCGATGTCTCGTTCACTCTTGGCATACAGCTTGATGTCATCCATGTACAGGAGGTGGCTGACAACTGCTCCGTTCCGTAGTCGGTATCCCTAGCCAGTCTTGTTAATGATCTCACTGAGGGGGTTCAGGCCTATGCAGAACAGCAGTGGGGACAGAGCATCTCCTTGGTAGATCCCGCACTTGATGGTGACTTGTGCTATGGGCTTGGAGTTGGCCTCTAGTGTTGTACGCCACATCCCCATTGAGTTCCTGATGAAGGCTCTTAGGGTCCCATTGATCTTGTACAATTCTAGGCATTCCAGTATCCAGCTGTGGGGCATTGAGTCATAGGCCTTCTTGTAATCAATCCAGGCAGTGCACAGGTTGGTCAGTCTGGTCTTGCAGTCTCGGCTGATTGTTCTGTCTACCAGTAGCTGGTGTTTTGCGCCTCTGGTATTCTTGCCAATTCCTTTCTGTGTCCCGCTCATGTATTGACCCATGTGCCTGTTCATCTTAGCCGATATGATGCCTGACAGGAGCTTCCATGTAGTACTGAGGCAGGTTATTGGTCGGTAGTTGGAGGGGACCGGTCCCTTCTTGGGGTCCTTGGGGATCAGGACCGTCCGGCCTTCAGTTAGCCATTCCGGGTGTCTCTCGTTAACTAGCAGCTGGTTCATTTGTGCTGCCAGACGCTCGTGGAGTGCAGTTAGCTTCTTCAGCCAGTAGGCGTGAACCATGTCGGGCCCTGGTGCTGTCCAACTCTTCATACTGGAGACCCTTTCTTGGATATCTGCCACTGTGATGGTTACTGGACCCTGTTCAGGGAGGTCGCTGTGGTCAGCCCTCAGATCCTCTAGCCACTGAGCATTGCCGTTATGGGTTGCGTCCTTCTCCCATATGCTCTTCCAGTATTGCTCCGTCTCCAGCCTTGGTGGTGCTGTTCTCTTATTGTTCCCTTGCCACTGAGAGTACACCTTTGCTGGTTCTGTGGAGAACAGCTGGTTATATATATATATATATATATATATATATATATATATATATATATATATATATATATATATATATATATATATATATATATATATATATATATATATATATGTATATATATATATATGTATATATATATATATATATATATATATATATATATATATATATGTATATATATATATATATATATATATATATGTATATATATATATATATATATATATATATATATATATATGTATATATATATATATATATATATGTATATATATATATATGTATATATTAACTGCACTTAATTAATGCAGTTAATTAACTGCACTTAATTAATGCAGCACTACGGGCAATACCTACAACCACGATTACCGACACTAACAAGCTGATCTACAATACGGCAGCAGTGATCAGTGAGATGCTTGGCTACAAGTTGAACAGCGACAAGGGGCAGTACCCTCCATGGAGAAGGAGGCTAGAGGGCAAGATCAAAGTAGCACGGAGGGAGGTTAGCCAACTAACAGAGTTGCAGAAAGGTGCGACAAATAAGGTGCCTAAGAAATACAGCAAGCTGTCCATACCTGAGGCCTTGGAAACTGCCAAGCAAAGACTCACAGCCTTGGCCAGCCGCTTGAGGAGGTACACCAGAGAGATCGAAGGCAGGAGAATAAACCAGCTGTTCTCCACAGAACCAGCAAAGGTGTACTCTCAGTGGCAAGGGAACAATAAGAGAACAGCACCACCAAGGCTGGAGACGGAGCAATACCGGAAGAGCATATGGGAGAAGGATGCAACCCATGTCTAATATATATATATATATATATATATATATATATATATATATATATATATATATATATATATATATATATATATATATATATATATATATATATATTAGATATATATACTCTAATATAATACTCTAATATAATGCGCTTCCATGTCTGTTTCTGGACAGAATTTTGTAGACTTCAGTAAATCACTGTGCTTCTTTCCTATTTTTCCAGCAAAATACAAAGAAAGCAGGGGTGGCTCATGACTTTTGCACAATATAGCTCAAAAGATTAAAAGATACAAACATGTACAAAACACATACCTGTAGGATGTGCTGGATAAACTTGGCTGGGTAGGTCCATTGGACACACTGGAGGTGTTACTAGAGAAGACACGTGTGTCACCAGTAACACTGGCAGAAGAACCCGCTGATAAGCCAGGTGTGTTGTAACTGACAAAGGCAGATGTTCCACTGGAGTAAGGCTCATCCTCATCAGTAGCAACGACAGCAGGATTGGTGGACATTGTAAGGGTGTCAGCAGAGATGGAAGATTCAACAGTACAAACATCTTGGGTTGCAACGCACCAGATGACCTCATCATCAACAGACATGGACTGTGCGTTAACAATGGGAATGGCTGAGGGAACTTCTTTAGAAATTTCAACTGTGAGAACACAAAGAACAGGAGTTTAACTTTTGAATAACATCTCATCACATATATAGCTTTTGCTTTTCATGTATTTAGGGGTACATTTCTTCCTGCTCAAAATATTAAACTAAATTTAAATATGATTTTAACAAAGACTTGACACTTAACTAAAGACACAATGGCTAAGATGACTAAGTAACAGACACTGAACCAACTTAATTTACAGTTTATTTGGAGCGACTTTTAGATAGGAATATTTACCGCATTTGTCAGAATTCAACGTTTCTGTGAAATCCTGCCTGCTTGTATGGCTACTCTCTCCATCAGAATATGTCTGTAAATTAAAACAGAGAATACATTTCATTTTACTGACAACAAAATGTCATAATAAATATTAGTAATATGTTTATGTATTATGTATTAAAACATAATACAAGTGACAATGTTTAAGGGAGTTTAAAATCCATCTTTGCCTTTTTCACTCTCATTTTATGAACATACATACATTTGCTGAAATGATCAGGATTACTTACTGATTCATTGTCCTCACATAAGATGACCTTGTCAGGTCTGACATAAATTGACTTCTGATGAAACAGTTTTTTCACAAGGTCTCCATTCAAAGTCTGTTTGGAAGTGAGTGATGGCTCAACTAGTTTGGTGTGGCATGCCAGCAAAATCTGTAGCCTAGGGGAGGAAGAAAACATAGTGTATATGAAATTTTTGTTAAGGCTAACAGACTACAATACAATACAATACATTAAAAGGCTTAATTTTTGTTAACTCTAAAAGATATCAATCCAGTCATCCGATCGGTGCTCCCAGATCCTTTTTGGAAATACCCAAAGTTGACCTTTAATAGTATAATAATCTAAGTAACAAAAAATTTATTTTTTTTTATAAAAAAGGATCTAATGCTTACCTGCATCCTTCAAGAACTGGCTGGAAGGCAGTCCTTATTGCCTGCATTACTTTGTCTGAGTCCCAGTCACAGCTAAACTCCAGTGCAGATTTTATATGTCCATTTTCAAAAAGCCAAGCTTTTTTGTTACGCCTTGGCACATGTGTAGTTAGATGGTCTGGCAAGAGAATCACTTCTTTGGTGAAAGACTGAGCCACAGAATGTGACCTGCTTAGCTGTGCTGGAAACCTAATGGAGGATAAAGGCAAATTAAACATTTCTGCATGTAATATACTCACACTTCTCTGATCAATGAAGTACATTTAATTAAAAAAATACACCATGCTGTACACATGTCTAATCTGCATTAATAAACACCCTCTAGCCCCATGGTAGCTAGGATAGGCTCTTGGAATCCTGAATTGGATAAGTGGAAGAGAATGGATGGATGAATGGATGGATAGATGATGGAAGATAGTGGGATGGGTGGGTGGAGAAACTTAACAATCACATAAACAAATGTCTTCAATTCACGGAGTACTTTTTGTTGCTTTAAAAAAGGTTTCATTAAATTATATACTGCCAACAACTATGTATTGTAACAACTGATGTGCTTTGCTTTTACACAATGTTTGCAGATTAAGCTTACGGGACGTGAAATATTATAGAAATCGCATGTTTCCACAATTAAACAAATTAACTGTTGTGCACAGTTTAGTCTCCACGTCCACACGCTGTCAGTCTGTCGCACAGTTTTTTTGGTTTGTTTTTTTGTGATATTTTTGTTTACTTAGCTTCGTCGAGCAATTGAAACCTACGGGCTATTACTAACCTTCCACTAGTAATTTCAGTGCATTTAGTTCTGGTCTTACCTCTTCTGCCTTGGGCCCTTTCGAGTAAAAGGTCTAAGATTGTAGATGGGACCTGTTGTGGGGCACTCCTGTGATGTGGAAGGCACATTCTCCATAACGTTAGCTGGATAACCAGGGGTTATCTGACCGGAGAGGTTCACTGCATTTGGTCTTCCACGATGAAAAAGTGAATAAATTTCTTCATCAGTAGTACGATGCGGTACACTAGTACAAATATTAGGTTGGCCAGAACATGCATTTGCCAGGGTGTTAATTAGCTCCTCATTCCTTAGAATTTGAGCCACAAAATTCCGTGCGGACCTGCTCATAGTGCCATTCCTCGCAGGTACAAACAAGGAAAACACTAGATGGCGCAAGCGCCTCCGTGACGTCAAGCTTCATTCTATAGAAGATCAGAAGATCATTCTATATATTCAAGTTTCATTCTATATATTCAGAAGATCATTCTATATATTCAGACTTGGTTGGAATATATATATAATATTTTCCTAAAGGGCATTCCATAACACACACACACACACACACACACACACACACACACACATATATATATATATATATATATATATATATATATATATATATGAATTTAAAAAAAATGTAATTTAAAATTTTTAAAAAAGTTTAGGCTTCTCAGCAACATGGAAAAAGTGATATGTTCATGACTGAATTATTAATTACGTACTAATAATATAATGTGAATTTGTAAATTGGGCAAAAACTGCTGTGCCACCATATGAAAAAAATAGACTCACTTAAACCTCTTTATTAATGGAAAATTAAGATTCATAATATAAATATGCTAATACTTGTAGGTGCTTGTCTTCTGGGTTTTGAAGGTTAGAAGGTGGACAGAATGAAAACAAGCGGTTGTTTTCCCTCGATGGTAATTATGCTCCATGCATGATCAGACACACTCTGCTGACGTCCAAACACTCACAAACCCTCCACAATAATGGATGCTGACTGAAGAAATCATTTGTTTTGGGATCTAATTATTAATTATCGACTGTCTGGGAAACCTGGCTGAGTTTGGATTTCACAGACTCCACTGACCCAGCAGGCTGACTGGCGGCAGCCTGACAGCGGCTGTTGCGGTGTGTTAAGCGCGGTCGCCGTGCTTCATCCCAGTTGTTGTGCACAGAATAAGGACTCGTCACGGGCACTGACAGGGCACTTCACCTCTGCCGACACACTGAACAACCATTATTCGTAGCTGTCTCTCTCTTACAGTCACACTCAGTTTCACAGCATCCTCTATTGCCGCTATTCTGCGTCACATTTAACAAATAAACAGCAACATATTGAAGCTTATATGCATTTATGTGCATTTATGGTAATATGGACCCAATTACTCAAAAGTTAATTCGAAAGTGATCTCATCACGCTCTGGCTCTCTAGCAAATGAGCATAATCTTTTCTGCAGATAATCTAATTATGACTAATTGTATCTGAGCAGCTCATTTTGATATCATCTAGAGAGGGACACTGTCAGTCTGAAAATGAAAGCAGTAATTTGAAAAGTTTTAACGGTAATAGAAAATTTCTCGCCTTTATTAATTTGTTACCGGGCAGAAAAAATAGACTTGATACAGAGATAACGATTTCATTATAGTGTAAGGTGCCCATGTTCATGCTCTTTAGGCCATTTAGTGGCTGTATAGTCCTGAGTACAAACACTATGCACATCAATCATCAGTACCGTCTTAATTTAATCCAAGCACAGTGAAAGGGGAGCTTTACTAACAAAAGCTGGAACCAAAAAGTAAATTAATGAATCATGTGAAATTATTAGTCCAAAATGCAAGGACTGAAAACTTCAAATTGGTTGAGTGCTTATCGACTCTATTTGAGTGCCTTCTTACTACGGTACACGCCTCGTTCCCACATGTGCCTTTTTCTGTGCTGTTGCCTTTTTAAACTTCACACACTCACACTGAATAATGAATGCATTTTGGGCTATTTGGAGGGTCAGTATCTTGCACAAGGGTACTTTGGCATGTAGACTAAAGGAGCCGGGGACTGAATCACTAACCATCCAATTGGTAGATGACCCGCTATACCTTCTTAACAGAGCACAAGCAGGGAAAACAGGAACATTGGAGAAAAGTGAGGCAAAGAAATATACTGGGCACTTTTCATTATGCTAACTTGCACTGCTTCGCATCGTGCGATCAAGAAACTGTTCCCCCTCCGCCATCATGAAGGATATTCTAATTCCTTAAATGCACCTTAAGAAGATGAGGGGAGAGAGGCTTTTGGAGGGGAAAGTGTTTGATTAAGTGGACACTTTGCCTTCGACATGGTCAACATAGACCTTAAAAGTGACCGCTGACTTGTTTTTTTCCTTCTCTGCCACTTGTGTATAGAACTAAATGATGGAGCCAGATGTCAATTTGAAAGTGCCACTGAGTTGTATCGCAAAACAGCAGCTACAATGGTGATTACCATCTGTTAGGATTGTGCCAGCATGTTAATCTTTTAGAAAAATCCATATGGTGTTTCCAAAACAAACTAGGTTGAGCTATAGCAAAATTGGCCAACCACTTGGACAACAGCAAGAAATACCAGGGCGATTGAATGTGAAAATCTCAGTGGTATGGTTAGAGTCTATGGATTTTATTGTTATGTTTGGCGTTATGACTCTGTAATTAAGATGAATTCTTAGTCCTGCAAACCACAACAAGCACAAAAAGGAAAAATCTCTGAGTTGGAGAATGATGTGAGAAAAGACAGGACAGGAGAGGAAGATGACAGGTTAGGTTTAAAGGTAAGGACTGCTCAGTGATGCTTGATAAACTGCAGATTTAAAGCTTAATGTTGTAATTTTAATCACAAGCTATTCTATTTTTGTGTTATTCAAATGTCATGAAAATCCTGTGTAGTTAATAAAGAGGTTAGCTTGTCATACTGTGGTGAATTTCTTGTAAAGCAGTGCGCTGGACTGGTGCAGAGTGGCTGTGGTGCGCATGGTCAGTGTTGGTTTATATCAACTGTAATAGATTAAGATGCATTTTAAATCATGAAATTAGGTTCTCTACTGGAGTCCTACCTCATGTGACAAATATGGCCAATGTGATTGGCTGTGCCTTTCAGGGAGCTCTGTTTAGTTTTATCAGCGGCAAGCCTGCGCTGCAAGGACCTGCAAGGAGGAGAAGGGGATGAACCTGGATATAAGAAAGTATTTTTCAAAGAAACCTGTAAGTCACTTAAAGCCAAGTTAACTCCTAAAATGTGTCTGTCATAATAACGTTACAGGCTATGCTAGGCTTTGGCCCACATCAGTCTAAAATTGTATGTAACCATGAATAACGTGTTTTGGAAACTAACTGCACAACAGCACTATTAGTTATCTCAGTCTCAGAGTAGTAGTATTTGGAATGTCTCACTGTTATTCATCAGGTGACAGAGGCAGCTCTGCCATGTTGTAGCTCGGACAGAGGTGAAGAGGCACTGACTGATGATTTGGTGCTATAGATTAACTAGTATTTATTATCATGACAATTGTTAGGCTGCTGACGTAAATTGATTCATTTGTGTATATTTGACAAAGAATCTGAATTGACATGTCTCACTTTTTATATGGCACGAATCAATGTGTTATTTTATCAGATAGCAATATGTCCTAGTGCAGTCAGAGGGGAAGAGCCAGGGCCAAAGGTGAGGCACATCAAGCACAGAATAATAATTTTAATCTGAGGATAAAACGCATGTACAGTGGCTATAGAAAAAAAAATCTACACACATGTTCAAATGCCAGGTTTTTGTGATGTAAAAAAATGACAGCAATTCATGTTGCTGTAACAGTAGTTCATTTAGAATTAAAAAAAAAATCCCAGCTCACTGAGTTGATAGGAGCAATAGTGCCTAAAATGTTGCAGAATTTTGCTGTGAGATCTTTTACTTTGTGGTAATCTTAGATGAGTAGTTTTATGGACAAAACCCACCAGGGCATTCAGTGTTCCCTTAGTGCTAATGTGTAAGAGATGTTTGTGTACTATAACTGAAGTAATGTTGTTAAGTCCTTAAAGTCATATTCTTTTATTGTGATGTCTGTATTTGAAGCTATTTTTATTTTTGTATGATACCTGATTTATATGGAATAGGGCTGAAGTAAACTAAAGCCTAAAATACTTAGTGTTACGACCTGGCTCAAAAGCCGCAACATAAAAAAAAGGAGATGAATAACAGAGTGAGGGTGAGAAGAGGTTTCATCCTAAAATGGAAAACCAGGTTGGCTAAAATGGCTGGTGCCACCAAGGCAAAGACTAGTGCACTGCCGGAAAGCTTGCCTCAGGTATGCTTTTATCCACACCTGACTAGGTGTGGCCAATTAGCACCAGCTGAAAACACTGAGACGATTAAAAGCTGCAGAGGGACGTAACACCTCCCTTAAAAGGGTTCCTCTAGGACCCTTAAATTTATTAAAAGCCCCTCTGAAGCCTTCAGTTCCTTGACCCACAAACCTGGAATAAAAGTTAAAGCTAACAGAAGCAGTGTTCACATTATAGTTGGCATCTCTAAGCATGGATGGGCATGAGGATTTGAAGTTGCCACACCGAACAGACAAAAAGTAACATGTGACCAACACAAAGGAGCACAACAGTCACAAACCCAAAATGATTACCTGATCTGCTACAACACAAAACCAAAAGTAGCAACAAATAATCACAACCAAGTGATCTGTTGTCTCCACCACACAAACAGTCACATACAAGTGGCCCTATACCACAACAAGTTACTTTAATCCAAAAAGTTCAGTAAATCAAGCGTACTAGTGACCAACCACAAAATGGAGAGCTATGGCCACAATGATCACATCAAGGGTGGCTCAGCACCCCACAGTGTTATTGCCATCACCTGGCCAACAACACTCACAAGTGATCCAACAAAATAGCCATATTCCCCACAACACTAAAGGTCACAGCACAAAACACTCACCTCACAAGGATCTCATTAGCATCCATCCACACTGACATATGCACACACAGGGTGTGCACACAATGCCAACTTAAAAACAGCCTACCTGCCTCAGCTACAGACCATAATCAAGAATGGTCTCAAACCTCCTACCAAGTTTGGTGCCACTGATTTACTATGTGCAACTCCCATCCTAAAATGCTAAAAAACAATAAAACTTTACCTGTCTAGTCTTCAGTGGTGTACCGGGCTCGAGGCACCTTTAAACGCAAACTCAAAGATAGGCAGCAGACCGGGGTACAGTCTCCCACCAAACCCTGAAGCGTACCCCCACCCAGGATAGCCACCAAACACAATAAACTAAAACAATAAAGCAAAACAACAAACAAGTGCTTCGATGGAAGGGCAGCACAGCCACCCAGCTGAAACACACTAACTAAAGGGAGTTTGCTCAATTACAGTGAACACCATCACTCACCCACTTAAAAGCAAAACAAACTGACATTCAGTCTCCACTAAAATGTCCAAATATCCCGGACGTGCCACCACTTATGTTACGACCTGGCTCAAAAGCCGCAACATAAAAAAAAGGAGATGAATAACAGAGTGAGGGTGAGAAGAGGTTTCATCCTAAAATGGAAAACCAGGTTGGCTAAAATGGCTGGTGCCACCAAGGCAAAGACTAGTGCACTGCCGGAAAGCTTGCCTCAGGTATGCTTTTATCCACACCTGACTAGGTGTGGCCAATTAGCACCAGCTGAAAACACTGAGACGATTAAAAGCTGCAGAGGGACGTAACAGTAGCATATCAACCAAATAACCCAACAGATCACTTCAGACTACTGTCTTACTTGTGGTTCCTAGGGAATTTAAAAGTAGAAAAGTCAGAGAGAGTGTGCAATAATAATACAATATAAAGCACCTTGAGGCAACTGTTGTTGTGATTTGACGATATGTATACATATATATAAACCTGAATTGAACTGAATTAAATCTCTTCTAATTCAAGCCACTACCCACAGGTTGTCTATTTCACAGTGATGTTGAAAACCTGACGAAATACACCCCAGTTGCTTCACTGATTACAAACGGCACCTCAGCACACACCTTAATCATTCTGCAACCATAATGGCTCCCTTTCTGAAAAGTCCCATTAGCAGATGTGCTCACAATAATAATGGGAGAGAGTTGGGGTTTTTTTTTTTAAATCCCAGGTCTGTCACGTTATGCCCCCCTCCCCACCCCTCTCGCTTTGATCTCTATTCAGTTTTTTCACTGGAATCTCTAATTGGTCCTTTATAGGGTTCATCTTTGATCATGTCCTGCAGGCACAGAAGCTCCACAGCACTCCAAATAAAGAGGTTCTATAACAAACCTCATTAGTGTTATAGCTTTCATATAGATCAACCTTTTGGTTGATTGTAATAATTTTTATAGACAGAAAAAAAGCCAAACAAAACTGGTACACTACATGTTGTGGTTTCCTCCCTTGATCGAACTGAGTTTGGAACTCTGGGTTAAGGGAAGTCATACATCTTCCTTCCTGGGGAATGATTGCTGATTGTGGAGGGTACTTGAGAAACTGATGCGCCTAAAGCACCACCTGAAAAAGAGTTTTTTTCAGTTTGGGCAAGCTCCCCACTTTGGCCAAAAATTATTACAGCTTTATCAGAACTACTTTTGCAATACACTGTCATGAAGCAGCTCATAAAGGTTTACAGGAGGACAGAAACACTTGTGAGTCCTTCTTCCACTAGTACTTTGAAGTAACAATGAGCTGTTGGAACGCGGGCCCTTCTGTTTTGGAGAGGTATACCAGAGAAGTAGAGAGCTACTAAATCTCAACAAAAAGCAACACAAAACATATAGAAGACAAATCAATGTGGGCAGTTTGACAAGTGCATAGAGGAAAAAACATCAGTGATTAAGTAGACAGGCAAGTATAATGTGTAACAATAAGGTTCATATGAGCAAATAGCATTGGTGAGTGCAGAATTCTTTATGTGGTGACTGAAGCTAAGCAGTGCAGCGTTTTGGTGGAAAAAAGGTGTTTTAAAAGTGCAGTGCAACAGTACAGCATATACTGGTACCTTTAGAAAGCTAAAGAGAAACGTTTTCCTTTGTTGCTCTTGAAAATCAGCCAACATTTCAATATAAATCACAGCGGTAAGTGTGAAATTTATCTTCTGCAATAAAGAACAAGGTCCTGTGGTGAAATGCATCTAGCAAACAGTAGAAGTAACTTGTGAATAAAATACACTGTACCTAAATTTATTATACTTTTATTGGTATTTTTTACATACCATTTGGTATGTGGATACCGAGTTTACTGATGTTGAGCATCTGTGTATCATCAAAGTAAATCTGGAGAAAAATGTTATGCTTACATCATCTACAATAAGTTTTGCAAATTAAATAGTATCTTTTTATCTTAAAGTTATGATCACAACTATAGTATCTCCCCCTTCCCTATTATAGCAGTGATTTAAAAGGAGGCAGTAAAATCTTAATTTGGACTGTGAAGGAAATTGGAAGCCAGTGCAACTGTGTGAGCACTGGAGTAATGTGTTACCTGCACCAAGCGTTTGTGAGTCTTGCCGCTGTGTTTTGTATGTTTACAGTGAGTTGCAGGGAGGAAATCGGCGACTTGGACTGACCTTTGCAGTATTTCTAATCTGTACAAAGCAAGACTGGACAGGGCTTTTGACATTCTGGTTGAAATTGAGACACTGATTGAAAATTATGCCCATGTTTCTAGCAGATTGCTTTGGGTCGTTATTAGTCGTCCAAGGTGGGTAGTGGCACTTCAGATTTATCAGTGCTCGGTTGTAAGAAATCAAAAGTAATCCAGTCAATTTTTGTGCGTTTGTCAGGACTAAATGAGAAAAAGAACTGAATGCAAACTGGTTACATGCTCAGGGTGTACCCTGCCTCTTGTCCTATATAGCCTATCTCAACCATTATAGGCTCCAGCAACCTGTATGGATAGATGGGCGGATGGATGTATGGACGAAGATGTAACCAAAGGACAATAGGTCCAAGAACTGAGCCCTGTGGGACCCCACATCTCATGAGGCAGTTGATGAGGTAAAACTGTGACTCTGCACCACAGGCTGATTCTGAATATTATGGTTGATGAATACAATGTGAAACAGACATGCTAACACAGACGTTCCTTAAAACAAATGCAAAAATGTGACTGATAAAAAAATATGTATATATGAAGATCATCTATCAAGCACCAGTTGACCCACCTTCACTGCTTTACCGATTGAGGAAAATAGTTTAAAGTTGGTATCTGAAAAGAGCAGTTCTGCCTCAAGCGTGTTAACCAATAAATATCAGGTGCACAGGTAGAGTTCTGAGACATTAACCAATGATAAGAACTATCCAGTAAAAAGAACATTCAAATAAAACCCAACAGAGGCTTGTGTAAATAATATAAAAGGGACAGTGAAAGGGTTCAAAGGCTGTGATGCAACCAATCACTTGCAAATTTGACTTAAACTAAACTTCTGAGCAGTGAAATATAATTACTTAATTAATTACCAAAGTTGTTGGGGGAAAAGTGCACTTTACATAGACTTGATTTTAAGCTTGTTAAACAGTCAAACATTAACACCTCATGCAAAAATTCAAAGTTGAAGAAACCATTCAGGAAATGCCACTGGACATGAAGCCTTAATCTCTATGCCTTGTGTAACATGCTCCCCAATGTGGATCCAATTATATTTCTCAAGCACTTTTTCCTTCAGTTCAAACTACAACTTGAGGAGTTTAAAAAAAAAAGGCCCTTTGATGTTTAGCTGACGCTTCTTAAGATCCAACTCAAGAAGTCAAACTACTGACTGCAGCAGAATGGTGCAAAGCACCAATGTCCCTCCGGATAGTGCGCTTTGAAATTGTAAAATAAGTGGGAGATTATTGTTAATTAACAACATGGTGGATCATTGAAGAATTTTTTTAACAAATTCTCCTGCACCTGCTGGCAGTGCTAATAAGATCTGGTCTCAAGTTTACCAGAATTCAGCATGAGACACATAGCCCTCACTCACAGAGACTGCATAGATACCTTGTGGGAACTCCTCTTGCTTTAAGAGCAGAAAACAAAGTTTCTTAGTATGAAAAGAGACTAAAATAACAGTGTTTGTTTTACCTTAGACACATTATTATGCAAATATATGAATTTATATAGCTTTATTTCAGAGAAGTCAAGGAGAAAATGGCTGCATTTCTTTCACTAGAGCAGCATGCAGTAAAACCCAGAGGACACAGCGCTCGGTCAGTCAACTCAAACAATGTATAAAATCCTTCATGGAGACCCACTGTAACCAAAAGATAGATCAAAACCAGAAAATAAGCCTGAACAGAGAGGCTCTTTAGATCAGTGCCCTTTCAAAGCAGCTTTAGTTTGCCTCCACTGGGCAATCGAGGGGAATTAGATGTCATTCTTTTTCTCAGAAATGAAACCCGCCTGTTTCTGGGAGTTAAAGCTTTGTGGGCAAAAAAAAGTAAAATCAGCAGCAGCATTGAAACAAGTTCTCCTCTCCACAATAGGGATTATGGTGTGATAAAAAGTGGAGTAACATACATTGTTGATGTTGTGGGGGTGGGTGCAATATGTAAGACTGTGTGATGTATCCCTGAGATGGTGTGTTCTGCTTAGGTTTAACTTAGAAGTGATTGAGATGTTTTAATAACTGTTAAGGTGTTGCTATTTGGTGAGTAGCTGCTGGAGGTTGTTTTCAGTTGAATCTATTCCTTAAATATGATATACACTGTTTTATATTACAGTTAAAAAAAAGTAAATCTCTCATTTTACAACCTTATGTATTGCGTTTTGTCTTAAACATGTGCTTCTGTATCCTGTATGTAATGAAATCATCACTCATGGATGACATGTTTTTACACATTGAGTATACCACTTAAAACCAGTGTCAGAAGCACTTCCCTTTTAGTGTTCACATTCATCTTTACAGAGAAAGGGTACTGTCAGGCCCACTTTTAAAGACATTCAAAATATCTGTCAACAGACAGATGTCGGGCCCACTTTTAAAGACATTCAAAATATCTGTCAACAGACACAAGAGACAGATTCAATTTATGGTAATGCACATGTAAATGTCCGTTTCCTCTGCACTTAAGGAGTCTGTGTTTTCCTGATTGACCAAAACCCTGCTTGTTCCATTCTGAATTTTTCTTTCTATTTATTTCCAGGTTTTTCGCATTTTGAAAAGAATATAGATGGAGCTACTTCTGTTAAATCTTCTGCAATGCATTGCTATTTTATGTTTTATGAAAGCACTCAAACCTTTGTGACAAATCAGAGGATCCATGCAACGGTTTACCAAAAATAGGAATATGTTTGAATATGACAAATTTAAAACCGCAATACTTTTAATTACGAGTAGAAACCCTGGATATTAGGCTTATTAGCAATTAACTATTATGAAAAGGTCAACTTTTTAAACCATGGATAATAATTTATATATGATGTGTATATGAAGATTTCACACACTAGTGCAGGAAGCACAACTCCTAAATATTTGCATTTGAGACCATGGAAAAAAACTAAAACCTGTGATGGATCCATTTCAATCTTCGGCGTGAGGGTCAAACCCTGTAGCCACCAGGTTTGATTATAAAAGTTAATTATGCAGCCATTATGAGCTATTTGTGGATATAAAACATGAGCAACTGTGAATTCTTACATACAAGACACACAAAATCAATATTAAGCGTCTCCCTGTAAATGCAACATGCATTCCTGTTACAACACCCTCACCTCAGCTGTTGAACACAGATGTCATTTTAGTGCAGGTAAGATTAAAAAACACATCAATATAATCTAATTTTAAAATGCTGGGGTGTTTATATTAGTATCACAATAAAACCATAGATTTTAATCAGGGACTAGCTTGCCATGATCCACTGTGTACACAGTTTGAGCATTTTAAAAAGAGATTAGACTGTGTTAAATTATTCACCTTTAAATTCGGTTTTTAATTATCTTTTGTTATGAATACTCTGAATTATTTATTGATAAATAGTACATCTCTACTGTTTCATTCTATGTGTTACATAACACCGAATGAAACAGGAAACACTATACCTCAGAAGAGGTTGAGTGATCACAAATACTAACAAAACAATTCCAACTGCGCAAAAACTAATCTCATTAGTTAAAAGTAAAAGACGCCGAGACCGTGGTGTGTTCATCGTAGCCATAGTGTGTAGTCGCAGTAGCACAAACAAGTGACGAACACGTGGTAAGTGAAGTTTCAAAAAAACAGTTTATGTAAAATCGCCCCTGCATGTCTGCATCACATGATTTAGTCACAGTTATGCTTTCAGATTATTGCATGGAGATGTCAATGGCAAGATGAAAACACTGGACTTTTAGACACAGTATTTTAGACAATGAACACATCCATTAATATCTCGATAGGGCAAGCAGTAATAACATTTTTACCAAACTTAAATACTAAAGCTGGGGTTATTTCCTCTATCATTTCATTTTATTTTAATTAATTTTCCAAGATGTCCCAAAATCATTTTATTTTGTTTTGATTTTTTTTTAAGTCTATTTTTGCAGCTTTGTTTTAGTGAACTAAAAGGTTTTCTCACATCTTGTTTTGGCTTTTAGTTTTATTTAACTTAACTATAAATACCTCGCTGCATAATACATAATAACACACGTATTTACTCTGAAGCTCATACAGTATCTAGCTTACCAGAACAAAGCAACACACTGACTACAACCCTCTTCTCCCATTTTTGCCCATATGTAATTATATTACAGAGTTTATCTTGCACTTGAAAAAAAAAATCTAAAGGAATAACATTTATATCAGGTACAACAGGAGGAGTACTGTGAGTGATTTACTGCTACAAATCACGTCTCTCCCTCTTATCACTAGCTTGAATCTGGAGGTGCCTTTTACATTCTGTCACCTCGGGTAACACTAAGAGGCAACATTATACAGTACTGTCAGATGTGCAGCTGCTGAAGCTCTCTACATGCACCACTGAAAGAGAGATGGGGTGACATGTGACTGCATTTTGTCTAATGTGTTTAGGATGGCTAGTTTTGGCTGGCACATCTTTATGGAAAGAGCTAAACATGGAAAATACAGTGGTGTAACGGTGTCATATGTTTCTGCTGTAGTTTCATTCACCACTCTCCAGAATGGCTGTTGCTGTAAACACAAAGTGACCTTGAGTTCTGGACTATCCTGATTGAATGCAACATGCTTCTGTTCACCATCCCATCCGCATTTTAGATTTTCTATACAGATTTTCTATACTACAAGTGGCTGCATTAAATGCGGTATCACAGAGAGCAGGAGGTTAGTAAAAGGCCAGCTGATGCACCACTGTGCTGCAATAGCTTGTGAACTTGACAACTGATCCTGATAAAAGGCCCTTTCTTTCTATCTCTATTGTTTGATAAAACAGAAATGACAAAAAGGATAGTATGTGAGAACGATAGTGAGCAGCAACATTAAGGTAGATAGGATTGCTGTCGGAGGCATTGGCTGAACTGTTTGTAACAGATTGTGTGTGACATGTTATCAGAAATGTGTCAATGAATATGCACTTTCAGTTTTCTGCTATTTACGGCAAAAGAACAACACGACCCAAACATGTCACATCAATTGTTCAGTGCAAAAACAAAATGCTAAATGCTATATAGATTTACTGTAGCATCTTGTTGCACAAAGTGGTATATAGTAGATGTCTATGACGGTTACAGTAGATATATTTAAGAAATTTTGAATTAAAAAAATGTTTAGGTCTTTTGTGTTCTTTAAGCTTTTATAGCCACTTTATTAAATACACCGGTTAAACCGCTTGTTAACTCAAATATCTAATCAGTCAATCACATGAACTTTGGTATGTAGACATGTTCAAGACAACATGCTGAAGTTCAAAGTGAGAAAACTAGAGAAGAAAAGTGATTTAAGTAACTCTGAAGACGGCATGGTTATTAATGCCAGATGGACTGGTCTAAGTATTTCAGAAGCTACTGACCTACTGAGGCATGCACCTCTTGGGTTTACAGAAAATGATTAGAACAGAGAAAATATCCAGTGAGTGGCAGTATGCAGCTAAGTAAAAGTGCCTTTTTGATGCCAGATGTCAGAGGAGAATGGCCAGACTGTTTCGAGGGGGGTCGGACTGATTGAGGCTGATTGGTTTGGAAGATCCAGGAGCAGGCAGCAGGGGCCATCTCGAGGTGGTCCAGTTTGGGGGTCTGGGAAGTCTGAGATTATGGTGTTAACCAAACTACACAGGTCCAAACTACACTGTATTCACTAAAGCTGATGTCTTTTTAACATTTTTTGATGCTTTGTATCTTGCTCTATCTAATCTGAACATTTAGACAGTGTTTAACTCTCAGTGATGCCACTGAGTGTTTGTGTTTGTTTGAGTTTGGAAACTGAAGAGGAGTTTGGACCCGGAAACCGTGACGTTACAGTTAAGAGGGGGATACTCATCTTCTAATGGCTGTTTCCAGCAGAATAACACATTGTGTCAATAATCTCAAACTGACTTCTTGAACATTTTTTGCAAGCTCACTATTCTCCCACAGACTCCATAGTCACCAAATCCAGCAGAGCACCTTTGGGATGGGGTGCAACCAGAGATTTACATCATGGATGTGCTGATGACAAGTCTGTCGCAACTGTGTGACGCTATCATGTCAATATGGACCAGAATGTGTGTGGTTTCCGTTCCAATCTATGCCATAAATAATTAAGGCAGTTCAGAAGAACCGTTAATTGAACTCTCATTCACAGCATCCACTGCGCCCTTTGCACTGGTCCATTCCCTGACTTATGCAGGTTAATTGAACTTCAAAGAGCGATGGCACTTCTAGGCTCTAAACGTAAATTATGTCATATTTCATGGTCACATGGCAACTATATAAGAGCATTCATGTCACAGGTAAATGAACCCTGTGTTTTATAGAGCCTTGTAATTACCAGATAGTAAAACCAATGAAGTGACCATCTTTAGCCTCTCACTCATTTGATCATTTACATTTATAAAGTGCTCGTGTAGGATTTTAGAAAGCATGTTCAATTAAGTTCTCTGCAAAATTGGTTTGATCACACAGCGTGCATGAAGTGCGTCTTTATTAAACTACTGCCTTATGTTCTGATTGCAAAAAGAAATTTTAAAACTGTGATTTTAAACTAAAGGAAATAGTTGTTCCATTATATTGGAACAATTTATATATTTTGTTGCTGTTTCTAAAATATTTGTTACAACAGCATGATGTCTTTACTGTTGCACAATTTTGGCAAAGTCCACAAATTATCAGTATGGTTCAGGCTGGGGCTTTGGGAAGGCCATTTCAGAAACTTAATGTTAGTCTGCTTTATCCATTCAAAAATCAGTTTTATTTTGTGATTAGGATCATTGTCCTGTCGGAGCACGCAACTGGGTCCAAGTTTCAACCATCTAGCTGTTGATCTGAGGTGAAATTAAAGGTAGTCCTTCTTCATTATTCCTTCCACTTTCTGAAATGTGCGAGTACCACTGGAAGCAAAACAGCCCAAAAACATGATGCTACCACTGCCATGCTTGACTCCTGGTAGGTTTGTAAAATGTAAAACATCAATGTAAAACTTCACTGTGGTATCACTGCTATTCCAGCAGTTTGCAGTTCCCAGCAGGCTTGAGCCTTTGTGGTTACGTCAGAGTAACTGGTCCATATGTACAATATATTGATCCAATGGGGGGGAAAAAACCTTTAAAGAAATCCTTAAAAGCCCAAAATTACCATGGCATTCATGCCCATGATCATTGTATGTACAGGACCACAATAATATATGAGACTTCAGAAATTCTAACCTACAAATTGCTAGCCGCATGTTCAAGCTCACATCAGTGTGATCAAAGGGGAAAAACTGCCTTGAAAAAATGGCAAAGAAGAAAAGTAATTTTATAGGCAATTTCAGTGAAACAGAGGGCAAGAAAGCGTGATTAGAGGTTGAGTATCGGTCTCTCAGCTAAGAAAGATGAAAGCTACGTCTTTAATGAAAGCTATGTCTTTAGTGAACGTCCAAGCTATTATTTTAGTAATAGGTACATTAGTGCTCATTCTCTGTTCATTAAAATGTGTTTTGTATTTTGTTTGATGCTTTGTGAGACATTACACTTCATTCACTTACTATTTTTAGCTTGTTCGTGCATCCTTTGCACTAGCATGTCCCCTAATATGGCTAGGGTTATTTTCAGATCTGTTTTTTTGAATGAGGCTTTGAGTTTTGGAAAGTCTGTTAATAATATTGAAACATTTCATCTCATTAGTAAGTGAATCAAATCCAGATAATTGAATTACTGCCAGATACTTAATGAATTTTTTTGGTCATGGGCTCAGGGTTATTGCTTTGCTGTCAGAACCAGCAAAGTTAAGCATTTTTTTTCCCTTTCAGTAGCCTCCATAAGCTATTATTAGACTCAACTGTCTAAAGTGACTCTGCATTTAGTTTAAGTAGTGCCATTAGAATGGCCACAAATGTGCCGACACATCTTGGCACAGCGAGTAGCGAGCTCGCCTTTGTTCATTACTGAAAACGGCCACTCTTGGCTTTGGAGCCCACCAAGCAGCCAGACAGTTGAGCTGAAGTTATTTATGCACACTCAAGCTCTTTCATTCCAGGTTTAAAGAGAAAGTATGGGCCTTTTTTCCTGGCTGGTGCTTTACAGTAGGTGTCCAGTACAAAGAAAAAAAAACCTTCAGTGCAAAGATGGTAATATCTTTTGGATAAATGATAAAGCCCTTATCGGATATAGAAGGCACACATTTCTTGCTGTACATTGTGATGGTGAAACAGATATGTACACTTTCCAGCCACTTTATTAGGTAAGCCTGTTGAATGCATTTTGGCAAGCAGACATTCTGCAGACACTTTTTCACAACTTTGTGAATCTATTTATTTGTTCATTCATTTATTTATTTAAAAGGAAACATCTGGCTTTAATATGAGTTATGATCGTATTTCACGCAGTGGTAAATGGATTCTGACATGCTCTCTGTGACTTGTAGTCACAGCATTTTTTAAGCAACATGGGGAATTAGACCTCTTTAGGCTCCAATAGATTTTTTTTTATGTGGAATAATTAAATTTACTTCTGAAACTGTGTCTTTTTCTGTGAATGACATTTTATCAAAACATTATACTCAATGGCCAATTCTTTAGCCAAGTTTGTGGTAAAGGCCAGCGCTACTGTTGCCAAAAAACGAAGGAATAAAGCCAGTTTCAACAACAGTCAAGGATTAAATAAATACATCGTTGTCTTCATGTTCTCTTTAACTGTTTATATCTATTTCAAAGACTGGTTGCTCGTAGATAGCACAACAGGTCCAAGAAGGCAGCTTTTAACCATATTTAACCCCATCTTCCTGTATCTACAGTACTGTGATGCTCAGCCTTGACTTTTCTTCCTACAGCTCACTGGAGACAAAATGACATCCCAGCTCAGTAAGGTCACATAAAGTTGCAAGATGAGTCAATTTCCTTAAGGAGCTTGTTTACCTCCTCTGTAGCTAATAAGTCAATTTCAGTAAGTCAGATTTTGTCTCATCTTTAGGACTCATCGGTCTTTTTTCTATCCTCAGCAAGGAATGTGAAAAAGGAGCTCTCTGGTATGAAATCTGCTCTTCGCCACAGACAGCTTTGTGTTTGCCCAAGCAAGCATACAGATGCCTCTTGAGAGCCACTGTAGCATAAACACAATATGCCCAAGATAACCACAACATATTTCTGCTGCACAATGAACAAGTTTTTTTTTCTTTTATCCAGGCAGTGAAAAGACAGAGCTCTATTCCTCTGCAAAGTTTCTTTTTTGACCTGGGAGACATCAGGAACAGTTTTTATTTAATAATTCATACTGAATGCTAATCCAAATATAATTTCTTTTTGAAGTTTAAAGCCCATGTACCAAAGTGAAGTACCCCAGCAACCTTTGCACAATCTGACTTTTCCACCAAAGGAAATTGTACAGTGGAAAAGCTTGCAATCCTTAGAAAAGGTCAGGTGTGCGTTTTTGAGAGATGTATATATACATTCTTCAACATTTAATCATCAAATGCTTTGATAACTAAAAGTAAAAAGTCATTGTTAAGGGAAATGAAAAGTTTGGTGCACCAACTTGCTGACAGTCTCTTGAGTTAAGTCATTCAGATGAAATCTGAAGGCCCAGTTTTTATAAGTTTTAAATCTTCTGTGATTTGCTGGCAAACAACCTCTTTAGTCCACACAATGAGTCAAAGGTGAACTCACTTCTTTATGAGGCTGATGTCAGTCTGGTGGTAAAATAAGGAGCTAATATGTATTTTGCTAAGTGACTGAGTAACCTTGAATGCGGCCCCCAGACCAATAGTACCATCACTATCGACGGCGAGCCGCTGGCTAAAGTTGCCCAATTCAAGTACCTCGGGTCCCTTGTCACCTCGGACTGCAAAACTCTACCTGACGCCAGACTCCGTGTCAACACAGCGTGGATGAAGTGGCATCAGGTCAGTGGAGTCTTATGCGACAAGAGAATGCCAATCTATCTTAAGGCGAAAGTCTATAAGACGATTGTGCGCCCAGTGGCACTCTACAGGTCAGAGTGCTGGCCAGCGACGACCAAACACAATCTCACACCATGGAGATGAAGATGCTGAGGTGGCCTCTGGGTCTCACACGACTTGACCGAGCGAGGAACAAAGATGTCAGGAAATGATGGGGAGTGACACCAATCACAGACAAGATGCGAGAGGCGAGGCTCCGATGGCACGGCCATGTTGTCCGTAGTGATAAGAACTCCATCGCAAAGACAGCCCAGCAATTAGATCTGGGTGGAAACAGGCCACGAGAGGACCAAAAAAGCGCTGGATGGACGAAATCAAAGATGATATGAAGGCTGCGAATGTTACACCAGAAGACGCCCTGGATAGGAAGAAGTGAAGGAAGGCATGCAAAATAGTGGACCCTGCATCACAGGATATAAACTACTAGGAAGAAGAAGAAGAAGAAGATGTATTTTGCTAAGTAGAGTATTTAGTCTTATTATTAGAGTTTAATAAGGCATGTTATAATATATCTGGAGATCACCCATCCATCCAGTCATTCATCATAGCAATCCAAGTAAAGATACCCAGGTGTTCCCAAGCCAGAGAATAAGAAATATGCAGAGGCCTTAGTGCTCAGTCTTAGAGGACCTGGATGTCCATTCTCTGACTGCTGAAAGTGGCTCTTGGAGTATCTCGAGATGTTAGGTGTTTCATTTAAAGTGCCCCGGGGTTCCCTCCTGGTGAGACATTGCCAAAGCACCTCACTAGGCATCCTTTTCATCACAGGTTATTATCACATTAAATCTTTATGTTTTACATGACAGTATTAAACTACTTTGTTATAATCTGCATCTTTCAGAAGTGGTTATAGTGACTATATTTATGGCAAAGCACTTGCAAAACGAATGCAATTTCCATCATCACAGCTTTACGCATTTAGGTAGCTATGGCTTAGTTTTCCTTTCTTTGTCAAAGATCTTTTTTGAGAGGATTTGAATCAACCAATCATCTTACATGACACCAAGCTCAGCGCCTTGAACTGAGCTTCTATAACTGCTACTTTGTGGGGCTTTCTGGACTATAGTTACCAATATTACTCTTTTTTTATGTCAGTGCACAAGAGCATCACGCGTCTTATCAAATGTAAAATTCCCTTTACAGACATACATACATTTAACCATGTTCTTCCACCCAGAGCTATGACTCGTGACGGTGTATTCTATTTCTAATATGCCACATTTCCCTTTGGTGTAAACACTCCTCTACGATCAAAGATATATGCCACGTTGTATAAATCATATCCTTCTAGGTTTGCAGGTTGGGTTTGACACTGAACTATCCAACTGTCAGGGTCATGTGGGTTTGATAAGTTTATAATTCACAGATAGACTGGCAGCATCATCGATATGCAACATTATTCATTACAGCGCTGACAGAGAGAAATGTGCCATGACAAAAACTGTAATCTATGACCAGATACAAATGCGTAAATGCAATAAATCAATGCATGAGCATGGTATCTTCAACTGCCTATTCCCTCATATTGAAGAAGGACACTACATTACAAGAATCCTCCAACTTTATGTTAAAATATGTATCCTGGAATTGAATGAACATCTCAGAACACATCCATGTTCGTTAGAAGTGCATATTTTCTGCTTAGAAAAGTTTTTTAAAAAATAGCTTTAAATGTCTGTAGCTGGATATGTTTGTGTGCACAAACTCTACACACAGAAAAAAGCAACTAAAAGAAGTAAGAGCTGACAAGGAGAGAGTGTGATGGCAAAATAATGCAGCAGTGAGCTTGAAAGAAATGATGCTTTAACTTAATTATGTTATCACATTAGACATGTTAACCTTACCCACATTGCTTTGTTTTCTATCATTCTTGACCCTAGACTAAATCTTTTAAACCTCGACCTCCTGACAGAACTTTAAGGAAGTCCTGATTAACTGGATGTATAAATATATCTCCTTAAATTAAAGTACTGTGTTATATCTTGAATGGCTTTTTCCACCGAAAGGACCGACAGATTCTGAGCTTTATGTCTGATGTGCAGAGACAGTTGTCTGGGAATTACTCTTCCTAGAGTTCACAGTTCAGCACTGACTGTCAAATATAACTTGGGTTCATAAATAATAGGATAGAAAACCACACATTTCCCTCAAATTCAGTTCTTTAGTGCTTGATATTTAGAAGTAAAACCACTCAAGCTATGGCTATCTGAGATTTATTTTCATGTAGGACCATTAAAATGTGCAGTATAAGAATTCTTCAGCATGTACAAGAACTAAAAATGACATTTTCTTTCCTAATTGGCCTTAGAAGTAAGCAATGTTATTTCCTTTGCATGCAGGTTAGATGTGACGAATGCGTTTAGTCACAGAAGTTGTTGTGTCATGAGGTGAGCGCTGCTGTTTCACTGTCTTTATTGTTTTTGCACAGGCAGGAAAAGGCTACTTAGTTGTTTTCATCTCCTGACATCCATGACAAAAAAAGAAGAAAGAAAAACAAAGTAGTGCAGGAAGTCTGGAACACAATTCATCCCTATTAGAATCAATAGCGATGAGGTGTTAAAGTGAATTATCTTCACAGTCATCTTAAGCAGCCTCATTAAACCGTGCGAGCAACGTATCTGACATCAGACGGTATCTGCTGATCTTGAAGGAGAGATAAAACATTTATTACACTCTGGAGAAATTAGAATGCTTTAAAATTCCTCCCACAATGTCCCAAATCTGCATGATCTCTGTTTAACAGCATTTCTGTGGTGTTTTATAATTCTTTAATTAGCTCTAAGTTATTCCTGGCCGATGTGATGAGAAGACGATTGCAGCCTCCATCTCAAGACATCAAAAGTAGGCTCGGTAACCCACGTCAATTCAATTCAGTTTTAATGCAATAACTCTGTGCTTCAGCAATGAATAAGCAATTGACTGTGCAGCACTTAATCCATGCAAAAGTCATAAACTTTGTTATTTCACAAAAAAAGATGAAAAAGAAACTGAAGTACAACAACAAGGGTTTACATTTCAGAGAACTTTTTAAATAATTACTGTAGAAAGTGGTGGATAAAAATGAGTAACTATAGTCCTGTGAAAAACCAAGGACCTCTTCGTGGCTTCCATGGGAATTAAGAGAGTAAGTAGGAGCCAGGTGCTGCTAATCAAATGCACTTGATTAATTGTCCACCAGCAAGTGTGAGCATCTCTATAAAAGCAGAATTTTTAGCAGTTTGTAGGTCTGGGGGATTCAGGTGTGTGTTAACACAATGCAACATTTTTCCCAAGAGTGGTAAATCTGGCAAATTCACCTCAAGGTCAAACTATGCAATGCTCAGAGAAACTGCAAAAATCACAAAAGCTACATCTGTCATTTTTTGGGACTCAAAAGGAGTAATAAACGATTTAAAGGTTCCATTTAACTTGTGTAGGGAATCAACAGGGCACAAGGTTAAACAGGTAGGTAATAACAAGTAGAGTGCGCCTTTCAGGGACAGGACTTCTGCCAGAGAAGAGAAAACAGGGTAGTGTTTGGCCAGAGTGAGGACCTGGAAATTGAGCTGGAATTTCTTAGAGGGTTTCTAGAGAGGGGTGAGCCATCCAAGAAGCAGAGCACTGGATGCACAGTAGTCCAATTCCTTGGAATCGTTAGCCTGCCTGCCTGCCTATCAATCCCGCTTATCGGTTCTTACGCTCTCGATCAGCTGATTTCAGTTTGTGTGTCAGAGGGGGAAAATAGTGGCACAGTATATGGGCATTACTTTTATTTTTATTACACAAAAGGACGAGAGCGCAATGGTAGAGACTGCTCCAGAACAGAAACATCTGCATTGTACTGTTAACACAATTTTGGCTCTTTACAAGCACAGCATGCTAATGCTATGCTAGCCAGGAACCCAGAGTGATGTAAAAGCTGAGTAAATGCTGACCACAGCCCAGCAACGTGATAAAGTGAGCCGTCATCTCCAGTGAAGCCAGCCGCTGCGTAACTTCAACAGGTAACAGTCAGTTGGGCCTCGCGACAGGACAATGATCCCAATCACAGCAGCAAATCTACAACAGAACAACTGAAAAAGAAAAGAATCAAGCTGTTTCAGCGGCAGAGTCAAAGTCCAGACCTCAACCTGACTGAAATGCTGTGGTGGGGCCTTAAGAGTGCATAAACAAATATCTACTAAACTAATTTTTACATGCTACTGAATTGTGGGATGTACTTATTTCCACAGATGATTTTATTTAGATAGGTGTGTAGGAGTTATCTTATTTCAAAGCACAGATGGGACGTAATTCTTTAAAAATATATTTATTTTTATATCAGAACCTTATTATACGTTTCTCTCCCAATGAGGTCCAGCATTTATCTTGCACCAAGCAGCATTCACCGGTGCTGAAACTTTAGCCTAATGTGGGAATATGGCCAGACCTAAGCTGCCAACAGAACCTCTCAAACCAGTGGGTCCAATTTTCATGGATAATCACTCATTCATGTCTAAAAAGAAAATTATGCACTTTGGTTAAAACAAAATCCAGCTTTAACTTTAGCTTAACAATTTTATGACGTAATGTTTCTTAAATAAAGAATCTTTAACATATTAGCTCCTGCCAGCTTGTACATCTTGAGTCTGAATTACTATGACAGCTTGAATACGTGCCCCACCGGACATATCTAGTCAAAATGATCTGGATGTGCCCAGAGCCTGATTTAAGTTTTAATCAATAGTGCAGACTGACACAGAGAATCTCCTGCAACAGGGTTTGAATAAACAAGTGGCAAACCCTCGTCTCAAGTTCCAAATCACAAGCAAAGGTTTAGGAAGTTATAATCTCTTGTGAGACGAACGTTAACAAGCACCAAGAGCTTTTGTAATCAGCTGCTGTTCTTTTCAAGTCTCATCTACCCCACACTTCCCATCGGCCATACTGATAAAGACGAAGTGCTGTGAAAGGTTCAGAGAGCCAGTGAGGAGTTGCTGCTCTATCAGGAGTTTAGACAGAGTTTAAACAGAGTACAGAAGCACACAGGGATATTCCTGAATTTGCGTTAATAAATGCCAAGAAACCATCTTCGATAGATAGTTTATAGAAATGAGATGGCTGAGACTGATGCCAAGTAATATAGATCTGGATGTTGCTTAATAAGTTTGCGGAATTACCTCATATCACCCACTCCTATATAACATCCACTCTCCCACACCCTCACACTTTTATGCTGTTGCCTGGAAATCTAACACAACTGAAAAATAATCCTGTTTGAGTTAAAAGCTCTCCACATCCCTTTCTTAAATGGCACTGACGTTGTTGTTTGTTTGTTTTTTAAATCTGATTATGATTTTTTTTTTCAAGCAAAGCAAAGTTTTATTTTGACCCTTGCATTAAAAATTAGACTTAACACATGTGCCTGTTAGTCCTGCAGCAGAGTTCCTGCGATTATTGCGCTTAAATAGTTTGACATTTAGAGAAACTAAGCTGAATTAGATAAGAAGATCAATAAAACTTATTATCTCTGCCCTAAATAAGAAGAAACAACAAACAGCTGAGAAGCTTATCTCGCCATAAAATTTGGGAACAGGGGAAACAGACAGCCTGGCTCTGTACAAAGGTAATAAAAAGGCGGTTTGTCCATACCGATTAAGCTCACTTATTAACACAGTATGTCTGCTATTTAACAGAAAAATATGAATATGATATTGATCTGGAAAGCATGCATAATTCTCAAAATCCTCAATTATTCTTTTAGTCAAATTTAAGCATGGTACTTAAACTCTGGATCCATCCTTAATAGCTACATTTTGGTTGTTGCTGATTTACGGTGTGTTCAAAATCTGGGGGCCAAAGGCAATTTAAAGTAAGCCTCAAACCATTAAACTTTGATCTTTTTATATGTGGTGCTTTAAAGTTTTAGCATCAAGGTGGAGATTTAGTGCTGTGCAAAATTCTTGAGCCATCCCTTGTTTTTTTATGATTTGCTTATATGGAGCCACAATTTCTTGTGAGGTGTTTTTTTAAGTGGTCTTGAGCAAGGCTTTCTGAAGGGCTTTCAAAGCTTTTCTTTGGACATAGGCTGTTTTTTCATCCGTTGGCACTTAACGCTGACCTATGATTCATTTAAGAACTAAACAAAATGTCCCTAAAAAAATTAGTAACAAAAATTTAAAAAGTGCAATATATTAAAATTTAAATATCAGGGTAACATTTGTTTATCCTACACACACATAAACTATAACATACACATCTAAAGTCCATGCTTTATATCATGTATCTTAAGCAGAATATCTTTTATATGTCAACTCCTACATAATAAATCACAATACTGTTATGACACTACTACATTTCACCTGTTTAACTATATTACCTCACTAGCTTACAGCTACACATAAACTCTGATATTGATCGCACATAACTTATTACAATAAAGAAAACATCACTGTCAATCAGGTACTTATTAACACAGGCAATTCACATTTCTTTCTGCTTAGTGCATTCCCCTGTTTTTTGCTACAACTTCCTGTTTCAAAATAAAAGCATGAACTTCAAACCAAAGCCAAAATATTTTCAAAACATATATATGTGAAAATATTACCCAAATATGTCTGATGATTTAAAGGTCATTTACAATGTGTTCCCATTACCAACAAAGATTTGGTTCTCACAGTTATTAAGCAAAACTTTGACATATTTCAGCATAGTGTGCAGTGTGTCTTTAAAAAAAATCTAAGGAAACTGGACGAGTGGATGACAAAAGAGGAAGGAGATAAATGTTTATGTTCTTGCTAAACGAGGAAAACATAGTGAAGATCTGGCACAGGATCTAAGAGCTGCACCTGGACCTTCAGTTGATCCATCTACTGAAGTGGTCTCAGTGGAAGGGTGGCTGTGAAGAAGCCATTCTTAAGGAGGGCAAACAGGGAGAAATGGCTGGTTTTCAGTTTTCAGAAATAAGCTGAAAATCAGCAGCAACAGAACCTTTGGAGTTATGAACCCACATTTGAATTTTTGGGTTAAAGTCTGTCAGTATATATGAAGTGATTGTCTACAGCCATCTGTTATATGCACTGGAGGCTCTGTAGTGGTTTCAGCCAGTGGTGTTAGGAATTGTCTCAAAATCAATGGAATTATGAACACAGAAAATTACCATCAGATTTTGATCCACCAGGCAAAACCATCTGGAAAGTATCTGATTGGCAACGACTTCATTTAGCAGCATGACTATGATCCCAAACACACTGCCAATGCAATGAAAGCATACATAGAAAACTAGAAATCCAGGTTGTGTTGAATACTAAGGATAGTCATACTAAATATTGACTTTCAAGCTTGTTGGAACTCTGTTACTGCCACTGTGTGTTACTGTATTTGCTGTATTTTGTTACTTTAAATGCATACTACTGTTTGCAGTACTTTATTTTAAATGGAGTGAATGCACAGGCTTGTTGTTGGTTACAGAAGTTGCTTTTTCAGAACAATGACCGTGATCTGACACACATAATACATCATAAGGCCAGAGCAACTCAAACATTAAAGAGTCTTGGATTTTGACAAAGCATAATCGGAAATCTAAATGTCAGATGGCAAAGGATGTGAAGATCAGCAGAATGAAAAGAAGAAGAAAAAGAAGAAAATGTGACTAATGGATAAAAAAGAAAGAAAGCGGACTAAATATAATTAATTAATTAATTAATTAAGACCATGACACTGAATGTAGCCTCTGACAATGCAAAGCACTATGTTACCAGATCCTGACACTCGAATGTAAATAAATGTCATGAACTGACATTTGAGCTGGCAGTGATGTTACTGGTAAAACAGTATTATGTTAAAGCAATCAAATTAAACATGAATCAAAACCAGCAATAATTCAGTTGTTTACATCTATAACCTAATAATCACTCACTTCTAGAAAGCCTACTGCTTTTTATTAACTTCATTCACAGACTGATTTTTCTTAGTATAAAAAGAAAGAAAAAAAAAGGAAAGAGAGCGAGTGTATTTGCTCATGTAAGGACCTCTATATATTATTGTCTTGTTTCTTTTCATGATAATTTCCCTCTTTGCTTTAATACCAGATGAAGTACAATAAGTGTTCAGATTTCTGATTTCTTCCATTACTATCCATCCATCTGTCCATTCATCCATCCACTAACAGACTGGAGCCAGTTTTCATGTGGCAAGAGGCAGGGATTATCCTAGACAGGTCACCAATCTATCACAGGGCTAACACAGACAGACAGACCCCTATTCCATTTGGGATCACCAGTTAACCTGACATGCATGTCGTTGGACTGTGGGAGGAAAACAGAGCAGCAGAGAAAACGTTCAAGCTCCACACAGAATGGCCCCAGTCTTCTTGCTATGAAGCGACAGTACTAACCAACATTTAAAAAACACAAGCTCTATCACATTTGAATATCAAAAATAATTATTATAGCTTAAACGTACCTTTAAAAAAGCATTCAGAAATCAATAGTATCTTCAGCTACACAATTAATGAATCACCAATGTAAACAATACTGCCTTTATCAGTAACTTTAGAAAGATCCCTTCACATTTACCCTGTCTATTGTCTGTATGTGGTTTCCATTTTAACTTTATAAGTGCCCATGATGTGAACCTTTAAAGTATTTTTCTTCTCTTTCTATGAGTCATCCTCAGTAGTAACACCTAAAGCGATGCCTTTTTGGCCAGCAGGAAGAACACATGTTGTCTCATTTTTGTTTTACTTTAATTTAATTCTTTTTGTATTAAAGTTGGCCTGTGATAAGATGAGACACTGTTGCCACCATGTGGTTTGAGAAAATAGTGTTAAAGATTTGAGTGTGCTGGAAAGGAGCTGGTGAATTGTCACGGGAGTGGAACGGACTCAGGCGCAGACTGAGGTAGCACAGTTCAACGACACTTTATTAATCACACTGGTGCACTATATACACGTGAAGGGGGGGGAAACACCAGGGTCCCGGGGATCACTTGGCTGGGGAGACACACTTCTTCGCACTCGCTCTGCTCCTCGTCCAAACAGTCTCCACACAAGCAGCTCAGCTCACTCTCCTACTCACGGGGTCCAGGGGTCACAAAAGGGCTGATCCAGGTAAACCTGTTTACACAGACGAGGGTAAGTCGAAGGCAAACACGGGAACAGTAGAATCGCAAGGAAGCCAGGCAATACTAACGAGAGTTACTCAATATTCCAGCGACGAACAGCTCAGAGCCCCAGCCTTAAGAGCCAGAGAACTGCAATCCGCTCGAGATCAGCTGCAGGTGCGTGGGCCAAGGGCAGGAGCCCAATCAGAGCTCCGCCCAGGCAGACAGGTAGGAGAGACAGAGTGAGAGAAAAACAACAAACACTTGTGGCCACACTGGGCTGGCCGGGGAGGCACAGGGACCATGACATGAATAAAGAATTTTTAAGAAAATAGCCTATCAGCTCAAATCTCACTTGGGTTTATGTGAGAATCTTTGGGTTAGTCGCGTAATATGGCATTTTAGAGAGCAGAGTGACAAATTACAAGTGCAGTTTTTTGACAGCATTTGATCTAATGCAAAAAAAAAAAAAAAGTTTCTAATCCCAGGCTCTGAAGGGAAATTCAAGGTTAGTCTCTGCCTCTGCTGAATATTGCTCTGGAACTATTGGCATTATTCAAACAGAGCAGAAAATCAGAACTAACAGAAAAGAAATCTTATTCATCAGAGGTCTGCAGCACTCGGCATAGTGTAGTACAAGCCAATTTATAGCTCACACACTCCTACTATCTGCTTGGGTTTCTCTGTAGTATAAAACTTTAAAATACAAGATGGCATATGGAATAGAAATGAAATCAGTTTAAATGGTCTATTTAGAAGTCCAGTTTAAACACTGCAGTGTATCTCCAACAAATCATAGGAATATGACTTGTTGGAGATGTTTCACCCACCGCTTTTAGTTCTTCAAATTCACAGAGATATCTGGGGGGTAATCATGGGCAGGGGCTAAGCAGTCAGTTTGGGCAAACAGTGCAGCAATTTAAGAATGCAAGAGAAATCTCTGTATGCAAGAAAAAAAGACAAATCAATACTGCATGGCTCTGATCTTTGGCCCCTAAGATCAGATATAATCCTTTGCATCAGCTCAGCAAGAAGGAAAATAAACAAGAAGCTAGATAGGAGAAAGCCATACAGCTTGCTGTCAACACACTTTTCAAAACTCAGCTTCTGTAATGGTGTGAGAGTGCATTTACACATTCAGAAGTATGCACACAGGCTGAAATATATATAAACCCAACCCAACCCAACTGTCCTGGTGGAAAACCCAACTTTGTTTAAGATTCCACTATCTAGCTGTTTTAAGGTGAAGTTGAAGAATTTGGAGCTAGTCTTCTTCATTTTTCTATCCTCTTTGTGTAATGTACCAGTACCATAGGCAACAAAGCAACCCCAGAGCATGATGCTACCACCACGATGCTTAACAGCTGGTACATTGCTCTTGGGATTGAAAGCCTCACCCTCCATTGTGGCCTAAGAGCTCAATATTGGTCTCATCTGGTCATAAAACAATTCTCCAGAAGGCCTTTAGCTTGTCCATGCAGGCTGCTGCAAATTTCAATCAAGCTTGATTTACTGATTTTTCTTGGTCAACACCTTCTAGGTTCATGGGGATGTAAAACTCACTTCACTGTGGACAGTGAAGTGATATTGTATACAGACCTTGAAGCAACATATGCCATCATGCAGAAAACTGCCTTTTGGGTAAACACTTACTTCCTGACTCTGATTTGACTTATTATAAAACAAAATACAACAAAGCAGCATAACCAAAATCCTGTATGAAGCAAAAATGGGTAAACAATTTATTTTAAAAAATGAAACCATTTGGTTCTATTGGTCCTTAAAGACAGAGTGAAAAGAAGAGGTGATGGAATTGAAACCTCTGCCTCTGTCTCAACACTATAGAAAATATTTGGGCAAGCATCAAATTCACAATGAGCTTATATTTTTCAAAAAGCAAAATCAGCTTCAACAATTGACATTTTCTTGTCTTTTGCCTATTTGTATTTTACTCAACCTCCCAAGTATTTGGCAAATGAAACTATAACATGAACTTAAACTGATTTTTGATAAAAGAACAGACAGCCTTGGTCCACCTGATGCCCCACTCACTGAAGCGTTTCCATGGTTTTCAGACGTGATGGACAGCTGAGTTCAGGGTGAGGTCTGAAGGTTGTAATCACTGTTCCTGTTCCACAGTCACACAATTCACAGCCTCAGGTTTTACGCATCATCCATCTTTCTCATACTGTGCTGTATTTATCATCCCACCTCCACATCTTTGCTCTCCGAGAAGCACACGAGCCTGCAACTTTAGCAGAAAGATAAATGGAAACTGCATCTATGTGGAATTAGTCACTGTCTGATCTGAAGAGCACGTCAGCATTGACACACCTGTGTTATCACCCAGAACCATAATGTAGAGCTCCATCAGCTCCTGAAATTACTACTATCATTACTACTTCCTCCCTTAAGAATATCGAAAGATGTTCAAGAATCATAATGAGCTTTGTCTATAATTAATTATGTAGAGTCCACTTCAATATGCTTTTCTCATCAAGGCTTATTTCACTGGGAGAAATTCATCTGATTTACCTGATGTCATCATAGGTAAATGCAGCACTGTGCTCAGCATGTCTTCATATTGTTCCTTCTTTGTGTTCAGCTCTCACTGTAATAATTGAGGATGATTAAAATTTTATTCAGCCAGATGGGTAAGTGTGTGGAAGTGGGAAATATTCACTGCCTACAGTTGTATCACTGACCTCACAGTCTCTGGCCACCAGCCACTGCTCATCAATGTGGATGTCTAATGAACCAATCATATCACAGCAACCCAACGCATTTAGTGATGCAGAAATGGTCGAGACAACCTCTTGATGTTCAAACTGAGCATCAGAATGGGGAAGAAAAGGGATTTAAGTGTCTTTGAATGTTGCATGGTTGTTTGTACCAGACGAGCTGGTTTGAGATTTTCAGAAATTGTTAATCTGATGGGATTTTCCCACACAACCAACTCTTGGCTTTACAGAGAATGAGAAAGAGAAAATATCCAGTGAGCATTTTTTGGGCGAAAATGCCTTATTGATGCTAGAGGTCAGAGGAGATTGGTCAGACAGCCTTTACGTTGATAGGAAACTAACAGTAACTCAGGTAACCACTCATTACAACCAAGGTATCCAGCAGAGCATCTTCTGCTGTAGCAGCAGAAGACCACACTGGGTGGCACTCCTATCAGCTAAGAACAGAAAACCAAGGCTACAATTCACACTTAGTTGAATCAATGCCCTGAAGACTTAAGGTAGTCCTGAACTCCAAAGGGGTTCCAGCGCAGTATTAGCAAGATCTACTTAAAATATACTTAATAAAGTGTCTCCTCAATGGATGTTGTCTGTTCAACTCGGGTATTTTTTGTGTTTTTTTCTGCGCTTAATCCTGCTGTTCATTGACTAGTATCTCAACAGTCATTGCAGATAATCTGGGATTAATATTCACTTCTTCAACTGTTTAATACTTTCCTAATTTTCAAGGCTTAGTAATGTGATCAGAGTCAGAGGTGGATGTTTAGCCTTTCAGTCATGCTATAATGGCAGATTTGATCAGTCAATCAGCTGATTTGCTCCAGATCAAAATAAGAAACGTCAGCCATCATCTGATGAGCTGATTTGTTAAATTTAGTCTGTCATTGTTTTCACATGTCAAAAGAAATGTTGCATATGCATTAAAGAGTACCTGCCTAAATTTTCTTAATTTTGGATAAATATCCAACCAAAAGTGATTATTCTCCAGCATAATAATAATGTCATTATCTTCCACTTGGGATGCACTTCATCACAGGTGACTAACTATGTGTCAGCATCAGGTCGATTAGGATCATCACCTGCAATTAAGAACAATTTTAAAATGAAGCCCAAAGGCAGTGGTAGCTGTCATTGAACTGATGTCGTGTAACTTGATTTTGTCAGCGGGTGCAAACTGCTCTGCTGAAAGACAGAGACATGAATCAGCAATAGCGGCTGCCAAAATGACTGACAAAGTCACTCACTAACACAGCCATAGCGGCTGAAGGTTGGCGCTTATGTCACGTCAGATAAATGTGTGAGTGTGAACAGCCATAGAGAGAGGAGGCTCAATCAGAGTGCTGGCTGTAACTCAGTTTTATAGTTCATTGAGGCCAAAGAGGTGCCCAGAATGTGCAAAAAGTCTTTCGTTGTTCTCCGTGACTCTGTGATCGTGTGCAAGAAGATACTGATGTGGATTCTCATTCAAAGTGGAAAGCTGTTTAATGTGGCCTTTTAAACAGTAACACGCGTCATAGTTTGTGCTGCTTTAAAATTGATTGCAGAGTGACACATATGTTTATGTAACTGAGTATCCAAAAAAAAATAAATCTGCAGCTTCTATGTGTTTTCAGAGCAAACGTGCAGCAGAGCTCCTCCCATTTCAGCAAAAATACACACTGCAGCTCACCTCAGCAGTGGTGATGTATAATAAAACATAAGAGCAGTGGACCAGTTTGTCTGCCTGCGCTTTAAATTTATTTTCTGACAGTTTCATGATTAGCAGGGGCATCATCTCAGACGTGCACTTTTTTTGGCTAACACATCCTTGTCTCTCTCATCCTTCTTACATACATTCCTCTCACTTTTGTACAAGTTTAATTCCTCTGTTTTTTTAAATCAGGATTGCTTTTAAGATCATTTTGTCCAGCGACTAACGAGCAGTGTAAACCTACAACAAACAGGAGCTTCGGTTAAATAAAAATAGGAACGGGTTTTCGGAAGAAATAGCCATAATGATAAGATGTTCTCTTCTCGCTGTCCTCTTGTCAGTTTGAGTTGTGAGACTCATGCATCAGGCTATAAGACATGGAGGTGCACTCTTCCCATTACCGTGAATCAGCAGCGTATGAAACAATCCCATCTGCTGCACCGCCTGCTCTTCTTTTATTGTTCTATACACTTCTGTAATGTGGACTCATTTTGGTATGTATTGATTCTGTATTAAGGTGAAAATTGTTGGTATGCAGAGAAAGCAGACTGTATAATACAAGCAGAGCTTAAGTATCACTTCGGTATGAAAAGAAAATCTGAAAAACAACCAGTTAAGATGAGCTGACTCACACAAGTGCTGCTGGATGATCCTCTGACTCAGCAGTTCGTCATCACTGTAACACAGCCAACCACTCACCATTTAATTAGAAGGGGTAGATAGTCAGCGGACAGGAGATGGGTGGTGATCTTCTTTGGTGTACTCACATTACTGCTGTGTAATGTGAACTAATGTGTCATAGTTTCTAAATGAGGATATCTGTAACATTTTAAACAAACAGATCCACAGCTCATTTTATGCATTTGGATGAAAATATCAGAAATGAATCTAAATTAGCTCTTTGACTGATACCATTGACTTTACGAATGTCTGACTGCTCCCCTGAGGGCACATTATCGTTCCTCAAAGTAATTAGCGGCTCTGCACTCAAACAGTATAGAGTGACTAATTACCCAAATTATCTCGCGGGCTCATTAGCTTCGGATGGCTCTTGACACTGCTAAGGCACTTTTTAAACAATGGTAGAAATTACACTGTCAAAATGTCACTCGTGGCTGTGAAATAATAGCCGTGCAACTAATCGAATGCGGAAAATTAAATCAAGGCTGATGCATTTCGCACGGTATCTTTATTACTCCCATTAAAAAGCAAAATAGCCTTCCAGAATTATACCGGTCTGTGTAATTGTTGGTGGAGATCCCACACAAACTAGCGCACCTTTGTTTTCAGAGACGTCCTCGTGCTTTTAGAGGCATTAGCTGCACGCCAGTCAATGAATGGGAAGGTAATCAGGTTTAATTCACTGTCACCATCCATCACAGTTAGTGATAACCCAGAACAACCTTTGCATTGCATGCCCGTGCATTTGAATCACAAAGTTCTTGTTACATCAAAGTGGTGAACCAAGATGTTGGCCTTATACTTGATTGGGAGCTTTCTTTGCAGGGTGTTGGTATTGGGGTACATTTATGCATTGTGCTGTTGCCTGTCCTTCCACATAAGAAAAAAGTATCAAATTTTACCAGGAAAAATGCAAACAAACTTACTAATAATATGCTATGTTAAGGGTATCAAACATAAAGCCTGGGGACCGTGTTCGGCCCAGCTCCAATCCAAATATAACTCCAGTCCGGTCCATTGGACACCTCCAGAAAATGTCAAGGAGGGCAGACCTCCTCCATAGCCATTCCTATGGCAACAAAGTAACAGATAAGCAATAATAGACATTTCTATATCACCAGTATTTCTTAATTATAATTTATTAACTATGAATTGCTCTCTTGTAACTGTAATTGCAGGAGATGGTAATGAGGTACAGAACTTTTTTTGTAATTTCACTCTTCTACTTATTTGTGCTGACAGATTTTTTTTCATTCACTACATCAGCATTTCTTCACCACATAGAAAAACAGAGACGTACTGTATAAATGTAACTTCTTCTTTTCTATTACCTCTATTACAGAAAATAGAGTTTTTCTGTTTCAGCCAACTTAAGATGAAAGTGTGCTGCAATGTGGCCCCAATGTGAAATGAGTTTGACATCCCTGCCCTGTGTGGTTCCCTGCAGCAGGTCAAACTGTCATCATCATAAGATACCTGAATTTGTTCTTGATACTCAAAATGTAAATGGCTACTCATTATGACCCCATCGCCCTCTGTTCTGCTGCCACACATAAGACTAAATTTATACAAAGCTGTGAATGTGAAATGGGAGTAAGCCTGACATTTACTGAACTATTTCACATCTCCCCTAAGGACCTCTTTCCCATTACATGAGTTTTAGTGTCATTCTTAAGCCAATTAATTTATATTCTTTGTTTCACGAAAGGCAAAACTGCTGCAGCATTGCTCTGAGGACTCACTGCCTGCACAAGATCATCTATTGATTTTGGTCTTCCAAAGCCATCATATAGTCATATATTACAGAATATAGTGGGACACAGTGATTTCTGAAACGTTTTTTGAGCTTATTATAGCTCCTTAAAGGAAAACCTTTGCTAAACACTTATGTTGTGTCTCTCATAACACAACATTTAGAGAATATTTTAACTGCTGTAAGGCTCCAACAGTTTGTACCATGAGCAAATCTCAGAGGTTTTTCTTTGTATTCTGTTGTGAGTTTGGAATGAAAAAAACTAGGATGCTTAACATATAGAGTAAAATACTTTGCAGCCCACCTACTTCTCTCATGCTTTCTGAACTCATTTACTCAGCTTAAATTTATTATAAAGGGGGTTTTACATTATTTTTGGCAAAGGGTAAAGAAAATATTTGGCTTTTTCTTTGTTGGCTAAGTTTATTACATAATCAGGTAAAACAGTTTTGTCAATATAAATTATTGATGAGGCACAAAAGGCAAAAAAAGTCACATCTTCACTTGACAGTAACAGTAAATACAATGCGTGGCATTTCAATACAATGTTGAACTTTCAGCTGCTCCCTTATTAGCAAGGAGTCACCACAGCAGTTAGGTCCACATATTTGATTTGTCTTCTTCACGCCTTTCCTGCTACATCCCAAACGGGATTTGTATCTCTTCCTGGGATCAAACAGGGGATCTTTTGCTTGTTAGGTTAATGTGTAAACCACTACACTATGAAATTAAAAAACCCACAGTTAGGACAGCGATGAACTCTACGCGTCCATTTGATTTCTACGCAGCATTTGGGAGGGACCCTTCAGCAGGATCTGGTGGTCCAGATGGTCGTCTCTAAAACTCCTACATACATATCCACACTGGTATTAAGATTTTCACCACAAAATAGTCACTGGATAGAGTTTAGCTGACCTCCAGACTTTTTTTTTGTTAGGGGGGGTGCTCCTGCCATTTGTTTATGTAAGCTCCATCACCTTCATGAGATAATTTTCCCTAAAAACTAGGTTCTCGCCAAAGAAATTCCATGAATACTAATGCTCGGCTCTCTCGCTTCTTAAGGCTCCACTATTGGCCTTTCTGGAATATTCTTTGCCTTTGATAGGATTAGAGTTGTGTGTTTAGCAGGATAAAACGAATGGAGCACATAAAGTGCAAAGGCTGCGTTTATGAGCCAGCCCTCGCCAGAAATTTAAAAGGCGGAAATATCAATTGGGGCCAGAGGAGTGGCTAAAGATCAATTTTAGCACTTCCCCCTGATAATGTAAAATGACAGTAACTGAAATTACATAAATCAGTCATGGAGAATGAGGTTTTTATGGAGCCAATATGAATCATTTTTAGGGCAAACATGACTTTTAGTGCTGCACAGGAATTGCAGCACAGTGTTTTTTTTTTCATGCTACTTAGGTAATTAAATAGGATAAAAAGCCATTTCATCAAGATATGGTGAAATACATTAATTTATACAGCATGTTCCCAGATTAGAATTTTTTAATAGGAAGGAGGATATAGAGCTATTTAAAGAAGCTGTCCTGTGTGGTTTCTTTCGCCTGGCTCTATTAGGACACAGTCCAGAAGTAATTTCTCCTTTAATAAAAAGACTAAGCTGGAAACAGATTTGTTACTAATTTTTGACAATCTTTCAGAAGTGTTGCGTTGAGCCCTCGCGGCCCTGTGTAAATAAACCCATCCACAGCTCATTACACTGACTGAGTAAATACTTTCATTTTAGCCACGCATGCTTATTCGGGGCAGTGGTCGTTCCTCTGCTCTGGAACACTTTGCACTAATGAAAAGGTGCCATGTTCGCTGAGATTGTGATGGATTGAAAGAACACAACCTCTGGAGAGATCTCTGGCAAAGCGTCTCATGAGAGGAGGAGACTGCCGCTGCCGGTCTGAGGAGAGGAGGCGCGTCTGTGCCAGAAAAAAGCCCCGAGATGTGATTGATGCCGATGAACCACAACCTCGAGGCAAACCTCAATCTGGATAAGCTGCTCTTTGTGCCGCTGGCAGCTCCAGTATCAACAATTTGCTGATGGAATCCAGACAAGCGGACATGATAACATCTCAGTGTCCCTCCCAAAGGGTTTTGTTTTTCCAAGTGATGTTAATTTAAAGAATTGAAACTCTAAAAGTTTTAAGTTTTAGAACAATATGGCATACCTTTGATCATCATTGCAGCTAATCTGATTGCAAAACCATGTTTTTTCCCACCCTAAGTTCTAAGCTTCCTAATTAGTTTTCCTGTGCTATAACACACTGGCTGTCTCACTAAAATCCCAGTGAAAGTTGGGATTTGGCCGCTTCACTGTTGCACATAGGCTCATTTACTCCCTTGCCTAACTGAATTTGCCAGAAAAAGTTATTTTCTTTCTCACAGAAACTTTAGCAAATCAGTGGAGAGTGCACATTTTTGCTATCAACAAAACCCAGCTGGAAACACAAGGGAGAGGTTTGACACATACAGACTGTACATAAATTTAAAGGGAATATGACAACTCACTTCTTATCTTGAGTGTCATGCATTTAACAATTGCTGAACTTTAGCAGCTGCTTTATAAGAAATAACTTTTTAAAGTGGACCTTTACAGCTCAATTGTTTTAATATTCTTGGACTTTATTAGATTAGCTTTGCATGATTCAAAATTCAAAATGATCGATCTTCCACAGGGGCTTTGGTACAGCCCCTCCTCAGTTTGTCCCCAGCTGAAAACAAGTAGTTTTTGGCATTCTTCCTTTTAATGATGCCTTCTCTTTCCTTTTGATTGGCTGCCCTTCGTAAATAGAAGTTTTGAACAGCAGTTTAAAAATCTATCTGAAACTTATGTCATTATTTGACACCTTGGACATGTTTCATATGCACCATGCATATTTTAAATGTAAAATGTTACTCATTACAGTGTATCATAGACTTGCTCACTGTTAAAATAAAAGGCCGTTGCATGGATCTTTGTTTGTTGCTGGAATAATTTACTCCTGTGTAGCATTTGGCCGTGTGCCACATTAATCACCAGGGTAATGGGAAGACAGGCCTATTGACCAGTAGTCCAATAGGACAGAGGCTCAGGACATACAAATCAAAGCTGTCCGGCTTCATATTGACAAGGCTGTCCACAGGAAGCAAGATTTATTTGCCAGGTGACAGGGGAATGAGCACAGGAAGTCATGGAGATGTGATTTGGCTCAGGATCAGCCAGATCTGCACAAATTAATGGTTTATTGTGTATTTAAAGGGCAACTGGCAGTTTGGTAAATCCCCAAAGTAAAGCCAGAGGTGAAATGTGTATTCTGCTTTTGGTCTAATGCACCTGTGTGTAGGAGGGTGGTCAGGTGTGTGAGAGCTGCTCACGGTGAGCTTCCTCAACATGAAAAAGTGAACAATGACGAGTTTTCTGTTTGCCCCTGTATTTTAAGAAGTTTGGTGTATCCCGCCAAGTCTTTGGAATCTAAAGGACCTCATCTGCAGTACTGTGAGCAGTCATCACTAACTGACCAGGGCATAGACCATATGATGTTGCACATTAAATCTTTTCTTTCTGACAGGAACAAATGTCGAACTATCACATTAGTGAATTGGTTTTACAGTCTGAGCTCCATTCTTTGTTTGTGTGTGTGCGTGTTTTTTGTTGGGTTTTTTTTTTTGTTTTTTGCAGTGTGCTTTATTGGCAGCAGATATGTCAGGAATAAATGACCTCTATTTCCACAAGCAGACCTGTAGTGTTCTCTCTGCAGTAAAGCACAAAGAGGGATGCTGTTTATTGTTCATTCAATTCATTGTGGAACCGCAGCACAGAAGTGTGATGAATGTGCACTTTGCAGCCAACTGAGGAGTTTCACAAGCAATCAGTGAAATGCAGATTTGAGAGAGAAGGGGCCTTTCTATTGTAAAGGGAAGCTTCAATACTGAAGCAGTACTGAAGTAGCATATTTAAATGTTTACAGGGTGTTTTTGTGCACAGGATGTTTTGACGTGTCAGTGTAGAGAACCACTGGAACTCAGTGCATTTATCCATCCATCTGTTCTTTTCCGCTTAGCCAATTCAGGGTTGGGGGACTGGAGTCTATCCCACCTACCATAAGGCGAGAGGCAGAGTAAACCCTAGACAGGGTCCCCAGTCTGTTGCAGGGCTTACACAGAGAGACACACAACCATTCACACTCGCATTCACACCAATGGGCAATTTAAAATTACCAGGGAAGAGAGAGCTGAGTGTAAAAGCAAAGCTCTCAATTTACCGGTCGATCTACGTCCCTACCCTCACCTATGGCCACGAGCTGTGGGTATTGACTGAAAAAACGAGATTGCGGATACAAGTGGAGGAAATGAGCTTCCTCCGAAGGGTGGCTGGCCTCTCCCTTAGAGATAGGGTGAGAAGTTCGGCCATCCGGGAGGGGCTCAGAGTAGAGCCGCTGCTGCTCCACATCGAAAGGAGCCAGCTGAGGTGGTTCGGGCATCTGACAAGGATGCCCCCTGGGCGCCTCCTGGGTGAGGTGTTCCAGGCATGTCCCACCGGGAGGAGGCCCCGGGGCAGACCCAGGACACGCTGGAGAGATTATATCTCTCGGCTGGCCTGGGAACGCCTTGGTGTTCCCCCGGATAAGCTGGAGGAGGTGGCTGGGGAGAGGGAGGTCTGGGCCTCTTTGCTTAGGCTGCTGCCCCCGCGACCCGGCCTCGGATAAAGCGGATGAGGATGGATGGATGGATGGAACCTAACCCCACTAACTGCCTGTTTTTACACTGTGGAAGGAAGACAGAGAACCCAGAGAGAACTGACACAGACACGTGGAGAACATGCAAACCCCGCAAAGAAAGGCATCGGCCAGATGGTGGATTCAAACCCAGAAAGGTTCTTGCTATGAGGCTAACCATGGTGTCTCTGCCTGACATGTAGAAGTGGTCAAGATGAGGTTCAAACCAGAATGGTTGTTGGTGCCAGACATGCTGGTCTGAGTACTTGAAGAACTGCTGATTAACTAGGATTTTCCCACATACAGATCTAAAGAGCAATTTCAGCAGCATGTCTCAGTTTTTCTACCTGCTAATTGTGTAAAATTACATAAAATTTTCTGTTGCTCATTGCCCAGACTGTCATGTATTTATGAAAGTTTTTGTCGGAAAAAAATTGTTGATGTCAGAAGTCAGAGGAGAATAACCAGACTGCTTCAATCTGATAGGAAGGGAACAGCAGCTCAAATAACAACTCACCGGAACCAAGGTCTGCAGAAGAGCATCTCTTACTACCACAAAACTATTGCTACTTAGATGCCTAAAGTATATAGTTTCACATATGTTATAACATTTGATCTTCCCTAACAGCCCTTACAACATTTTCAGAACCGCCTGACTATCTCCGCTTCCTTTTCTCAGGAGTGGGACCCATTGCGGTCTTCTGCTGCTGTAGCCCCCTCATCCTCACCACAGACTGCTTCAAGGTTCAGTCTGTGGTGTGTTCAGATAGTAGAAGTAGTAGTTTTTATGTCAGGACTGTAAACACGTTTTTTAAAGGCCGCATAGACAAGAAATTTGGAATCAGATACTGTCATAAAATATGAAATGAAATAAATAAAGTGCAACTCAGTTCGCGGTTATCAAACAAAAGTCAATCAACGCTCGCAGAGGACCGTTATTTTATTTTGAAGTTTACCTGGCAACAGCTGAGGTAATACTTTGATTTTTTTTTTCTGCTTGAATTCAAGTACACCCCCTCATCCTCAGGACAAGAGGATGGACGCTCTAACATACACCGCTCCGCCACAGATCCGCCGTTCAGTGTGTTTACAGGAGGATGAATGAAGAGGCTGGTGGTGCAGCAGCGTGCGGACGCGCAGTGTGCTACCGGCTGTGCTCGTGTCGCTAGTATAATTATTATTATTATTAACAGTGTGTTACTGGTTTGACTGGCAGACGACACACTGGAAAAGCACCGAGGCAAGACAAAAACCCGACTTTCCAGCATCCGTAAGCCTTCAGAGATCATCTGTGTTAGTGTCCGGTGTTTGATTCATCTGCATTACAGCGCCATTCGCGTTTCCGTCATACATATTTACATCGTCTTTCTGTTTATGTATTTCACGGCAGTGTTGATATTTTTTTCCTATGGCCTGTGACGATGACAGTGACGCGAAAGCTGCCTATGTATCGCCAGCTGACAGATCCATATACTATGATTTATGTGTTTTTCTTCGCTTATATAACAGCCTATATGCGACTTTATGGCTTTACAGCAGCGCTCTCCACCTACATGATCTGAAGGGGGGGAGGGCTAAATAAGTTAAACAGGACGGTATAAAGAGCCCGAAGGCCTGACTGCGAACGGCTAATTCAGTGTCTGACAATCAGTGAAACCGAGAATTTATTTACATGCAATTTGAGGAAGACTTGATTTTGCAATACGTAGACAGATAGAAAAACACACATTTCAATAACTTCTCTCATCTCTCTCCTGTAGATTTGAACATGGTCTCCCTGGTCTACTTAATAATCAGAAGATGCTGCATAAACAAACCTAAACATAGCTGAGTTAACAGAGGGTGGGACCACATAATCTGCTCTCTGAAGGATAGAAGTTGATGCATACTAACTGTATGAGGGCCCTCAGCTTCTCCCACAGCTGTGTGCTGTGCTGTAAGTATGTGTTTGTGTCATATCTCTCATATGAGAGAATAACGTGCATAAATAAGTGTATTTGGATGACTCCTGTGTTGCAGAGGTCTGGTTGTTCACAAACAGTGCACAGCAGGCACACTGAGTAATTATCTCATCATTTTTAAGTCATTTAGATTGTTTTGCAGTGCATGTCGTGTAAAGAACTGGATCAGTAGACACACACTTAACATCACAGTTTCCTGTGATTCAAATCACTTCCAGTGTGAATCTTTTTGAGCTGGGAAGTGAAGAGTCATGGGCTGTGGGGGCAGCAGAACTAACGCTTTGGAGCCTCGCTACCTGGAGAGCTGGACAAAAGAGACGGAGTCGACATGGCTGACGAGCACAGACACAGATATCCCCTTGTCATCCATCCAGAGCATCCCCTCTGAGAACTCAGAGGCTGGCTTCACTTCTGAGAAAACAATCAGCCCTGGTAAGAAGAATGAATTACTGTATGGCTGAGCAGATGGGTGAATGAATACTGAATTAATCTCTTAACCGGAGCAGGCATTAATTTAACCTGCTGAAAAGAAATATCCTTGATTACTGTATGAAGAAATATAAAGGGGGCTGGGAGGCTTCCCCATCAGAATTTAATATATCTGTAACAGATGATTTTAAATCTGTTTGTTTTTGCATCAATCCGTAGTTTCTAATGTTATTGTTCTACTGCCGTTTTACATAAGTAAGGTACATCCTTTAAAATCTCACTGCTGTAAATAATTTGAACATACTAGCAATGACTTGCCCATTCTTTACACTCTTTCTATCAAAGCGGAGTGGACCATCTCTTCATGTCAAGGGCTGTGCTGATGGCATGCCTGATTTCAACAAGAATCCATTATGCAGAAGAAAGAAAACAGAAACATGAGTGACAGAGGAAGTATCCACTTTAGAGACCTTTGTTCTTCTAGTGTGCAGTTAGTTGTATGTGTCTCTACATACAGGTCAGGACATCAGAAACAGATAAATCTCTTAGATGGATCCTCTTCTTTTCTTTGAAGCCAAGGGGAGATGAGTCCGTAAATGGGGATGATAGGCTGCTTCAAAAGCCACTGTGCTCAAACAGGGCTCAGCTCTCATGGCAACAGATACAGGCATGAGTGAATGCAGGGAGAGGAGCCTTGATGTAATTGTGAAGGCAAATTGACTTGAGCTTCAATGTGGAGAGATAAAACAGACCCAAAATTGGCTAAATTAATCAGCAGCTGGGAACCAAACAGATTTTTATGACAATAATCATAATAAGTTGTGGTTCAGTATGTCTAGAGAAAATATTCATTAAAATGTCCTCATTTCGTGTTTTGGTTTTGTCCAACCTGCACCATATGTCATCTGTCATCATTAGACACATGGTCACACATTAACATCATTAACAGGGCGATCGTGGCTCAAGAGTTGGGAGTTCGCCTTGTAATCGGAAGGTTGCCGGTTCGAGCCCCGGCTTGGACAGTCTCGGTCGTTGTGTCCTTGGGCAAGACACTTCACCCGTTGCCTACTGGTGGTGGTCAGAGGGCCCGGTGGCGCCAGTGTCCGGCAGCCTCGCCTCTGTCAGTGCGCCCCAGGGTGGCTGTGGCTACAATGTAGCTTGCCATCACCAGTGTGTGAATGTGTGCGTGAATGGGTGGATGACTGGATATGTAAAGCGCTTTGGGGTCCTTAGGGACTAGTAAAGCGCTATATAAATACAGGCCATTTACCATTGATGAGGTGTACACACATCTGTAAAATGCAAACATCGACTACCTGCGAATAACTGATCACAGCTCACGCCTCCACAGTACCATCAAGTTGGTTCAGTGTAAGACAACTAAGTTGTCAATATGTAATCGCTACCGTTTCATTTACCGATGACTTCTAACAGAAGCTAATTGTGGCATAGCGGTTATCTTATCAAGCTGAAATTGATTAACTTCAAGAGAAAAAAAACGAAAATTCATAGAAATGTATAAAAGCTACAAACACATAAGCAGACATAGCTGAACCTCTACATCTTTACAGTTCCAGATTTCTTTGAAGACGGCCTCCCGCCACCGGCTCAGGCCTACCTAAAGGTCTGCTCGGCCATGTCTGAAGCCAGCCTGAACGATGTGAAGCCCAGCAGCACACCAACAGCACTGGGCTCTCCGCGGCAGGACACGACGATGCCTTCTTCTGGAACCACAGTGCAGCGCAGAAGTGTTTTGCACACTGAAGAGATTGTAAGCCTTTCCTTCTGTAATGTGTTTAAATGTGCTCGAGACAGCTCACAGCACCTTTTTTTCCCTGCAATACTGACCTACATCTAAGGTGTGGCACATCAAACATTTCGTTTCACATTTGGAGCTAAACACATTCATACAATCACTTCTAAGATTTTGCAAGCATGTCATTGAAATTTGTTAGAAAGCTATCTGACAAATCACAGGCAGACCATTTATTTTAATAGTATGTCAAAGACAAGAAATGTGATGTGTGGAGTGCCTCAAGGTACCTGTTTGGGACCACTGTTAGTTTTGGATTTTATTAACGATTCTTTTTTAAAAATTTTAATATCTCAATTGATATGTTAGATATTTGAAGGCAGTAGAAAATTGGATGAAAGATAATAAACTGATGTTTAATGTTAGCAAACCAAAGTGTATGGTAATGCAGGTATCAACCAAAAACAAAACAAATACTTAAGCTTAGGTAATAATAATATTCCCATGGAACAGTTGCAGACCAGGAGAGAAACTGATTAGGTAGAACAGTGGATTGTAAATTAACATGGTCGAAACATACTGATATTATAATTTAATAAGTAATATAGGTAGAGGTCTGTCAGTGGTGTGGTTTAAACATTAATGACATCAGAGGCTATAAAACATGTTTTAACCCTTGTGTGGTGTTCGTATTTTTGTTACTCAGCCAGTGTTCATGGGTCTGGTGGACCCGCTAGAGTTTTGGCTTTCCAAATTAACACTATCAAACAATTTTATGTTAAATTACTCAACAGATGTTTACTTCATCCCAATTACAAGACATATGAACAGCAAACATGGTTAATTTTTTCCCTTTACCTTTGTTAGATCACATTTATGAATTAATGTACTTCTCGTTTTTCTTTTATATAAAATGTTATAAATAAATCAGTTATAATCAAGTGGAGTGAGTGGAAAGACACAACACATTTACACGTGAAAAAATAATTAATTGTTTAATTTTTCTTTTGAAAAAAACTGAACACGGGTCTCACAGACCCGAACACCATACAAGGGTTAAATCAATTTGTTCTGTCGCAGTTTGATTACTGAAGTGTAATCTGGTTGAGTGCTTCATCAAAAGACATTTTAAAAAGTGCACACAGAAAACAATTTACAGAACTATGATAGGATAGAACTCCTTACCAGTTTATATTATGCAACAGAGTACTAAAGATGAATTAAAATATTTGTTAAGACATGAAGACCGAGACATAACGTGAAAAGGGAAAGACCATCTATGAATCGAGGAGGGGGCCAAAGGGTACATCTTTCACCATCTTACAATGCTGTGATGGCAGCCATTCCCCAACTCTCTGTGAATGATACTTATGGCCATTGACCAATGGTCTTTGATCAATGGTTGTTTATCAATGGTCATGACAATTTGCATATTAATGATCAAGGAACTGACCTGTCAACCTATTGTTCATTCAGTGGGCTGTTTTCAGTTACTGTGCAAATGTACTGTTTATAAGGTTGGGGTAACCTGCAGTCAGCTGAGACTGAAGAAGTCACTTGGATGCAATGAAGTAATGCAGATGTTGACTATTGCTTCTTTTGGTGTCCTTTTATAAACTAGTTTTATGTTCTGCGAAATTCAGTGCTGTCTGTATAAGCAGAATTGGCTTGTTTTACACTGACATGTTGTTGATGTTGGCTTGAGTGTGTAGGACCCCAGGAAGAATATTTACCACACTGTCAGTATTTCAGTGTTTTTTATTATTTTTTATTGTCCATTTATTCTCCATTAACAGACAAAATGGCAGGACAATCGGATGTCGACCAAGCAGGTGACCATTACAGTCACCCAGAGCATCCACCAGGTGGACAAGAACGGGAAGGTGAAGAAGTCCCTCACGACATATGAGGTCATGAAACCAGTGGAAGCTATCAAACAGGTGGCGACACAAAACGCCTGAGTGCAGGGGGACATTGGAAGAAGCCAAAAAATGAAAATAATTATGACTGTGAAAGAAATCGAACAGGTTTTGTGGTCTGACAGGTGTCGAAAGCACAAAAATCAGATTTCTAGTGCATTTAATACTTTACGATGTATGTTTTACTGACATGTTGGAGACTTTTACAAGAGACATTTGATCAAACAAGCATGGGGTAACAGGCAAAACAAAACGTGGTATGTTACAGCGAATGTCATATTAAAAGCAATTGTAGTATATTACAGCTGACAGCTTGTTTCCACATCAGTGTAAAGAAATCATTGCTTAGCACTGAACTCGAAAATAGTTTAATCCAGAGTATTTTCACATTTTAAGATGTGGTTGAACATTAACATAGGTGTAAAACTATTACTGCAATATTATTTAATATGATATAAATGTTTCATAGTTTTGTTACTTGGCATTGATGCACCATTTGTAGTCGCTGCTGTCCTACAAAGCAAAAGGCTCAGGAAACTGACTGTGACGATTGCACTATTTACAGTGAAGCCTGGACGGAGGTTTGTGATAATAAAATAGAAAAAGCGCTCACGAACAGCATCATGTTTTGTAAGATATCGAGGTTACTTTTTAAAATTCTGTCGTTATTTGTGTTTTCTAATGATAATAAATTACACACCGAAATGTACTGTCCTTTTAAAATGAACTCATTTGGCATGCTCAAAGACAATCAGGTAATCATGTGGCCTTCAGCTGAGGTACCTCTGTATATATGTGAGCAATAGATCAACAGTAATAGTCTTTATACTGATGATGTTGACAGCGTTGAGCTGATCTGGTGTCAGCTTGACAATGAAAGTGTGTGAATCTGGTTTTGATGGTCATAACGGATCTGCCCTGATCTAAACAATGGCTCCTCCTTTTTCATCCACTCATCTGCACAGAAGTCTGGGAAGAAGAAAGTAATCTCTCTTTGAGCCGACTCAAGAGAATCTACAGAAAACAATAACAGAATGGAAAATCAAAAATTTGCATAGTAATTACAGGCTTCTTTTTAATTGGTCTAAAAATGTCATTTATGTGCAACCAGAAAGACACGTTACTATAAAATATTAAGATGGATTCCAAGATCTGCTATGAAAATAAACGCAAATCTTAAACATTTCTTACATTTTCATGCAGCAATACTACTTGTCACATGTTCAAAATATAAATGTACAATACTGTGCAAAAGTCTTGAGCCTTCAATTCTTTATAGTTTTTTCCCAAATAAGCCAGACTTATAATAAATCTTATAATAGAAATCGCTCTCCATGATTTCTGCTGTTCCCTCATTTTCAGTCCAGTCCTTCTACCTGACCATCTTCTGAAGAATGTTTTGTTTGTTTTTTCATGTCCTTCAAAAAGCCTGGAGAACTATTCCTGAAACTACAGAAAGCTGTTTTTGCCTTTTATTTTCATGCATGTTTGCACGTTTCAATAAATCATTGTACCCATTTCCCAATTTTCTAGTGAAACAAAAAGAAAAGAGGAGGGTTTTGCACAGACTATGCCTATTCTGCCCAATGACACCAAACACCATTATAGAAACTGATGGGCTTTAAAAGATGTGAAATTGAGTCATGTGTAAAGTTATATATAGTTATAATAATAATGGATTGCATTTATATAGCGCTTTTTGGGGCCCTCAAAGCGCTTTACAATTCCACTATTCATTCACTCTCACATTCACACACTGGTGGAGGCAGCTACAGTTGTAGCCACAGCTGCCCTGGGGCAGACTGACAGAAGCGAGGCTGCCATATCGCGCCATTGCCCCTCTGGCCATCACCAGTAGGCGGTAGGTGAAGTGTCTTGCCCAAGGACACAACGACCGAGACTGTCCGAGCCGGGGCTCGAACCGGCAACCTTCCGGTTACAAGACGAACCACCAACTCTTTGAGCCACGATCGCCCCACTATTACCTCTTGCATATGTTTAAGATAATATATTCACAATAATAGATTATTAACATTACGCATATCATTTTGTTATCATTTTTTTAGCATTATGAAGCTTGGGAGCTTTTTTTACCCGAGCCATGAGTTGTGTTCCTTGTGTCTGTGAGTCCAAACTGGCCCCTGATGGAAGCAGGCGAGTTGAATCTGGCTCTGAACACTTTGGTCGGCCCCATCAGTTCTCTCCAGTGGCTTATGGCATCCTCCCTGGCTAAAATGTACGCTCGCATTGGCCCACTGAGGACAAATTTCCACAGCAGTCATGAATCTGACTTTGAACACTGCTGATGTTTTCTAGATAACATACCAAAAAAAAAAAAAAACACTCTTCATACAAATCTAATCTATTCACCCCCAGGACCTCCTGGGAAGACAGTTCAGCCATAAATAAATCCGTTTTAGCTAAACAATGCCAGCTGGTGCGGCATCAAGCTTGACTGGCTGACACACTTGAAGATGCTTCCTATGTTTGCGATATCAATAGCAGCAGTCAGAGAAGGGTTGCTGTAGCAACTACTGCTTCACTGCTGTGAGCAGACAAAAAAAAAAGACAAAGTAATTACAAACGCCTTTAACAATCCAATGGAGGCTCGCAGCAGGAGGACCTATTGTGAGTGGTCTGCATAGCGATATTTAGGCTACTGCACCAGGGAATTGTGTTCTAAACACGAATAACTGAAACTCCTGTTGTCCTGTTTTGGGAAAATCGTTTACTGGTGCCTTACTGAGCATGAAATTGGAGTGCTATCAGCAGAGGTGCTGATGGCTCTCCATCCATTATTCCATTTAAAATACAACACCCAACAACAATCATCCAAACACATAAAATTGTAACTCAATCACATGGAGTCAACGAAATCTGTCCATGATATAAGCATGGAGGCTTACCTTGACATGAATTCAACAAGTCTTTGATAGAAGAATCTCCCTGAGATTTGTAAAACAGAAATAATAAAGAAAGAAAGAATAAAGACCTTCAATAACAAAAAGGAGAAATCAGCTATCCTTCATTTGACAAGACATTTATTTCTTTTAACTCTCATACATACAGTGCACCCTGCTAAAATAGGCTGCTGACTCATTTATTTGGGTACATCATATACTACAGCAGTATTTTTAAGTAAAGCTTAAACACAAATGAATTGTTTCCAAACCTGAATGTTCAGCATAAAACCTCTCAGAGTCCTGTCGTCTCCAGACCAGATCTTTGCATCTAACAATCCCAAAGTTGTTGTCTAGAATTCTCTGGTGAAGAGCCTGAAAGACAGAAATCACGATGTTTGTCCTCCAAGTTGCATCAAAACATGACTGGATCAACTTTAGATGCTTTTTCCTGTGTGTAGATTTTTTTGCAGAGAAAAAGTTAAAAATTGACAGCTCTGCTTCAAAAGGTCATCCTCTTGTGCTTTAACTTGAGATGACAATAAAGTAATGCACATTAACAAGTGAAATTAAACCTATCACTGATGGAATATTTTATGATAGACACAGCTGCTATGATTTTGAAGCGTCCAGGTCTGTGAGGTGAGCAAATGCTTCTTTACCACTCGATAAAATTGATATCAGAACAGAAAACATCAATTAATTAATTGCTGTTTTATTTGACAGTGGGTTAAAAAAAAAAGCAATTAAACGGAAAGATATGTTCATTTATGCTTCATTAATTCCAAAAACTAATCTTTATAGATTAAACAAATAAGGAACACAGTATTTAAATCACACCATGCAAACTGTTACGCCCTGAGAAAGAGCAACAAATGTTTGAAATCTTGAAAAATTAAAATAACATTCACTGGTCATTTTATTAGGTACAGCTGTTCAACTGCTCATTCATCAAATCAGCCAATCACATGGCAGCAAGTTAATAGACATGTAGGCATGATGAAAACAACCTGCTGAACTTCAAACAGACCATCAGAATAGATGTATTTCAGAAATCGATGATCTACTTGTTGGGGCCTGAGGTCAGAGAAGGATGGCCAGACTGCTTTGAGCTAATAGGAAGGCAACGGTGACTCAAACAATCGCCCATTACAACCAAGGTCTGCACAAGAGAATTTCTCAACATGTTGAACCTTGAAGCAAATGGGCTACATGAGCAAAAAGAAAACACTGGGTGCCAGTCCTGTCAGCACAGAACAGGAAACTGACTCCACAATTCACACAGGCTCACCTTAACTGGACAACAGAAGAGTGGAAAATGTTATCAGGTTCTGATGAGTCTCCATTTCTACTGTAACATTTGGATGGTAGAGTCAGAATTTTGTGTAAACAACATTAAAGCAGGGATACATCCTGCCTTGTATAAATAGTTTAGGCTGATGGTGGTTGTGTAATGATGGAGATTTTCTTGGAACACTTTTAGTACCAGTTGAACAACACTTAAATGCCACAACCTGTCTGAGTATTACAACTGTCAGAAAGCTCAAAATATCTCAAACTGGTTTCTTGAACATAGACAATGAGATAACGGCACTCAAATGGCCTCCACAGATCAGTCACCAGAGCTCAATCCAATAGAGAACCTTTGGGATGTGTGGGAACAAGAGAGTCTCATCATGAATGTACAGCCAACAAATCTGCAGCAACTGTGTGATGCCATTATGTCAATATCAACCAAAATCTCAGAAGAATGTTTGCAGCACCTTGTTGAATCTGTGGTAGTCTGTAGCTTTCAGACTACAACTTCAACTGTGTAATCTTAGGTCTTAAACTCTGTAACTTAAACATCAGGGCAGCTTACCTCTAGCATCAAAGGATGAGCCACAGCATCTGGTTTGATGACCGCCAGGGTGAGCTGCAGCACTTTGGACAGGCGAGCACTTGTCAGCAACATTATCTAAAGACTGAACAGAAAATACGCCCTCAATGATAAGATCCAACTCGCCTAAAAGTACTTACATTTTTAGTTAAATTAATACAAAACAAACACCACAAGCAACGAAGATGCGACTTCTTTTTCGATTTTTTTTTATCGTTAATTTACCATTAATATAAATCATATAAAGTTAATAAAAATACGAAGATTTTCTGCGTGACAGTTTCCAACCCATCAGTGCTAAGTTCGTGACTGACACTAACCTCTGTTGTGACTTCTGTCCAAAAAAGAAAAAACAATCAGTTTGTAACGGGGAGCAGAGCAACGGCCGCCGACATACTGTTAAATAAAAACGCGTAATTTTTGTGGAGTTAGCGGTTATCTACAACTGTAGCGTGTGAATATAGTCTGCATCCTTGCTTGTCCAATTACACCAAAAACAATGCTAAAAATGTGAAAATTAGCTGAACGAGTCGTTGTTTGGTCTGTCCGTTCGTAAAAAGGGTCCCCAGAAACAGTGCCAGCAGAGTTTGTTCCCCCGCGAGAAGAAGTAAAAACATAGATTTCATGTCTTATAAATTTTAGTTCTAATAGAAGCTTTTTGGAATTATTTTTCTTGATTTCCACAAAATGTGTATGTAGAATAGGAACGTAACTACACGTAGGTACTGGCATACTGAGATTCCATATATAAATACTGCACTTATTATTGCATTTGGCAGTGGAATGAGACAAATACTTTCCTATTGTTCCCGTATTGGAACGCTAGGAAAATGGAAAAATGTCATCTGGTCAGAAGGCAGTGTCAGAATTTGATGTAAATTACACAAAAGCATGGATCCATAATTCTTTATATAAACTGTTCAGTGTAAACAGTATAATGATGTGGGAGATATTTTCTTGGAAAACTTTAGTACCAACTAAGCATTGCAAAAAAGTCACAGCATGCCTGAGTATTGTTAATGTACAGATAACACTCCATGTCACAAAGATCAAATTATCTCAACAGTGAGTTCACTGTACTCAAACGACGCAGTCACCAGATCTCAATCCACTAAGATGTGGGAGAATTGGAGATTTGCATCATGGATGTGGAGCAGACAAATCTAGAGCAACTGTTTGATGCTGTCATGTCAATATGGACCACAAATTTTTGAGGAATGTTTTCAGCACTTTGTTGAATCTGTGTCCTGGAAAATTTAGACAGTTCTGAAGGTGAGGAGTAGGGGAGTGGGTGCAAACCAATACTAGCAAAATATACCAGATCAAGTGTCCAGTGAGTGTGCCCTTCTCGTTATTAATGTTTAATTTGTTTCCTAGATTATTGGAAGGAAATTCTTTGTACATATACACTAAATGAATATTGCACCTGGGTTGTCTTGTAAAGCAAAGGACCAGCAGTTCCAAGTATGTGATATAAACGATCGATATAGAGAAATTTCCCTGCACATCAAAGTGAGCAAGAATGTTTGAACATAAAACCGAGACGTCGAGTTCAGCAGCACACCAGCTACAAGCAGGGACTGGAACGAGACAGATTTTTGTCTCTGGTATTTCAACACTGGGGCAGATCAGACATACAGTATGAATTACAAACACAGCGCACATTCCAGCAATGCAAAATGGCCACACCCTTGAAGAGTAGAGATTGTGTGTGTGTGTGTGTGTGTGTGTGTGTGTGTGTGTGTGTGTGTGTGTGTGTGTGTGTGTGTGTGTGTGTCTGACATTCAGAGAGACAGAATGGGGGGAGGAGGGTAGTTAGATGTCCCACATAGGTTTCTCCCACCTGCCCATGTCATGTGACTTGGGGTGACAGGACAGCTGTTACCTCCCATGAGAGGGCTGAAGAGGATAAGAAGAGGTGCAGAGTTAAATTGGATATATTTTAAGAGTACAGACTGAAGACCTAAATTCTATGTAACCTGTAGTTTTTGTATTTTGTATGGCTTTACAACCCACACATATCCATACACATCCTCCACTGACAATAAAGGCATTCAACTCAATCGTCAGGAAGACGTGAGAGAAAAGAAACTTGGATATGAAAGTTGTGTGAGGGTGTTGTGCTGTTTTATGATCACTTGCTTTGCTGTAAATAAATTGCAAATGAAATACTGTTGCTGAGTGACACAAAATACAGGTGATTTTGTGTTTTTTACACTTATGATTTTGTCTAAGGTAGGGTGTCAAACATAAGGTGTGAGGATCAAAATCTGCTCACCGAAGATTCCAGTTGGGCCCACTGGATGACTTGGGAAAATATAACTTTTGTACTTTTAACTATATTTTAATAGGTTTTACAGCTTTTCCTGCTGATAAAGCTCTCCCCTGGAAGCTTTCATACTACACTTAAGTAGATATGTAAAAGATAAACAATAAAATGACAGACGGATTTATGTTTTTCATTGTGGAGTATAGAAATTTCATCAATCAACAAAAAACTTAATGTTTTATAAATATAGGACAGTCTGAGCAGTGAGCTACAAGAAAATTGATCATGTATAGAGACTGAGATGTGCTGTTGAAATTACACTTCATCTCATATCAAGATATATCTGGGATTAAATATGTCGCTAAATGTCTTTACACTGACAGAAAGTGCAGTTTCACTCCTCTGGCCCACTTAATATCAAAGTAACCATCAATGTAAAATGAGTGTGGCATCCCTGGTCTAAGGCGTCATGATATCAAATCAAAAATTAACATGACAGGATCAAATGTGGCTGTTCAGCCATGCTTACACAGATATCCTGTACATTTTTAATCAGCAAAATTTTATAACCACATTGGCAATCAGCACCATATTAGCAAGTATTATAAGTGGAAGAAGATACATGTAACACATGTAAAGGTAGCTCAGTTTTACATGCAAAAGTACCCTAGTCGCCCTTTGATCTTGTACTAATGAGTGCACATTTAACACCAGCAAGAATTTTATTATCTTGTTCCAGCAGTCAACAGGATAACCTGAAATACTTTTAGGACCTTACATCCCCCAAATGAGTTTATATGGCTGAACTGTCTGGTTATGGAGATACTGCGAGTTTGATACTATCCGTGTAATATAAGCAGCATTAAATTTACACAACACCAGCGTCTTTTCCAGGAAAAATAGTTTTTTAATGTTAAACTTTTTTTAAAACATCAGTCGTTCTTGTATTTCTTTTTAAGCCACACTATCATAATTGCAATTTGGAATGATAAAAATAATTTGTTGTGACCATTTATATACCTAAACTGCTCAGAAGTGTTAAAAAATAGTGTTTGTTTTAATCTTGAAATTGTTATTGCCTTAATATGAAATAACTTGTTAAATGTTAATGTTAAAGGATTTTTTTTTTCCACAAAGGGCTCCTTCCAATTCTGCCTGTGTCCGCTCAGCATCTCTGCAGATGATGTATTGAGGAGCAGTCACTGAGAAGTACACCAAACTGCCTGAAAAGCAGTTTTCAGATGGTAGAGCGCAACACTTGGACAGAACAGACATCATCGATGCTCACTGCTGACTCTCTCTCTTTTTTTTTTTCCCGTTCCTTTTTTTTTTTGCCTGTCCCATTTGGCTCTTTTGCCATCAGAATTATTGTCTAAAGGCAAAGAAAGATGCCCAACGGATTCACTTTACCAAATTGACCATCCCAGCCTTGCCGTAATGGTCACTGCTGACTCTCACTTCAAGTGTTCTCAGCTGGTCGGCTGATTCAGCTGATCCTGCACTCTTTGACCACCATAAAACTCATCTCTGTTTCATCTCCGTGCCACTGCTGCTGTTGCTTCTCTTGCTTCTCTTCCTTCCCTTGCTTCTGGCTCTCCTGCAGTTGTCGTTCCCTTTTGGTGGGAGTCAACTGACAACTGACTTACTCACGACCCCCACGGGTGCTTGGGTGTCCATAGGCTGCTCATTCTTTTGCCAGTAGCCACCGCAAAGTATCACGTGGAAAAGGAATGCTTAATGTGAGAAAAAACTGAGCTTTTGTCATGACCAACTGTGATGGAAATGTGCACAGCATCTTCACGTAGTTACACTGTTTAAAACGAGTGTCAATTATTGATTGATTTATTGAATGTATGCTTATTTTATTGGTTTTAAACTAAATGTGTTATATTTTTGCTGCCCTCTTGCTGGTTTTAATTACTATCCTGTTATTCTTTTAATTTTTAGGCTGTATCATTTTTATATCAAGTCCCTTTTTTTAATGGTTTCATGCACTTGATGATTTCTGTTTCTGTGAAAGACTTGGTTGTTTTATCAACAATAATGCATATGTTGTTTTAAATAAATATTAAAATAAACTAAATATTTATTACATACACAACATAGTTGTTAAACCTTATCCAAACTAAATGGTTCAGTTTAAGAAATTTTATGAGGAAATAATGAGCCTGAACAAGTAACAGTTTAATATCTTCCCTTATAATTACCCTTTATTATCCTCTACAGTGAGGCATTTAGTAAAAATTCCATCTGATTTACTACTATTTATATACACACATACTGTATATCGATACACAGGAGGATGTATGGTGTCACATCGCCTTCAGGTATTGGTTTCTATGACAAGAAACATTCACAAAGTGATCCAGTTATTATTTGAAAGACAGTGTTTAACAAACTTATTAGACCAAAAACTTGTTTAAAAAATCATATTTTTATTTATTAGGCAGGATTAAAACCTGAAATCAGGTTTTCAGAAACCCCTAAAACTGCTTTTTCTGTTCAGAAATGAAAATAAATAAATATAATTTGGCATCTTAATCTAAAACTAAAAACATTTTGTCAAATAGTCAATTTGAAAATTCATGGATAACAACAATAGTTACATTTTAGCACTCAAAACATTATTTGATTAAAGAGCTGGCACATACTTGTGGATTAACCATTACAGAAACATTCCAACAAGTCATTTTAGTAATTTCTAATACTAATAGATGCTATGATTTTTAATATTAGCAGTTAGATATGCTTGCCTGCGAAGTCATTTCAGCCTGTCATTGCCATTATGTAATTGAGCTGACAAAACATCCTACCATGCTTTGGTACAATAGCACAGTGAATATGATCGTTTAATAAAATTGTACTTAATTTGTCCCCTGCTATCGTCCAAAATCAGACCTCATGTGTCACCTCTGACTGCTGCAGTAGGCCCTTCTAGGGTGACACAGGCTCCAGTGTAACACCCAGAACCCTTTCATGTCCTAACTGTCGGGCTGGTGAGAAAAGTGTGGGATGTGTTTCCTGTTTTGGCACCTTTGGATGGCTTCAGTATCAGACTGAAGCCTAGTCCCAAGCACCTCGAGGCAACTGTTGTGGTGATTTGGTGCCATATAAATAAAACTGACTTGAATTGAATTACTTAGGGTGCCACATTAATAACAAGCTTTTTTCTCTGTGTTGGTGAAATGAAATGAAAACTCTTTGCTGTTTTCTAACCAAACACCAAACAATAAAGACGCTGACGTCACCAACTGCTGCATTTCCTCACTCCTAAATCTCACATCCTCAGAGCATCCGTTTAAATCCTTCTGTCCTCTCCTTGAATCATGTGGGCGAGTTTCCTTCACCTCTCCATCACCTGTTCTCTCTTTCAGCATAAATGCTGCTGACCTTTGACCTTTCTGCTCCATTGCTTTGCCACACGGACCGGGCTTCCTTTGGCAGCTGTGTCAACCTCGATGCTGGCAACTGCTGTGCCCAGGGAAGGACAGAGAGCGCCATTAATATCAGACCACGTAATGAGTCAGCAGCACAGTACCGTCTTACCATTGTCAGGATTAAGCAGCTCACTATTGCTTTTTCAACTAGGCCAGCTCCTAATCTTTTTAGTGTGCCTTTAGAATACATTAAAAAATGTGTGTGAATTTTTTAGACACTTTAAGCTATTATCTGTTGCCATGATGCCAATTTTACAATCTCAAATCCCAGTTTTAGTCTTACTTCTAAGTTATTTGTTGTTAAGTTATTAAGTTATTTATTAACCCCCCATCCCCACCTTCCACCACCACCACTACCTCCTACAGGAGCTTTCCTGCTAAAAGAGGTGGGGGTCACTCCGTGTGTGTGTGCATGCGCAAGATCTGGTCTGGTGTCAGCTGCCACTTTATTTATACCAATAGAATTCCATATTATCCGCTGTTGAAGAAACTGCTCTGGAGTTCATCATTCAAAGCTCCTGTCTGCTGTCCTGAGGGAAATTATTTCCTCCTGCCAAGTGAAGTGTGTTGTGACCTCCCCAGAAGCAGTGGGACATTGGCAGCAGGGCAGATGGGTATGACAGAGGGGAACAAAGTGATTAGCAAACGGGGGCCCCGGTATGTGAACAGTAGTTAAAAATAACCTCCCTAGCCCAATTTGAAGATAACATGCAGCTTGGGCACTTAAGCCCCTTCACTGACTTTCCCCCATGTTGATTTAATTGATCTCAAAATTGGTGAGCAAGTCAAAATCCTGTCATCCAGTGTCCATGTTTACAGTGAGTTCTGGAAGTATAAAGAATCACCAGACTGGATGACTGGAAGTCAAATAAAAAAAAACAAAAAACAGAAAAGGTGTAGACAGATGAAAAAAAAATCAGAGGGTAAGGTGAGCTCTTCTGAATGATGCATGACACATGATGAAGGAGAAACAGATGATTAGATGAGAGCGTTCGCTGGCAAAGCCCCGGCCTGTGCGCCAGTATGTGACAGTGATCAGCTGTTCCCGCAAAAGAGGAACACAAGGATTATGATTTGTGTCTTTACCATCGTGTCCGGTGCGAGCGACCAAGAATTCACTCAGCAACAAAAGTCATCTGATATTCCAAGCGCTCAGATGTAACAAGCAAGGCCGTGGCACATCGCTGGCATTAGTGGAAATGTTGCATTTGTGATACACCCTGGCTCGGCGCCATGGGAAATATTGAACAACTGTCGAATTTAGACAACATCCTGTGGGGTGAAAAAAAAAAACGGGAGCCACAAAGATGCAGCCAGGTTGCTATTTGTGGACGGCAAGTGCCTCGAAAATAGCGAGAGCGTTAGGTTTCAATATAAGCCCCTCTCTCTGAGCTTGAGCTTTCTGTGAATGAGGCCCGGGTTCCTATCACACCCAACCCCGGCGCTGATTTTAGAACACAGGTGTTGACCTTAGTGGAGCAGCTTGTGCTTGCTGCAGAGGAAAATGAACCCCCTGAGCCTGGGTCTGTTTGCCTCTACACTGCTGGTGATCAGTGCGTGTAGATGCTTCAGCGCTGTCACACCTTCAGACCTGTCATTCTATACGGCAGCACGTATCCTGAGAAAAGACATATTCTTCCAGGCTTTGGATTTTTGCCTCCTAAAGTGGCTCATTTCACATCGAGTGCTTGCGTTCTAAGAGTCATGGTGGCAGAATGGTCATCTTGTGGCCACTGAAGAATTTATTGCTTTCTTTTTATGATGCCACAGGAGCACCTATATATCCTACTGGCCATGCTTCGTGGACAGAGGTTTACTTTACAGTTTGTCAAAGCATTTGCCACATTTGGTGCACTGTGAAGCATACAGGCTTCTTATCATGTGATGTCTCCCAAAGGGACCTGTTTCAGTTGCCCGAATCACCGCATAAAGGGGCCTGAAATGTTATTTTGTGAACTTGATAAGCACATACATCACTTTTTCCTCCCCGGTAAACGATGCAATGAAGCTAAAGTGAATCAAAGAAGCCAAAGAGGGCTGAAACTCAACCTTGGCTTCGGCTGTGACTCACGGCCTGCCGTAACTGCTGCTCTGACTGTACCCCCAGACCCAGTTGCTTCCTTGTTTCTCCCTGTATCCCCTTTTCTTTTCTTTTTTCTTTCCCTTTCTTTTTTTTTATCCAAAAAGGAGCCATTGACATTCGGTGTAAAATAGAGGCAGGGTGGGGTGGGGGGGGCCTGAACAGAGGAACGGCAGGGGTGTAGGATGTCTCGAGCCCAGTGTGAACAGCTGAGAGGTGTGATTTCACAGGCTGGCTCCCCTCTGTCAAAGCGCTGATTGGGCCGGACAGGAGGCGCAGGAGAGGCCCGGGCTTCTAAAGGACACCAACAGGTGGGAGGCCGCATTGGAGGGGGCCGCTCCTGGAGCCATAGAAAAGGCCGATCTGCAAGGCCTGCTGTGGGCACAATCCACTGACCAGATACAGAGGAGGATGGGTGATCACAGGAGAGCTGAGGGTGAAGCCGGGGAGTGGTTCTCAGAAAGCGGAGGGTTAGTTTCATGAGCTTGGCTTTAAAGGGTGGATAAAAGGCAGAGGACAACTTCAGGGATGAGGAGTAAGGTTGGTCTGAGTTTTGTCTGTTTTTGAATCACTCCTGTGATTTCTCCTTCTAAAACTTTAGTTCACAGCGCAGGAAGAGACAAAGTCATATGTCAGGCAACAGAATCTTCGGGTTACTGTGCTTGTGTGGTTTCAGCTTAACTTCAGCACAATATGAGTAAAAATCTGGTATCAAACCAGCTTTCTCTCACTTTTACTGAAGACACAGCACAACATGGCAGCCAGTTGTGTCAGGTGAGGGGAAGCTGAGATGTGATGCAGGAAAGAATCAGGAAATCTGGTGCCTCTCAGAGGAGTCGTCCTAGTCTAATTACAGTAGACGAGACAGACTTTCTGGTGGCCATTTGGTTCAGAAGTGTTTAGATTTATCAAGGAAGTCACCACTTGTGAAGGAGAGGTGGACTGAGGCCTTCATCTTAACCCCATTTACTCACCGTGAGAAAACCACAAGAGGAGGCGCAAGGAGACCAGACGAAGGTGAGTAAAACGCATTTTTTTTAAAAATCAGCTCAAGCTATTTTAATAAGGAGTTGCAATTAAAATGAATTGAATTTTTTCCGCTTTTAAGGATCACTTGACACAACTGTCGGCATCACGTTGACTTGGCATGGCACGATGTTTGGGAAATAAAAAAAGGACGATGACCTTTGTTTGATGGGAGCCGGTATTTGCCTCACCCGCCTGAGTTATTTAAACTCATTTCAGCAGCATCACACTGGCATTATCCATCAAGTATCTGCCAGTATGATCAGTCCCGTCATCTGTCAGTGTCAGAAAATTCACTTTTTATTTGTCTAATAAAACAATGGTCAGGTTTAACCCATACAAATTGCTTCTAGCTTCATGGAGATGATAGAAGCCACCATTCTGTGCCTCTCATGCTCCATTATTCCTTTATTCACTCACTCACTCTGTCACAGTTAACCGCTGTTAAGCCGGTTCTTCCCGCTACTCTTCACGCGTGGCTATGAAAGGGTGCTTTGTGTCTCGAGGAGCAGCGAATCCAGTTGTTGTCCCTTGTGAGCACATGCTTCCTTATATCCCCATATTAATACGCCACTTATGGAATGTAAGGAAGTGTGTGGTTTCAAGGGGACCTGAGCATCGACGTCGACATTTCTCATATTGTCCTTTCATTTGTCTTCATTCAGAAAATTGTGTGAGGGTGTCTGTCTACTTTATATGTGTGTGTGTGTGTGTGTGTGTGTGTGTGTGTGTGTGTGTGTGTGTGTGTGTGTGTGTGTGTGTGTGTGTGTGTGTGTGTTGTGTAAAGAGCTATACAAATACAGGCCATTTACCATTTGGGGGGTGTCAGAGTTCATGACCATGTGTGTGTGTGTGTGTGTGTGTGTGTGTGTGTGTGTGTGTGTGTGTGTGTGTGTGTGTGTGGCAGGACAACAGGTGAAAGGCCTGTTCCCTCTCCTTCAGCTCAGGCACGTGTACAGTTAGCATTACTCCCAGGGCCGCTGATCGGGTCTCAGGGACTTCTTGAAAAATTCCTGCCCTGCCCCAACTGCTGACAGTCAAGGAGGATTGACAGAGCACAGCTGTCACCCATTATAGCAACCGCAGAGCTCTCAAAAAGGGAAGAGGGGAGGGAAGGGCAGAGATGCAGGAGCTGTCACTGAGGGTGAAAGTTCACTGCCGTGGGCTGGATTTGGAAGGAAACGGAGAGATGTCACCGGCTGTCAGAGTTCTCAAGCCTCTAAATAGGAACTATTTGCTTGGTAACACGGAGGCACTTGTTCCTGTGCTGTAACTTCTCCTTTTCTCTCTCTGTGTGTTCCATCAGGTAAGACTGAAGAGGATTCAGCAGCCCTTACTGCCTGCAGATGATGTCCATCTCCTACCGTCTTTCTCATGTCCCTCTTTTTCCGTGACCTTTACCCCTGTAACCTTTCCTCCTGACTGCCCCTCCCCTCCTGCTCTGCCTCTTGCTCTGCCACTCGCAGCTGAAGCAACACGCCTTGCTGTGGCTGGTCAAACGGAACCAAGTCAGGTGTTTCTGTGAGGTTTGGTCCCCTTCAACCAGCTACTGCGCCGTGAATTCAGTCAGCACACACCGGCTGGGAGTCAAACACGCAGTGACGTTGTGGTGTAGCGCTGCTTAATCTGGAGGTGGTGAATAGAATAGATTTTACAGCACAGATGCAACGTGAATCTTCTTTAGGAGCACTATGTTGATTGTCCATGGTAATATGTGACTAGAAACCAAATAAAAGATCACTGATGATGTACAGTGTTGAATTCCTGTTCTTCTGATTCACGTTCAGTCCATTGTGTACTCGAGGAAAAACACAACGATACATTAAGTCTAGCAGTTGAGTCCACCTTATTCTGCAGAATAGACTCTGACCCAGTATGAGATGATATAAATATGAGGCCTAAAATGGCAGCAAAGTATAACTTAGTAAATTATTTAAACAGAAAAAGAACACAGGTGTAGCAGTGCAGGGATAGACACTGTAGAATAGATGGGAAAAGCTAATATTACAGTCCGGGCCAGAGAATTCAGTACCATGGATAGCACGCATGATGTATATATACAGTAATATGCTGTTTCTAGCTAGGTTGCCTTCTGTGTGGGTGTGGAGTGTACACATGCCTGCAGACTATTTACAAACAGGCTATGCAGAGGCAAGCCAACAATCTAATAACCCTGCGCTATATGAGCTACACACCAAGTACCACTCGGAGGTTTAGAATATCACTGTGCTGCCTGACTAGAGCTAGAATAAATCTCTTTTATCCCAACTTCAAGCTCAGTTTTAAATGATGAGGTAGGGATGTATCAATAAAAAATGACAGCTCTTTTTACTTTTAGTGTTTGCATGAATTTTACAGTTATTTTGCACTCTACTGTATAGGTCTATAAATAGCACATATGCTTATGTCTGTGTATTTTTGTTCTTGTTTCACTCATATTTCATGTGTGTTTAAACATTTTTTATAAATACAGCCTGGGTGGAAACCTGATCCAAATTTCCTACAATGTGGGACAATAAAATCTGTCTTCAGTCTATTTTGTGATGGAGGATAATATACACACAAAAATGACACTCCAGCTGTCTCCATGAAAATAAACTTCCTCTAAGCATGCAGATGTAATGGGGATGCAAATAAGCATACAAAGAACAGCGCTGCACATCCCTTACCAACTTTTTCACTTCAAACCTTTTGTCAAAACCAGCTAAATCTGCTGCTGTTATTGAAATCACTGACCAAAAGCCAGGATGCTGAAGTTGTAATTCACTGGATCATAATATAGACAGTAAACTGATATTTAACGTCAGCATTTTAATCAGGAATAGACAGGCAATCTGTCCAGGGTTTACATATCTCCTACCCAATGGATGGATGGATGGATTTTCATTATGACCCTTTGCCCTTATCATTACAGCAAAGTCACCAAAATAACATTCCTAATCAGTCCGGTTGTAGTTTGTAGTTCATTTCACCCTGTTCCTTGTTAGACAAAGGAGCATATACCAGTTCTGTTGGTGGGTTAAGGACCTTCCACGACCTCGTCCAGTTCTCCTAGAGTGACTGCCTGTCTCTTGGAATCTCTTCCTTGCTGTTGAGACTGTGTAAGGAGACACATCAAGCCTTCTGGCAATGTGACATTTCAATGCCAGAATTGGAAAAAAGGTTAGTGGCCTCCATCTGTAAAATAATTAGTGTTATGGGGGTGTCTCATTGTTTTCTCTCTAGTGCACCTGTTGTGAATTTATTCACACCAAAACAGATAAAACTGATCAACAACCCCCTCTGCTACTTAACTGACCAGATCAATATTCCAATATTCACTTCAATATTCAATATTCCCTCTATGTATTGCACAGTGATTCCCTCTACTGTGCAATCACTGTGCAGTACTTAATTCTACGTGCAGTAACCAAAACTGTATATACATAACACTATTTATTTATTTCCCCTTGTAATGTTCATATGTATAATACTCAAAAGATTTTTTGTTTAAAGAAATAAGGGAATGCTCAAGACTTTTTCACAGTAGGCTACTTAATGATGTAGGAAGTTTAATAGTTTTAGATTTTATTTTATTTTTGTTGATGTAGCAAGTTCGGCCTTTAGAATCACATCTAAACATAAAATAAATAACAGTATGTCACTGAGTGAGCCTTAATAACACCCATTAAACATTAATACTATTTGGAAAATAGTATTAATGTTTAATGGGCATAAGGCAAAGATTAAAATATCAATACTATAGTCTAAATATCAGGAGAGCAAATCAATATGCTTAATATTAATGTGCACACACTCATCAACATACAACGTCATCCACCAGGGGGCGATATACGTTTCTATGGTAGTAGTTTCTACAGCAGAAGAGGAGGTGAAGCAGCATCGTAAACATGGCTGACAGTGGAGTGATAGGTGGGTTTCAGAGTGTGTAAATAGCTGTAGTTCATTTGGTTTTTCCTTTTGGTTCTTATTCTTTAGTTGCAGGAGTTACGAAGAAGTATCTCATACTCACAGCGCTTATTATGTAGACTTTGTTATTAGCTGGTAGCAAAGTTAATTTCCCAGATGCTAGACCTGCTAACGTTAGCGTCGAGAGCATGTAAACGGTACTCATGCCGTAGACAGAGAATGTATTGCATCATCTTTTCGAGTAGTTTTAAAATGTACAATACTCATGTTTCTAGTTGTCACTGTGCTGTGACGATGATGCACTACACTTGTTTTGTTACTGATTTCGTTGACACGGTGCAAACTAAAAGCAGCTAACAGACTCGACCTTAATATCACCGCCTCTTGTGGAAAAAGTAACAGAACTACGTTATAATGCTAAATAACCTAATATTATCATCCTCTGTTGCTCGTCTTACAGACGGACCCGGGAGGAAAGATGAAATCGAACGCGCAAAGGTTAGTCTAGGTGTTTTCTTGAAATTTATTACAGCCTTTTGTGTGGATAAATGCTTTCCTTAATAGTTAGGTTTTTCTTGACGCCTCTTCCTGTCACGTGACAGAGTGAAGGCAAAGACCTAACCAAGGAGGAAAAGCAACGGCTGAGGAAAGAGAAGAAACAGCAGAAAAAAATCAAAGAGAAAAAAGATGACAAGGCATCACAGGAAAATGAGAAGGAGAAGAAGCCGGTCACTTCAGCAGCTCCAGCATCCCAGCCCCCGACACAACCCACAGTGCAGAAAGGTGCCTCCCATTTAGGCAGCAGCAAGTGTTGTTGTATCTGGGTGCACAGTGTGATTCATTCTTTATCCTAACATCTGTGTCTGTTATGGTCTTTGTCAGCTCCTTCAGCAGTGCCTGCTACTGCACCTGTTTCTGTGCCTGCCTCGGAGGCTTCTGTGCCGGCGGACAAGCCAACAAAGACTAAAGCGGAGCTGAAAGCTGAGAGGAGAGCTCGGCAAGAGGCTGAGAGGGCCAGCAAACAGACCAAGAAGGGAGAGACAGGACAGCAGGCAGCCACGAGCAAACCAAAAGCTCCGCCCAGTGATCTGCAGCCAGGTACTGCTGTTGCACCTAACATTTGCGCGTTCAGTTTTATCTTTTGGATAATCTAACTCAAAATAATCAAGTCAGAACAACAGACAGCTACCTGTAGAACTTTGAGAAGCTGTTTTTGCCAACAGAAGCTGGCTGTGATAAATACAGACTAACAGTGATCAGTGATTGTTGTAGGGTCAAACGTTGGCCTCATGATTGGCTGCAGGGAAATATGCTGAAACAAGACTGACTGGTGGTAACTTCACCAACAAGGTTTTGGTGCCAGTGAAGTGTTAAATGTAAAGGTCAAGGTCATGTGATATCGGTGGCAATGGTAATAAGTGTATCAGCAGTAGAGCGACTGATTTTGGAAGGTGAACCTGTACAGAAATATGGGAAAATATGAAGACATTAAACATGTAATACAGACTGAAAGCAATACAGCTGCTGCAGACAGACCATCAATATGAGTGTGTAAGAGGGGAAAATGACTGTAACGTAATAATATATCAAAAGTGTAAGCTTTAAGTGCTTTGGTCAGTAAGGCTAGACAAGACTTGATAAAGTTTAGCCTATTTACATGTGAACGGAGATATTTTTTAAAACTGCACGTGTGGACGGGATTTTTTTTAAAAACGGAAAATCTCAGATTCCAAAAATACCCTTGTACGTGTGAATGTAGCCTTAGTCTTTGTTCAAATTTGACAGTGCAAATACCTGGATAACATAAAATCCTGCTTCGCAGTACAGCTATTTAGCATCTCCCAAACGACCAGCAGAATTTTTTGGCTCGTCAGCAAACTGGAGAATATTAACACTCTTTGCATTTTCAGTGGTGAAGAGGCTCCCTGAACACATTCAAGTGGACAACCCAGACGTTTTAAAGAAACTTGCCAAGAAGTTGGAAAGGCAACAGGTCAGTATTGCTGTGAGGAACTTCTGAAGACCCTTAAAAATGATTCAAGACACACTGAATACACACGATACATAGTGATTCTAAGTAACCTTTTAATTTGTTGTAAGGATGGATAGATTCATCGGGAAATGTTTGACTTATTTTATGAAAATGGCTTGATCTTGGATGCTTCAAGTAACTCTTTTTGTTTGAATCTAACATACTGTATTGTAAACAAATTCAGTTGATGGAAAAAAAAAACACTGCTGGCATGTTTACAACATGTTATATTGGACAGAAGTGTGACATTTCCTGCAGGTGCATGGTTCGTTTTTGGAAATCTAAGCTTTTACTAGTTAAATCTGAGACATTCTCTAATTAAACAAAAGTCAGTCAGTTGTATACATAAATAGAATTCCTGTTATTTGTACAGTAACTCCAAAATAAAGTAACTTTATTTGGTTGAGTCATTGCAGCCAGTAACCAGCAGTTGTGATTGCATGTGACTGTATCCAACATTTCTTTCAGACACCAGAGCACTATGCTGCTAAAAAGGTATAAGCCATCGGCGTCTGGCTTTACAGAATGTGTGCCTTTAACCTTTTTGGTTCTGTTTCAGTTGCTAACCTGTTATCTTAATCCGGTTTAACCCATTATTGTTGGTTGTTACAAACTTAATGGTAGAGATGTAAAAACATCTCTTCCATGTAGACAGCTGTTAAGTTGGCAAGTAGGTTTTACAGTATGTGTGTTGTTTGCTGTGGTCACCGAAACACCAGGCTGTCCGTTGCTTGCTGCTGTTCTGTTAGTCATAATTTATTATAACAGTAATTTTTAATTTTGTCAGTTTTCTTTCTATTAGGTCTACACAGAATTCAAAGTTTAATGTAACTCTTAATGAGCACAGTCTACAGACTCCCTGTTTTCACCTCATTAACTCAGCTGTAATCTCTGACCTGGTGTACATTTTGTGCATTTCAGATCCCGCTGCGCTCAGATTATGGCTACAAAGTCAGCCTGTTTTCTCATCTCCACCAGTACAGTCGCAAAGCTCCTCTAACACAGCAACTCAGGTAAACTGACTTTAAATTGTATGTTACAGTGTGTTGTTTATGTCATGTTATAAGATGTAACCTCTTAAGATTTCCTTAAATCTCTTTTGTGGTTTGCAGCATTCCTTCCACAGTGATTCATCCCGCTATTGTCAGGCTGGGTTTGCAGTATTCACACGGCATTGTTGCAGGATCCAATGCTCGCTCTGTCGCCCTGCTGCATGCTTTCAAACAGGTACAGTCCCAACATAGACCATTCATTCTTCAAACCCCACTGTTCCCTCTCTCATGGGCAAGGCTAAGGCTGACACAGTGACCGTTTGACTGCAGTCAGTTACAAAGAAGTCGGCCAGTATTGGAGAGGGTCCATGTTTTTACTTATCAGGAGACATTGTAAAAGTGAATCTGGTCATTAAAATCAGGTAGATACAATCTCAAATTCACACCAAGTTGAGAGCGTGTAATGCTCAGAGAAGCTGCAAAAAAAAAAAAATTCAAGGACTAGATCTCAGACTCTACACGCCTCAGTGAGTTCATGACAGTACAGTTAGAAAAACACTGAACAAGTATGGTTTGTTTGGAAGTGTTGTCATAGGGAAAGCTTATTCTTTCTAAAAAGAATATGGTGGTATAGCTTAGCTTTTCAAAGTTGCATCTGGGCTTGTTTTACAGCCACAGGACCTGGGCACTTTGTAGTCACTGAGTTTACTACGAGCTCCTATGTATATAAAAGTATTGTAAAGTCAATGTGAGGCCATCTGTCTGACACCTAAAAGTCTGGCCTTAATTGGGTCATGCAACAGGACAACGATCGCAAGCACAGCAGCAAATCTACAACAGAATGACTGGAAAAGAAAAGAATGTTGTAATGGCCCAGTCAAAGTCCAGTGTTTCATTTTTCCCTTCAGGTAATAAGGGATTACACTACACCTCAAAATGAAGAGCTATCAAGAGACTTGGTCAACAAGCTAAAACCTTATATCAGGTAAAGGAAGAAAAATACTGATTTTAGTCATTCATCATTATTTCCTACACTACTGACACGTTTTTGGTTTAACACATGAAATCATTCCTTTTGCTTTGTTTTTATTTCAGTTTTCTGAATCAGTGTCGCCCTCTGTCAGCCAGCATGGGTAATGCAATCAAATACATCAAGAAGGAGATCTCTAATATTCCTAGTAACTGTAAAGAAGACGAGGTTAGTGACACTCGTGTATTTGCAATCACATAATCTGTTTAAGTAGTGAGACTTTTATCACACTGTGTGGTTCATTTTAAGTTTCCAATACTTGAGAACTCATGCACTTCCTTTTGTTTTTAGGCAAAGAACAAACTGCTCAACTGTATCGAGTCCTACATTAATGAGAAGATTATTCTCGCTGGTGTAGCTATTGCCAAGTGCGCCATAGAAAAACAAAAGATCAGTGATGGAGATGTGATCCTAGTTTATGGATGGTAAGTCTCTAAAAGCTGCGTGCATGTACTTGGTTTCAGCTGTTAAATCTGTTCTTTATTAGCGAGCATTGCTTAATTGTTTATTCTTAACACTTTCTCTTCCCTGTTTTGGTTAGATGCAACCTTCCTTCCGCATTTTTGTCCTGACATTAAATGTTCCTCTCTCCTCCCTGACAGCTCGTCACTGGTCAACCACATCCTTTGCAAGGCCTTTGAGAAGAACAGAAAATTCCGTGTTATTGTTGTGGACAGCAGGCCTCGGCTAGAGGGCAAGGAGGCCCTGAGGCGCCTGGTTCAGAAAGGCATCAGCTGCACCTATGTTCTTATCTCTGCTGTCTCTTACATCCTTCCAGAGGTAATCATGGAGCTACACTAGAGTAAACCCCAAAATATTTGGTTCTAAGCACAATGAGTTTCTTTATTCTCTTCTAGGTGTCAAAGGTTTTCCTTGGTGCTCATGCTCTGCTGGCTAATGGTTACGTCATGTCTCGAGTGGGGACATCACAGATAGCTCTGGTGGCCAAAGCTTTTAATGTGCCTGTGCTGGTGTGTTGTGAGACCTACAAGTTCTGCGACAGGGTGCAGACAGACTCCTTTGTATCTAATGAACTCGGTATGGAAAGTGTTCAGTTGCTACATAAATGTCTGCGAGCCTTTCAGCTCAATTTGTCCTTTTGCTCAACTTTATTTCCATACACCAGTTTATCCTCATCTTTGCTTTCCAGATGACCCCGACGACCTCATTGTAACCCGTAAAGGAACGACTCCGCTGGAGGGATGGGAGAACGAGTCCTCTCTCGGCCTTCTTAACCTGGTCTACGACGTGACGCCGCCTGATTTCGTAGATCTAGTCATCACAGAGCTCGGGATGATCCCGTGTACCTCTGTCCCCGTGGTGCTGCGAGTCAAAAACGTGGACCAGTGAACAACTCAGTTTGTGTGCACCAGAGCTTGTACACACACAACAAATTGTGCTTTTAGCATGCAATAAATATATATCTGAAGTGACATATGCTTTTTAAATTGAGTCCATGTGTGTTTTTATGGTAGTATTGGATGAATGGAAATATATTTCCTGGCCTAATGTGACAAGGCTGTTCTGTTTATTAAAAAAAAAAAGTAGTGCTAGATGTTATAAGACCCACTGTTTATTAGAAACAGAACAATTAATTGTCAATACAATCCCACTGAGCGTCACAACACTAGTTATTAACCATGGCATGCAATTTGAAACAAGACAGAAATTTTTCCTAATTACAGTTGGAGTTGGAGTTGAAGCATCAGATAAATGTTATGGCTCCCATAAAGTTAGGTTTAATGACAAAAGAAAAGTAAGACATTAACCAGGTACTACAGTTTTTGGTAAAGCAGCTAGGAGTTTATGTTCTCACTGCTCATATATCGTCACCAAGTTCAGTTAAAACCAGGAGAAATATTCTGCATGCTGTAGATGCACTCTCTCCTTACAAGAATTATTTATTAGTTGCAATATTTAGTCAGTGCATTAACATTCAGACAACTTATTTAGCCAGAAGCAATGTATTGAACATAGAGCAACTAGAGCTGCCCTTCAACACTGAATTTTCCCAATGGGAGAACACAACATTTTAACAGCTAGAAAATCAGTTAATGTACAATTAAATCCTGTATATGCATAATGTAAACATGATACTCGAAGCATAGAAACAGATATCCTGTTTTAAAATCTTCAGTAGAACCCTGAATCTCACTGGAGAAGAGTATCAAAGGAGGTTACCCTTGAATCTCAAGACATTTAGCACATGTGGCCTATAAACAAAATGTGGCTGTAACAGACAAGTATCTTCCACATTTTGTGTTTTGTCTGAAATTGAAATTAAAGATGTAAATAAAAACATCACACTTCAAAAAGAGGTTTGTTGCAAAAGAAAGGATTTTGTGTCGCTCAACTACATAGAAAAAAAAAAAAGGAATTTAACCTATTGGACTATTAAAATAATTTTTAAAGATGTCAAATAAGCTTGCACCCTTAAAACAAACTTAGTCTTTGCTGTCAGTAAAGTGGAAATTCAGCACGTCTGCCCAGACAGGTTTTAGGACTGAAGACAGTATTTGTGTAAGTGCACATAGTTTCTGAAGGATTTGGTAAAACACAGTGTTTTCCCTTCTATCACATGGTGTCAGTCAAATACATTTACAAATATAATTGATGTGCTAATAGTGGTCATTTTTGACAAAAATATTTGAAATGCGGAGCAAATCTTTTCTTTAAAATTGCACTGAAACATCTTTGAGGTCAAACGTGTAAATTTCCTTGAAACAAAAAATACAACAGACCTCAAAAAGGTGTAAAATGAATAAAAACACATTTAAAAGAAGCCCTGTAAAAGTCCCCTCAGACTTTGTCAGCATTTTCCCCTATCAGTATCTTCCCTTTAAGAACAGTCAGTTTGAGATTAAAACCAGCTGACTAAGGTTCAGCTTTAGAGTGATTTGGCTTTACGTCTCTGGGTGGCCCACAGAAGAACCGAGATCACAACCGTAGAAGCTGCAAGAGGCCCAAAGACTTGCAGAGCTGGGAACTCCCCCTATGGACAGTTTTAACAAATGCACAACTTTAAATAATCGAAAAGCTTAGCATCAAAAGGTGATGTGCATAAAGCTGCTTGCAGAACCAACCTCTCGAAGACACTTGTATCCACGGAAGTTTTCAGCGCAGCTGCACTCAAAGAAGCCTGGGCCGAAGGGGGCACAGAGGGAGTTCTCTGGACAGTTCATTGCTGTGGATTACCAACAAGTATGAATAGATGTCACGTGTAACATATTTAACTGTAGTTTTAGATGGCATGTGTCACAGCAAAAGTTAGGAACTTACACAGTTGTCCAGTCTCGTTGCATATATTCCTTTGGCCTTCACAATGGCGATTTCCCTCTTTGATTTTAACCTTTTCCCAAGATGTGTTGCTTCCCGGACAATCTATATTTTGTGGTAAAATCCTAAAGAGAAATTAAGTTAGAAAAAAATAACCTCAATCTAACACTGAGGAGAATCTGTCATAATTTGGGTAAAATACTTACATGTAGTTTAACTTATTAAATCCTTGAAAAGCTGTATCACTGATGTTGACAAGGGGATTGAACGAGAGGTCTCTGTAATATAAACATTTATAGGATGCATTTAAAAGAGCGACCACATAGATAAAAACACTAGCACTTTCTAGTACAACTATCAGTCATCCAGTCACACTGCACTTGTATCTATGCCTAAAACACTTTGTTTAACTTTGATACATCTTGCCCAAGGATACTTCAATATGTGAACCATTTGGTAGAGAAACTGCTCAACCACAGCCGCCCTGTGTCTTCCTTATTTGCTTCAGCTATATTTATTTTTTGTGAAGTTAAATCATTTTAGTGCTTGCCAGAAGGGGAGATAAAAGTTGTTATGCATGGCCAGAAAAAGAAACTTTCCTAAACTCCTGCTGCTCAAGAATGCTTTTATGAACATGAAGATCATTCTGAGGAATCGCCTGCACATGTGTCATTTGTCTTTCTCGGTACACCAATACAGGCTTTTACTACAATTTTTCATATGAAATGTAAACTGTGGAGTAGCGATAAGAGCAGTTATTTCCTTTTGAATTAAAAATAACCTTACAATCAAAGAAAAAGCATGTGTAAGCAGGAGCTTCTGTTGTTTTGCGTGCAGACGAGAGGATTATTTGTGCAAAAAAAGATGTGAAACTGTATTTACTGTTCTTACATCATGAAAGCTGTTGATGCTCCCTGAAGATCCTGCACACAAGTTAGTGAACAGTTGGACAGATCCAACCTGACAAACAAAAAACACAAATAAAGTTCAGATAATGAAGAACTTCCTCTTTCAGCTGCACTCTTTAGGGGTCACTACCAAATTTGATCATCTGCCTCCATCTCACCCTATCCCTAGCATCCTTCTCTACCAACTGTGCATGTGCTTCTTCATTATATCCATGAATCATTTCTGTGGTCTTCCTCTTTTTATTCTGCCTGCCAGATCCACATTCAACACCCTTTGTCCAATATATCCCACTATCCAAACCATCTCAGCTTTGCCTCTCTAACTGTGTCTCCAAAAAACCCAAATTGAGCTGTACTTCCTAATGAAAATGCTAGCACTGCCAATTCTGCCACCTCCAGCTCAGCCTCCTGTCTGTTAGTGAGATTATGAAGACGAAACCTTTCCCACAAGTTAATACACAGTCAGCATTGGAAGTCACTAGAAGGAAAAAGACATTTACATTTTCTTTTTTTTTTAACAGTTATTCACAAAATAGCTTAACAAATCTTAGCTTGGGTGTAAATTCTGTTTCCGACGGACCCTGAAAGCAGCAAATCCTACCCGATGATGTGTTCAGGGTCGTTTGTGGTGTCATTTCTCAAACAGCAACGCCCGTCTATCCGTCCAGCGGATAAGAAGCAAAAGTGACCGACCTCGGAGCTGTTTAGGATGGTCCCGCCACACAGGTTACATACCTGTGGTTACACGTCATAACAAAGAGAGGGGGGGGGGGGGGGGACACCTGTAAACAACAATCTTGCTGGCCATTTCCTTTCTGGCACATACAGCTACACCAGAACCTGTTGTATTATTAGTAATATATATGCGCCACAGAGTTGTTGAAGTAAAGACTACAGTTATTGCATTTAGAAAGCCCAGCCTTACCTGCAGCTCGGTCAGCTGATAACTTGCTTGGAAAAATAAATTAAGGATCAAAACAAGCGCCACAAATCTCATACAGCTACATAAAGCTTTCATTTTTAGCAACTGGAGTCACATGATCAGGCCGCAGCAGGGCACGTGACAGGAAGCGGGTCCAGCATTTTATGACGTTTGCAGGATTTTATGGGATTTTAACTAACATTACCTGCTTCTGTACGCTCTCTGTTACACACAATCACAAACAATAGTATAAAATTATGCCGTAAGCATTTCTAGCTGTAGAAAAAAGGTCAAATAAGAAATATTACAAAATACAAAATATTTTTAATATTCAAAACATTTGAAGTAGTTTTTCACGTCTTCGAATATTTTTTTTTAAATATAACGTTTAACTGTGTGTGTTGTAAAACTAGCGGAAAAAAACATTTTTGACTAATGAATTTTGACTGCGCGTTCACTGTCAGTTCGGATTGGACCAACTAACGGATTGGATCAAATAACGTAAAACTAATTCTAATACAAAAAATACCCTTTGTGTTATGTTTACAAAATATTGTGCCATAAAGTAAAATAACTGTATGTCTTGGGGGTGAATTTGTGTTATTTTAATTGCATAAACTGCAGTATACACCCGTGTGCCGACGATAAGATGGTTTGACCCAAAACCTTGATCTGCCAATACGTACGCTGAACACAGAGTGGCCGGACGGTGGGGTAGCCTCTGGTTTCTTACGCGATATTTGCCACATTTGCTCTATCTATATACCTTGTCGCTGTTTAAACTTTTTTCCGCAAAGGTAGGACGTCGGGAAAGCAGGAAACGTTCAAGTAAAACTGTCCGCTCATATATTTCGAAAGGTTTACCATACGGGCTGTGCGGCGCTCTTGGGCTTGCAAGAACCAACTGCACCTTTTATCCAGCAACTTCATCTGGTTACGCTAATGAACTGAATTCACTGCACAGCTTGAAACTGAGTTTTGGGTTTTTTTGTTTTTTAACAAATAGGTGATTTTAAAGGTTTTCTTACAACTTGCCTAAAGTGAGTTAATAGGATATTGTAATGCTAACAGTGAAGGTGTAATTACACTTGCAACATGGCTGCTACTCGAACGGCAGAGGGAAAAGTTTAACACTGACGTGGGAGAAGTTTAACGTTAGTGCGACTTGGTACGCGAGTTGTTGTCCACATAATAAAGTCGTAAGCAGTCGCCCCGTAGTCCGGCAACAGTATCCCCCCGGACTCTCAAACCAGTGGCTGAACCGAGAGAGAGACGCCTCCTCCTCCTCTTCGTCCTCCTCCTCCTCCGTAGTCACCGACGTTAGTCACTGCAGTGGACTTTGTGGGGAAACTGTGGTGTCTTCCTCTCCATCGCAGACTGTGGTGGCGTTAAAGGACTTATCATCTGGGAGCTGCTTGTGTTTCGAGCTAAGATGCATTTTTCCATACCCGACACAGAGGTTCGTTCGGGAGAAAACGGTTCGACCTACGTGGTAAGCACGACGTTGTGTCTTTCTTTTTTGTTGTTGTTGTTGTACCCGCTTTAACCACAGACTGTGTTAATGCTTGTTTCAGCTGCCCACATGTCGAGCTAATGTCAGTGCGGCACGGGCTCCAGTGTTTACTGTGCACAAATTATTGGGAAGGCGGAACTGCTGGGTTATAAATCAGCTATAAACATTACTGTGTAATCATGCCATTTATGCTTTGCATAGGTGATTAAAAACTTGATTTGTTGTATTAAAATTTGAGCAAATTGGGCAAAAAATATTTTAGCATGATTCTTTGAGACATCAACAGAAAAGTAATGTGGCTTTTATCGTGTTCAACACAGTTTCTGCCATTTTACCTTCATCTGGCGGATTAGTTCTACAGTATAAACATATAGCATCATTATGCCATGTCTGAAGTTTAACACACTGTGATTTACCCTCAAAGCTTTATGCACAAACTTGCATGTGTCCCAGTCTCTTTATAGGCTCAAATCAGCCACAACAAAGTCTCTTTTGTTTTAAAGGTTTGAGCCAGCACCTAAATTCTTAGTGAGATTTGAGGTTTGCTTACCATGATGTTGCCATCTCCCGTGTTATTTAGAAAAAGAGAATACAGCCAGCATTGCTTTAACTTCATCCCTTAACTAGCAGTTATATATATCAGTCTAAACTATGGTAGTCTTCAAAGCACATTGGGAGCTGCAGCATAATCTTTATGTTTATTTTCTTCTTTCTGTTTCTTATTGTGTTTAATGTTGTTTGAAACATGAATTACCATTGTGCTTTGCTGTGTTCTGAAGTGAAGGTTGATCAAGGACAGCCGTAATAGCACCATTTTCTTTGCTATTTATGAAAAACCCAGTGACTGACAGTCAGGATACATTGTATTAATGTTTGCCAGATGTAGTGTTTATTTCTCAAAGTTTGCGTCAACTCAAAAGATTTCTTCCTTGTGTTGCTTGATTATTTGGACAGAGACTATAAATATGATCTATTGGTGATTGCAAGTTGCCAGAAAACTGCTTGGGTTCAAGTTGAGATGGATAATGATTTTAAAGATGTCATTATGAATTGTGCTTCCATTCCTCATCCATTTTCTTATTTGTTCCTAGCAGTAGGCCTTTGCAGGTTTATGGCATAAGTACAACAGTTTCATTACTTCTGAACACAGAGTAGAAAAAAGGTTTGCATCTGACTCAGATGTGCAAGAGCTCCACTGCCAGGAGTGGGACGTCATTGTTTAGCAATGTGCGACTGTCAGAAAACCTTGACAGCATCGATGAATGGAACTGGAAAGCTCAGAGCTCTGATGGATCAGATCATTTGGAACCTGTTCTCGGTTCCCAAGTTTGCTTCTCCTCATGTGTTGATGTCGTGCAACAAATAATTAATAATTCAGGATTTTTATAGAAAACAGTGTCTATAGTATTTATTAAAAGTGTTTTTGTGTGTCAGGTCCCTTTGTCCTGTGTGTGTGTGTGTGTGTGTGTGTGTGTGTGTGTGTGTGTGTGTCTTGGAGTAGGTATAATAATATTTGAATTGGCACAGAATTAGGAAATAAACATAAAAAGCTTTCCAAGAGAAGTAGTGGACATGTCGAATAATTCAGAATTATTTCCCTCTTTACAGTGTTCTCCACGCGTTCCTCACTGATGTCGTTCTCTGACGTATCTCTACTTAACCAAGCACATTTTTAGCCTGTACTCCAGTGGGAAAAGCAAAGGCCTTTCACCTCTCAGCTGGGAGTCCTGTGACTGTCACTGTGACCTTCCCATAACCAGCTGAAAGGAAGGGACTTTGCTTGATTGTAACACTGAGAGATGGGTTGTGTACCTTGGAACCAGTAAGCCGCAGAATTTGCCGCGTTTGCAAAGGGCTTTCTTAGAATTAAAAAGGCCTCTTTTTTATGGCAGTGTTCCTGGGTTGTTGTTTTTTTCCGCTATTACACTTCTGCCTTTATTTCAACCTAATTTTTTTAGTGTTTGTGGATATGAGAACAAGAGACTTTGGTGTTACATTAAGTGACGATAACTCATTTACTCAGGATGAGGAACAGGTTTAGACTTAGCTCTAAACTAGTTCATTATTCATTATTCAAAGTCTGTATTACTTTGGTTTTTGTTTTGTTTTTTGAAACCATGAAAGCTGTGCTCAACAGTGTAGCTGTGTCAGTTGGCTCCATGTACTGAGCCAGATGTATAAACTTAGAGACACAGAGAGGTTCCCTAAAATGTGCTAACAGTAGCAGGTATCTTGGAAATCCTCTCACAGATACTGGTTCACAAGATTAGATCACATATGGTTTTAGGGGTTAAAGTGGGCAGTGATGAAAAAAGTAAAAACACTGACAGTTTTGTTTCTAATAAGGGCGTCTCATATTAAATCTGGTCTATCTCAGGACTGAACATTCAGTGTTTTGATCTGATTACAGCAATGGGATCAGACAGCATCTCACTCCTTTATTAAGAAACTTTATTATGACACAAATTTTAGATTAGCAGCTGGATTATGAAATCAAAAGCTTTTAATGATGAGGAACTAGGATCAAAATGTAACACTATTTAATACATTTGTAAGAGTTTGGGGTGCAGAAACAAAGATGAGTGTGGGAATATGGAGGAAAACATATACAGCCTCTTGAACTGTCCCCAAGTTGAACTGCTTGTAGCCACCAAAAAAAAACTCGGGTATTTTTTTTTTTTTGTTGTTGTTGCACTTTTGCATTTTTAGAGCCAAGACATTCTGCATACTCATTCTTCCTTCCTGTCAGGATCCTGCCTACACAGACATTTTTTTTTTTGTCCAAGCCTTCCTCTTTTGCAAGAACAACTTTTGGCGTGATATTCTTGTTTTTCCCTTTGATTGTTTGTGCAGTTCAGCAAGAGCATGTACATGTGCAGTCAGAAACTGTAAAATTCCTTTTGTGTGGACAGATGACCCGCCATGTTGACTGCAAGAATTAATTGAGATAGAAAGGGAAGAGGATTAAAGCACTACAGCAGTTTATGTCTTGATATCCAAATATGAAGTCTTCTCAGTGAGCTTGTTGTTCCCTTATCACTGTGCACAGCCTGCTGGAAGCTGATTGGGTTTTTTTGGGGGGGGGGGTTAGCATATGAAGGAGGAAATAATAATTCTCAAATTCTTAAGAATAATTCTTCACACAATACTAATAGGATTATTCCATGTAGGTTGTTCTGTAATTGATGCATTACATTTTTATGTATATTTGGTTTACTATCGTACTTAATGACATGAAAAATTTCTTCCTTGCTTTCTGTGGCTGGCTCTCAACATGAAGGCAAGCAGATTTTTGGTCTGCTAGCTCCAAGTGGTTGTTTTGTGGAGGAGTTTTCAGTGACAGCTCCTGTCAAAACAAGCAAAGTGTCTCCAGAGAAGGAGTTAAAGATTCCACATGAAATACTTTCTCTCTATATTAAATGTCTGGATGAGGCAAACGAAGCGGTTTGGATTGAAAACTGTGCAGCAGGTTCTGTTTTCCTCTTTGGATGGAAGTCGCTGGAATATGATTGAATCCAGTTCACACTTCATTTGTTTGGTCTAAGAAAACAAAAGCCGAGGAAGCACACTGCAGTGGGATAATCAGATGAAATCAGTAGTGAAACTTGATGCTAAAGGTACAGGGTGGTAAATGCTGATTCTTCCAGCGTCTTTCAGCGGTTGTGGTTTTATTTCCTCCATGCAAACACAATGCCTCTGAAGTCACCAAATCACTGTTGGGTGTGCATTTAAAGAAACAAATTCAGCACTCGCTTTATGCTTTTTTTTACATAGTCTTTGTCCTTATGTCTGTCCCCACAGGCCTACAACATCCATGTCAATGGTGTGCTGCACTGTCGGGTACGCTATAGCCAACTTCTTGGCCTCCATGAACAGGTAAGGTTTCAGCCATGTTAATATACCAACCACACTGTCAGTGTGCTTCAAAGCACGTTTTTATGTGTGGTGCTCTGACATAAATGCCATCACATCCACCCATGGTGACCTTTTACTCGTATTTGTGTCATACGGTCGATACGCCAGCCTCCCGTCACTTTAAATCATGACTACGATGCCTTGAAGTCTTTGGCTTCCGCTTTTCCAAGAGTTCCAGCTATTGGCTGTAAATAGACAGTATTATGGGGGAGGTGGGTGGGGGTGTGTGACATGGAAAGAATGTTCTTGGCCTTTCTTACACTTTACCTGCTGGGAAAAGGAATTTAATCTGAAAAAGAAATGTGGTGGGAAAGTGTTGAGTTGTCTGTTCTTGAGAGTTGTTTGGTCTCTGCCTCAGCTGAGCTTTACACACAGCCAGACTGATATTTCAGAGCTGTTAATAGGCAATTAGTGTATTCAGTGTTTCACATGTGTTTTTCTTTCTTGTAAAGATGTGTTTTTAAGTGCTTTGTGCACTAAAATGTATACAACAGCATAAAACATGGCCCTAAAGGAGTGCCCAATGCCCCTTTTGCTTATACACATTACAAACTAAGAGAGCTAGGGCCAAACTTTACAATCTCCATCCTCAACTCTGTGTTATCATCCTGACAGTTGCTGTTGCCTGGCAACAGGGAGTGGGAAAGACACACTCAAATCTTTAAGCATCAACCCCAAAGGGCTTCCTGTGGCATACTCATGACCCCAAAACACTCCACACTTGATTGTGGTGCACACACTCGTCTCAGTTATTGCTCAGAAAATTAGATTTTTTTTAAGTGCTTCTCATGTGTTTTCTCCTGTAATGATTTGCAACACGGCAGAATCTGTGCTAGATTCAAATCCTGTTTAAAGCAAACAGTAAAAAACAGGACAAGCTCTGCCAAAAATGCTCCGCATGAGCTCACATGTATTTCAGATGTGACAGACTTTTATGAATCTGCAACCTGTGCTCGGTGTGTGTGGCTGTGAAAGCTTATTTGTATGTGTAACCAGTTGCTGCCTCTGGCATACTTAAAATACCACAGGGAAATATGCAGAGGTGAAAATCGCCTCTTTTCCTCTAGCACTCGCTGTGGTCTGCCTTCATCATAGCATACCTGCAGCAATATGCAGGTTAAAAATTAAACCACATAAACGTGTTTGATTTTTAGATCAGACACCAAATGGTGTAAGACTTCAATCGTTCAAGCTACCAGTGCTCAGATGATAGAAAATGGAAAGAAATGAGTCAAGAAGCTGGAAGACAAAGTAAACTTGGAATGACTAGACATTCAGCGTTCCAGATGTGTTCGTGTGTGAGTGTGTCTGTGTCTGTGTTTGTTATGCACGGAAACTCCAGCAGCTAGCCGTTGAAACAGTGCTTAAAATAAACCTGTGATTCATCTCAAACAACCTCAATGTACCTCTTAGAAAAATTAATCCACAGATCTTTAATTCAGAAGACTGCTGTTCTATAGCAAAGTTATCATTTTTAATAGTTCAAACTTAAATCTCTTTTCAGTAATTATGGCTTCGTTAAAATAAGAATGTAGCTAGCAGACTGCTTGAACAAACTCTGTTTTCTCTTAAAACCAGAGAAATACTGGTTTGCGAGGGTTTGTTTTTTCCAAGAGTGCCGACTCTTTGTTCCCTCCGAGCTTCACAACTTGTGGTTTGCATCAACAGATAAAGAAAGAATATGGAAGCAATGTGGTGCCTGCCTTCCCCCCAAAGAAGATCTTCACACTGACCCCTGCTGAGGTCGAACAGAGGAGAGAACAGCTGGAGAAATACATGCAAGCTAGTAAGTTATTCATGCAGAATAAACTTTTCACAGATGGCTTGTATTGTATTTCACTTCATTCAGATGCAGAGTGGTTGTTTAAACCAGTGTTTAAATTAGATAGTGTTTTTTAAGTTGCACACATTCCCCTCTTTAGTAGTGTGTGTGTATAACGAGTCTGTGTTTTTAAAACAGAATATTTGCAGGACAAACACGGTTTCCTTGAGAGCTTTCCCCACAGCAATCACAAGAACAAGTTTGCTTGGTGTCTGCAGGGAGTCCAAACATGCACTGTTCTCTTCATGCCACATAAGTGTGAAAGAACTGTTAATCTGGGCATAGTGTCTGAGCAGGGACACTGCTTCAGTTGGGAGTGAAATGTTGACACACCTTATGAAGAAAAATATCGAGACCCAGAATCTCAAAGCTGAAAGTGTCAGTAATTTAAATAATTTTTTATTGATTTGAATTTTTTAGTAAAGAGATTTTTGTTTTTTTGGTTGGTTTTTTGGAGGAAAAATACCCGGCTTTTGTACCATGAAGAATAATTAAAATCTTTGGCATGGTAAAACCAAGTGGAACACCTCGTGACAGTTTTAAAAGCTTATTTAGCATCAGGTCAGTAAACCCATTCAGAGTATTTCAATTCGAGAGGGTTTCGGCATATTACACGTTGTGCAAACAGGTCAAAGGTGAACTATCCAAGTACACACATACACAAATAAGTGCAACTGGCAGCAACATGGAGGGTTGGTTTTAATCCTTTCAAGCACTGGAAGTTACAGCAGAACAAGGGATCATTGTTTGAGTGCATATTTGCTCATAGTCTGGGAGCATACGCATTCAGGGTGTTCTTGGCTACAAGTTCACTAGGTTACATCATGGTTTTTGACATAGTTATGGAAAATAAACTGACGCAAACACAATATGCACTGATGCAGATGGCTTCAAAATTTCCCTTTTTGTCAAGTGGAGTTTGTGAAGTTAGTATACAGGATGACACACACATGCTCACACTAAGTCATATTGTATGTTATGTTAAATGCTCTGCTTTGCCACTGAAAACTGTGTCAGGAATAAATGAGAAGCCAAAGCAAAGGAGAGTTGCTCATTCAGCCTTTTATTTACTAAGTATGGTGTGTTGGAGCTGGTTAGTGGCAGTTAAGGTCGTTGATCCTTTGCCAGAGGTCAGCCCTTCTGTCATAAAGTTTTTATGCGCTAAGCTAAATTGCCTTTACAAATAACTTGGAAGGTATGACCTATTTCACAATAGCAAGCTCAAAAAGCAGAAAACTAAGAAATGGGAAGTGGCTCCACCTAAAAACATTGATGTTTATGAGTAACCCCCAAAATTGCATACCAACACCAGTTAGGCATTCATGTAGTTGTGTTACTTTCAATTATTGCTTTACTGTCCTTTGTTTTGTTTTGTTTTTTTCAGTCCGTCAGGATCCCTTGCTTGGAGCCAGCGAGTTGTTCAACAGTTTCTTAAGGAAGGCCCAACAGGTTGGTGGTTATTTTATATCTAACCTGCATCAAGCTGTTGTCGGTCAATAGGTCTGAAAGGAGCAATGCACCTTATACTAAAATGCTGAGGCAGTTATTTCTGCTTCACTAGTAATTACTTTGACATTGCGGTGAAATTAGGTAGTGCTGTTCTTGCTGTTTATCTATCGCAGCAGCACACATACACTTTCTTGGATTGTGTCATCTGTACTTGTAAGCTTCTGGTTAGATGTGTCAGATCAAGACTGGCCTGCATGCTGAAACATGGAAAATGATAACATGAATCATGTAACAAGTCTTTTGTTAAACACAGCAACTTAGTTACTGTGTGTGTGTGTGTGTGTGTGTGTGTGTGTCTGTGTGAGAGACATCCAGCTCAAAACAAGCTTTTTCCATACCAAAAAAATCTAAGCAGGTTTTCAGTTTAACCTGATTCTATGTCATTTCAAATGGATGGTGTATTCATAACTTATTCATAGCAGGTTGCATCATTTAGTCTGTGACTTGCATTACCCGAGGCTGCAAATCCATTCAGATTCATCCATCTGCAGCCACATCGCACCCATTCTCCTGTTTTGTTTTTTTCTTCCGCCCTCTTCTCCTCTCAGATTAGCACATTAGAGTCAGTGTTTATGTCACTTCTCTCACGTACTGTGAGGAAAGCAGGTCTGGAATAGGAGATGACTTGCCTCCCAGTGTAGGCTTTTCATCTGTGCCTTCTGTGCTCTCAGAGACCCCCTGCTGTGGGAAAAGGGAAGATGATAGATGATTTAGCCAGGAAGACGAGAGAGAGAAGAAGCTGGAGTCATCCAGTTCAACATTGCACCCTTAATATAAACGATGAGATTATTTAATCATCTTATCATACGTTTTTCTTTTCTTTTTTTTAATGCAGACTTGGTTTAATTAGTGTTAGAGGCCTTTTCTTACATAATGATATTGCTTTTACCTTTTTAAGTAAGCATTTTTGTTGAATGGTGCTTTTTTTTTTTTTTATTGTTTTGTAATGTGTAGTCAAATCGTGGCTTTTTTTTTTACAAGTTTGTTATCCAAAACAAAAGACTGTATGTAGCACTATATCCAATAAACATTTCCCTGCTTTTGAATATCTTTATGGGGTTTTTCCTTTTGACTGTCGCTTGGACAAAACAAGGCAACCCTTTACTAAAGTTATGGTAAATATTTTCATATTTTCCAAACAGTATGTAGATAACAATCAATTACAAAGAAAATGAATGTGATCAGTATTGTCCAGTCCCCCAAAAAGTTAGTGAATAATTAAAGGTGATTTTAATAATTAAAAATATTTAATTACTCGTTATTGTGGACTGTTCATTGCACAGGTCCTATTCTTATATGCACTAAATAATTCCCATATGTGAGCCATTGCCTTTGTTCCTTCTCCATTTGAGTTAAACCATAACATACTTTGAACATCTTTCAAGCTTTTATGTCAAAATTGACAGTAAAGATAAAAGTGATCAGACTGAATGGATTAAATTTTGTTTGAAGTGCATTATAAATTTGTGTTTGAGAAAATGTTACAGTGGAGGGTCATCCATTGTCGGAAAGGGTTTGGGGGGGAGGGGGTGGTTCCCCCTCTAACCAGACAGAGTTTTTCCGTCTGTGTGGCTTGGTGTGATTTTTGTTGTTGACTGATGGGAATGAAAACATGTAGCTCACCCAGAAAGTTGAATTCAATCCTTTTGTTTCCACAGGAGACCCAGCAGATCCCCACAGAAGAGGTTGCAATAGATATCTGCCTCTGTAATGGCCAGAAGGTCACAGTCAACATTTTCACATCATATAAGACGGAAGATGTGCTTGATGTAAGTGCTGCATGTTTAAAGTGAGAGTAAACATGTTTTTACTGTTTTGCACAGTACGGTGCTTTTTAAGTGCCATGTTTGTTGAAATCTTGCTTAGACAGAAAAATATTTACATGAAAAAACTATAAGTGAATACTGCTGTCAGCTCCATATCTTGATATAGTTAAAAGAAACTAAAGTCTTAAACTTTTATCTGTTTGGTTTCAACTTTTTTTTTTATTAGTTCTGTGTGTTTGGTTGGAGAGCACATGGACAAAATTCAGCCCTGAGGGCTGGAATTGGATGAACTAGATAAGTCTGCGCTGCTATTTCACTCAATTCCAATGCAGTGTGTTTGATCAGTGACCCATGCAGTAGCGTATATACCAGGACACTACCAGAATGTAGCGTATTTTAAATATTTATGTAGGCATCTAAGCAAGTTATAAATATTTTCATTGTAACCTGTGGCCATGTTTCAGTTCAGTTATTTAAAGTGTGGCCCATTGCTTATTTCATTTAATCCCAAAAGAGCAATTACAATGTGCCAGTGAAACAAATATACAGTATTATTATCAAACAGCTTTATTATATGTGACTTGTTTTGTTGTTGTTGTTTTATTATTTTTTTAATAATCTGTGCAAGACATGGTGATGTCCAAACCATTCAGTATATGCACTTCACCTGTACTCTTTATTCACCATAAACACACACTAAAGTACACACTCTAACTCATCCCAGTAAACATGGTGATGCCTCAGTGGCGTGCACTTTGTCGATCTTGGCTGTAAATCAAACTTGTTTGAGTCTCTTATGAAAGTTTAACCACAGTTAACCTCTGATCAGAACAGCAGCTGTCAGAGCACACAGATGGTGTATATTTTAGTCAGGGTTTCTGCCTCAATGTAGTATTGCTTAATTATTTTACTAACTAAAATGCTAGATTTTTTGTTTGTTTGTTTGTTTGTTTGTTTGTTTGTTTGTTTGTTTTGTCTAGGCAGTTCAAAAACTCTACCAGTGGTTTGCATGTGGCTTTGTTTACCGTTAAATTATGAGAATTACAACTTCAAAACCAGAAATGTGTAAAATGTAAATAAAAAAAAATCTCATAAACCCACATTTTAGTCACACAAGAGCACAGAAAACAAATCTGATTTTTAAACTGGGGCATATTGTTTCATTTGAATTGCCCATCTGCTAAGAACCACATCTACAAATTGCAGAACAATGTTAGAATAATGTTCCTTGCTTTGTGAAAACTTTGAATATCTCATCATCTACAGTATATAATATCAAAAGATTTTAAGAATCTGGAGAAATTTCTTTGCTGTCTCTGGGCCAAAGCTCGATTAAAATAGACTGAATCTAAGTGGTAAACTGTTCTGTGGTCAGACGGAAAAAAAAAAGTAAAGTTCTTTTTTTGGAAAACACAGATGTTCTGGGTTAAAGATGAGACACCGTCTGGCTTGTTATCAAGGGTTAGTTGAAAAGCATTCATCTTTGATGGCGTGGAGGTGAATCAGTGCCTTTGGAATTGGCAGCTCTTAAATTGGGAAAAGCACCATTAATGCTGAAAGGTATAAACGGGTTATAGAACAACATATGCTCCCATCCAGATGTCCTTTTCAAGGAAGCTCTTGTATTTCAGTAAATATGTCAGCAATACTAAACTGCTTTGTGGAGTTCAGCAAAAATTCCACCACACCTGATGCCAAAAACATTAAAGGTCAAACTATGGAATGTGAGCAGTTTTATCTATTTTATAGATCTTTTAGTCAGTTTAATCTTCTTTCCTTGGTGTCCTGATACGGTAACCTGTCTTTGAAGAACAGGAACAAACTGATGCAGTCAAACTAGTCAGAGAAGCTGATTGGCAAATTGCAGTTTAACCTAGTTAAACTATTTATATCAAACAGTTGCAGAAGATGACCATTAAGCAATCAGCCAAACAATGACTCCCACCCTTAGTAATTTCAGGTTTGCAGTCTCTAAGCATTACAGAAATGGCTTTGTCCCAGCTGCTATTAATCATCCGAATAAGCTATAGCAAATTGTCAACATAAGTATACTATTTATTTATTTTTAATGGAAGTCTATTTTTTTTTCTATTGTTTTTATCTCTTTGGTTTTTTTAGTGTAGTATTTTTAATCTGCTCTTTTTTTAACCTTCTGAAAAATAAAGCTCTGATGAAACGATTGATTGAATGTTGCTGAAATTAAATGTTATTGTTTCTGCAGGCTGTTGCGACAAAGCTTGACCTCCCAGATGACCTTGTTGGTTACTTCAGTCTTTTCCTGGTTCGTGAAGGTGTGGATGGAAGTTTATCATGTAAGTTCAAAATCATAAAAACAGAGCCATAAAAGCAACTTGAACTTGTGCAGCATCCTCCCGTTTCTGTTATTGCTGGAAAGTTTTCTTTTGCGTGCTACATAAGCTGCAGAAATGTTCCCTGATAAGAATTGTAAAGTAAAGTAAATTGTAGCAAAAATCCATTTGAGCTGAAAGTGTAGTTTGCCAGCAAATGTTTTAAGGATTATCTCTCCAGCTAACAAGAGCCATAAAAAAAGAGCCATCATTTATTACTGCTGATTATTTATGTTCTAGCTGGAATTCATTTCTCAGTAACCAAAAGAGACGATTCTCAGAAGACACAAATCACACAGAAATAAATGAAAGTAGGATTTTGGTGTAAACACTTGAACTTTCATTAAGAATTGCTAGAGAGTAGATTCCTGTGGAACCGCAGGGAACTTTATTCTGGCAACAAGAATACGGCTGAGTGTGTTTGTCTCTCTGTTCTGAGAAATACTTCAGTTTAGTTGAGGAAAAAAGAAAAGCTGTGTATCGCCTCTAGAGGGTTTATCTTGAATCCAAATTCTGCTGTATTTCTGTCTCTAACTAGAATGTATAATAAATTTTTTGGGGGCTGTTCTGACTCCCAGTGAGAGTCAGCTATTTGTTGGCTGGTGCATGCAAAACATTTTGTAGTGCTGGAGTGTGAGTGCGCACAACATCCTTTTTGCAGTGTTCTTGGCTGAAATGCATGTTGTGGTTTACCAACAGTTCCAGAGTGGTACCACATTTACAGGCGTCTGATTAGTAAAGTTATTGTTTTTCCAGACTGCAAGAGGAGTGTTGACTTCCAGCATATTATAAATGTGTTTTTTTTTTTTTTAAAGTACGCTGTAAATGGAAATACACAATGATACTGTTTCAAGCCAGGGCAAAATCATTTTTTTGCCCATATACATTTTGTGAAGACTCTGTAGCAGTTAGCATGTGGTTTGTCCTTTGTCTTTTTGTTGTCAATGTTACTTACAGGACCGCCTCAAAAGACCAAATGGCCACATCTCATGTGGCTCAGTTTCACTTGACGCACATCATTGCAAAGTATTAGCATTCACATTCATGTATACCCCAGTGACAGAGGAAGAGAGCCCTTTTAGGTCAAACCTCTCCACAGTCTGAGATTCTCATGGTTTCCACCTGTCACATGCTCGCCTCAGAGAGCATCGATACCAGGCTGGAAGTGAACCCAGATGAACTCAGAGGGGTCTGTATATTTTACAGACGTGTTGTTCATCCTGCCATTTAAATCTGAGGCTGAGTGATATGAAAAAGAAGAGGCATGTGCTAAATATGGCTAACAACGCAGCAGGTCATTGATCAAGCAGAACTGATGGTGGGATGATTGACATAACAGGATAATGAGAAAAATTCAGGCAGTAATTTCCCTGAGGTCGGAGTGTTAGTCAGGATATAATGTAAAATATTACGGACATGTTGAGAAGAGCCAGGATGTGGTTTGAATTAGTGCTGCTCTCATTTGCTTTTTGTGGCATTTTTAGCTTTCCAGAGATGATTTATTTTGCTTAAAAATGTCCCATTACATGTTAAGTATTGAGTTTGTTTCTCTTTATGCCAGATAATTTTCAACATCAAAGTAACCACTCTGTGTTTCTGTTTTCAGTACACAGCCCCTCTGCCCATAAAAAAGACAGAATACACTTTTATAAACCTAATGGTAAACTAAAGGGCTCTTTAGTCATCTCATTTGTGTGTATTTGTGTGTGTGCACTGAGCACATTTATTGATGGGTGAAAACAAAGTAGCAGCAACGACCTTCAGTCTGCTTCACTCTCCTTAGGGAACTGACTGCAATAAAATAGCTGCAGATTCTGGGTGCATGTACACAAGAGCCCTTTTAAAAAAGTATTGTCTCACACACACATTTTACCACAAGTTGTATCCTGCTGGGGCCTGCACAGATGGTGTCTTCCCCGTTGTAGACATTGTTATCCATGTCTTTGGTACCTGAGCTACATTTATGATAAATTCTGCTTTTTTTTTCCTCTTTCAGTTGTGCGGAAGTTGCAAGAATTTGAGCTGCCCTATGTATCCATTACCAGCTCGCGGAGCTCAGAATTTCACATAGTCTTACGGAAAAGGTATGTACCTCCTCTTGTTCACATTATGAGTATGAATCTGATCACGTCTTGTTTTCTTTATCTGTGGTAAAGCTCTTGGTGTAGACATGTTAAAAGAGAAGGTTAAAGATGGGCTGCTAGAAAGGTTACCTTTTTTGTTGTCAGGGAGAATGATGATCATCACCTGACAGTAAGTGGGCTTGGTCCAGAAAATGTAATGAAATGACAATAAATTCTACATCTACTTAAATTTCACCACTTTGCAGTTTGTCTTTGCAGTAGGTATTCCTTACAGCTACAGCGTCTACAACAATCAGTTGCACTGATCCAACAAGTTAATCTTTGAACCAGAACTAAACCAAAACATTAAAGGACAAAATAACTGCAAACAAATTTATATTATATTTTATCTTGCTATAGATTTCATTTCATTCATTTACCCTTGGTGCAGAATGCCTGTTGCAATTTCTAACATCTTCGTTACCAATTAACTGGATAACCAGAGTTCTGATAAATCATTTACTCTGAGATTTAAACTTGTTCTTGGGGTTCATCGATTACCAGCTTTCGCTTTTTTATTTACACAAAATTTAGCCTGAAAATAAACAAATAGATTCAAATATTTTATATAATTGAACTTCTCACTTCACGAAAGTCACATTTCCAACAGACTGTTGTGCTGCATCAGTGTTTTGTTTTGTTTTTTTCGGGTTTATAATTTATTTGACTGGGTCAGGGTTCAATAAACATCAGAGGAAACTAAATGTCAGCACAAGAAATGCATCAACAGTGTTTTTTGCTGCAGATATCTGTATTACTTTTCAATTAACAGAAAAACCCACTGAGTCTGAGCTGTTGGTGTGGAGAGCAGTGCACCAGGAATTGCATGTGTCACAAAAACGGGGGGGAAAAAGTGATAGAATTAGTCTTAATGTTGTTCTATTTGAGAGAAACGGCTAAATAAACGAGAAGATACTAACTGCTCATTCAGTTTCAAGCCTACAGTCCAGTCCGCTGATTTGTCCGCTTTTTGTCAAGATAACTTTTATCTGCTTCCTCCTTTTTCTTTTCCTTCATTATTCTGCCTCCTGTGGACTCTGGAGGTACACAGGATGTTTACTTTCTTTCTGCCTTAAGGAAAGTCTCAGTCCTGCTGACCTAGTTTCGCTGTGGAGTGTAGAAGAGTGAGGGGAAGAATAAACGTAGAACTAACAAGTGGCGGTGGAGAAAAAACAGACCCCCAGTGTATGAGATCCAGACGAAGAGGAAGAATGTAGGGAAGAAAACTACTGAAAACCTAAAATGTATGATGCAGTTCTCTATTGCCAAGCTTTATTCAAAGCATCTACAAAATGAAAACAGGATTATGAAAAACAGTCAAGGTTAGTGAGCGGTACAATATAGTTTATATACTAGTAAGATTGTAGCTTTATGGTATTTTCAGTCTTTGTATGCGGTAAAGAAGATCCAGGAGGTGGTTTGAACCAGTCCAACAAGCAAAACTATTTCTCTCAACGGGGTCTTTAAGTGCACTTTCCATTACATCTGATGAGACAAAATAAAAGGACTCACCAAACACAGTGCTTCTGATTCCACCACCCATACTCTCTTGCTCCCTTTCACCGCCCTACGTTTTACTGGTCGTTTTTGAATTGCGGATGTGGCCAAGTAGCTTAACATTTCCTCAAACAACTGCTCTATTCAACTGTTCCTAATAGCACCCCAGCCAAGCGCCTACATGTTAAGTTTCACACCTTTGCGCTAAACTGTTGGGAAACATGAGCTCAAGGACGATTTTATTTAAGAACAAACGTAAATACAAAATGTAACTGGGGCAGGAAAAATGCCTCAGTTGTGGTGTAAAGAAAGTGTTTGCTTAAGACATTTCACAACCAGCAGTGAGGAAGTGATACATCTAAATTGTATACTGTTGTTCTGGGTGTTTTTAAAAACATAGACCCAGATCTGATTCGTCTGTCTCAGTCAGATAGAATTTTTTGAATTTCTTTTTCAACATCATGTTCTGATTTTCAAGCTGGCCTCGGGCTCCCACACATCTCTTTGCACAAACGTACAAGCAGTACTTCTAATATTGCCACAGTGCTGTGTGGAAATTATACCATTTCACTCACATCCTTTCAAACTCAGCTGTAAATAATTCTTGAGGTGAATGTTTGCATGCCTTACTCACTGACTGAGCTGATTTCTCCATAAGTCACTCATTTCATGGATGGAGTTTGACTGTACACCGGACAGACGTCTCCATTGCCTTGTATTGATAAATACTTGCTCCATGGTACAAAGTCCATGTGATGTGAATAGGGCTTATAGTAGACAGTGAATTGATGGCTAGCAGTCTTTTGTTCTCTGTCCTGCTCCTTGCACGTTTAGTTTATGGTATCAGTCTGATCTGAAACAAATAGTAGCATTATCAGTATTAAGAATGCAGCTGACTCCTTTCTGCTGCATGTACATGCATGTTAGAAAAGACCAACTATTTAAAAGCCGACATTTTGGCAGTTGACTGGTCTGGAGCATTCAGGTGTGTTAACACAATGCCCTAATCTTCCCAGGAGTGTACATCCCAGCAAAATTCACCCTGAGGCCAGATTGTTCATGGTCAGAAAAACTGCAAAAAAACCCCCCAAAACCAAGAGCTACATCTCAGACTCTCTACACCAAAGTATTCTAGAGTGTGGGGCCATCTGTCTGACAGCTAAAGCTCGGCTAAAATTGGCGAACGCAACAAGACAAAAATCCCAAGCACAGCAGTAAATCTACAACAAAATCAAGATGTTGCAATGGCCCAGTCAAAGTCCAGAACTGAAGCTTATTGGATTGCTGTTGCAGGAGGCTAATAGCGGTGAATAAACTATTGAACTGAAGCAGTGTTGTTAGAAAGAGTAGGCCAAAATTCCTTCACAATAATGCCAGAGTCATACAGAAAATGATTACTTCAGGTTATTGCTGCCAAAGCTTTTCACATGACTACAGTACCCCCCTTAGCTCTCTTCAAATCACTCAAAGTTGACAATCAGGCTGTGTTAATTCTGCTTTATTTGACACTGTCTTATTTTTTTTGTCTCTTCAGCTACTGGGACATGGCATATGATAGTGATGTAATGGAAAACAGAGTTGGCCTGAATTTGCTTTATGCCCAGGTAAGAGGCTTCATCACTTAGGTAAACCAGACACTGTTTTAAATTAAACTCCCGCTGAGATGTGCACCCAAGCAGAAAATTTAAATTAGACTTGATTGTATTTGTTTCCAGATTGCATCTGTTGTATTTTATTGAGCTTGCTTGGTGCCAGCCTCTCACCAAGAAAACTGAATCAGCAGCTGCTTCATCTTTTGGTTGCCAAATGCTTTTGTGCATCCCCTGGGATCATCCATTATCGAAATATTGGTGTCAGCTTGTTTTAACATTGCAACACCTTGAATCCTCTCTGCGTCCCTCTTTCAGAAGAGATGTCCTTCCTATTATAGTAACTTCCCTCTGCTGTAACAGTTGTCTGATTTTATTAAGCATTTTCGGGGCGGCAAGTTTGATTAGAATCTGTAACCTCTGAGCGTTGCCTCTGCGAAGCAGTATAGTGCCAACGAGCTTGTGCTTTTGTGCATATTTTGTTGAGCTGCACTGTTAACATGGCGTTTTTAGTGTTGTTTCTCCTAGCAAAGGAAACTCATTGACCTGAATTATTGTATTTGTCTGTGTAGAAAAATAAACTTCCTGTTTGTTGCTTCACCAGACAGTATCTGACATTGAGCGAGGCTGGATACTCGTCAACAAAGACCAGCACAGGCAGCTCAAATCGTTGCAGGAGAAAGGCTCTAAGAAAGAAGTAAGCAAGGGTGCCTCTTTTTGACGTTTCTGCCATTTGAATTTTCTTTGCCAGTTGTCACTTAAATCCAGCTGATGCTCAGAAATGTCCTTGTGCTAGGACAAATCTGTAGACCACGGAGAATACTCCCTCTAGTGAATTCCATGTTATGCAATTAACCTAGTTTGCCCCATAATATGAATTTTTAAACACATCCCAGGAGAGAATTTCAGAATTTTCTATCAGGGATTAGGTAAGCCTAAAAAAATGACATCTAAAAATTGTTTGGTTGTTTTTTTTTTCTTTTTTTCCTCAGTTCATCCATCTAGGCCAGACCCTCAAATATTATGGCTATATTAAGTTTGACCCTTGTGTCACTGACTTCCCCGAGAAGGGCTGCCAAGTCATCGTCAGCGCCGGAAACAATGAGCTCAACTTCCATGTCAAGCTGCCTAATGAACAGATGAAAGAGGGGAGCTTCAAAGTTACTCGCATGAGGTGCTGGCGAATCACATCTTCTGTAAGTGGAAGCGTGAATGCATGAGAGTTTAAGTGTACCTTTATTTTATCAAGATGAAGGCCCTCCTGTTTCTAAAGTGGCCTATTGGCATTGCACCAGAAACAAACCATAGTTAGTTTTTTAGCATTAACAGCTAGCTAAAAATGCTTACCTCCACACCATCCATTGTCATCAGTCCAATTACCCAAACACACAGCCCACACAAGGATAGTGCTGAATTGATCTTTTGTATCGATTAACACCTAAAACAGTATTTGAACTGCAAATTGTCTGCTGGGAAAAGCAGATTCATGCATTGAGGGGAAGTACTTCCACACCTCTGTAAACAGTTACATGTGTAGAAAAAAAGTGTAAATGTCAAGTTTTATTTCTCGCGCGTTTCTTTAATACACTGAATTCAAAGTAAGACACCAGATAGTACATGCACGCTTCAGTTTTATCTCAGTAGGGTTTTTTTTTTCATATTTCAAGCCAGTTTTTGCTTTTAGTCTTTTTACCCTCAGACATGATGCAGTCTCTTCAGGCAATCACAGAAACCACTTATTGCTGTCTCAGCCTGGTCTTCTGCTTGTTTTTCATGCCTTTGAATTAATGCTGCCACTTCCTTCAGTAAGTAATAAAGTAATATCAGTGTGTCATGTCCACTGGCTGCTATGGTATTAAGGTGGAGTACTTCTGGTCATGAGCTGTTCCTCCTCCATGCTTCCTCTTTCAGTCAGTGAATGAAACTATTTTTATCATTAGTCTGTTGAACTTTGTTAAAGCATACCACTTGTGCAGTCTCTTCTTTACCTTTTATATTAACAGAAAACTCAAAATCAGTCTAAATGTCAACTCTGCATCATCTGAGCCATCTGTGAGTTCCTTGTAAATGTTGTGATGGTGAAATCATTTACTAGCTGAGTGTTTTTGCTTCTTGGCTACTTTGGAAATTTAATGCATTTTATCCATTATCTTATTCTGAAGTGTGCTGAAGTGCAGAAAAACCTCAAAAAAAGCTATCAGACAGTACTAACAGCTCCACTAACACTGAATTAAACCCATTGAAAGTGTGTTGGTTTTTTTTGGGCGGTGAGTCTAATGAAAGTGTAATGGTGCTACATCACACACCAAAGATTTACGAGTTAATCCATGAAGGTTCTGTTTCAACTGTGACCTTAAATCAATTGATCAGCATGAGATGGTGCCAGAGTCCCTCGAGCATATGACTGGAATTGATTGATCAGGCTAACATATTGCTGGTCCAATGCCCAGCATTTAATGAGTGTTATCTGTTGCATTGATGGCGGGGGGGAAGGAACAAAAACCATCTCTTGTTGTCATTTCCTCAAATGTTACAGATGGAGGACTGAGTCTCTCTCAACTGGGCGTCTGTCTCAGCAAAAAAACAAAAACATTTGGTTTGTGTGGGCAGCTACAGATTCCAGTTTAGGTTGAAGGTATCGATTCTGGAGCAGGAGGTTCCTTCTTGGTCAGCACTCTCTCAGTCTATGACAATGTACATTCAGTTTTAACTCATTAAAGGACCTTCATTGTAGGACATTGTAGGACCTTCAGCACCACATATTGAAAGATTTAAGTGAGTGCATGTATATTTAAGCCTATATCTAAACTTTTAACCCTCTGTGGATTAGAGAGGTTATTAAAGCTGTATCCTGCATAATCATTCCACCATGGAAAAAGAACAGTTAAAGGAAATCATCAAAATTACCAATTATCATGATATTCATCCACATGATGAATAGATTTAAACTTCTAAACATAAGTTAGTTGTAGTTGTGGTAGATATTTGCAGACAGTGGCGTTAAGATAACAAAGACCGGGAATGTTGGAAAGTCTCGTGTTTGTGATTGCGTCAGCACTCGGCTATTTTTGTGCACAGATTAGATTGATGGTCTTATACCATCTTTTCTTTGCTGTATCACAAATACTAAACAATATTTAGTTTCAGCTATACAGATTTTGTTCTTTCTGTGCATTTTTCAAAATACATTTGATCCCCTTTTAAAAAGTTACAATTTCAAATGGGCTAAATTTAACTCATTAATTGGATTTATTTTTTTTAACCTTATTTGACACTTCAGCTCTTAAGCCATCTAGAAAAACGGCTTGTTTTGGGAATGTAAAGCATCTCATTAACCAGTATTTGTCATGAACCGAAGTTCCGTACACAAGCTGGACCCAGAAGCAGAGACAACACGCACAGGAGTACGAAAAATAAACTTTATTTCAACTAAAGGTGTCCCGGAAGGGTCAAAGGAAAACACGCGAGAAACTAGAAAAACCAAGGGACCGGGGGATGAGTTACGCAGGAACGCTGTAATCGGGACTGTGGGAGGCTGCAACAGAAAGAGGAAGAGAGTTACTGGGAAGCAGGGAAATAGCAGCATACGTGGGGGAGAGTATGAGTCTTACAGTCAAAGCGGGGCCGTGGGAGCCGGAGGGAGGGGTGAGGGTCCGCGGGGGAGCTCCAGGAAAGTAGAGGTGATTGGTACCGGAGGCGATCCAAACTCCAGACGGGCAGGTGGACAGGCAGGTGGCTCAAAAACACGCCGAGCTGTTACCTGAGCGCAAAGGAAAAGATTAGCGTTTGTTCAGGTAAATGAGGGTTTTCACAACTGTCTTCCCGTGGGTGTACGTTACCGCTGTGAGACGACTAACGGACTGGCGTGGAGCAGCTGGCTGGGCTGGATCAAATAGTCCACCTGATAATTGCCTGAGATGGGATGCAGGTGTGGAGTTAACAGCCACACCCGTGGGCGTGGGCATCCCATCAGCTCCTCGGACACCGGGCCGCGGACCATGACAGTATTGTGCATGGAACAGCTGAAATATGCATTTTTTGTGTTTGCACCCAATCGTAGCAGAACAGTCTATTTTACTACTGAGAAAAGCATTACTTGAGGCTCTACCCGCACAATTTCTGCTGCCATTTGAAAGATGGAACATTTAAATATGTCATTTGAATGGAGATGGGCAAAAAAGTTCACTTTTGTACTGCGTTTGTGTTTGAGCATTACAGTCATTATGTGTATCAAAGAAGCTTTTACAATTCTCTAAGAGCTAATGATGTGGACACGTGGCATCACATCTAAAATTGCAATGCATCCTAGCTTGTGTGTTACAGACTGAGCCCCCACACTGCCAGGCGGGGTGATTAATTCCTGAGCTCATTCTCAGAGGTCAGAGTCATTTAATGAGTCCTTTCCTTAGCAGCCAAATATTCAAAACATCTCATTTGTTGTAGCTCTGCAAGACACCCCCCCCCCCCCCAGTGAAGCAGTGAAGGGCAGACACTGCTTAAACGAGGAATGAGGGCTTATTTCTAGGGAGCGTAACACACCCATCACAAATATTTCTTTCATGTTATCTTTTAGCCTGCCTGTCATTTGTGATGCAGGAGTTCAAGAATAGCAGCTTAAGGAGAAGACATGCAGGGTAGAAAATGAGATTTAGCTCCAGCGACGGAGCTTATCCGCTTAATATTGAAAGTTTGATGCTGGTTGAAAAAATATTGAAATCGGTTTCTTTGTCATTCTCAAATGTAAACAGAAGTGGTCGATGATAACAGAAGGTGACTTTTTTTTGTCTTTGTTTTTGTCACTGCAGCAAGTTCCAATTGCCAACGGTACAACCAATCCCTGCAGCTCGGGTCAATTTGAAATCAAACTCGAGCTCTCCTTTGAGTACCTGATGAGCAAGGACCGCCTCCAGTGGGTCACCATCACCAGCGACCAGGTAGGAGGATGATGGATAGTTTCACTTTTATATAGATAAACTAGATCTTTTTTATTCATTAAAGATAATTTTTCCCTTTGTGTATTTAGAATTTTTTAGTTTCTTAAGGTACTGTACATAATCCTCTTTAGTGCTCATTGGATTACCTCAAAAATGCTGCGGCTCAAGGCTGAAAACAGCCGTGTTGTTTTGTTTTTTCATAGTTTAGCTGAGATTTTAAGGAGGTGTAACTGTAAGTTGCTTGCAGCTCATTATGTGATCGGCCATTTTTAGTGCGTTTTGTTCTTTTTCAAACTATACAGGCTTGCTGCTTTATGTCTGACTGGTTTCTGTGTGGATGTGATTGCAGGCTATCATGATGAGTATCTGCCTCCAGTCTATGGTGGATGAATTAATGGTAAAGAAGTCCGGTGGCAGCATAAAAAAGGTTTGTGTTGACTGCATTTAACAACATTATGCCATCATTTTGTTTTCCATACATATCACAGCGTTTGTAAATGTATAAGTCATTCATTTATAGCTTTGACATTTATTCTATTTCTTTTGACATCTTCTGTCACATTTCAGATGCTGAGGAAACGACACAATGGCTCCATCCACCGGTCTGACAGTCAGCAAGCTGTGAAATCTTCCCCTCTACTGGTGAGAAACGGGATAGCATGCCAAGTTTTTTATTCTCAGCTGTAGCTTTTTTTTCTTGACTGTCTTTTTTTTTTTCTTCCATGCTGCAGGACTCCCCTGATTCAAACCGTGAACAAATTGTCAAACTCTCAGTGAGTACCTTCTTTGTCGTTTTTACTGACTAGCTAATAAATATTCCAATAAATTAGCATCAGCTAAGCATTAATTATACTTATATTGATTATTCCATATAGACCAAGCTGACCTCGGTGTCTCTCAGAGGGGTCAGCGCCTCCAACTTGGCAAACAACATCAGCAACTATGCTTTCGAGGGAATCGGAGACGATGACCTGTAACCCACAATTCCCCTTCCTCCCCTACTCATTCCACTGTTAACGACAAAGATTACAAGCTGAGCTGAGCCGAGCCGAGCGGTCCACGCAGGCGTCCGATTCTGCAATATTGTAGCTACTTCCCGGAGAATTTGCTGCCTTAAGCTCTCATTTAATCTTTGACGGTGACCTTTCATGATTTAGACTCTGAAGGGTAATCTTGATTTGCATTTTAGTTACAATCATCATATCATCCAGCTCTCTTATTGAACTTATCACGTCATTAACGTACGTTATTCGAAGATCCTGGATTCTTCCCTGACTGGCTGCGTGTCCGTTTCCAACCAGAGAGCCAACTGTTTGGTTAGACCCGGCACTAGTGAAGATACAGCAGAACTGGACGCAGTTGTTCTGGAAGTTACCAGGCATATTTCTGAGAATGTTCTCTTTAACTCAAAATGTAGAATATTTAGAGCAACTGCTTAGCTGCGTGACGATCAATGTTCGGCTTTGCTATATACCAAAATGCTTCCTCTGATGTCAGTGGTCCTCTTGTGCGTCATGCTACATGTGTGCCAAGTTAACAGAGATCATCAGCAGGGGTTCATTTTATATTAGACATTAGAGTCACATGTATTCAGATGTAGTTCGAGGCCTTAACTTGCTTTTTTTTTTTTTTTTTTTTTAATATATAGTTTCTGGGGTCACCTTCTCACATGGGTTGAAACTAAAGAGATGTTAACTAGAATTTTGCAGAATTTAATGGATGGTTGATTTGGTTGAGCTGCTTGCACTTGCTGAACCCATCGTTTTTGCACAGTATAACCGGTGGAGATGAATGTTTGAGCATGAATTTATAAATGTGCGTAGGCTCTTACCCTGGGGGGCTCAGTAAATCCATCAGATTTTTTTTTTAACAATTTTTTTTAAAGGTTTCTCATAAATGCCAAATTATAGTTTACTAAAGCATTTTGCACAAAATAAACATTTTTAAAAAGTCACTTTTTATATTATGTACATGCAATTAAGTATTCTGAACATTTACTAATATCTTTATCATCTAGCTTATTGTAATCAGATCTAATGTAATCTAAGATGTATGGAACAAAGTTTAAATGGACCAACATTTATCATGTTTACATAATGTTTTAGTTCAAATGGAAATTGTTTACAAATTTTTGCATCTGATTTTGATTTGTGTTGTTCTTTTTGGGGGGAGCGATGGCGTCGCGGGGCTTCAGTTCATTGTAATTTGTTCGTACGTTGTTCCAGTCATCTCAGAGGATTTGGTAAAAGGTGCTTTGATGAAGCGGCTAATGTGATCATAATTGCTGGAGTGAACAAAATTTTAAAGAGTGAACATATCCCACTTTTATAAGGTGTGTTATTCCATTATTATTAATTTTAATTTTTTTTCTTTTTTTGCTGTCAACTTGACTTATTTCATGCCAGCAGATTTTAAAGACGCTAACTGTAAATCAGTGCCAACCTATCAACAGCTTTACTGTCACTTTTAGCCAGAACTGCAAACAAAAATGTTCTCAGTATAATTGTCTTGTTCTTTCACTGGTGTGATTCTTCTGTTCGGTTGCTTTCACTGTAGGGAGACACGGTCGCAGCGATTCATTTATATTTTCTCTGTTCCTGTCGATATGAAGTACACAAAGCTGCAAGGTCCTTGATGTTAGTGTATGTGTAGGTGCCAAATTTTTCTAATGTGCCGTTTTGTTTTGGTTTTTTTCCTTTAGCATTGCTTTTATGAACGTTGTACCGTCTTGATACATTCCACTAATTTTCATGTTGATTTTTAGTGGTATGTTCAGTGACAGCTGTCGGTTCATTTGGTCATGATGCTTAAAATAAACTCTGAACTTCAACGATTATGTGTGGGTTTATTTTATTTATTATGTAACAGTCATCTTTTACCACTACTCCCATTTATTTTGCAGCAGCAGTTTTGTACTTTGCCACGTTATATGCTAAGAGTAGCACAGATAAGTGTCAAGATACCAGGGGGTGCAGTGTTTATAGACTTTAACTGTAGACATAAACTCACCAAGCACTTCATCAGCTACAAGTGTTCAGCTACTTATTTACACAAAAATGCTATCAGCCAATCAAATGGCAGCAAGGAAATGTGATTTAAATGACTTTGAAAATGGCATGGTTGCTGTTGCCAGACGGGCTGATGTACTGGAATTTTCCAACACAACCATCTGTGGCATTTACTGAGAATGCACAAAGAGAAAATATCTACCGAGCAATGTTTCTTTGGGGGAAAATGCCTTGTTGATATCAGACATCAGAGGAGAATGACCAGACTGCTTCGAGCTGATAGGAATGCAACAGTAACTCGAATAACCACTTATTACAACCAGCATCTGCAGAAGAGCATCTTTGATCGGACATGATGAACTTTGATGTAGATGGGCTCCAGCAGCAGAAGACCACACAGAGAGCCACTACTGTCAGCGAAAAATAGAAAAATGAGCAACAATTCACACTGACTCACCAAAATTGGACAACAGAAGATCGTCTGGTGTGAGGAATCTCAACTTCTGGTGCAACATTCAGATGATAGGGTCAGAACCACAAAAGCATGGATCTATCCTGCCTTGTATCAGTGGTTTATGCTGCTGGTGGTGGTGTAATGGTATCGGGGATATTTTCTTGGCAGTTTGGAGCCCCTAGCAACAGCTCGCCATTGTTTAAATACCTACCTAAGTATTGTTGCTGACCATGTCCATCTCTTATAACCATATTTCACCTTTGATCAGATGCAGATTAGATGATTAGTTTATCTGTATTTCTTCCCAACCAGTATATTATATCCAGTAATGGTCTGTTGATAGGATTTTATAAATACATTTGTTTCTAAACACAGTCAAACCAATATAAACCTGTTGGTTTATCTTATCCTTCTGTGGAAATAAACTCTGGTAACCAGTAAACACATCCTGATGATCCAATCAGTGAACATATACAACATTCTCAAACCAGATTATGTTTGGTTATTTTGTCCCTTTGTCTTTAGGAATGTAGATGCCTGTGTGTGAAAAGGTCACAAAGATCTGAGTAAAAATCAGAAGTCTGACATCTGACATTCAATGAAATGAATTCCATGTGTTTATTTCAAAAGTTCCTCACTTAAGGCATTTATGAGACACTGCATAAAGACACAAATGGCCACTTGTGGGATGTCATCACTAATCTAAAGGTACAATGCTCCATCATGACACGGCAAGTTGGCGACCTGTCAAACATCTCACTTGCATAAAACAGTCATTCACAAAGAGTAAATCTGAAATCACAGTTATTATTCCCATGGCAAGCAAATAACACACCACACATTCAAAATAAGACTCTATAAAGTATGCACTTCTAGCAGTGTATAAGAGCCACATTAGAAAAAGAAAACAACCAATACACACTCACATGCTTGCTAACAGTGTCATCTTTTTTTTCCTCAAAACAATAAAATAAAATTCACAGTAATCACAAGTGAGGTGATTAAGTGGTTTCCTCTAAAAAAGAAGAACCTTTTGAAAACAGTGAAATCATTTAAATCCGAAATAACTGATATGTCATTGTAATACTAGTGTTTGGGGCAAAAAAAATAATAATAATTGAACAGCATGCTCATACATTTCATTTTCACTTGTATTTTTTTAACCTTAATCCAAACTTGGAAATTGCAGCTATGTGTGTAAGATTGTGCTTTTTTATTTTACCGCATACAGACTGAAGATGAACTTTCTACATGATTTTGAGTCCAGTTTTAGAATAAAATTCTATTCTAATCTGTTCTTTACCATAATCTGAGCATTTTAGCACCAAATCAGAGGGATGAGTTAAGTGTTTCAGTACTACTAAATAGCACTTTTATAGTAGTACATCAGTACATCAAACCAAAGGCAGAGCTTGTTGCTGAAAGCAAACAAAGCACAGTATGGCCCGCTCAAGGACTCATCTCTGCTTAAAGCTGCACTGTGTAGTTTGGGAAAAGTAGAAAAACAGAACACATGTCAAAATAACGTCTGTCTCCTAATGATGTAAGATGTGAAAAACACAATCTTGAACATTCAAAGAACTTCATCATGAAAACATTTCAAAGACTACACAGTGCAGCTTTAAAAGTCCAGGCAAATAGTTGCATCAGTTCCATGTAACAAGGAATATTTGGTAGTGTCCTCGTCAGAACGAACAATCAGATATGTATTACAGTGTGAGAGGAATATTTTTACAGTTAGCCTACTGTGTGTTAACATATAGAATTAGACAGGGAGTGGACTTCCACAGAAAAAGAAGTCCTTTAGTCTTGACATGAAAAAACAAAACAAAAAAAGGACTAGAAGACATCAACACATTATCATATTTGTGTGAGATCCTACAAACGAACAATTAGCAGCCTCAGAAGACATCTGACAAAACACTGAAAGACGGACACACACCAAAACAATATAAAGGCTCTGTGGAAATCAAAGCACAACTTGCTGGTAGCTTAGTTTTGCTGAGTTAGAATTTATACAATCTCAAGTTTGTAGCATGAGTGTATTGTCTGACTCCCCTCCCTTGGCATGTACTGCATATTGACCCCTGCTTCCTTTCTGTGAGTTTGAAGCCCAGCTCCCATCCCTTTCCTCACTTCCTGCTCTTCGTTGTTGCCCGTCATCGGCACTTTCACCCAGCCGTCTGTGGCCAGGCCGTGCTTCTTCTGGTGTCTCTTGTAGTTGTCCCAGTGGCCCGTGGTGTAGCCGCACTCTTGACATTTATAGGGCTTCTCCCCGGTGTGCCGGAGCATGTGCCGCTTCAGGTTCATGCTCTGGTTGCAGCTGTAACTGCACACGGCGCACTGGAAGGGCTTGGCGCCAGAGTGCACCCGCTGATGGCGCTTTAGGTTGGCCAGATTCCCGCACGCGTAATCGCACAAATGGCACTTGTAGGGTTTCTCGCCGGTGTGCACTCTGTGGTGTCGCTTGAGGTTGTCGAAGTGTGCTGAGGCGTAATCGCACTGTGGGCACTTGTAGGGTTTCTCGCCGCTGTGAGTTTTCATGTGGCGTGCCAAGTGGTTAGGGTAGTGTGTGAGAAAGGGGCAGGCGGCGCACGTGTAAACCTTGTCACTGCGCTCGCCGGGGCTGTTGGGAGATGACGAGGAGTCTTTAGTCAGCATTTCGAGGGTACACTTGGCACAAATCTGGGCCGAGGAGCCGTCCTCGTCTTCCAGGACGATGCCACAGAGCCGGCAGGTAAAAGGGAAAAGTGACGGTGGGAGGCCGCTCCTGTCTGCTACACCTCCTCTTGATGCTCTGCTTTCGCTGCTGCCTGTCGTATCCAGCAAGGGTGGAGGTTGATGACCCGGAGCTGGATTGGAAGCTGCTATGGGGGGCGGAGATGCTCCCTTTAGGCTATCAAAGGCTGACAGGTAGTCGCTGTTCTGGGCTGCCAAAGTCAGGTTTGACGTTGGCCGTGCAACCTCTGTAACTTCACAATCAGATTAGACAGTTATTAGGCATCAAAGATGATTTAAAGACATCAAAATGAGCTTTCATGCATCAGCACTGAGCAACTAAAGTAAAAGAAATGAGACACACCTTTGCCTGCAGCACCAGAAACCTCTTCTCTCTGCCCGGTCCCTTGCCTCTTCAGACTGTTCTGGCCACTGGTGGGTCGTGACGGTGCGTCCTGCCCCACCCCCACACAGGGTACATGCATGCGCTGGTGCCTCTTGAGGTTGCCGAGAGAGCTGCAGGCAAAAGTGCAGCTGTCACATTTGTAAGGTTTTTCCCCCGTGTGAATGCGAAGGTGTCTCTGGAGGTTCACCAGCTGAGCCGAGGCGTACGTGCACAGCGGGCAGTTAAAAGGCTTCTCCCCATTGTGCGTCTTCATGTGGCGCTTCACGTGGTTGGCGTAACGCGAGGAGAATCCGCAGAGATGACACGAGTGCATTTTAGCCGATTTGTCCTCGGCTGTCAGCGCCTTGTCACCCATCCCATTTCCCACCTCTTCGCAATCAAGCTGCATATTAGAACCTGAGCGGATACCGCTGATGCTTCCAAAAGGTGAGCAGAAGTCCGTACTCTTAGCTTCCCGAGAGGCTTTGCAACATCTAAGGCAGTACGGGCCAACGAGGTCAATGCCAGGTCCCAGAGGTTCATCACGGAGCTGTCCGCAGCCCCTGCAGGACAGGTAAGGAGGGAAACTGGGCTCAGACTGGGTCGCTCTGCCTTCGTCTTCCCTCCCATTGTCCGTCGTGCTGCGCGAGTTGTCCGTTTCACTTTCCATGCTCAGCTGGCTGTAAGCAGAACTCTCATCACCCAGAGGATACACGGAGAAACCGATCTCGGCAGCAACTTCTGTGCAGGGAAGACAAGAGAAATATTTGATTAGGCAGCTCTCAGAGCTGTGCTTACATTTACATTTGCAGCACTGCCTGTATTAATCAGTATGCAACTCTAATTAAACGGGTAATATGACTGAGCTTAAGAAATCTAAGGAAAGAGAAACTACAGAAGAAGAAAAAAGAAGACAGAAAATGAACATAGTACAGTTCTATTCTCAGGTATCTGTTATTAATCTGTATTATTCAGGCATGCTGGCTCAAAAGAGAGCATGACTTTTACAGAAATCCAATTTCATAAGGAATCATGAAATAAACATATAACTAAAAGTTTAAAATATACAGTCTTTGCAAAAAATTGTGAAATACGTCAACATAAAATGCATTATTATTCAGAAAACTTAATCCCTTAAGTTTAGAAATGTGCCGTGACTGAAAGTGTCACAGGAAAAAACGCCAATATAATATGAAACTGACTTTCGTCCTAAAATACGACACGCTCCAATAAACTTATTTCAACATAAAGGGAAAAAAATGAATGAAGTTCTTTTTATACGGCTGGGGATTGATACAAAGGAAGCGTAAGGACATCTGAAGGCACCAACCCACTGTCAACTCACTTAATCACTCAAAATTAATGGACACAATTTAAACACAAACCAGCAATTACTAAAAAGAAGACATGCTCAAACACATCAAACTGAGGGAAGTAGTGAATCTCATGAAAACGCTTCATACTCACAGAGCTGCAAGGTTAAGTGCATTTTAAGATGTTGTAAATATCATCTGAGAATATTCAGACATCAAAGGAAAAAAAGAAAAAGGAGAGAGATATTGTTTCCAGAAGGGCAGAAAGAAAAGCTTCGGGGCAGAGCGCTCTGTGGCTTCGTCTGATACGTCGGAAAGCGAGAAGGCCAGGAGACCACCTTCCGTCAGTGAGGCTGAGACGAAGTGCGAGAGAGGCGAGAGCTGAGGCTGCCCTTTTATCCTGGCCCATGGAAACCCCTCGTGGATGATTACCGAGCCTAATGATAATGATGATGACTATAATGGCGAGGCTGCTGCTTCTGATGATGATGATGATGATAATGATGATGAGGGTAGATGATGAGGGTAGATGATGATGATGATGATGATGATGATGATGAGGGGGGAAACGATAATGGCAGTGGGGTAGTGGGAGCAGAGGCTGCAGCAGATGACGATGATGATGATGATGATGAATAAATGCCCTTTTATAATGGTGTCCTTGATGGTAATAGTCCTATTTTTATGACCCCATATAATAATGGTGTCTCAGTTCCTTTCTCCACTTTTCCATTTTTCAGATCACTCTGACAAAGAGGCATGCTGGGAAATGTGAGCTGATAGCACCCATTCTCTTACTGATTCATTGTGGGACAACACTTCATTACTGACAAACTGTACAAACCTGTGACCCCGGCACACGGGGAAAAAAAACAGAGGTGGCTGATTCTATTTAATATGCTATTTCCATGTTACGTTTATATAATCAATTGTTTTGAAACAAATCTGCTTCACACTGCTCCGCTGCTGAAATACAGTATAAAGACCAAGATGTGTGATCATCCAGTCCATTTAGTGTTTAATCAGTAGTCTAATTCTATGAAATGTGCACTGAGATCTTTATAAATAATGAATTTTTTAAAAACGACACAAGTAGAAAAGTAAAAGTCACTAAAAGAGCAAAAATTAGAGGATAAATAGATGAGCAGATACAGTGAAGGATGCTGGTGCACAGACAGTTCAGCCTTGTTGCCTTTTGAGAACATGCTAGCATTTCAGCAGAGTACTATCATTGGCTAACAACTGGTGAATGGCACTTTATTAGCCAATGAGCATCCACTGGCTCATCGTCCTTTCTGACTCTAATAATGATCAGAATTTAGAAAATTAACTTATTACTTTAAAGTCATCAAAAAAGCGTTTACTGGGGGTGATACAAGGGATATTTTCCCACAACTTCAATACAAACAGAAGCCTTTTATTACAACCAAAAGAGCACCCCCTGCTGGCCGTTACAAAGAATGCAAGTTTTACGGCATTGGCTTCACTTTTTCGACATGCAAACTACATTCATTTTACATGGTGTCTATCATTAATCACTACGATTTTTCTGAAAGGAAACCAAGGTTTTTATATACTCTGCATGATTTGTTTAATGTACTTTTAACTAACAGTTACTGCAACTCACTACAAAGTTTTTTGTTATGTGGTGGGAGGCTTATATTGTATTGTGCACTATGATCGCTGCTGCTAACCTTTAAATAAAAGCACTGCACATTTTATTTCTACGCTACATTTTATCTGTTTTATACTTGTTTTAATGAGGCACCATACAAAATATAAAAGTACTGAGGATGGTAACAATAAAGAGTATTTTGGATCATTGCCGTTTGCATTTTCTTTAACTGAGAAAGCCTTCACGGTTTCATGTTCACGCTCCCAGTGCCCCATCAGACCTTGTTTAAGTTACTAACTTACTATGACTGCCTCTGCTTTGTATTAAACACAGGGGGCTTTTATTGTGAAATCATCACAAGAAATGTGGTTTATTTAAGGTTGAAAAAAAATAATCCAAAAAACAAATACACAGATCGATTTGGAATGAGCCACTAATGCTACAACCCATATTGGCCCCTGTAGGTGTACTGTGCACCATTAGGCCAGTCTAAGGTAATGCCTTTTTTGTTTCTATTTAAAACAACCATCTCAGTGATACTGAGATGAACCTGCACTATACCAACTCCCTGTGCATCATAAAATACCCTGTGGTTACATTATTTTTTTACTTCTTTATTAAATCATCATGAGTTTATTTGGTTGCACTGTGTGCAGATACAGCTGCAGTGATGTTACCAACCACAGAAACCACAGGTATCTACACAACAAGCAGGAATACAACAGTAAGGATTATAAACTTTAGATTTATTCATAAAAAAGGGTTTACAAACCTGAGAACTTTTCCAGGCCTAGAATCTTGTTGTCCTGATCAGGATCATCAAACTCAAGGTCTTGTCCTAGAAGGAAGTCTGTGTCTAAGGGGAGGTTTTCTGGGGCTTCAATGGCTACATCATCTTCAGAATCCACTACAGTCACAGAGAATCAAACATTTAATCACTAATATCACTTCTTTACAATTTAATTATATTTTACATAGATATTTTTCATTCATACTTTGTTCCATTAGAAAGTTGAGCTGTCTACACTTTTTTATGTAAACATCCCATGACAATCATGATATCTCACTCACTATGAACATGAGCCTAGCCGAAAAAGGTTTATGGTAAGTATACTGCCTTAAATCAACCAGGGAGTGATATTTCCCTCTTTTCTTTCTTCTCTTCTTTATTATTTGGTTTTGGGGATGCTAGTTTTGAGCATTTATAAAAGCATGATACACTATATTGCCAAAAGTATTCATTCACCTATCCAAATAATTTAATTCAGTTGTTTCAATCACTTCCATGCCCACAGGTGTTTACAATCAACACCTAGGCACGCAAACTCCTTTTACAAACATTTTGTGAAAGAATGGGTCGCTCTCAGGAGCTCAGTGAATTCCAGTGTGATATCGTGATAGGATGCCACCTGTCGTGAAGTTTCCTCGCTAGTAAATATTCCACAGTCAGCTGTTAGTCATATTATAACAAATTGGAAGCAACTGGGATCAACAGCAACAGATGCTGAGGTGCAAAGTGCACAGAGGTTGCTTTTTACAGAGCCAAACATTACAAACCTCCAAACTTCATGTGGCCTTCAGATTAGATCAAAAATGGCTTCAAGGTGTGGGGTTCCATGGCCGACATCACCAAGTGTAATGCAAAGCGGGGGATGCAGTGGTGTAAAGCACGCTAAAGCTTAACTGCTGAGCAGTCGAGACATGTTCTCTGGAGTGACGAATCATGCTTTTCTGTCTGGCAATCCAATGGACGAGTCTGGTATTGGCAGTTACCAGGAGAACGGTACCTGTTAAACTGCGCTGTACCAAGTGTAAAGTTTAGTGGAGGGGGGATTATGGTGTGGGGGTGTTTTTTAGGAGTTCGCCGGCTCCTTAGTTCCAGTGAAAGGAACTCTTAATGCTTAAGCAAACAGAGAACTTTTGGACAATTTCACCCTCCAAACTTTGGGGAACAGTTTGGGGATGGCCCCTTCCTTTTCCAACATGACTACACACCAGTGCACAAAGCAAGCCCCATAAAAACATGGATGAGCAAGTTCGGTGGGGAAGAACTTAAATGGCCTACACGGAGTCCCGACCTCAACCCAATAGAAAACATGAACAGAGAGGCCAGCAAGCCAGGCCTTCCTGTCCAGTGTCTGACCTCACAAATGTGTTTCTGCCACAATTGTCAAAAATTCCCATAAACACTCCTAAACCTTTTAGAAAGTCTATCAGAGGAGTTGAAGCTGTTGCAGCTGCAAAGGGTGGGCCGACATCATATTAAACCCTATGGATTAAGAACGGGATGTGACTAAAGTCCATATGGACGTGAAGACAGGCAATCAAATATTTTTTGGCAATAGAGTCTATCTATTTAAATATGGCTTTAAAAGCCAAAAGCGGAAAATCAGAAATTTTCTACCCCACAACAACAACAAAAATATCTGCAAGCAAACAGATGGAGGTTTTTTTTGTACTACAGTTACAAGTAATGATGTGTGAAATTTTAACTTGTTTTTTTTTTTTTTTTTTTTTTTGATGGAATCCAAACTGCCATCGCACAGCTGTCACTCTTCAGAAAACTAGAATCAGGCCAGTTGTAGGGCATCAAGCTCAACAGCCCATTTTGGTAACTCTCCTGTACCAGCATCTTGCTACCATCTACTGGTCATTTTTGCATTTGGCACATAAACAATAATGTATGGTAACTGTGTGGGATGATTCTACTTTTACATTTTAAATGAATAGGTGGATAATAAAACATCTCCTTATGGTGTTCTGGTCAAAAACTCCTTTGTCCCACACGCCATCAGACTGTTTAACTCCTCTCTGGAGGGGAGAGGGAGGGGAAACAGGAAACAGGAGGACAAAGGAGGGGGGAACAACTAAGCTGTAGTGCCTCTTCACCTCACTGTACAATACCTTGTGCAATACTTTTTGTAAATAGTCAACAGTGCAATAGACTCAATACTTGAAATGTGCAATTCACTTGTATTTTTATTTTTTATTCCTATTTATTCTATTTATCCCCTTTGTATATTTTATTTATATTTGTCTCTGTATTTATATATATGTGTGTGTGTGTGTGTATATATATATATATATATATATATATATATATATAACAATTCTGTAACTGTAACTTCGGTCGTTGCTGTGCTTTTTTTTGGAAGTCGAATTTCCCAGAGGAACCCACCCGAGGGATTAATAAAGTTCTATCTTATCTTATCTTATCTTATCTTATCTTATCTTAAATAAATCAAAATACTAGCCTGTGGAAGAAAGCCATGTGAAAGTTAAAAAATGGCAGTATAATTAGGACTGTGCAATTAATCACATTTGAAGTTCAGTTATAATTTTGGCTTCTACCAGCTATCAAATCCATGCCCTCAGGATAAAATCATCATTTTGCTAAAAAAAACAAAGGTAACCTGCAATATCAATTAGAATAACTACTTACGTTATGTTATGTTGTTAAGAGAGGTTAATGCTGGTGGCATTAAGTTTATGTTACAGTTTAAACTCTTTCTAATGCATCCAACTGCTAACATATGGGTTTGTTTCATGCTAATTCAGCTACTGCTCAGAATAAGACACAGAGAGGAAACATGCAATTTTCTGCCATTAAATAACTCGAAATATCTTCTTTTAAAAACACAAAATAGCACTACATCAATGGGAGAAGCGACTTCAACATTCACACTACTACTGACATTTGTTCCAGCACCGTCTGTCAGTATGAAACATTTCAATTCCTTAAAAACTCAGAGGTGAGCAATAAAAGAGGATAAATGTAAAAATAAATAAATAATCAAGACACATAGACATAGATTTCATTTAAAATGCTAAAGTTACAGTCAGTGTGGAGGAGGGATGTCAAACTCATTTTACATTGTGGCCCACATGCAATTTACTTTGATATTAAGTGGGCTGGCCCAGTGAAACTATGTAATAAATGTGTAAAATTACAGAAATAAATCTGATAGTTCATTGTCCAGATTGTCTCAAATTATAAAATATAAAGTTCTTGTTAGTTCAGAGCAAATTTCATTGTTTTCTTATGCTTACTGTACAAGAAAACAAATGTAAACCTCCTTCACATTTTCCAAAGCTACCCAGTGGGCCTGACTAGAGTCTTTGCCGGGCTAATCCTTGACACACCTGGTGTGGAGTGACAAATAATTCTAGGACTGTGGCTCAGGTCTGCATCAAGTTCCCAACATTAAAAAACATCTCTGAATACCTACACTTCACTGGCTGTGGATTCTGTTGTTTTTTTCTTGGCATCTTCCAGTCAGCCTCTCTCCTGTTTGCAATGTCCTCTTGCAGACTTCCACAACTATCAGCTCATTCTTGCCTGGAATATTTGGAAAGTAGTTCTCAGCATTTCTACAGATTCAAGTACAACGTTACCATACCACGTTAATCGAGGGATATAACTAAAAACACGTACAAACCTATACAAAATATAATTAACATAACAGGAGAATTCCATTAACATGCAAAAACTAACAGGCCAACTTTCATAAAGTGTGACGAATCATGGGCATAAGAAAACAATAATGGTTTGGATCAGGATTTATTTTTATGTATTTTAATAACACCAGCTGGGGGGACATTACATTGATATTAACATAATCTAAATTAGCACTTTATTCAGTTATGGTGGCATTATCAAATTCTCGTAAAGATAACCAACACTGGCAGGACACTGGTGAATCGGGGTTTGAGCTGGTGCATGTAAACAGTATAAGTAAAGACCACCAAGCTACTTAAACAAAATGGCTAGCCCATTAGCTCTGGTGCTGAAACCCGTCAGAGGAAACCATTCAGTCAGGTAACAAATTAAGTTCAAACATGCCCGTGTGTTGCATGAAGCTGGCCATGTCAGTATACAACAAGAAATGACAGTAAGATCTGAGAAAACTGGCGGCGCACAACCTTACGAGTGTCTAATCAAAGCGCGTCCTCGTCAGCGCGTAGTATGATTGACAAGTGCCATCTTTACTTAGTATTAGCCGGGAGCTAAGCATGGTAACGTTCAGCTAAATTAGCTGGGCAGCTAATGTCAACTTCACTAGTTAGCTTTCGAGCTAACTTACCTAAAAAACGTAAATATTCCTGTCGACTGAGATGGTTGTTACCGTCGGTTAAAACGCCATTAGGTGTCAAGTGTTTTTCCCTAAATGTCCAACGTCTGGAAATCCGCCATTTCTTCATGAGCTGCGGTGACAAAGAAAGGCAATTAATGGTATTTTTCATAACTTAATTGATTTTCTGATTCGCCTGTGATCCAGCGGTAGCAACAACAAAGACACTTCCGGCTTACGTCTTTCAGAATAAAAGCGGCATCTCCGCTTAATAGTAAAACTTATTTCGCCACAAACGCTCGTATATACGGGCCTTTTTTTTTATTTTGCTTGGAAAATAGGATACATGCAAATACATTATATAAGGTAAAGACGGAGCTTTGGAGTCACATTTAAATATGACCACCTTTAGACTTTAATATAACCTGAACTCTCTTGGGCAAACTTTTCTTTAACGTTTCTTCAACTTGTCTTCAGGAATAGCTCCTCAGGCTTCTTTAAGGACATTCAAAGATCTTCATTGGATGTTGGCTGCCTTTTACTCCATTCTGTATCAAGATGATCCCATACTGTTTCAACATTGTTGAGATCTGTAGTAGTAATACTTGCGCACCCTTAATAGCTGCACATCCTCTACAGTGAAAACAACAATATAACAAGGTTTTACAGTTTACAGTACAATTGTAAACACATATATTTAATTTGAGCTGTTTTTATGTAGTAGAAAAACTGAAAAATTCAGTTAATGTGGTCCTTTAGTACTAAGTCCGGAGAATCTTTGCTGGAGACATCCCAGAATATATCCTCATGTGGCATTTTACTTTGATGGTTAAGGTGGTGAGCACTTTTGCCCTTGCATATAAAAAATGCCCCATTGATGTAAAAAGGGATTGAAGAAAAGGTAATAGCATATAATTAATTTATTTTTCATACCTGTGAAACTATTCAGTGACTTCTTGGGTCTTTTTTCATACATTGTCACCACAGAGATACGCCATCCTGTCATTGTAGGAATAAAAAGCTCAGATTTCTTGCAATTTCTAGCCTTCTGTTAACTTGGTGTATTGATAAGATACGAGCTGGAGTGCAATGGCCGTTGTTTTGTACTTTTCAAATTTGAAAAGCTTAATAGCTTGATAGCTTAAGCTATCTCACTTTAAAGCAGTTTTGTCAAAAAACAAAACAAAACAAAACAATAATTCACAATATTCATTTGTTTCTAGTACTTTTTGGTCTGTGATACGTCGATTTACCTTTTACTTTTCTGACATTTTATCAATTTATCTTTATTGTTATTATTAATTTACTGGTCTGGTTAAATTTAAATCTGCAGCACGTAAAACGGTGAAGAGCTTTGAGCCCTCTGCCTTTATTTTGAAAACCCAGGCGCATGCCGGATGTTTTATTCCTTGCGGGATGAATCTTGACTCCACACTCCATTGTAAAGGCTGCACATCTCTCGCCCTTAGACGCTTCCGTTCCGAAAATAATTTCCGGCTGCTGTACCTCAATGGATTATAGTAGTTGTAGTTCTTGTGTATATAGTTGCGACGAGGAGCGTCATGCTTGAATTGTTTTACAGTACTTAAAAAGAAAATTATGTCTGGTTACAAAATGATCACAGATCCTACTTAATACCATAAAGTTAAGTCCACTGGCCAAAGGCTAACAGCTACTATGCGACTGGCATCAAATAGAGCTTTTAGGAATAGTTATGTGACAACTAAAAATTATTGGGAGGTCTGAGGAGGCTAGAAACTGTGCAGTTTGGTGCTCTATCTGTGCAAAGACACACGGATACGCTGTCTGTTACCGATAAAAGCAGTAGTAAAACATTAGGATATAAAGTACAATACAAAGTAGGTCAATCAATCTCTCAGTTTCTCCAGGAAGCTGGATCAAAAGCCTGTAGACTTAAATGGGACTTAAATCTAGGTTAACCGAGAAAAAAAAGAATAGAGAGTACATTTGAGTACTTCCCCATCAACAGAAATTGGAACTTGAAGAAGAATTCGTGTCTGCAGAGTGGGCTGCAAGAAATCCCAGAGAACAAAGAGAGTGTGGTTTCTCTGGAATCAAAAATAGAAACAATCACTCAGTGGACACAACAGTAAGCTGTCATGTGTCACTATAAATGACCAAAACCACATAAACAATCTGCCAGGTTAATTGGGACAAGATGTCAAAACGGGAAAAAAGGAAAAACAAAGAAAAGAAGAGGAAGGAGTCCTGCATGTAGACTGCTTTGGCTTTATATCTGAAACGAGGGAGAATGTTTTTTTGTTTTTTTTATGGGACTGGGCATTTATGAATAGGAGATCCTGGGATTCTGCGCCATGTCATTGGCTCGCATCTCTGCAGTGTGCCTCCCCTCCAGGCCGCCGCACAGAAAAGCCATCAGGCAGCTGCTGTAAGAGGGAAGGCTTTCCTCACTGCGGATCTCCTTTCCTCTGCTCGCCTCTCAACCGGACCGGTCTGGACCACAATACCCACCCCCTCTCTGCAGCTCCGTCGGGCGGACACGGTTTGTGTGAGGCAGTGAAGAGGAGGCGACCTGGGTGGGGAGTGGAGGGAGGTGGGTGTGGGTGTGGGGTGCAGATTTCTGTGCTACTGTTTGGTCCTCAAGGGGGAGGAGCCAGTTGTCGATTCTACGCTTGCGAGGAGAGAAGGCGCCGTGCAGAGAGGTAAGATACCCTTTACGTAATAGAAATTATTGTGCGTTTTATCCGCTGCCCGGACACACTTTCAGATGCGCATTCAGACCCTTTTTATTGGTGTTTTTCACTCGTGGCCGTGTGGGGTACGTGGAGGTGGAGGTGAATACGAATACGTAGGCTGACATGCCACTCCCTGCAATAGCATACTGATGCTCCGGACAAATCCTCATTAAATGATTCAAATATTCTGTCAGCATGCCCAAATAACCCCAATAAGAGTGGTACTTGCGCTCGGCTGCCTTATAATAACCCGCTTTTTTCATTCATATAATTTCCAGATGCACTCCCAAGATGAACCCCGCAGGCCCGTGGTTTATTCTTAAAACGATACTTTATATTATTGAGTAGTTTAAGGTAATTGCGGTATAACTGCATCATTTTTAACAGTGCTTAAACATGTGTGTCAGAGAGTTAACGTGGATTTAGAAGACATGGTCTAACAGTGTTGTAAAATTCTACAACAATAGTATGATGTCTTATCAAACTAAATCCCCTATGCTGCATGCGGTTATTCAATACAGTCGAGTAGACTATAGGTTTTCACAGGTCACTAACACTGTCCGCTACGCGCCGCATGGCACAGAAGCTCAATATTTTGGTCAGGGATGCCGTGGAGCGCTTAAGTGCGCGCGCCAGTGTGTGTCTATGTGTGGGTAGGCTGAGGTCACTCTCATGCCTCTGAAACCCGCATTGCTGATGCGGGCATCTGTCCAGTGGAGGGATATTTAATAGGGTGTATCATCACGCTTCCCTCCACCGAGGCAGAACTCAACATCCGTCTGAAAACTACTATTTATTTCACTCTTTTTATTATTATTATTATTATTATTATTATTATTTAAAATAGCAACAGCTTATTAACAGGTGTCACATCGTCGAAAACGCCTCCAAAGCGAGAAGATACTGTAATAATGGCTGTGATAGCAAGGTTCATGCAGAGGACAGGATTCTGAAAAAAAAGTACTCTGTTTCTTCCCTGTTTGGCTTTTCAGAGGATGGGAAGCTGCTTTGGGGCAGAATCCTGATTGTGTAATAATCCCATCTGTTAGAGGTGGAGTGGCATAAACAAGTATAAACGCTAACTGTAGGTAATTATTCGTGAAGTCAGAGTTAAGAACAGTGAATTCGTTTTTTTTTACAAAGTGTACCTTTGCTCACTTATAAAAAATAGCATGGGGGCATGATTTAAAAACATTGAACTCATGGTTTCACTGTAATTGTATGATGTATGATTGATGACCACATTCTTTTGACCCACAGCAGGTATCTGAAAAGGTCAAATGTCACAGCAATAGATCATTACTCCCTTGAAGTGTTTTATAGTTCTCTATATATCCCTGAGGTGACGCCGTTGTAGTCTGTGTATACATTAATGAAGCACATTTGGGATAAACATAAAACATTTTGAGTATTTTAAACCATATCTAGACATTTTACTCAGGTAATTTCTTATTGTGCTTTAATAAATTTGGGGAACTCACAAGAAAATGGTCAAAACAAGAAGCAGCAGATATCGATTTTCTTTTTTTCAGAAAGGCCGCATCCCAGATGGCCTGCATCACTACTAACAGTATCAGTTTGTGTGACCTTCCCTGCCAGTTTGCAACACAGACTTTCTGATAAAAAGTCTCAAAGTCAAAAACATCTGACATCATCACAACTTTTCTTTTAATCTTTGTAAAGCTCCTCTGAAACCGCAGAGGACAAATGGGATGACCTTTTATGCATGTATCAGTAAAACAGCCTTGCCAACTTTGCTCACGTGTGCTTTCTGTGGGAAACTGTGTGAGTGTGTGTCACTCTTTTTGGTCACAGTAAAGGCGGTGTGAATCAGCATGCTGATTCATGTCAGAGGATAACAATACAAGACTCCTGCACATGCCTTAGTATGTTATGTAATAATGTCCAGTGATACAGTGCCCGAGGGATCTGTTTTCTTTCGCCTCTTTGAAATAAATAAAAAATCAGTGTTTGCTGCTGTGAATTAAGACTAAAATGAGGGTTTTAAGCTTTTGTTTTGCGTTGACAGGACATGAAAGGAGGGCAGTTTCACAGTATTACTTCCTTTGGCTTGCTAAAAAAGGAAGTTGTGAGGAGTTTAAACAGGTTACAAGGTGACATCTTGTTTAAATCATCTTAAGATCCTAGCTCCTTTTCACCCATTCCTCACAGCTCAAATATACACAGGTGATGGTATGATTTTATGGATGAAGAAAAAGAAATGGGCTGAAAAGTTCGATTTGGAAGTAATTACTTTCTTAGAAACTTTCATGGATTACAGAGAATTTTTCGTTTAGAACCGAAATTGGTTATTTTTCTTCTGAAAATATTATATATATAGATTAACTCCAATGGGAGTCAATTCATTGTGATTTGTTTGTACCCTGAGCTCTGAGAAAATTATAGTGGGTTGTGCTTTGAACTTGTGGCGCCTAAGCACTCAGATGGATTAAGTAAACACATAACAGCAGGTTATGGTTCACATTTTCTGGTTTCGCTCATACTTTGTGGTGTGAAGATTCTAAACCTTTAATGGTACTGACAGATTTTGAGATTTCAGCATGTTATTTATTTCAAAAAGATTCATAATAGATTCCATTCTTTTGTTAGTTATTGGCATTATTCACACAGTCTCTTTGAACTTTGAATCCCAAATGTGTGATTCACAACTTGGTTGTCATCGTATAAACTCACTGACTAATTCTCGTGACTATATTTATTCTGTTCATTAACTATATTACGTACAGTATAAAGACCTGATTTGAAAATGGTATAAATGAAAGGTGGTTTATGCTATGAATTTGTTATGAGTTATGAAGTATGAATAAGTAATTAATATTATATGCTAAATAATAATAATAATGACTAAAAATGAATGTCACTTAAGATTAATATTATCACACCGAAGAGCCTGCTAATGCGATTTACTAACAAATGGTAATCCGCTTACACTCTAGGTATAACGGAAACCCATGCCATGAAGCCCCCAATGCACAGTTTCTGTGCTGATGTTAATACGTTGGAGGATATCCTCTTAGAGCAGCATGTGAAAGCTAGAGGAGCCGCACCCTGCCGGCCGTGAAAACAGTGCAGGTTATAGATACTTCAGCTTCACAAACTTTCTAATGCCAATTCTCTAAAGCCTAAGCTAAAACACAGTTAATTGAAAAGTAATTGATTCAGCTAATGGGGCCTTGTCTTTCTTTTGTTCCCATAATACATGTAATAGAGACAACATGTTAATAATACCTGGACCAAAGAGAGAGTGTGTGCTCACTCTTTATGGACAGCATCTCTGTGTTAACTGTTGTTGTCCTGAGTTTTCTGAGAGATGACAGCAGGGCTCTTCTCTCTCTTCTTGTCTCACAATATATATAGAGATGGATTGTTGATTCATTTATTAGGAGAGATGCGCAGCTTGGCAAAAAAGTGCTTGAGTGTATTGTCAGTAGCCAGAGACTGCAACTGCAGTGGTTTTGGAGTTCTGTGAATATCTCACCATGGTAACAGCACCACATCACTCATTTCTGTTATCTAATTATTCCATTTGAAATATTTAAAATGAATAATTTTTTAACTAACTATATCTCTTTAGAGTATATGTAGATATAGTATGTATGTTATAAACTATGTGTGGCATGCGTTACATAAGGTCAAAGTTGTGTTTGTGTGTGTGACAGTGTCACGGTCACATTCATATGCTTGTTCTGATACACTGGAACCATGTGATTCCTGATTTGAAGATGTTCTTGAATGAAATTTCTCCCATTATCTTGTTGTGTATCATGTAATGCGCATTTCCCTAACGTGAACCTCATGAAGTTATTATTATCATGCTTATCTGTCCGATTTTGATGGTATTGTTGACATTGAGCTGATCCGAAAAGCAGTTTGTACTAATTCTGACCCTGTTCTAGCAACTGATCATGGAAAACAGATAGCATCTTCTTGGCCATTTCATCTGTGTATCCACATAATTAGGTTACGTATATATATGATGATGTGGGTAAATGTAAGTGTGTGCATGTGCATGTCAGTATTTTCAGTTGATGGGAGATCTGTTTCTAAATCATGATGCATTACAGTTGAAGGATGCTCTGTAGTTTGGAAAGCTGGACTGCAGCAGATATTTAATTAAAAGAACATAAGCAAGCAAGAGAAACAAGAGAAAAAAAAGAACCAAGATACCCAGAAGGATTGCAGCTCAGTGGTGACTTAAGTTTAAGGCACTTAGTTGAGAGACTCATGCAATATTCAAACTGCCTTTCTTGAATGTTCAGCCATAACTAGACTGAAAATCTTCTTGGTAGTTCTGCTAACTTGGGATGACCCTCATCCTAATAACCTGGAGCTCAAAAATCCTTGCCAGGTCCGACAGCAGCATGAATCAGCACTAAGTTACATTTAGTCATTTGGAGCCAAAACCCAGCAAACTTTACAGACACTTAGCAGAGAATTACAATCACTATATATATAATATATATAGTATATAGTAGTATAGTATATAAAGTCTTATCTTATCTTATCTTATCTTATCTTATCTTAATGCAAAAAAGAGTTAAACATATAAGTAGGTAAATTATTCTAGTAAAACATCAGAAATTGTACTTCAATGAATCCATAAAGAAATCCAGTATGTGGTTTTAGGCTGTAATCTAGTCAATTAGATTTTGAGATGTTCTGTTTCTTGTTGCTATAATGTTCTGTACAATCTGATCTCAAATGAGCAGTCTCTACAAAGGCACTGCCTGCTTATCTCTTCATTTTTACTTCATTTCCTCACAGTGACAACTTATCTAAGTCGTTAGGCAGCGAATTGTGTTGTCTAATTGCTTGGCAATCTGTCTCATAGTGTAGAGCAACAAACCCACCGAGCTATGCTTTAAAAACACTCAATACTACATGCATCAGTTTGCCGGCGTGCGCTTGAGTGTCTTCATTTGCATAATTATATGTACGTGAGCATATAAGCATGTGCGCTTTTGATGTTTTCATCTGTGGGAATTATTTCTATAAATAAACAGCAGCTCAGTGGTGTGTTCATCACAGAGGTTGGTGCTTTGGTGAAGGTCAGTCCCCACAGAATACGGATGATGGGGAAATTCAAGTGGATGCACATTTGGGATGCTATATTAGGATAGAACTGTGTTACTAGACTCTGGACATAGCTGGATATAGAAATGATGAGCTGGTTGCTGCTTTGTTTTCCACTGGATTGCTTTACTTAAATATTTATTTTAGAGCAAACAAAGGCATCCATGTGAAATCCAAGCCATTAGAGGACCAGTAGTAAAGATGTTTTTAAATAAATGTGTCGAAAGTAAAGATTTTGTACCTCTGAACTCCAAATTCTTTAAACTGGTGGGTTTTGAGGAAAGGATAGTTAATTTGAAATACAAAACACCCTGGTGGTTCTTGATCTGAAGCTTTTCCTAATGATTTTGAAAAAGATTTTTGAAAAAGTACCATCATATTTAGTATCTTTTTTGGGTTCTTCAAGGGAATTCCCAAGGCAGTAAGCAATCTGGAAGACTTGGGTGGACACTAGTTTGAGTTTTGTGACACGATGTGTTATCCTGCTGGAAGATCAGAAGAGGGGTACACTAAGGTCATATATATCTAAAATATTAACGTGACTCTTCAGTATATGGAGATAACTTTCAAAGGGCAAGAATGTTGGTTCTTTACCCTTAAATTACCATATACAGTAATGATCTAAAAAGGGTATTCTGTTCATGTTGATTTAACACGAATGAAATAAAGGTATAGCCCTAACTCTGGTCTCAGACAGGGAGAGAGCAGTTTAGGTACTTCAGTGTATCAGAAATGCAGATCCTTTGTATATCTCTGTTTAAAGAATGATGAAGCTTATAATATCTGCAGAATTACCTCAACTCCTGTAGTCATTGAATTTGATTTAATAATAACGATAAGGCAAGCAAAGAGATAGATAGATTTCATACATTTTACTGTTTTCCACAACTAAAAAAATACTAAAAGCAGCACTGGGGAGCTTGAAATAGATGATCTATAATCATATCACATTTCAGTCCATATTCCTTGGTCTGATTTGATGTAGTTGCATGGAGACAGCTATTTTAATTGGTCTGGGGTTTCATGAATCACCTCATGCTCCCTTTGCTCTCTGGGGCTGATTATGAAAGCTTGCTGCTGCCTAATGGATGCAGAATGAGTTGTCTGTGGTGTCTGTCACCGCCTCTCTACTGCTTCACCCTCCTGTCTCCCCCAGTCCTTTTTGTCTGATCAGTCACAAGTTTCACATCTTTCTGCTCTTTGTGTCTCATAGCAATGGCCTCACTGCTTGTCTGGGCTATATGACAAACGGGCCATGGTGCAGACAACACCCTTCCATGTGTTTGCATTTTTAAATGTATCTCATACAGAGATTCGAGAGTAAAAATGACACACCCTATGTTTGAAATAGCTGTTTGTCCAACACTATTGATGATCAGTTTTTTAAATCAGATCTCTGTAATGTGTTTGATTGATTGAAATTACATTCAGTCTCATGCCTGATTAGCACTCCACCATTTATAATACTGGTGTTATGTTATTATTAGTATTTTAAACAGGATGTCTCATGGACTCAAGATCGCTTTTCAAGAGAGACCTGTGTACAAATGACATCTACAGATTAAGAGTACACAGACTAGTAGACAGGCAGAAAATTCAAGGACACATTATAGGCGTTCAGAAATTAAGAAAAGCATGTGCAAGGACAGTTGCATACAGTTTAACATATTTTAAAAAGCTGCTATGAAATCACAGAATGTAGCTTTGCAGTCTTTTGTAGTCTTTCCATTTGTTCTTTTCCAAGTTTAATGTCAGTAAGAGGCACAGCTAATCTTAAAATGTCCAAGGACCTGTCATTGTATCCATATAAACTATCACTACAATAATAATCAAGCTCAGACAAAATTGTACCTAATACAACAGTTAATGAGAACCAATATTTGCTTTTTGTATTTGTATTTGTATTTTATATGACACTGGAGAGTTTTAATATGGACTGTATGGTGGATACTGACCTTGGTGACCTTGTGAATAGTTTTCAGTTGGTTTTATCAGAATGAAAAACAAGCTTATGTTTCATAAGATAATTTTGAAATGCAAACTTTGGATTTTTCAATAGCCCGATCAACAAGGACCCAGTGGTATATAAGATGGTGTCATCTGCATAAAAATAGGTTTCAAGATTTAGGAGGTGTAGATTATACTGTAGAAGGTGAATAAAAGACATCTAGCAATGAAAACCTGTGGAATGCCTGTAGTAATGACAGGGAGACTTGACCTGAAATCTTTGGAGACTGCTGATAGAAAGATTGTCATAAAACCATTTAATAGACTGTCATCTAAACTAATTGTAACCGATTGTATCAAAGGGGGAAATTAACCATAGAAACTAAAACCATGTTTCTGTTTCAGGTCAGACATGCTGGCTTCTGCTATAAAGTTGGGATTTTAACATTGAAGTTTAAGAGGATTGACTTTAGGAGACTTGCATCAGATTGAAACTCTTTCATTGTGTAAAACAATTTTTTAGAAGCTATGACTAGATATTCTTAATTTATTTCTTATTGTAATGTTATTTTTAGAAAATTGATATCCAGTGAACCAAAATGCACATCCAAAGGTCTGTAGTTCTTGCTGTGCATTATAGTCATTACCTACTTGTGTTTCCAGGTTGAAGGACTGCTAACAGTGGAGAAAAAGCCTAAAATGATGAACAACAGTCGACCAGTTCAGGACTAATTCAGACTTCTGTGTGGGTGGAGGAGGAAGACTGAAGAGAGACAAAGTAAACCACATGATCAGGCCTCGGAAAGGCTCCAAAACGGTGATGTTCCCCTCAGGCAGGGATTACCTCCTCCCCGTCGTCTCTCTCTCCATCTCACCCACTCACCCTCCCTCATACAACAGAGCAGCCGTCCAGCTCCAAGACTCTGAGCCGTGAGAGCGCACTGTGCTCGCCCACCCGCGCACAAACACACACGTACTCTAACATCGCTTTTGCATCCTGCTCATGGTCGTTGGCCTGTTCTCCTCAGCTGCTGCTCCCGCTCTAGTTCTAGACCATGAAGAGGCCCAAGCAGCAGACTGGGCCCTTGAGCTTCTTAAATTTCTTCAGCCGAAAGCCCAAATCAGAGCCAAGGGCGGAGAGGCCTGTGGAAGCCTGTCCCAAAGAGGAGGTGGCCATTACCCTGACCCCAAGCGAGCATCCAGAACAGGTAAGATTGATGCTTCGTCTGCTTGGAGTGAGCGTAAGCAATGAAGGAGTTCTTTATTTGGGTTTATACAAGTTTTGGTAGAGTATGGTAGAGTATTATGGCATATATGTATACCATTTTGAAATTTGTGTTTATTTTTGAAATTTGTAGCTCATACAGGATCATTATCCTTGCATCAGTCAGAAGATGAAAATGTCTCACAGAAAATGTCGAAAGAAAAGCAACAAAGCTATTGATCATTAACTTTAGAGCCATGCCCGTTTGCTTGCTTTGTTCTGCGCTGCTACTGAACAAATCCATTAGTGTGTTTGTACAATTAATTGATCATTTGTACAAATGACGTTGCCAAGAAACCAAATGAATTACAGCATTCCAGCTATGTACACACTTACCAATACTCCCTTCATTTCTAAGAGCCCTTCATTCTCATAAGCGTGCTGTGTTTGGATTTGGTAAATCACCATATCCTATAACTGTTCTTAGGACCTCACAGCAGAAGAGGCTGGAGAATCAAGAGTTTCTGGAGCAGAAAAAGGAGAAGGAGGAGGTCCGCCAGCATCACTGGCTGAGGTGGGCGAGAACAGCGCTGCCACAGTCGAGTGCGTGGGTGGGGTCAGCCGGGTGTCCACCGTTGTCCTGTCCCTCTCCTCCTCCAGCCAGGACCAGCTATTGGACGAACACCTAGAAGAATGCCCACTGTGCCTGCTCAGTCAACCGCGCTGCCACTTCCCGCGACTCACCTCCTGTTCTCACAGGGCATGCTCTGACTGCCTACGCCAGTACTTGCGTATTGAGATATCGGAGAGTCGGGTGGGCATCGCGTGCCCGCAGTGCCCGGAAACACTGGCACCTCTGGATGTTCGTGCCATTCTGGATGATCGGGCATTGCTGGAAAGGTTTGAGGAGTACCAGTTGAGGCGTTTTCTGGCTTCTGATCCAGATACACGCTGGTGCCCTGCGCCTGACTGCAGGTGAGACGTGAACTGATACCATCTACCAACAGGCTGTTTTAGGCATCAAGAACAGTTTCAAGCGTACTGTAATAAAACTAGAACATCTTGTTTTTTTATTGCTTATATCTAATAAAGATATAAGCAAAAAACTGTTAATTAGAAGGGAGAATAATATTTTGGAAATTAACAATAATGACTTTGTTTTGTGAAAAAATAGGTCTTTTATTGACATGATTGACACAGCAACAATCCACTACAATTTAATTACTTATTAAAAAAAACATTAGAGCTAATCCAGCACTACAATGTGGCAGCCCTTGTCAAATTCTTGTCATCCCACCGCCGGCTTTATTTTGTAAAACACAAGACTGACGCATTTGTCACTGTCAGAATAATTGACTTAGATTTAAGAGGATAATTGGCAGCATTTTTAAAGCTTTTTCCATAGTTCACCAAGTTTGCTGCAGTTTATATATTTTGCAGATCCCGAAAGAGAATGGACTGTGAATAAACCAGTCCTCTACATATTGGTAAGAGTTACTCTTTGAGGCCTCAAACAGAAATACCTAAAAGATTTTCCTTAGTGAGATGTAAGAAACATTCACCTTTAATCGGTTTAAAATGTTATTAGTGCCGTACTTAACATTTATGGCGCCATTGTATTGTTACTCTTTTTCCCTCAGAATAACTGCCTGAAATATAGCTTTCATTGAGCTGCAAAGCTCAGCTGCAATATGATTTCATTACAAAATCGATCCTTGATGTCGTCGTAAATCTTACGAGGGAAAGATGTATTTGTTTTTCTTTCCGCTGACATTGGCGTCAATCAGCTCTCTTTTTTTTTCTGTTATTCAGAACTGGCACTGACACTGATCCTTTGCTATATCAGCTTAATGTTCATGCATGGGTAACTGGATAAGGGGGGCTGATGGGAAGTCACGACGTGCGTCCATTTTTTTGTGTGCAACGTTTTCAGTGGATTTTTTGTGGTCAAAAGCACGTACGCGCCAGGGCTCAGGACCCCGTTCAGTGAAAGTCTGTCAGTACTTGCTGCTCAGCGATGATGAATGAGAGGAGCAAAAATCAATACACAGTGGTGAATTAAATATAACGCAGAGAAACAGGAGATCCTGTTTTTAAAATATCTACAACAAATTCAGTGTGTTTTGCGTTTGATTTATTAGAAGGGTGTACAAGTGTGCAAAATGGCATTTTGAATAACAGTGAATAACACTTCTCACATAAAAGAGACTTTGAAGCTGTGATTAATTATGTAAACTGGTCTTTAACAGTTATGATTGGTGCATTCCTGTGTTTCCAACATGTAGAGATTCCCTGAGGTCTTAGTGACAGAAGCTTAGCTGAAGATAATGTCGGGAGAGAGACTCTCAGAGAGAGTGTGAAAACTGTGTGTTTTTGCCCTAGGCCTGACTGTGTAACACACACTTGGGTCTATGAGGGCAGCTAATCATGTTTTATCTACATGTGTAATACAAGTAGGAATTATTTAGATATCTCAGTAAAAAAACAAAAACAAAAAACCTCTACCAGATTAAAAGTACGCTCTGGGCTTCAATTTATTTTATAACCATAATCCAACATGTTACAGAAACATACCCCACACATTTATGATGTCAGAGTAGGGGGTCTATACATTTCTGAAATTCACAGGATTATATTTAAGTGTGGCCACTGTGAACAGCAATTAATACTTTTGATTTCCAGCACTCCTTTGTTCTAAGAGGATTTTCCTTGGGGCTAACACACACAAACATGTTAAATGAGCTGACTTACCCATATCAGACACAAATTATTCATCAAAGCAGACTATTTTTAGATGTGTTAGGCCTTGTCAACACACACAAAATCATTAATTACAGTTTTGTCCTTGCATTCCTAAACATACACATTTGTTTTAATGGTTGAATTATATATATATATATATATAACAGAACATATTCACAATATATATATATATATATAAAAAAACACCCAGCACGCCCCTGCGGGCGGTTTATCCTTCAAGCTCGGGTCCTCTACCAGAGGCCTGGGAGCTTGAGGGTCCTGCGCAGTATCTTAGCTGTTCCCAGGACTGCGCTCTTCTGGACAGAGATCTCCGATGTTGTTCCTGGGATCTGCTGGAGCCACTCGCCTAGCTTGGGAGTCACCGCACCTAGTGCTCCGATTACCACGGGGACCACCGTTACCTTCACCCTCCACATCCTCTCGAGCTCTTCTCTGAGCCCTTGGTATTTCTCCAGCTTCTCGTGTTCCTTCTTCCTGATATTGCTGTCATTCGGAACCGCTACATCGATCACTACGGCCGTCTTCTTCTGTTTGTCTACCACCACTATGTCCGGTTGGTTAGCCACCACCATTTTGTCCGTCTGTATCTGGAAGTCCCACAGGATCTTAGCTCGGTCATTCTCCACCACCCTTGGGGGCATCTCCCATTTTGACCTCGGGACTTCCAGGTTATACTCGGCACAGATGTTCCTGTACACTATGCCGGCCACTTGGTTATGGCGTTCCATGTATGCCTTGCCTGCTAGCATCTTGCACCCTGCTGTTATGTGCTGGATTGTCTCTGGGGCATCTTTACACAGCCTGCACCTGGGGTCTTGCCTGGTGTGATAGACCCCAGCCTCTATGGATCTTGTGCTCAGAGCTTGTTCTTGTGCTGCCATGATTAGTGCCTCTGTGCTGTCTTTCAGTCCAGCTTTGTCCAGCCACTGGTAGGATTTCTGGATATCAGCCACCTCCTCTATCTGCCGGTGGTACATACCGTGCAGGGGCCTGTCCTTCCATGATGGTTCCTCGTCTCCCTCCTCTTTCTTGGGTTTCTGCTGCCTGAGGTATTCACTGAGCACTCGGTCAGTTGGGGCCATCTTCCTAATGTATTCTTGGATGTTCGTTGTCTCATCCTGGACTGTGGTGCTGACACTCACCAGTCCCCGGCCCCCTTCCTTCCGCTTAGCGTACAGCCTCAGGGTGCTGGATTTGGGGTGAAACCCTCCATGCATGGTAAGGAGCTTTCTTGTCTTTATGTCAGTGGCTTCTATCTCCTCCTTTGGCCAGCCTATTACCCCAGCAGGGTACCTGATCACGGGCAGGGCGTACGTGTTGATGGCCCGGATCTTGTTCTTACCATTCAGCTGACTCCTCAGGACTTGCCTGACCCTCTGCAGGTACTTGGTGGTTGCAGCTTTTCTAGCGGCCTCTTCATGGTTCCCATTCGCCTGTGGGATCCCCAAGTACTTGTAACTGTCCTCTATGTCTGCAATGTTGCCTTCTGGTAGTTCAATCCCCTCAGTTCTGACTACCTTCCCTCTCTTTGTTACCATCCGACTACACTTCTCCAGTCCGAACGACATTCCAATGTCATTGCTGTATAGCCTGGTAGTGTGGATCAGTGAATCGATGTCTCGTTCACTCTTGGCATACAGCTTGATGTCATCCATGTACAGGAGGTGGCTGACAACTGCTCCGTTCTGTAGTCGGTATCCGTAGCCAGTCTTGTTAATGATCTCACTGAGGGGGTTCAGGCCTATGCAGAACAGCAGTGGGGACAGAGCATCTCCTTGGTAGATCCCGCACTTGATGGTGACTTGTGCTATGGGCTTGGAGTTGGCCTCTAGTGTTGTACGCCACATCCCCATTGAGTTCCTGTTGAAGGCTCTTAGGGTCCCATTGATCTTGTACAATTCTAGGCATTCCAGTATCCAGCTGTGGGGCATTGAGTCATAGGCCTTCTTGTAATCAATCCAGGCAGTGCACAGGTTGGTCAGTCTGGTCTTGCAGTCTCGGCTGATTGTTCTGTCTACCAGTAGCTGGTGTTTTGCGCCTCTGGTATTCTTGCCAATTCCTTTCTGTGTCCCGCTCATGTATTGACCCATGTGCCTGTTCATCTTAGCCGATATGATGCCTGACAGGAGCTTCCATGTAGTACTGAGGCAGGTTATTGGTCGGTAGTTGGAGGGGACCGGTCCCTTCTTGGGGTCCTTGGGGATCAGGACCGTCCGGCCTTCAGTTAGCCATTCCGGGTGTCTCTCGTTAACTAGCAGCTGGTTCATTTGTGCTGCCAGACGCTCGTGGAGTGCAGTCAGCTTCTTCAGCCAGTAGGCGTGAACCATGTCGGGCCCTGGTGCTGTCCAACTCTTCATACTGGAGACCCTTTCTTGGATATCTGCCACTGTGATGGTTACTGGACCCTGTTCAGGGAGGTCGCTGTGGTCAGCCCTCAGATCCTCTAGCCACTGAGCATTGCTGTTATGGGTTGCATCCTTCTCCCATATGCTCTTCCAGTATTGCTCCGTCTCCAGCCTTGGTGGTGCTGTTCTCTTATTGTTCCCTTGCCACTGAGAGTATATATATATATATATATATATATATATATATATATATATATATATATATATATATATATATATATATATATATATATCCATAGGTCCCTCATCCTATTCATGTAGCCCCTTCCGCCGGGGCAAGAATACCAGAGGTGCAAAACACCAGCTACTGGTAGACAGAACAATCAGCCGAGACTGCAAGACCAGACTGACCAACCTGTGCACTGCCTGGATTGATTACAAGAAGGCCTATGACTCAATGCCCCACAGCTGGATACTGGAATGCCTAGAATTGTACAAGATCAATGGGACCCTAAGAGCCTTCATCAGGAACTCAATGGGGATGTGGCGTACAACACTAGAGGCCAACTCCAAGCCCATAGCACAAGTTACCATCAAGTGCGGGATCTACCAAGGAGATGCTCTGTCCCCACTGCTGTTCTGCATAGGCCTGAACCCCCTCAGTGAGATCATTAACAAGACTGGCTACGGATACCGACTACGGAACGGAGCAGTTGTCAGCCACCTCCTGTACATGGATGACATCAAGCTGTATGCCAAGAGTGAACGAGACATCGATTCACTGATCCACACTACCAGGCTATACAGCAATGACATTGGAATGTCGTTCGGACTGGAGAAGTGTAGTCGGATGGTAACAAAGAGAGGGAAGGTAGTCAGAACTGAGGGGATTGAACTACCAGAAGGCAACATTGCAGACATAGAGGACAGTTACAAGTACCTGGGGATCCCGCAGGCAAATGGGAACCATGAAGAGGCCGCTAGAAAGGCTGCAACCACCAAGTACCTGCAGAGGGTCAGGCAAGTCCTGAGGAGTCAGCTGAATGGTAAGAACAAGATCCGGGCCATCAACACATACGCCCTGCCCGTGATCAGGTACCCTGCTGGGGTAATAAGCTGGCCAAAGGAGGAGATAGAAGCCACTGACATAAAGACAAGAAAGCTCCTGACCATGCATGGAGGGTTTCACCCCAAGTCCAGCACCCTGAGGCTGTACGCTAAGCGGAAGGAAGGGGGCCGGGGACTGGTGAGTGTCAGCACCACAGTCCAGGATGAGACAAGGAACATCCAAGAATACATTGGGAAGATGGCCCCAACTGACCGAGTGCTCAGTGAATACCTCAGGCAGCAGAAACCCAAGAAAGAGGAGGGAGACGAGGAACCATCATGGAAGGACAGGCCCCTGCACGGTATGTACCACCGGCAGATAGAGGAGGTGGCTGATATCCAGAAATCCTACCAGTGGCTGGACAAAGCTGGACTGAAAGACAGCACAGAGGCACTAATCATGGCAGCACAAGAACAAGCTCTGAGTACAAGATCCATAGAGGCTGGGGTCTATCACACCAGGCAAGACCCCAGGTGCAGGCTGTGTAAAGATGCCCCAGAGACTATCCAGCACATAACAGCAGGGTGCAAGATGCTAGCAGGCAAGGCATACATGGAACGCCATAACCAAGTGGCCGGCATAGTGTACAGGAACATCTGTGCCGAGTATAACCTAGAAGTCCCGAGGTCAAAATGGGAGATGCCCCCAAGGGTGGTGGAGAATGACCGAGCTAAGATCCTGTGGGACTTCCAGATACAGACGGACAAAATGGTGGTGGCTAACCAACCGGACATAGTGGTGGTAGACAAACAGAAGAAGACGGCCGTAGTGATCGATGTAGCGGTTCCCAATGACAGCAATATCAGGAAGAAGGAACACGAGAAGCTGGAGAAATACCAAGGGCTCAGAGAAGAGCTCGAGAGGATGTGGAGGGTGAAGGTAACGGTGGTCCCCGTGGTAATCGGAGCACTAGGTGCGGTGACTCCCAAGCTAGGCGAGTGGCTCCAGCAGATCCCGGGAATAACATCGGAGATCTCTGTCCAGAAGAGCGCAGTCCTGGGAACAGCTAAGATACTGCGCAGGACCCTCAAGCTCCCAGGCCTCTGGTAGAGGACCCGAGCTTGAAGGATAAACCGCCCACAGGGGCGTGCTGGGTGTATAAATAAATATATATATATGTATATGTGTGTGTGTGTGTCTGTGTGGTGCATATATAAAAAAAGTAGAATTAAAATCGCTTAAAGTGGTCATTGGCTTTGCAGCTGTTTCTTTCTAATTTCTCTGTATGACAAGGCGTAGAAGTTTGTACACAATATAAATAATCCAATTATTGCTTGTTTCATGGATACAGGATACTCACTGGTATCTAGAAATATTTTATGCATGAACAGCAGCTTTGTTCTTCAGCCAGACATGTTGGACTAGAGAATCAAAGTCACTTCAAATCTGGTCTGACACCGTAGTGGAATCAAGGTAACGCTGTAATTATCTTCTTGCCTGTGTTGCCTTCAGCTTGTTTGATTCATTCGCCTGTCTGACAAACAGAAAACCACTCAGAGCTGGAAATGCCAGCCTGTCAGAGCCCTCGTTTTTCACAGCAGAGTTTGATTCCCAGAGGCATTCAGATTATTTAAGATTGCTTTTACTTTTTTTATTTTTTGGTTATAGCTAAATCACATAATCTTGTGAACATGCCTGTATCAGAAAATGGAGATGGTACTGTCTCCATTCCTCATAAACCTTATTTGATTTTATTTAACAAATGTGAGGTTAAAAAAAAATCAAGAGCCCATAACTTTAACATAATCTGCAGTTTCCTAGCAACGAGGGAGGTGTAGGTTTTGCCCCAGTCCTAACCCAACAAAGAAGAAAAACCACCACAACTTTAAAGTCAACACTGCACTAAATGAATGTTTGTTAAAAAACACAACAAGCACACACACATGACCAGACTGCCTTATTTTTTTATTTAGTTATTGATACAAAGTTTTAAAAGTCATATTTGGGTATGGAGCCAATAAGATTATCATATATCTGTTTATTATCAGATGATAGGTTTTCAGTTCTGGAAAGCCGTCCCCCAGAATCCCCATCAGCCAACCGAACGTCTGATATTTTTCTGTCATTTTTATCTGTAGTTTCTCTCTTTCCTCAGCTATGCTGTGATAGCTTACGGCTGTGCAGAGTGTCCCAAGCTGAGCTGTGGCCGTGAGGGATGTGACACAGAGTTCTGCTACCACTGTCGGCAGCTGTGGCACCCCAACCAGACGTGCGACCAGGCCCGGCGTCAGCGAGCCCGCCACACCTCAGGCGGCAACGATGCCTCTACACTGTACGTCTTCAATGAAGAACCTGGAGGAGGTGAGACAGGAGCCATGTGATTAAATGAAGCTACGAGTCGTTTGTGGGCCTCTTTGCTCTAAACAACCACTTGAAAAAGTCTACCTGGTTTTGCCACGAGTACTTCCAGGCCTGTATGGTTTTCAGGTCTGTTAGACAGATAGTATGGGCTCAAAATGTGGTCATAAATATTTTGTACTTGTCTATCTGTCTAACAGATAAGTTTCTTATCTACAGACTGAAATCCTGTCATGGTTATACTGTAATTTCTTCCATAATTTCCATCAAATTTGGCAGCGCCAGTAACTTACGGTAACATTGCAACATTTCATTTTGGGAAAAGTTACGTCACTTTTGGTTCACATCCTGGTATATTATAGAAACAAGTGTTTTTTGGAGGGTGGTGAGCTTTTACAGGACCCCATGCAGTCAGGTGAAAAAATAAGTACATACCATGATGTAGCTTGTAGAAATAACTTTAGCTAACTTGAAAACTAAACAGTTTTCCATTTAGTTTTATGATTCTTGTAGAAGTCGTGGAGGAATTTTGACCCACTTTTCTTTAAATGTTACTTCAGTTCATTGAGCATTTTTTATTTTTTATGCACAACTCTCTTAAAGTCCTGCCACAGTCACTCAGGTTGAGGTCTTTACTGGGCCATCGTAACACCTTGATTCTTTACTTTTTCGGCCATCCTGTTGTAGATTTGCTGCTGTTGTTGGGATCATTGTTCAGTTGCATGATCCAATTTTAGCCAAGCTTTAGCTGTCAGACAGAGGGCCTCACATTTGATTCTGTTATATTTTAGAATACAGAGGAGTTTATAATTGACTCAATAACTGCTGCCAAGGTCCTTTGGCTATAAGACAAGCCCAAATCATCACGCCTCCACCACCGTGCTTGACAGCTGGTATGAGGTGTTTGTGTAGATGGACTATTTTGGACTGTGCATTATTAGTAAACGTATTCTCCACTTTAGTCTCATCTTTCCAACTATATTTTTCTGAACAAAATAGAGCATATCTACAAAAAATTAAACTGTTCCTTTACGATGACATATAGATATTGCTTGTTAAGTGTGTAGTAGCTGAAGTATTTCCTCCGTTGCAGATGCAGAGGAAATCAAAGCATGCCCTCGCTGTGGTGCCTACATCATGAAGACCAATGATGGCAGCTGTAACCGTATGAACTGCACTGTGTGTGCCTGTCAGTTCTGCTGGCTGTGTATGCAGGAGATTACTGACGTGCACTACCTCAGGTATGCTGTTCATGCTGAACTCACAAGAACAAGAAAACTAACAGCCAGAAGTCCTATTAAATGCTTACTCTAATGTCAAGGTTGGCTGTGTAGCAGGCAGGAGTAGGACCCAAACTCAGGACTCGGAAACATGACGGGTAAACCAAAAGCAGTTTTGTTCAACTTAAACTTAGTGCAAAAATAATGCAAGTCAGAAAACAAGGAAAACAGGAAAACTACATTTATGAATGCTCAGGAAACTCACTGCAAGAGACAACACAACCATGAAGGAGGACACAACAAAAGGCAAAGGGAAAAATGAGACAATATGTACACAGAGGGTAACGAGGGAACAGGTGGCAGGTGGGAGGGCTGCTGAAACCACTCAGATAATTAGACAGGGGAAGTAGAACTGAATAGAAAGCCCAAGAGACAAGATGTCATCAAAATAAAACAGGAAATGACTAACACTGACCTGGACTAAGACGTGTGAACTTGACACAGACAGAAGGCAAAGCAGGGAGACAACTTGGACTAAACACAGGGGATGCCCATGACAAAACACAAAGACGAGGCTCGGAAGTAACATAATGAAACAAGAAACCAACAAATAGAAACTGTAGAAAGCAAAACTCAGGAGCAAAAGGACATACTGAACTCAGAACAAAATAATCCAGAGTATGAACTTAAACCAAAGACAGAACCATGAAAAACAAACTCAAAACGCTGGGACGAAAAACCAGGACCTTGACTCTATAGCTGTAAGCCTAAGAAGCCTGATGATGATATTTTCTATTAGAAAAAAATGCTGAACATCGCCCGGTTTGAATTTCTTAGGCTTAGTTATAAGCAGCTGGTCAGACAAAAGCAACCGTCATCGGTTTTGGTAGCTGTAAAATGTTTGAGGGGGATATTCAGTGGCACAAGTTCATCCTAAAAACAATCGATTTCAGTGCATCACAACTGCTAATGCATCAACAATGCAGTAGCTAGTCAGAGATAAAAACCGTGCCAGTCAGGGAAGCATGCCCGTATTTCATAATTTAGAAGCTGCACTAGTTTAAATGGTTCATCTCAGCTTTCATTTGTTTTCACATTCTTGGAAGGGAGTCACTGCTGACTTGACATCAGTTATTCACCTCCAGTGTTTCTCCTTCCATACTCCTAAATCAGCACAATGTGTAAGTCGAGCTAAGACTGTGTTTCTCAAGCTCTTATTTGTTTGTGTTTCTATATAAATAATCTTCATTAATCTTAATTTCAATGCATATTTTAACCCCTGCTGGTTCATGCTCATCCTGCAGTAGCAGCTATACGTTGAACAATGTTATTGGGAATATATGGAATATTACCTGTGTCTTATTCATAATTTAACACAGTTAAAAACCACAAAAGCGTGGTAATCAGATTGTCAGGCATACGATTAAAAACTAACCTGACTTTAAAAAAATATATATTATTATCAACTCTGTCTTAATATAGCCCTATACAGGGTAACCAATTATTTTCTTCAGGAAGACAAAGTGCTACATTTAAACTTTGATTAAACAAAAAAAATTAATACACTGTAGTTGGATACTTAATATGCACTGTATTTAATGAAAGTATTTTTTTTTTGTCATGTGAAACCAACTATTTCCGATTACCTTGTTTAATTTAATTTTGTCTTCCTTTCCCCGCTTCCTTTGTTCTCTCCTCTCCCTTCAGTCTTTTCTGGCTTTCATATAAAAAATTACAGTAGATGTTGTACAGAATGGCAAAGCTTTTAAAGTCTCACAGCGAGTTCAGAATAACGCAGCCATAATCTCTTACCATAATTTCCCCCACTCATGCTTTAAAAATCCCCAAAGTGGCCTAAATGCATACTTTGAGAAAAACATAGCCCTTGGCTGCTATTTGTGTTCTTTATAAAAGTTATTTTTCCGCTTGATTAAAATCAGACAGCACTCATCACATTGTATTGCTCTTCTAGACAGTTAAATGTTACACCACAGCGTCAAAGGCTGGTAGCAGATTAAGGTAACACTGAAGGCAAAATAGACTTTTTTAGCCAGTCATATTTTAAGTAAGAGACTAGCTATTGCTGATAAACCAATCCAGGCAGCTTTGTTTTACTGATTTCTCAAACATAAATGGTTAAATATGATAAATGAGTATTTGAATAAATTATAAGTAGTAAATGATTGCACTTCAGGAAATGAAAGCAGGACTATAATAAGGAATGCATATCAAAAATGGTTTATACGACATCAGGCGTACATGATGATGCTTTGTTGGTTATAGCAAATGATTATGAGGGCATTTATTTGAAGTCTTAAAATAAAGTACCGCTCATTTTGACAGGAATTTAATTTGTTTTTGCACATCAAAAGGGAGTTACTGTAAGGGATCACCAAGTCTGCAGGGAATGTCTGTACCAAATCTTTTGTTGTTTTACAGTAACTGATCTCTCCTGATGTGTCTGCTTTGTCTCTCAGTCCCTCAGGATGTACATTCTGGGGGAAGAAACCATGGTCTCAAACCCGCAAGGTACTGTGGCAGGTGGGCATGTTGCTCGGAGCACCTGTGGTCATCTCCCTTATAGCAGGCATTGCCATCCCAGTCATCATTGTGGGGATACCAATCTACATGGGCCGCAAGGTCAGTAAAGCCCATGTCACACTGTGTAACTTGTTAACTTTGTGCTGTATATTAATGTATTGTTTTATGCTGTTTATAGCAATAAGATGTCTGCTTACCCTACACTTCACATGTGACTAGTAGATCAAAGCTTACCTTACCTTAGAAACTAAAAACATGTCCTAGGGAAATTAAGCTGCAAATGAAATCCCCTTAGATATGATTAGTTTTCTTTTTGTCAGAGCCATGGTGTGTCTTATAAAGTCTTCACAGGCATGCTGCAGTGTGTGTGTGTGTGTGTGTGTGTGTGTGTGTGTGTTATTGGGCATGAGTAAGTGGCTGCAGAAATAGAAAATGAAAACTCGGAGCACTTTGAATTTCAGTAATGTGATTTGTGCTCTGTTTATTACCTTTCAGGTCCATGGTCGTTGTAAGAAAAACAATATCTCAGGAAGTAAGCACTACTTGACTGTGGCAAGTGGGGTGATGATGTCAGTGTTTGTGTCGCCGGTCATAGCAGCTGTCACTGTGGGTAAGGAACATATAATAGTAATGTTACATTTTTTATCCTGCAAACCAGAGAGAAAATTCAAAGGGCAAAATATTGTTGTTGTTGATCTTGTGTTATAAAGAATGAATTTCAGTAAAAAAAAAAAAGGATAAAACTGCAGAAAATGTATCCCCTTTGGAGCTCTAAGATGCTAAAAATGATAATTCGACAGATCTTTCTCTTTCGGTATAATAAGATGTAGTTTTGTCAGAGTTTTTCTAGGGCAATGCTCAGAAAGTCACTTTTGAAAAGTTTGACTAGCACACAGCTCTTTCTGGGCCATCTTGGATAGTTTCCTCAGTGATCAGAGTGAGAACTGTAGGAGCAAACCCTCATCTTTTACCATGCAATGAACTCAATTTAAAACGTAAAATGAAAGGAATAAGTAAACCTTTTGTAAAATACATTCAGTCCATTCAAAAACTGAGCGTGCCATATGATTTAGTAACTTGTGGAAACATCTTTGCCAGTCGCAAATTCAAGTAAACGCTTTCTGTATGACTGTATCAGTCTTTCACATCATTGTGGAGGAATTTTGGCCCACTATTCTTTACGGTGTTGCTTCAGTTCATTGAAGTTTGCTGGCACTTGTTTATGCACAGCTTACTTAAGGTACTGTCACAGTATTTCACTCAGGCTGAGGTCTGGACTTTGTGCCACTTCAACATCTGATTCTTTTCTTTTTTGGGCATCCTGTATTAGAGTTGCTGCTCTGCTTGGGATCATTGTCCAGTAGCATGATTCAATTTTAGCCAAGCTTTAGCTGCCACATTTGACTCTAGAGTGCTTTGGCTCTAGTGGAGTTCATGGTTGACTCAGCGACTGAAAGATGCCCGGGTCCTCTGGCTATAAAACAAGCCCGAGTCATCACGCTTCCACCACCGTGCTTAACAGTTGCTATGAGGTGTTTATGTTGATTTGCTTAATGCTGTGTTTAGTTTTCCCAAGCATGCTGCTGTGGATTATGACCAAGCATCTCCACTTTGGTCTTATGTGCTCTTATGTTCTTTTTAGAAAGATGTTTAGAAAGACTTTCTCCCAGTAACCCTACCTAATAAGCCACATTTTTCAGTCTTTTTCTTATATTTACATGTTTTCTAGTCTTTTCTTACTAGTCTTTTCTTTTTTTTACTTGTACGGTCATGTGCATTAACATTTACAAACCTGAGGTGTAGCTCTTGTTTTTTTTGGTTTTTTTTTTTCACTTTTCCTAAGCATTGCACAGCCTGATCTTTGGTTGAATTTGGTGGGGTGTTCACTCCTGGGAAGGTTGTATCATTGTGGTAACATACAACTGAATGCTTCAGACCAGCAAACTGCCCAAACTTCTGCTTTTACAGAGGTGGTAAGTGTGTTCGACTAGCAGCACCCGGCTGCTACGTTCCCTGTTATTTTTTATAAAAAGCATCAAGGATGTACTTGATGCGAGTTAGAGCATAGAGTGCTGTGAAAACTTTCTTTTTTACATGACTGTATTTTTGCTTTCACCCTGAAAGTTTGATGATGGACTGATACTGATGCCTTCTGTGTTAGCTCACACTGATATGTCTGACCTAACAGCAGCTCTAAAACATCCTGCTAAACAAAAAAAAATCCCCAAAAATCATAAATCTATTTGTTTTCTAAACTCATCCTTGACTTTTAATTAATAAGGCTGCATGTGTTACCTCTATGCAGTATTGTACAGTTTATTTTATATAACTCAGCAAGACAGTGAAGAATTTTTCCTAACCTGCTGTATTTTTTCCATAAATTCTACAGATCTGAATATGCAGCCAAGCAATCTGCATAGGGTTTAGTGCCAGCCATACAAATATCCACAAGCCAGGCTTCTGTATACAAACATACCACTTTATTTCATTGCTCCACACACACACACAGTGCAAAGTAGCATTTCAGTGACTCATGCTACTTTAGGTAACAGTCCCAGCCGTGACAGAAATTCGTAAGACTTCAGTAGCGTCTTATCTTTCCCCTGCAGTGTCACAGCCATAACTGTACCCCACTCTGACTGGTCCTTGCTTGCCGCACACAAACTCAAAGACACATTTAGCCGCATTGTACTCGTCACCGTACCTCTTACCCCTGCATGTACTACTGTGCTTGCATACTGTGCAGTTTCTTTAGCCATTTTTACTTCATGTTTTACTTCATTCCACCATGTGTTTTGTTGAACATCTTCTATTTTGTGCTCTCACTGCCCTCCAACTGTTGTTTTGTTTCTCATATTTGAGTCAAAGCACTCTGTTTTTTTTGTGTGTGTCTCTCTTGGACACAGATGCACACTGTCTTTCGCTTTCACTCCTCTCCCTGTGTGATCTGTTTGGCTGGCAGGTTCATCCTCTTGCCCTGGTTTCACCCTCTTGCTGAGTCAATAGTGCCCCAGTGTTCCTGCTGTGTTAATGATGTCCCTTTGTTTGGCTGGCACTCTTCTTTGTGTTCTCAAACTCCTGTCTCAATCACAGGTTGCATAATTGCACAGCGTAGGGAGGCTGCTGGTCACCAAGCTTGGGCTTTATTCAAAGCACTTTTGTGAAGGTTACGAAGGACAATCGAAAGAAGTACAGCTCGTTAAATAAAATTTGACTTTCCCAGCGCAGCTGTGCCCTGCAACATTCTAACTTTGCTCTGCTAATATGATGAGTCGATCCATAAGAGTGACTAATGATCTATTTTTGTGAAAACTGTCTTATTGTATCCTGACAGGGTATGTACTGCACATTTTTAGAGCTTCTAAGGAAACATTTGTGTTCATCTCTACATTCACAAATGTAACAAAGAAGACACTTTTTGTTTAGGTGTCTACTGCGCAATTGTCCGCACCATAATCAGTTCATATTAATAACAGTAATTAACCAGGAAACACATTTCACCTCTCTTTCTAATTATTTGCCTCCTATAATAAATACTACATACAGCATAAAATCCTATATATAAATGATGATCATGATCAAAAGGACGAAATAGGAAAGTTAAAAAAAAGTTTGTTATTGCTAAAATAGACCAAAACACAGCTTCTTACAAACAGCACATAAAATAGATGACTAAAGGAAGATCCAGTTGCCTGGATGTCTGCAACTAAAATTATTTTTAGAAAAGCTTGGAAGGAAACCAATGTTACTCACTTAAAGAACATAATAATTATGAGGATATAATTTCAGAGAAAATGAGTTTTTCTTCCTTTTTTAGGTCCACTCTATATGCCTAATTTTTTCCAGTTACTTGGGGCTAAAACGCCTTAAAAAAAACAAGCCTGTGTCTATAAATGCCTGGCAGCTTGAATGTGTCCAGTCCAGGGTAAAGTGGGAAAGGCTCCCCCTTGTGTTTGTTTTGTGTTGTTGTTGTGATAATAATAATAATGATAATGATAAAAAGACAATAACTGAAGTCCTTAAAGGGGCACTTTGTGTAAAAATGATTGAGAATGCATCATGTCTTGATGCATTCTCAATCATCCAAGTGACTTCTTCAGTCTCAGCTGACTGCAGGTTTCCCCAATCTTAGAAACAGTACATTTACATAATGACTGAAACCAGCCCCTTGAAGGAACATTGGGCTGGGAGGTCAAATGTACTGTTTATAAGATTTGGGGAAACCTGCAGTCAGCTAAGGCTGAAGAAGTCACTTGGATGAGTGACGAAACGTTTCTCCCACTGAAAACACTACGTCCAGATGAACTGAATCAACCTTTGGAGGTCGATCATATCATCATATTTTGATTTCAAATGCACTACCGTAGCGCACAGAGGCAAGACAATGCTCAAAAACCCTTACGGGCCTATCTGTAATCCAGTGCTTCACCATTACAAAGACATTTCGGTTATATGATTATTAACATTAAGCACAAAGTCCAGAAAAGTCATTATGAAAAATATGTTAAGAACGAGGTCTTTACTCTTTGCTGTTTTCTTTCAGGTGTGGGTGTACCGCTAATGCTGACTTATGTCTATGGGGTCGTTCCCATGTCACTCTGTAGGAACGGTTGGTGTCGACCGCAGAGTGAGCCCCCTGAAACACACAAAATCCAGCTGGAAGACTTAGCCAACTGTGAGTATCAATAATTTAATCAGTCTATAGTTCAAGTTAGGGATACTGTCTGACCGTATGAGTAGTCGGTTATGATTTGTGCCCCGAATTTTGACCCGATCTGATGAAGTTTCAACTTCTCTTATAGATCTTCTATTCTCTCATGTAGTCAGTGATCACTGGACGGGTCAGAACAACCCAGCACTCAACAACACCAGCGTCCAAGAAGTTCGAGTCAGTGTACAGGAAGTAGGCGACCTCCCAAGTACGAGCACCACACCGCCAGAGCCAGATAGATATGCCGGATTGGATGAAGCCACAAAACGCCATGGATACACCCAGCAGGAGAGCCAGTCTGACTGCAAGGTGGTTATTGTGCCTGATAACAAGACTGATGAGATGCAAATGATTCCTTTAAGGTAATTATTGCCTTTACAATTTCCTCAGATGTTTACATGTTTTTACACAGGACTTTAATATTTGAAAGCAACCATTTATAGTTTCTCCTGCTTTAATGCCTATACTTAAGCTCAATGACTTGTTTGTCCAATGACTGATGCATTAATGTTTATATAAAATAACTTGCCACTTGCACAGTATTGTGTGTAAAGGTTTTAGGTATGTTCTCGCAATTAAATTAAAGATATCTTGTGGAAATTTTCTTTTAAGCAAACAAAAGTTATTCAGAGTTAATCAAGAAAATCTTTGGCTTGAAGTCACTGCCATCTGAGATGCGAGTGGAAGAGTGGAACATATCAAGAAAGCAGAGTCCTCCTCGCTACGGAGCTGTCATTTTAAAGTAATGTCACTGGCGCAGCTGCGTCATCTGTTTTGTTACAGCAGCCGGCCGCTGCATTTTATTATCTTTGTTAGATGAGCATAAAAGTTTTCATGGCATCATTGATTTAAACTTGAAAAATGATGGAGTGCTAGCCTTTATTTACACTGACAGATGGGAGACACGGCGGGAACAAATCAGAGATGACGAGATGCGGGAAGTTGAGCTCGACACAAGACACAGAGAACAAAACAGGAATTAAACAGGAGGAGAGACAGAACAGGACCGGATAATGAGATTAACTTGCAGACAGACAAGGCTAACATAAAGATGAGACAGAGGGAACAGGACAGGAACTAATAAACCTAAAATCATCGATACTAAGAAGTAGAGGCAAAAATAACAAAACAATAGGGAACCAAAACCAGGGATCAAAATAACTTGTAAGACCAAGAAATTACAAAAACACTATCAACATAAACCACTTTAAAAATCCAAAAAGAATAAAGAACTGACAAAACTCTAAACTCTGGGTCAACACTCCATGGATCTTGACACCAGAATAGCTGTGTATATACATTTTTTGTTAGTCTTACAAACATATATTTGCTAAGTCTAACTTTCCCCGTGGTCCTTATAGTCTGACTTCCATAGAGGATACACCCTGTCTCCTCACTCCTCCCTCTTTGAGAGACCCTTTTAGGTATTCAGACTTCCTTTAACATGCTTAGATTCATTTTCACGTCAGCGGCAGGTGGATGGAGTAGAGAGGAGGTGAGGAGGCACAAAACAGAAAAATGAAAAGCACCCATCTCTGTTTATTTGCAAGCAGTCCTCTTCTGCAGCGGAGGCTGGGCCATTGCTGCATTTGTTGGTGCATTACCACCACTTGTTAGTCAGTGGGATAAAGCAGCTGTTACATATTGCTATTAGAGTTCAGGAGATACACCTTAAAGTTAATGGAGCAGTAACCAAATAGACAAATGCACACACAACTGAAGCAAACCACCACAGTATTCTGTATATCAGTCTTTGCTTTTAAAACAGTACTTGTGCAAGTACTTGCTTGTATTTCTTGTAAATGCATTTCTAGACTGATTCGATAATGTTTGGTCAGGACTCTGTGTGCCACTATGTCTCATCACCAATGACAGCTCTTTATGACTTGCTCTGTGAGCTTGATGTCTTCTGCTGAATAATGATTTTTGGATCGACTGGAGTGCACTATGGAATGGCAATATTTTTGGACGGTACTGTATAATGACTCCACTGTGTTTCTTCATTGTGACCGCAGGGAAAGAACGAATATTGAGGTTCGCGTTGAAATTGAGACCCACCCCAGGGGCGCCCGCCAGTCCAGCCTAAGTAGCATCCTGTCTAGCCGCAGCTTGTCAACGGAGTCACTGGGACAGCCGCAGCCCCAGTCCCAAGACTACCCGTGTGCCTCAGAACGAGAAGAGAGACGAGAGGGGGGAGAAGGAAGAGGAGGAGGAGAGGAGCAGGAAGGACGAGAGAAACCAGGAGGGGAAACGGGAGAAGACGAAGGGACGGTTTTCCCAGTCTTTGAAACGGACGGTGTATGAGGTTCTTCAATGCAGGTGTTGTGCTTGGTTGAAGATTTCGTCAGGTTTTATGGATGTACACTAATCCATCACCTGACATTGGATTGACCTGAGAATAGTTGGCAAAGGTCACCTTCTGCTTCCAAGATGGGCCCTCCAACCAGATGCCTTGTAGCTGCACCCTCTGAGGAAGATGCGGGTTTAGAAATAAAGATGAGAGTGTGTGTTTGAGTGTGTGTATGAGACAAAAAGCATGAGGCTATGATATTTTAAAAAACCCAGGAGGGCTATATACTGTAAAGCAGACAGGAGAGCATGTTAGCCGACTAGTCCAGTCTGTTTTTTTTTCCTATGTTGTCCTTTCTAAAAGAAACTACCTTTCTCTCCCTCTCATTTAAGTCTATTTCATGAAGTCCTCCCCTTCATCTGGCTCTGCTCTTTCAGCGATCTTGCCTTCCTCACCCTTTACAAATTCAGAGACCACCAGAAGCATGAATTGTTTTATGGGGGACTAAGACTCTAACAAATGTCCTGTCAGTGACTTGATGTAAACATTTTCCCAAAACATGCTGCAAAACAGGATGATTTTTTCTTTTGTTTTAATCTAAATGGGTATTTCAAGCATCTTATGATGCAGTGTTCACACATGAATTGGGCAACCTTAAACAGATGATGCATGCTGCACTGTTCGATTACGCTTCTGTCAAAGAAGTCTAGTGGAAGATTAAATTTGAAACTAAAGCCTCGAACTGCTATTTTTTATTGGATTCAGGGGTGCTCTGTGACAATGTGCCAGTGACTAGAGGGCTTCTAAATACCAAGAATTACGATTTATCACAGATCCAGTCTTCCATGAAAACAGGTGGAGGCGGGGTCGGAGGGTTTTCTTTTGCATTGTTTCAGTGCAGCTTTCAGCTTTCAAGAAGCTGTTTCTTTTTTTAAACTGAAGAGGGAGATGATTCTTTAGTTTGTAAAAATGCTCACTCTGATGCAGGACGACGTGGGAGCGACACAACCTTCTTGAATTTTAAAACGCTGCATGGTTCTCCAACTTGCTGTATCCAGAATAGCAACACATTAACACGTGCAGATTGGCACATACTCACATGATCACATGCAAAGCAGTCAGTGTAGTTGCAGTAGTGTGTGCTGCTCAGGGCATTAAATATAAACTAAAGACTCTCTCAAATGACCACAGAGCACCGAAATTACTACAACAGCAAGCATGCCACCGCAGGCTAAACCGTAATAACTCGTTCTAGATGATTTGTGAGAAATCCGTGACTATACAGTACACGCACTGCTTAGCTTCCTGAGTGTGACATACTTGTGAGATGAGCTTAGACTTAAAATGAGAAGTTGTAATCTGTGCTGGGTTGTGGAGAGAATTTAAATAAATATTTCACCATGAAGGAAAAAAACAACAAATTTCATGTTCTCTATGTCTCAAAAATTATTTTTCTTTGGTACAAGTACTTGTAGTTGTGGTCAGAAGATTACATTAACTCATCCATGGGCATGGATGTTAGGGTAATGTGGTGGCTTTAAATTATTTCTTTGAACTGTTGTACAGCATACATCTTTAATGACTTTTAAAAAAAAAGAAAAAAAGAATTGGGTGTAATTCACACGGGGTTAAAAGTATGCATACTGGCTCAAATATGTACATACACTCACTTAATTTTTGTGGTGGTAAAGGTTCTTCTGTGTCTTTTAACTTGACAAGGCCTAATGAGGCCTAATTCGGCCCCATTAGTCTTTGTTTCTCTTTGCCAGCACAAAAAGAGTTTGTTTGAATAAAACTCAGAAAAATGAATATTTACACAAGTCATGAAGGTCTCTTGGAGCCATTTCAAAACAACTGCAAATTGTAAGATCATCAGTTCAAACTATTGTTTGTAAGTACAAATTATTTGGACCCATCAACACTTTGCCAAAGTATCGAAGAAGACCCAAACTGCCACCCTCAGATGAGAGGAAATTGGTTAGGTTAGTGAGAAACAATCCAAGAACCACAAAGGCTTAAATGTGCCATGAACTGGAAACTGCTGGAACATTGGCGTCACTGTCCATTGTAAAGCAAGTTTTACATCATTATGAGCTGAGAAAGTGCTCATCAAGAAAGAAGCCCCTGCTCCAAAACCAATACTTTAAAGCTCAAATGAAATGAACAAGCCTTCCGGAAAGAGCTTCTGTGATCAGACAAGACAAAGACTGAACTATTTGGCCACAATGACCAGAAGTACAGTGGGGCAAAAAAGTATTTAGTCAGCCACCGATTGTGCAAGTTCCCCCACTTAAAATGATGACAGAGGTCAGTAATTTGCACCAGAGGTACACTTCAACTGTGAGAGACAGAATGTGAAAAAAAAATCCATGAATTCACATGGTAGGATTTGTAAAGAATTTATTCGTAAATTAGGGTGGAAAATAAGTATTTGGTCACCTCAAACAAGGAAAATCTCTGGCTCTCACAGACCTGTAACGTCTTCTGTAAGAAGCTTTTCTGTCCCCCACTCGTTACCTGTATGAATGGCACCTGTTTGAACTCATCATCTGTATAAAAGACACCTGTCCACAGCCTCAAACAGTCAGACTCCAAACTCCGCCATGGCCAAGACCAAAGAGCTTTCGAAGGACACCAGGAAAAGTATTGTAGACCTGCACCAGACTGGGAAGAGTGAATCTACAATAGGCAAGCAGCTTGGTGTGAAAAAATCAACTGTGGGAGCAATCATCAGAAAATGGAAGACATACAAGACCACTGATAATCTCCCACGATCTGGGGCTCCACGCAAGATCTCATCCCGTGGGGTCAAAATGATCATGAGAACGGTGAGCAAAGATCCCAGAACCACACGGGGGGACCTGGTGAATGACCTGCAGAGAGCTGGGACCAAAGTAACAAAGGTCACCATCAGTAACACACTACAACGGCAGGGAATCAAATCCCGCAGTGCCAGACGTGTTCCGCTGCTGAAGCCAGTGCATGTCCAGGCCCGTCTGAAGTTTGCCAGAGAGCACATGGATGATACAGCAGAGGATTGGGAGAATGTCATGTGGTCAGATGAAACCAAAGTAGAACTTTTTGGTATAAACTCAACTCGTCGTGTTTGGAGGAAGAAGAATACTGAGTTGCATCCCAAGAACACCATACCTACTGTGAAGCATGGGGGTGGAAACATCATGCTATGGGGCTGTTTTTCTGCCAAGGGGACAGGACGACTGATCCGTGTTAAGGACAGAATGAATGGGGCCATGTATCGTGAGATTTTGAGCCAAAACCTCCTTCCATCAGTGAGAACCTTGAAGATGAAACGAGGCTGGGTCTTCCAACATGACAATGATCCAAAACACACCGCCCGGGCAACAAAGGAGTGGCTCCGTAAGAAGCATTTGAAAGTCCTGGAGTGGCCTAGCCAGTCTCCAGACCTCAACCCCATAGGAAATCTGTGGCGGGAGTTGAAAGTCTGTGTTGCTCGGCGACAGCCCCAAAACATCAGTGCTCTCGAGAAGATCTGCATGGAGGAATGGGCCAAAATACCAGCTACTGTGTGTGCAAACCTGGTAAAGACCTATAGTAAACGTTTGACCTCTGTTATTGCCAACAAAGGTTATGTTACAAAGTATTGAGTTGTATTTTTGTTATTGACCAAATACTTATTTTCCACCCTGATTTACGAATAAATTCTTTACAAATCCTACCATGTGGATTCATGGATTTTTTTTCACATTCTGCCTCTCACAGTTGAAGTGTACCTCTGGTGCAAATTACTGACCTCTGTCATCATTTTAAGTGGGGGAACTTGCACAATCGGTGGCTGACTAAATACTTTTTTGCCCCACTGTATGTTTGAGGCGTAAAGGTGAGGCTTTCAAACCTAAGAACTATACACCAACTGTCAAGCATGGTGCTGGTAGCATCATGTGCTGGGGTTGTTTTGCTATTAGTGGTACTGATCCATTGTACAGTGGATGGAATAATTAGGAAGGGGGACTACTTTCAAAGTCTTCAACATCACCTCACATTAACAGCTAAGCAGTTAAAACTCGGATACAGTTGAGTGCTTCAATAGAACAATGATCCATACACACATCAGAATTGTTTTTTTGAATGGACAAAGCAGGCTAACTGGAAGGCTTCTGGAATGGCCTTTTGAAAACCTCGACTTTCAGCCCTGTTGAAAATGTGTCCACCACACTTAAAAGCTTGGTCCATGGTAGGAAACCAGATAATTTAAATGAAATTGTGCCAAGAAGAGTCATCAAATATCCAGCTAGACTTTTGCTGATGACCACCAAAAATATGTGGTCAAAGTATACAAAGCTGTATGTATACTTTTGACCCTGTGTGAATTACAGAAAATCTTCTTTCTCTTAGAGAAAAGAGAAAGCAATTCAAACTTGTGTACCCAGTTCTTGTTTTTATAGCCATTTAAGATATATGCTGTTTAAAGAAATCATTAAATTCTCCAAATTAGCATGACAAGCATGACCTTCATGCCGATAAATGCACATATAAACTTCTGACCACAACTGTAGACCATTGTGTCTTAATATTGCATAATCACATATGAAACAAATGTTTGTAAATGTTATGATTGTTATTTGGTATTGGGAAATATATGAAACCTGGGCAGAACACATCAAAGACAGATATTTGCTTATGTTAAAGGTACACCAGTGGATTTTAGCCCCTTGCATTAAAAAATGCACAATATGCTGACTTTAACTAATTAAATTACAGGTGTAAGAGTAAGTAAAGTGTTAAATTTAATGGAATCTGGTTAAATAAAATATACGTGGTTGGTATACGTTTAGTTTTATTAAATAAAAAAAACCTTTAATTTTATATATTTCGGTTTCATTTTACATTTAGAGTGCAGAATTTTTATCCTTTTGTCTTGAGATCTTTTAAAACTAAAGCACTTTCTCCGTGCCATTTAAATTTTAGTGACATTTTAATCTGTTTACAATCTTACTAAATGTTGTCGAGTAGGTGAAGATGTCACAGCAGTTATTACAAGAAAATTGCAATTTCGAGCTACAATCGAAAGATGGCGCCAGAATACCAACAAATTATTTATTATTTCGACTTTTGACTACTTTTGTTACTTTGTTTATTATTAACAAGAAACATAGACGGACATGTGGAAAAAACATTAAAGAAAACAGAAGGCAGAAAATGGTCAGCAGTAGCTAATGATTTTATCACCACCCTTAAATAAAACTGTAGGGTTGTTTCTAGTCAAGGTTAAAATATTAAACATGGTAAAGGGCTAAATGACTTTATTTGATAATTAAAAAAATAAAACTAAGAGAAAAAGAAACCATGGTAACAATGGGCCCACCACTGATCAATAACCCGCAAGAAATCCTATGAGACAGAAAGTGCAGTTGTAAGCTCATTAGGCATAAACTCATTAGTGTGTTTAAGTCCTCGGTACACACATTAGACTGTAATGACTTTTTTCATTAAGGTCACTCCCTCTCACCGAAGGAAGCTCGTGAAGGTTAGAAGGACACGCCCTCAACTTTGGAAACGGTGCAGTGGACTCGTGTGTGCCCTCAGCCGCTCACGTTATCACTTGGGAAAGAGAGAGAGAGGTAAAGACACAGAGAGAGAGAACGAGGAAGAGAGGCTCGGGGCTGGAACTTGAATCTGTGTCCTATCTCCCTCGCCTTTTTCCTTTCCGGCGTATCCGCCATCGAGCGCAGGCTGTTCCGTCTTTTCCTCCCTGTGGTCCGGTGACTGGGGAATCCACCTGCCGGAGAGCAGACACACCTCGTGATGGATGCCCTGAAATCTGCCGGCAGAGCGATTATCAAGAGCCCGGGAGTTCCGCGGCACACATGGGGAACTTCAAAACACGAAAGTGAGTGAGATGATACAAATGTTTGGAAACGGTTACAGTTTTGCAAAGATTCTTTTTTTTTTTCTTCATGTGGCGTAGCGGCAGCATCATCTGTCAGATTGGGAGTATGAAAGGAGGGCAGTGTGTGTCTCTGGCTGCTCGCAGCAAGCTAGTGGACTTGTTGTTTTATTGCTCGGGCGCTTTTGTTTGTCCTTCTGCCAAATCTAAGCGCCATAGCTGTACAGTTACAAGCTGTTTTATTATGCTGTTGACTCTGAGCTGTCACATAATAAGAAACACAAGCACAGTCCTGTCACTTTTACTGTGTGATATGGAGCTAATGCTGCCAGAAGCCCCATACCAACATAAATGGCTACTTAGAGCCAGTATTTCTTCATTACCAGTTTAAACAAGTTAAACTAAAATCTAAATAGCTGCTGTTCTTGTTTTTTAGTTAAATATATTAAAGCTTTATACTGTTTGAAACTCTGAAACATTCACTTTGGGATCTTAGGACTCTTTCTTTTCGGCATTTTCCCCATTGGATTCGCTTAATCTAGTAATATGTACAATAATTGATAGATTAATTGAGAACGCTAGCATAAGAGCTTTACAGGTTTTCCACCTAGCTGCGTTTTACAGCCATCTACACTCACCTACCACTTCATTAGGTACACCTGCTTAACTTTGCATAAATGCAAATCTGTAATCAGCCAATCACATGGCAGCAACTCAGTGCATGTAGTCAAGACAACCTGCTGAAGTTCAAAATGAGCATCTGATTGGAGAATAAGGGTGATTTAAGCGACTTGGTTGGTGCCAAACCTGCTGCTCTGAGTATTTTATAAACTGCTGATCTGTTGGGCTTTTTCCAGCAAATATCTCTTGGGTTTTATAGAGAATGGTGTGAAAATGAGAAGCTACCTAGTGAGCTGCAGTTCTCTGGGAAGTTTGCTTCAGAGGAGAATAGCTACACTGCTTTGAGCTGTTAGGATGGCAATGGTAACGTAAATGACCTTTTATTATAACAGTAAAGCACTTTTAGGGTGTGAAACAGGAGATTCACATTGTGGATGTGCAGCTGAATTAAATCTACAGGAACTGTGTGATGCTATCATGTCAACATGGACTAAAATCTCAGAGGAATGTGTCCGGCACCTTGTTGGATCTGTGACACAAAGAATTTAGGTAGCTCTGAAGGCAAAAGAGAGTCCAACCTGGCACTAAGAAGGTAAAACAAATGATGAGGTATTTTGATTCCTATATATCTATCAGATGTTCTCTGCTATCACAGGCATATTCATAACAGTGTATTATTAGTAACATACTACAATGCAATTGTAATTGTAATGCAATCTTTATTTTAATGGAAAATATTCCAAAAAAATAAATAAAAATAAGGTAAGCTATTTGTTAATTTGTAAAGTAGGTTCCTACACAGTTCGTAAACTATGATCTCATCACTTTTATATATGTAGTTATAGATAATAAACAAATAAATCCGCTGATAAATCAATACTGCAACTTTGTACTTTGTAAAATCAGGATGAACATTCGGCCATCAATCAGTAGTGAAAACTGCAGGGATTTTATAGAGATTACAATACAGATTACTGAAACACCTAATCAAAGTTAAGCATAGTCCCAGTCTGTTCCTGAGTTATGGAGCTGAATAATGCCCGTGTTTGTAGGGACACTATAATAACACAGAAAGTTGACCTTTGACCCTTTGCTTGTAAAATCTCCTCACTTCATTGTTGTATCCTGTTAGATATTTTCATGAAATCTTGTCATAAGTAGCACATTAATTCTTGAGTTACAGTCACAATGCGTTTTGGGAGGTCACAGTGACCTTGAGATGCTAATCAGTGCTCATCCTATGGTCCAAGTTCATCCTTTGGTGCTTAATGGGAAAAAAAATCAATCAAGGTGTTCAAAAAAGTGAAAATAGGTTGGGGATAAGGGCAGACTGGCAACAGCAATCAAATTGCCTCTGGCTATGACTATCTTAGTTAAAAGTAGCATGGTATTCATTTGTTGCAGGTAGAACTGAGGACTATACTAAGATTTAATCCTACTAAGATCTAATTAAAGGTCTAGGTTAGTTTTTCTGTTGAACACACTTCAGCTGTCTAATAAGATTATACAGCTACTTAAAAAATATAAAAATGAAACCAATTTTTCAGCGAGTTTCATCCACAGAGGTCGACCAATTATCATTCGACGAAGATAAATGAATATGCAACAAACACATCTTTAATAATTGAGCTGAATTTACATCATAATTCTCAGTTATTGGTTTTTCAAAAAGTTTTTTTGACCATATTCAATATGCAATGTTGCTTAAGGACAACTACAGTGCGAAGTACAGGAGGTTTTGAGTGCTGAGTGAGGGGTCAGAGCAGCAAACCTTGTCACACCATCAGTGACAGACTGCCTTGCAGCCTGCAGCCCTGCTGTAACACAAATGTGTCAAGCGCCGTCTTGAACGCTCCCTCCTCTCTGCTACTTTGCCTGTGAGCTTCCCACTGCAATAAATGGTAGCATGCTGGTTATGCTTCATCCAAAATTCCTACTTAGTGCCAGCTTTCATTAAACATGACTGATTAATTTCACAGCCAGCAAGATGTTCTTAGTTTCTTCTGCTCTGTTGGACATGTTCTACATAAATTATTGAATGCCCGAACATAAATCTGTTGGATTTGGGCTTTCATGATTGTCTCTGGTTGCTTTAAATGCATTTTGTTTCTCAGCTCGAGCACAAAATGACAGTTTTAAGTGGCGGCTTGTCTCAAATAAGTGCTTGGGTTTGTCAGCTTCTCATAACTGCTGGGCTAAAACTTTTGATTGTGCACAAACAGTGAGGGATTTAAAAAAAAAAAATCATAATTTTCCACGTCACAATACTCTGCGCATCAACCGCGCTGACTTTTGATGACAAACAAACCATCAGCGTGTCATTTTGAAAGACATCGATTGTGACACATTGTTAGCAGAAGCCCCTGCATTGTGCTTTTCTTCTCTTATTGTTGTTGCCAGTGAGAGAGATAAGAAAAGGCAGAGTGACACTGCCAGAGCAGAATCCAGCTGGATTTCGGCACCTGATGACAGAAGCAGTTTGTGTCTCAGAAACACCGCAGAGATCAGGCTGGGAAAACGTGTGAACGCAGCAGTGAGGAAACGGTGCAGGCAGTAAGAGCGGCTGTTGATATCCAGATGCTACTTAAGCAGGCAAAGTGGAGAGAGGACAGTGTCTGTATGGCAGCATGTGGCAATGCGTCAGAGCTGCCTGTCGGAATTTAAATAAGGTAACATCGCAGCCGGTTGGCACTTTCACACACATTAGGTGTGGTTAAGTTTGAAAGAGAGTGATGAATTATTTGTGTGCTGACAGCCAACTGAAAGTGCATGTGGAGCGTGGATGGTAAGTCACTGTGGATAAATAATCACTTTAAGGACAATATTTAGTTAATTTAGGTAAGAGTTGGTTTTAACCCCTTAAGCCCCAGCGCCCCCTGATACGGGGGGCAAAGGCAGGAGATCAGTTAAGCTTGGGGCTTAATAGGTTAAATGAGACTCCAGTGTGAAGGTGGAATGAGACAGAGGAATTTAATTGGATGATCACTTGTGTCTGGAGTGTTACACTGATTAATTTAATTGCCTCCTGACCTCTAATTGTCCACCACTGTAAGGTTACACTTAACTTACCGCCCCTCCCTGAGCCTGGTTCTCCCGGAGGTTTCTTCCTGCTAAAAGGGAGTTTTTCCTTCCCACTGTCGCCAAAGTGCTTGCTCATAGAGGGTCATTTGATTGTTGGATTTTTCTCTGTATGTATTATTGTAGGGTCTACCTTACAATATAAAGCACCTTGAGGCGACTGTTGTTATGATTGGCGCTATATAAATAAAATTGAATTGAAAAAACTGAATTGAATTACCCTTTTGAAATTGTGTGGTTCTCTTTTAATACACCCTATATAACAAAAAATTATTTATTTATTTTATTACAAGTGGTCAATATGTCCCCCTCTGGATATATGTCCATGTGGTAGTCAAACCCGTCCCACACTTTTGCGAGCATTTCTGGAGTCACTGTGGCCACTGCTACCTACCATCAACCATGTGAAAGTCACGAACCCCCTCTGTGAATAGCTGTGGAATTAAAGCACTTTAAAATTTTATATATATATAACATATTTATAGGTTTCTATGAAATGAGGAGTGAACACTCTTTTCATTAGTAAACCAAAAAGACAAAAACAATGCATAATAACAATTTTATTTTTAACCAGCCACCTTAATAAACCTTATTAAAATAAAGTGATCTATTTGCTCCACCTTAAATGTAGTCAGTCTTTAGTCCTTTAGCAAGTGGAAAACTGACATGTGCAGCACTTTCTAGTCGCCCACTGTGGCTGCCCATTGTCATCTGTTGAGGTCAAAGCCACTGGCAGCATGGAAGAGGACACAGCATGTACCCTGAGTACAGGCCGTCCCTTTGCATCACGTCACACAGTAGCAGTACAGACCTTTCCTGTGTCTTAGAAGTCACACACACTTGCCCTTGGCACTAAAGGATGTCCCTGCTGCATCAGTTCAAAATGCTGTGACTGGAGGAGACTGAGCTGAAGCCAAGCAAGATTGTGTAATTTGCTTTAGTATTGCATTTTATAAGTGCTTTTTGTAACGGAGCATATCTTCTTTTTTGCTGCGTAGCTGTGGGACCAATGTGAGAAGAAGAAAACAGAAGACAACAAGCATCTTTAACAAAATCTCTGGTGTCTCAAGCCCTGTGGCTTTGAAGAAACTGTCAGAATATGCAATTTGTTTCCTGTGCTTTGCAGTTTGGATCATAGCTCGATCTGAAGTTGGTGGACTCAGGAGTCATTAGGTTCAATCTCTGGCTGTGCATATAGCCCTTGGTTATATTGAACCTGACAGGGGCTTGACTGAATGTCATCCAGGAGACACTGGTGTCAGTTAACAGTGTCCTGAAGGAGCAATTATCTCTCAGTGGCTCATTAAGACTCAGGAACCCGTGACCTAGAGAGATAGCAGTGAGGAGGAAGAGGAAACATAGTCCCCCTCCACCATTAAGGAAGAATTGAGTGTCAATAAAGGGCTGAAGACCAGAATTAGTAAAGATCAATTTACAGAGGGTTCCCACGATCTGAATGTGATAAATAAGATGACGAATTAGTGACTGATTGAGCAGTCAGAGCTGTGTTAGGATCCAGAAATAAGTACTAGTAATGTAACTTTATTAGGTACTAATTACATTATATGGTGTTATCTAAGGAGCTTGCATAGACAAGCGACTGGACTTTAAGTTTCTTAAAGACAACTGAAAAAACTTCTTTAGTTTCAAGACTAAAAAAGAGCTCAGCCAGGAGGAGCTCAAAAGCACCTTGATGATTCCTAAAACTTCTGGAAAAATATTCTTTGAACCGATAAGATCAAAACTAAACTTTTTACAAGGTTTGAGTGTGGTTACATCTGCATGGAACTAACACAGCATTTTATAAAAAGACCATCATAGTACCAGTCAAACATGGTGGCGGTAGTGTGATGGTCCAGGGCTGCTTTGTTGTTTCAGAACCTAGACAGTCCATGAATTCTGCTCTCTACCAGAAAATCCTGAAGGAGAATGTCTGGCCATCAGTTCATGGCGTGAAGCTCAAGTGGAGCTTTTTAGGAAGTTATGCTGCAGGACGATGATGCAAAACACACAACATCAACAAAACAACAAAACCAAAATTATGATTGGCCTAATAAAATTCTAGATTTTATTCATGCCTAAAATAAGTTTTCATTGCACTGTAACTAAACTAAACTAGTTATATTTTAATACCAGATGTAGCCATGTGGCTATCCCTGTGTGTGATCAGGTTTTAAACATGACTCTTGACCCTGATACAGCACAACATTGGCAGTGCTAAAACTATTTATAAATTAAATAGTCAACAGCAACATGTTTTTGGAAAAAGTCAGTGTACTTGGCTTTAGATAATGCAGTCCTGACAGTAAACCAGTACAAATATGTCTGTAGACTGCATGGATTCAATGCACTGGCTACTTCAGTGTAGAGACCTGATTCATTTAACATGACATCTTTAGGAAAGGTTGTATTAGCATAAAGTACACAACCAGCACTGTCCCATTTACTGTTGCACTAAAAAACATCATCCACCCAGAAAGAGGCAAATGGAGCAAGAATAGTGCATATATTTAGTCTGATATACAGCCAGATGTTGCTGTGCTTTTGGATTTCTTCTGCTAAAAGTAGAGGCACTCTTATTTCTCTTTGCATTTACTAGGGTTCATGTATAAGCACACAGTGATTTAGAGGATCAGTTAAGCCAGTATATGCCATTAGCTGAGCTTCAGTACATCAGATGATGATTTGAGTGAGCAGATTTCCCACCTATAGTCTGCATAATTCATGTTCACGACTCCTCAGTCCCACCAGTCGCATGCTGATGATAGATTAGATGATAAAAAGCTGCTAATGAGTTTTTACAGGGCGTGCTTTAAGGCAAGAAACCTGTCTAATGGATTTTTTATTTCAAAAATTAGTACTATCTAAGTTGTGAGCTATTATTTGCAGTAAAGATTTTAAATTATTTAACCCACTGTGTGTCTAACTGAACCCACACTGTGACTGAAAATAGGATCTCATTGTGTTTCTTGTAATTTCAGCTAACGGCTTTATAAAGTCTTTGATTTAAAAAGAAATTGAACAGACATATTTTTTCTTTTTGAATGTGTTTTTTTATTTTATTTACAACCATGTTTCAAACACAAATCAGTGCTGTTTAGTTGCATAGATAACAGCAGAGATGTTTTTGTCTGAGTGTCTTTTCAAGCATTCCACTTCAGAAGGGAAATGCACGAGCTCTATCGCCCCAGCAGTCTGATTAGTGGGATTACTGTCAAAAGCACAGAGACCTATCTCACAGTTCTGCATAGCCTTTTTCCGCTACAGTTTGTTTGAATTTTTTTTCCTGCATTGTTTTATGAGGAAACTGACAAAAAATATATATATATAAATGCCATGTTGTGTTAGAAATTTTATTTTAGGCTTCTAGTAGCAAATACCCTGGTGCTTGGCGTGTGACCTTTTTAGCCATGCTTGCAGTGAGAGTCTAAAGGGACGCCTACACAGGAAGAGACTGGCAGGCATGTGGCAACCAGAGACCACAGAATGTCACTGAAATTCAGTGACTTGTAGCGACAATGGGAGAAAAAAAATGTCAGTGTCATGAAGCGGCTGGTCGCTAAATAAAACTCCTCAACTCTGAGGCAAAATAATTGAGTAATCTGAAGAGTTGTTGACTAGCAACCGGCTGTCATCACGTTCTAGATGGTGAAAAATGAAAGTATCAGTCCACTATTTTTGTTCTGGCTAAAATATCTCAATAACTACTTTATGGATGAAATGTTATTGTTCTTGGCACCCACAAGAGGATGAATCACTTTGCTGATCCAAAGCCTTTCTGTGTTATACCAGGCCATGGCACGTCAAAATTTTCCATTGTACTGTGTTCAGCTGTTTGTTAAAACAAATATCTAATCAGCCAATCACTTGGGAGCAACTCTATTCAATCAGACATGTAGACATGGTTAAGACGACCTGCTGAAGTTGAAACTGAGCATCAGAATGGAGAGGGAAGCTGATTAAAGTGACTTTGAATGGGACATGCTTGTTGGTGCCAGGCAGACTAGTTTGAGTATCTCAGAAACTGCTGATCTACTGGGACTTTCTCACAAGGCGGCTGCAGTGATGAGGACCCTGTACCTGCCTGTCGTAGTAAAGAGAGAGCTGAGTGTAAAAGCGAAGCTCTTACTTTAGCTGTCGATCTGCATTCCTACCCTCACCTATGGTCACTGTGGGTAGTGACTAAAAGAACGAGATCGCGGATACAAGCGGCAGAAATGAGCTTCCTTTGAAGCCCTCTCCCTTAGAGATAGGGTGAGAAGTAGCGAGAGGGGCTCAGAGTAGAGTCTCTGCTCCTCCACATCGAAAGGAGCCAGTTGAGGCAGTTGAGGCATCTGATAAGGATGCCCCCGGGGCGCCTCCTAGGTGAGGTGTTTCGGGCATGTCCCACCAGGAGGAGGCTCTGGGGCAGACTCAGGACATGCTGGAGAGAGTATATCTCTCGGCTGGCCTGGAAATGCTTTGGTGTTCCCCCAGACAAACTGGAGGAGGTGGCTGGGAAGAGGGAGGTCTGGACTTCTCTGCTTAGGCTGCTGCCCATGCGACCTGGCCCTGTATAAGCAGGAGAAGATGGATGAATGGGTCAGAATATGCATAAATAACATAAAATCAGGTATGCATCGTGGCTGCTGCTGCTGGTGGTGTATTGGTGTGCAAGATATATTTGGGCACATTTTGGGTCCCTCATTGCCACCTGAGCATCATTTAAATGGCTTAAAAGACAAATTAGTTCAATGTACTCAACACAGTCTCCAGATCTCAATCCAACAGAGCACCTTTGTGATGTGGTGGAACAGGAGCTTTGATGTGTGATGCTGTCATGTCAGTATTGATCAAAATCTCTTAGGAATGTTTTCAGGATCTTGTTAAATCTCATTTTTATACTAGCATGGTACAGCTAATAAATGGGGTTGGTAAGTGGCGTGCTAATTTTGTACAAACTAGCAAATATGGGCATGATCTTTGTAAAAATGTTTTGTCCACTTAACACCAGCCTGCAGGCATTGCCGCTGGGAGGATATCGGCACGCTCATTGTTTGCATTTCATTCAAAGCATTGCTTTGCCCTTAGCACAAATTTAGCTCAGAGACATAGAACTGACTGTGTAATATACTCTTTTGTTTAGTTAGTGTGCATTTTTTTTATTTCTGCCTGGTAGTATTAGATAGGGGAAGTACATTTATAAACTAGCATATCCTCCATATTTTTTGCCACTTTGCTTCATCTTCTTGTAAACCCAGTTCAGGCTGCAAAGGTGAAGTTTTGGTCTTCATTTTTCCACAGCCATGAGAATATGCAGTATTAAATGGTTTTGGGATGTTGTCACATGTGATAACCCCCTGTTTGCGGTGGATATTTTGAAACTGAAGGAAGCCTCATTCAAAGATGAGTTGTAGTATTCCACAGCGTAATAATTTCTGTATTAATACTTTAAGGTTTGATTTTTACATATGGTATTATAAATTTTTCGTGAAAGGGTGGTACAGATGTTACCTTTATGTACATTTCTATATGTTGTATCTATTTCAGCCAACATTCAGAAAGTAAATCAGATTTTTCACGACGTTGTTTGTTCGATCTTCCACATGTTGTCTTGTGCCTGTTACATTTGAAGCAAGCAGGTTTATTTTCTTCACTGGTTCACTCCACAAATATTGATTTTTAAAACCTCAGCCTCGTGTTATTAAAAACTGCAGCATATCATATTCTATATTGATTTTCTTTGTGTTGTGTTGTGGCAAGCGTAATGTTTTCTCGTGGTCCACAGTAGAATTTTTGCTATAAATGTTTATGTTTGGTAATTCATTTTTTAAAGCCTTGGGGTTATTAACAGTTTCATCCAGTACATCAGTAATGGCCAAGAGGACATGATTCACTCCCACGTGTCCCCGTTCCCCTTTATAAACAGTAACATGTGCAGCCAAACTACTGTTTTAGTGGCTTAAAGAGAGCTGAATGTTATTCTGTTATTCGATGCATTTTCTCTGGAGTGTTTTTAGCACCAGTGAAGAGAATTATGCAACAGAGAGAAACTGAGAGCCCCTATCTCGGGAGAGGTCCTTGTTCACACAGCCGCTATAATGTGCACACGCACTCACACAAATACTGCTTCCTGTTTACTGTGTGAAGTCCAAACATTTGAGTGTTCTGTCTTGTTTGATGCCTGTGACAGGTGTCTATGAAATAGGATATGCTGTCACTCCAGTGTAAGAGTCTTTATCAGCATGTTGTCGATTGTTATTCTGTGTGTGTGTTTGTATGTGTAGGAGAGAGATTAACTATTGCAGATGCATCTTGTGTGTGTGCGTGTGCACGCATGCATATCTTGCTGAACCTGTCCCTCCACTGGAGAGCCAAATCCCATATCTGCTCTGTACCTCTGAAAAATTCAACTCCCCTTACCATTTCTGACACGTCATGTCCCTGCCTGAGCTCAGCACTGAGAGCTGAGGAGCCCACTCCTAAAAATAACCCTATGCTGTCACACTAAAAGGGGAAAACGCCTAACGTCAGCACTGTACAGAAATCCATTCTGTTTGCTGTTATTGAAACAAAGCATCAAAAATCCCAGTAGAAGTTTTATCATAAGACATGTTATCTTGATTTTGCAGTTTATTAAGATGAGCTGGAAGTGTTTAACCCAGCTCAGATAAGTTAGTTATACTTCAGTGGATTCCTCTGATCATACTGGTATTAATTATGGGGCTATCTGATGAATATTGGCTTTAAAAGCTTCTGAAAATTGCTGTTTGATGAATTCTGAATTATTTTACATAATTTTTTTAGGGTTTAAATTATTGAGATCTGTTGTACATCCAAAATTATTTAAATGTTTTTTTTGGGGGGTGGGGTCTTAGAAGATGGCATCTCAAAATGCAACGTAGAAACCAGTGGCTCCTGTTATGCTAGCTACAGCTACTTTTATGCAATCTGTGGTTTTAGAGTTTCCATTTTGAAGGCTTAGGTTCAGCATCTTTGCAGTTATAATCCTGTATAATTAAGGTAAGATAACCATGTTTAGATGGATCAAAACATGGGAAGTCAGCTAATAGCAGTGCGCGCTACTTAGCATGTGTAGCAAGGTGTGTCCCTGTTCGCTGCGATGTTGATATTTTGATTCAGCACCGAATCACTACTCAAAGTGGCCATGCGACTAATAATATATACCTTTAAGCCTCAATAAAATCTAAACAAAAGAGTTGGAAGAAGAATCAACCCATCTACATTTGCCACAAAGGGGGGAAATTGCTGCTTGAGACTTACTAAGATCTGCTATATCCAGAAGGTTATTTCCACTTGTTTTTCATCTTTGTGCTAAGCTTAGCTTTACAGCTGCTGGCTCTAGCTTTATATTTACTGTAACCATATGACAGCACTATGGCTCTTTTGAAAGCAAAATAAGCTCCAAAATGCAGGAACTGGCCGTCAGTTTTTGTGGCTGGATAATATCAGACTTTCAGCTTCTCCCTTGCCAGAAGGGGTCGCACTGCATGTTTGCTTTGGCAGAGTTTTTACTCCGGATGCTCTTCCTGATGCAACCCCAAAGGGGATTTGTATCTCATGCTGGAATCAAACCAGCGACCTTTTGCTTGCCAAGCGAGTGCACTAACCACTACACAGTTACAGGCACACAAACAAACAGGCAAACACATTAAAAAAATATGACCTTGCCTGTGGAGTGCCTGCAGCATTCTGGAAATCTAGCCAAGGATCTTGAAACTCACAAGTTGATATAAAGGAAAGGCAAAAACGCCAGGAAAATGTATACAGTTGAAATCAGTCGTTTCCAAATGCACAGCTCAAGTACTCACATTGATTATCCCTTTATCTTGTTATCCCAAAGGCGTAACACCCTAGAAGCTGATGTATTTGGTACTTGCCGGACTAACATCCATCAGTCAGATGGAAGGGTCTGAAGTGCTCCACTGCATTAGAAGGGATTCCTGTGAGATGTGCCCTCATCTATTAAAGGGGTGCAGAGATACACCGTCTTAAATTAGATCAGCAGCTCTCAAAGGTGACTTGTTTTGCTTTGGTGTGATAATGGATGGGAAAAGTAATGACTGCTTTGTTTGTCCCTTGAACTCAGCTTGAGATTAGCACTGGGGAATGTGGGGATTCTAGTTTTCCTCTTTTCATTTGAGTCACAGCCTTAGTCTTGAGTTGAAAACAAAATATTAAATATAAACCTATTATTTCCTGAATAGATTTTCTTTTTGGGAGGCTATTTATAGTTGATGAAGATGTTGAAATGGGAGCTCGAGGACTCCTGGGGGAACAGATTCGTATCAGCGCAGAGAAAATCACGCCCTGTTTGAATTGCTAATGAAAACAATCCTTGTATGGTGCAGAGCGATTATACTTTATGAATAAATGGCCGCGAGGAAATAGCTCCGATATTAAAGTGTCTCTTCTGTTGCTGTGTTAACTTGCCATGACTTTGGAAATGTTTACTTTCCCTCTAGTGAACGTTGATGTAAAATCATTTTATAGGTGATGACAACCATTGTTCTCTCTGTACATAATTATACAGTTAGTAGTTTTCAGTCTGTCCTTTGTGGCTGAGTTTAGTGCTTTCACAAGCAATTGCTACAATCTAAAAAGTTGTAAAGTGGGTGGCTGTAGCTCAGGTGGTAGAGCAGGTCATCTACTGATCGGAAGGTTGGTGGTTCGATTCCCGGCTTCCCCTAGTCTGCATGCCAAATATCCTTGGGCAAGATACTAACCCGAAATTGCTCTCCGATGCATTCATCGGAGTATGAATGTGTGTGAATGTCAGTTGTGCTTGTGCGACTGGGTGAATGCACAAGTTGTGTAAAGCGCTTTGAGTGCTCAGAAGAGTGGAAAAGCGCTATATAAGAACTAGTCCATTTACCATTTTAAAGTAATAAATCTAGGATGCAGTGTTATTTTAGATCCTTGGGTATTGATCGTAGTGGTTCAGACCTGTATGGAAATCACATAATTTAACAGACACAGCGCTCTACATGTATAAACAAGGGTGGATGCGAGTCACTCAGATGATTCAGGGTGTTTCTAATGGACACTTAAAGTGCAAGTCACCTCCATATTTAGTACCCTTCAGTCAATGTTAGACCACAACTCAAGAAACTGTAAACACCCTGTTTGACAAACGAGGGCTGCTCTGTGTTGCATAGTAAGACAACTAATTGAACATTTTAAATGGTGCTTTTCTGACCTAACAGGTGTATCTTTAAGGTCTGATTAAATATGCAAAATTAAAGCTTCTTGATGAATGTTCGGAAACAATCATGGACATACTGTTAAAAACAAAAGTGCAGGGCATGAGTTACATTCTAGACACGAGTGTATCCCATCTTCCTTTCATCTTCCTAGACCTAAGTATCATATTCTCAGTAAAATGAGTGAGAGGGGTTCTTAGAAAGCTGGCTCTAGTGATTATATAAAACAAGCTGCCTGTGAGCTTGGCCGAAGCGAAACGGGACGAAAATCCAGCAGGAGTTTGAAATGTTGAAGCACATTTATTTTCCACCAAACAACTCAATCAACCAGCCGGGGACCAGGATCGGATGGTTTTCATACGAATGTGCAACACATGCACAGCTGCACAGGCAAATCTTCTCGTAGCGAGAAGATAGTGAGACTTTGCTGTTAACAAGTTCTTTGCTGTGAATGGGGAAGGCACATAGTTTGCCAAAGTAAACTACAGGGGAACCACTATAAAAAACCGTTGCTTCAACAAACCTAATCATCTATTTTCCTTCACTTATTCAGTTCAGGGTTGTGCTGGAGCCTATTCCAGCTTTCACAGGGTGAGAGGCAAGGTACACCCTGGACAGGTCATCAGTCTGTCACAGGGCTAACACTGACACAGACAACCAGTCACGCTTGATAAAATTGGAATCACCAATTGGCATAACTCCATGCATGTTATTAGACTGTGAGAGGAAGCTGGAGTACCCACACTGATATGAGGAGAACATGCAAATTTGCACATAAAGACTGGATTTGAACCCAGGACATCCCTGCTGTGATGGGCCAATACTAACCATTGCACCACTGTTTATCAAACATGAGCAATTTAAAGAGGCTAACAAAGACAAAGTGGCTAAAGCTATCCAGAGCTCACAGCCAGCCACAAGCCATTCACTTGGAAGTGAATATAAATAAGTAAATACACTTAGAACAGTAGAACCAAACACACCTGTATCTATACCCCACTTATGTTACTATCCCTGTGAGGAGGCAGAGGTAAGTTTGTTTGTTTCTTCAGGTTAGCATGAGTCTGTAGTTAGCAAGTCTAGCTGACATTAAGCTAAACATACATACATGTAATACAATAATACAGCCGTGTCCCTCCTATGATCAAATGACTCACTGCACTCCAACATACTAGCAATCAATAATATGAAGGATAAACTGCAAAAACATTGTGTGTTCATTTATTCCCAACATGGCAATGTGTTAACGATGTGTATCAATACAGCAGTCCTGAGTGTCAGTGTAGTTTATGCAGTGGTTACTTACATTATCAGTAGCAATATTTTATGGTAATGGAAGCTTGTAATTACGCTGCCCCAAAACAAGTTATAGTTAATGTATTAACATGTAAAAACATGTAAATATAAAGATAAAATGCACACATATAATGATTTTGTGATTTCTGATCAGCAAACAATCCCAACCTCTTTCCAGTACCATTTGTTCCAAATAGATACAGCATGTTGCAACATTTTACATCTTCTTCCAGAAGAGACAACAGTTACTAGATTAAAATGAATGCTGTTTTCAGTTTTTCTGGTGCCATTACACACTGAATTCTGTATGATGGCATGAATCCATGTGGCTCTTTCTTTCTCTCTCTCTCTCTTTTTTTAATCATTGTCTGCTTATCTTTCTCAGTCCTCCTGCACAGTATCATACCAGCCACACACCAACTGTCACTGTCAGCAGAGTAAATATTAGCACAATTTTCACACTGGGATGCCAGCTATAAATAGAGTGCAGGAAATCATCCAGGAACAAACCCTAAACGTCTGTGTTGGCTTTTAATTTGACCGTGTAATGACGCATGTCCACAAAATAACCTTAATGTTAATCCCATTTTATTCTCTGGACACTTCTGAGGAGAAAGCATCCTAGTTTTTGAGGAAAAGATAAGAGCGTTTCACTGCTGTATCCCCAAATGTCAGTTTAATGCTTTCTTATTAAGGATTCATAGAACCTTTGGAAGGCTTTGTGATGGGAGAGCTCAGGTCTATGTTTTGCATAATAAATACAGTTATGGCAATTAACATTCAGGACATAATTGGCTTTTCATAATCAAGATCTAGATGGGAACATCAATAACAGTCCCAACATTCTTTTAAGACCACAAAAGCCTAACTTGGCAAAATTTGTATGTATTACACAAACAAGATATTATGTCTTAGTTCGAGTGGTTTAAAGGCCCTGCAGATTGTTGTTTTAAGCTTTGAATACAGTCATGATTTTTTTCCCTTTTTGCTGAAACAAAGTGCTTAACACATTAATGAAGAGTGGTATTAGGTGGTATCTTTCTTTGCTAATATTTACTTTCTTATCTGTCTTTTATTACAGAGGCTCAGCCCATGTCAGTCACTCAACAGAACAGCTCCCACTTTGCTTCTGTTCTATTTGCTCAGCCATGCTAGATAATTCAATCAGCATTAACAGCAGATACAGTGTTTTAAGTAAAAGCAAGGGGTGGTGTGCTGAAAGAGACATTATGCTGAATGGGGGGCACTAGCACGGATTCACAGATAAACGTTTGGGGAAAATTGCTGGTTTATTAACCTAAATTATTTTACGCTAGAGAATTCTTACAGTTGGTATAAATGAAATTTTCTAAATTCAGGAGCTTGATGCAACTATTATAAAATATCTATGTTTTACAAAGTACAAACTGAATCTTGTTGGCTTGTATCCACTATAAATCACTCTATAGTCTTCTGATTTAATAATGTACCAAAAGTTTTCTTTTTCTGGCAGGGAAAATTAAAAGCATCACACTTAAGTGTGAATGTCAAAAGTCATCAGTTGAATAAAAAGGTTTTTCAAGCTCTCAAGAAATTTTAAATTCAACAGTAGCTTAGAAGCAAATAGAACAGTAGCTTTGTTTAAGTTGTTATAATGAAAGTAATAATAGAAACCTGAACCAGTGTCAACCCAAATCCATTGTCTTCTTTTTTCTGTTGGGTTTCAGCTTCTTTTCCGAGAAGCTATATTCTTATGCATTTTAAACTAGACAAGAGGGGTAGTGGCTAAAGCTAAAGATAGCTACTTCCCCCTTGTTAGCTGTGTTCAGCTGGATGAAAGGTATTTAAGTGTTTAATTAGGTATTTTGTTATGACAGTTGTCATGTTTCCCCATGGTTTAGTTTAGCAAACCTCACTCATAGTGAAGAACTCGCTAACAGCTATAGCCATGCTCATAGTGTAGCTGTGACTGTGCGAGCAACTATTCACCTGTGCTGCTGTGCCAGTGTTGCACAGGCATGACAGGGCTGACCAGTCCGGTCTGAGGACGCTGTGAACCGAGGGATTGCAGACCCTACCCGGCCAATCTGTGCAGCTCTAATAGATTTTAGCTTCTCCGATCAGCTGACCACAAGTTGTGATTCCATTAGAAAAGTGCATGACTAATGGGTATATGGTGCTTATCTAGTCTTCCAAGCTCAAATTTTCAGAGGACTACCTGGATACAATCATATTATTTCCATCTAGAGTACTTTTGCATAAAAACTTTGAAGTAATGTGGCTGTTGTTTTTATTAGTAAAGCTTATTTCCTTCTCCTTCCTATTGAATCAGGCACTCTGTTAGTAACCCTAACCCTTTTTCGAGTGAGTTTCTATTCAGGTTTGTCTATCAGTGTAAGGGCAGTACAGTGAAGAAAATCAAAAGCTGTGATTGTGAGGGTTTAAAATAGAATGACATGATGGTTTGTACTCTGGGTTGGTGAATGTGTGGGTTTTTTTATGTACTACTCAAGCCGAGTGTGCAGGGTCTACTATTCCACTGTAGTTGATCCACTTCTTTTGATGCTTACCCAAGGTGTTTAGTAATGCTATTTGCAAGTACCACCTCGCTGCTTCAGACATCATCTGTTTGATCCCATGATTGCGTTTTCGTATCTTTTTTTTTATGCTGTCAGGCTTTGAGAAATAGCTTGTACTGCACTCTTGGCTGTGAGGAGCCCAAGCTGCTCTCATTAGCTACAACTGGAGTTTATTCTGTGCGTTCAGTTAGTGCCAGAGGAACTGAAGATGCATAAGGTGAGTTAGGGGACGGATTTAAAAAAAGCAGTTTGAAGAGTGAGAGCTTGAATGAAAAGACTTAGCTTTACTTGGTTTCCCCTCAAGGCAGAATCAGGAAACCAGTTACACCCCCCCCCCCCCCCCCCCCCACCCCCCCAATACACCCACATCATCCCAGCCAACCATCTTCCCTGAATGTGCGGCCTATTTTCTCTGTCAAGGTGGTGTCCTAGATTCAAAGTTCCATCAGATGAGTAAAACACTAAGGCAAAAAGATTACATCTCGAAGGATGTGGAGGATGGGGGTGTCAGCGGGGGTCTTGAAGCAAGCTGAATGTATCTCTACTCATATGATGATAGTGTATTCAATCCACTGGTCTCCAGTCAAGTTGCTGTGAAAAACATTCTAGGAAAGAATATCCAGTTTGCCTGTAAAGAGATGGAGGCAAAAAATAGACAATTCATTTGGGTGTCATGCTTGTTTCTGCAGTTTTAGAAAGTAACTGAGATTAAGCGTCTCGAGGAAAATAGCGTATCGGCCCGCTGTTTGTCCATATGCCCTCTACGTCTCTGCTTACTCGTGTTTATGTTATTAATTAGCCATCAGCCGAGGTGTTCAGAATTCACCTGGGTATGATTTTGACTTCTCAGAGCAAATTAAATTACCGAGCGTGTAGCTCAGAAAGACAGCTGGTGATCACGGCATGTAGCTGAAGGCGTGCAGAGCACATGGCGTCTATTATACTACAGCAGCACTTCCCAGAGTCAGATCAGCTACTGTGAAATGCTGCTCTTGTCATTTGCTGGTTTAACACAGTCTGAAATATTTTACAGTGCTCAACATCTCAAGGCGGTAGTATTATAAAGTAACTTTATACGAATACACTTAAAGCCCCGTGGAGCAAAATGTTATTAAATTGTTCTGTGCCTTTGTTGTAATGCACTGATTCCTTTAGAGTGTGTCTCCACTGTGAAGCCTTTGTGCGAACACAGTGAAATCAGTGCTCTTGCTGCAGTGTACTCGGTGTGAAAGTGTTGCCAGGCATCAATTTGTTAGAGATGCAAATGTCACCAGTGCACCGCCAAGGCCGCGCTCATACCCTAAGCTTGTTTTGTCCTCATCCAAATTTGATCGGCCTTGATGAGAACTATCTCGCAAACACAACGCGAATGTATGCGCGCACGCCTACTTTAAAGTTCAAATTTCGCATTTTTAGTTGTCCTGAGGATTTTCTTCAACGTGTTAAATCCAATTAGCCACCCTCTGCTTGTTCCTGCCACTCTTATCAGTCCCAGTCCTTCTGTAGACTCACATAGGATTTATTAAAAATTTAAGACCTCCTCTTTTAGGCAGATAATATATTGGAAACCCTGCAGCATCAACATAAAGCTGTTTAATAATTCATTTGTGTAGCTTGGGGAAGACACAATATGGACTGTGGCACTTCAGCTTTGTATTGCTGTGACATTTTTACAGAGCCAAACTGTGCAATAAATCTTTCGACCAGAAGCTGACGCATTGCAGCTTTGAATGACATAAAGTCATATGGATACTGAAAGATTGGTAATAAAGTTGACAGGGTGAAGTGTATTTAATTGTTTTGGATTGACCAATCTCTAAGCCCCGCCACTCTTGCAGAAGCGCCATGTGACAGGATTTCTATTTTAACACCGTGGATACAGTTTGTAGTGACAGCTGTGACAGACGGGCTCAAAAATCCTTTTAAATGGTAAATGGTCTGTATTTGTATAGTGCTTTACTTGGTCCTAAGGACCCCAAAGCGCTTTACACTATACACAATCATCCACCCATTCACACACTGGTGATGGCAAGCTACAGTGTAGCCACAGCCGCCCTGGGGCGCACTGACAGAGGCGAGGCTGCCGGACACTGGCGCCACCGGGCCCTCTGACCACCACCAGTAGGCAACGGGTGAAGTGTCTTGCCCAAGGACACAACGACCGAGACTGTCGGAGCCAGGGCTCGAACCGGCAACCTTCCGATTACAAGACGAACGCCCAACTCTTGAGCCACGATCGCCCCAATGGTCCCCTTTTAAACAATGGTCCCCTGATTTTGCACAGGAGGAAACAAAAACAGACGTCTTATTTTTAGATGATAAGTGTAGATTTTATTGCCTGGGAAAAAAACAAATAAATAAAACATAGTTGTTGTTTCAGAAGCAGATTTTATGAGCTGAGCTTAACTTGTTAATTAAATCTAACTTTTTTGTGTAAAACGTTTGTGATGTAAAAGGGTCTTAAATAGGTATATGATGGTAAAGACTGAGAAAAGTCCCAGGTAAAGTCAGCTATCCCTTAACTGAAATGATGAAAACTAAACAGGAAATGTTAAAAATTTGACTCATGTGTACTACAAAAATGTGTTTTTTTTCCTCCTGTTATTTGTAAGATATTTTATTAATATTTTAAAACAGATTAGCCCATGAGCAGTGGTAAACATTAGGGCTTTGCCTGAGCACAGCTGCCGTGTAACAAATGAGTTAACTGTGAATAGGATTATAATACTAGTTTACTAATGTCATCAATTTCTCACATAGCATAAAAAAATAGAGTAACGCAACTATAAGACATGTATGAAAAACATAGTGTGCAAAAAGAGCGTAAAACGCTATTTTTTCGGTTAGGTTTAAGGTTCCCAACCTTTTTTGCGCCACGGGCCGGTTTAATGTCAGACAATATTTTCATGGACCGGCCTTTAAGGTGTCGCGGATAAATACAACAAAATAAAATGATACGGCCAAGAGAAAAACTGTGGTATTTTGTAAATATAATAATAAACACGAATTCACTGTGTAATTGTGTAACTTTATTAGCAGCGTCCTCCTGAAATGCGGCAACAACATTGAGAGTAACATCCTCCTCTTAATGCTCTCTGGTCGTTAATGTAACGTGCAACTATTTCTTTCAAAATAAGACACACAACTACAACACGGGAAAAGAGTCAGGGAAACCAAGTTAACGATAAAAAACCTGAAAACCATACATTTCACACCCGAGCCTCAGCTCTCGCGGCACGGTACCAAACGACTCGGCCCGGGGGTTGGGGACCGCTCTCTTATCTGATAGTAATTTTTATCGATTAGTATTGACTATATTTTTTTGACAACTTCACCCATGAGAGTAATCTGTTGACCAGTTTGTGTAAAAACCAACCAAACAAACAAACAAAAACATTTGTATGTATTTAGGTTAATATTGGGTTTTTAGACTAATACCGATATTTGATAGTTAAAATAAGCCAATCTCAGCTGGTATTTTTTTCTTTAAGACACACAAAACATAAACTGATTTCTCCCTCGTGTCACTCTCATTTGGTGGCGGCAGATTGCTAGCCCTCCCTGAGGCTGGTCTTGCTTGATGTTTCTTCCTGTTAATAGGGAGTTTTTCCTTCCCACTGTCACCATGTACTTGCTCATAGTGGCTCATCTGATGGGGCTTCTTTCTAATATTTCCTTTAACTTGAGGCGACTGTTGTTGTGATTTGGTAATACATTCTCAGTTTAGTTTTATTTATATAATTGAATAGAATTTTAATAACACTTGTTAGATGTAGTTATTCGTGTAAACTTCCTAAGACCATAAGTAAAAAATAATTTTATACTGTGGCTCTCTGAAGCTATATTTAACTATGAAAGCTAGGAAGGGTGTGCAGCTTCTGTCAGGGCAGAGGCACAGCTTTTAAACCATACTTTACATTTATGCGCATGTCTCTTGTCTATGCTGTAGCCTGAAGCACACCACAATGATAAGTATGGGCAGTGGAAGGAAGAGATTATTGAGGGGTACAGCAAACAGTCAAAAACTGATATCAGTTTTTAGTGTTTTAAAAAACGTGTGTGTGCTCTTTTTTTTTTTTTTTTTTTTTTTTTTTTTTTGAAATGTCCCTTCAGCATCTGCGTCTTTGGTCAGTAACATTTTGAAAAACCTAAATGCATTAGTTCAGTAAAATCTCATCGACCCATTCATAATAGAACAAAAATGTAATTATATAGAATCCTGCTCCCTTTGCCGGTGAAAGTCAATGGAATTTGTTTGTGAGTAATCCTTCCAGGGATGGAGTCCCTTATCTAATTTCTCCCTTCATGTATTCTTCTTTAAAAGCCTGAAACCCCTTTTTCCTGTCATGTAGCCAAACCTGCCCTTTGACCTTCTGTGAGAAGGGACACCACTGTGAGAAGGGGTCAGGAAATAATTCAAGTACCATTCCTAGGTAGTAGTGAGCTAGGTCACACGGGACTGTAAATATATTACATTTAAAGGCAGAACTTTCATGGAGGATAAATTATGGGACTCCTTATCAGCAGCCACCTCTCATCCAGAGCTGTCAAATGATTTACAGTAAGCTGGCCACTGCGTACCTTAGAATTTGCATTTCATAACACCAAATGTGCTTCCTGGTTCTGAAACAGCCCCCACAGTGTGATTGAAAATTAGTTAATAATTCAGCGTCGTTGGAAGCAGTGGGACGGGGATGGCGGTGTTTGCTGTTCGCTTCACAGCTGCATGGGGTCTGCCAGTGACAGATGGCTCAGCCCATGTGGAGAATTTAGTGCCAGTATATCCCAATAGAGTGTTGGACACTGTGTGTGCGTGTCTCTTTTCCCTCACCCTGCTCTTCTTGCTCATTCCTTTTGTCAATCTCACTCTCTCACTTCATTCAATTGTGTAAGCAGTATTGAATTTATATGGAGAAGAAAGACAGAGGGGGAAAGCGCTAGAGCTTAATGTTGATTATTTCATAGTTTTATATTTATAGTAGTTTAATCACACTTTGGTGTTGGAAGAGTCATTTGAAAATCTGTAGCTCAGATGTTTCCCTTGTTCAACTGTTGGTTTTTATCACAGAATGTGGCCTGTAGCAGTTTTGTAAGTTGTTGTTGTTCTCCTGCTGCTCATCTGTAGGGTGTCCAGGGGCCTGTGCTTCGTACCTCGCTAAGTAAGTTAGCTGGATTAGATTGTTGACGATTTCGCGTGATCCTGGATCGTTCGGTTCCCCGAAGCCCATCCGGGACTTGCTGTCATAGCAACAGAGCCGTAAGCGTAAACCTGCTGGGGAGCAGGTTTACTTTATGTAAACAGGATTAGATCGCGGCCACGCAGGTATGCCCGCGTCATTCATACGAAAGCAACAGCGATATTCCACCACTGTTTCACCATAAATAAATAACATCACTGTAACCAAAGATAATGCAGCACTTGATCCTTTTATTGATTTCACACAGATACATACAGGTCATTCCCTAAAAAAGGGAAATGTACTATTAACATTCTATTACATGTATGTGATTATTACAGATGTAATTCATATTTCAGAGTAGTAATTGTAAATTACTTCGTGTAATCAAGATGAGAGACCACGGCTATAAAAGCGAAGGTGGATTTGGGAAGTCTGTCGCAGTCATATCCTGTCCGTTTACGCGAGCAACCCATTGCGGAAGGTGCAAGATTGATAAGGAGAGTCCTCAGAATTCAGCGTATATTGCGGGACAGACAGGATCCTTTAGCTCAGCGCGACAGTGTGCTCATAGAGAGATATCGATTTTCCCGTGAGGGTATTATTTACTTAACCAACTTGTTGACGAGGGGGTGCAGGACCACCACCTGTCTTTTTTTTTGCTCTGCCCTTTTCTTGGTTGCTGTTATGAACAAACAAACAGAGTATTCCAGGGTCTCTTTCCAAGAGACGACAAGCAATATGTGATAAATGTTACCATTCTGTAGAATATTCTTATATTTCACTTTTACTTGTTCCCATGTTCTAGTGGGTCCTGTTGTGGCTCTAATGTGAAAGGGGATATAATATAACATATTATAATATAATATAATGTAATATAATATTGGATAATATGGTGTGATATGATAAATCTACCCTACCGCCTACTGGTGTTGGCCAGAGGGGCCGATGGCGCAATATGGCAGCCTGGCTTCTGTCAGTCTGCCCCAGGGCAGCTGTGGCTACAACCGTAGCTGCCTCCACCAGTGTGTGAATGTGAGAGTGACTGAATAGTGGCATTGTAAAGCGCTTTGGGTGCCTTGAAAAGCGCTATATAAATCCACTCCATTATTATTGTTATTATTGAATTACTTACGAGTTTGATTTGTCAGCAACTTTCTGCCAGCCCTCTCTCCTTGCTTTTGCAGCCTTTGCAGTGTTCCCTTGCGTTTTAATTAAACTCTGAAACTCCTGAAATCCCTCACTCAAGAGTTCTTGCTCTGCTGCCGAAAAATACCGAGCGCGCTCCTTCGACATTTTCGCCGACCAATCAAAGGGTTGCCGATCAATGTTTCTACTATCGATGCGTAGCCCCTGTTGGGCCACCCAGTGATCTCACATTACTTCATCCAGCTATACTAATCGTCAACAACAGGTGTGTTCGGGGAACCGGAATAGCGAGCTCAGAGTTAGCGCGATGATTTGGTCTTGGATGTGTCATTTGATCTTGGATGTAGTAAGCGACGTACGAAGAACAGGCCCCAGGTGTCTCTGAAAGATATTTTCAGCTCTCTGCATGGGTGCAGTCACTGACACTGCCTGCAATAGTCAGCTCGAGGACAGCTGGTACTACCTGTTGGGAATCGCAGAGACAACAGGATATTGCAGGCATTCTGTTATGGCATTATCAGAGCCCTGATACTGGATTTGCTTGCCAGTGGATGTTTTGTTTTGGGTTTTTTTTTTTTTTACTAAAATTCATACTATTTTCTACTGTAATGATGCAATCATTCAAAAGTGGTTACCCATTTCATTCAAAATTAATTTAGATTTAAAAGTGAAGTTCAAATTAGTCCCATTTAAAATATCACAGAGATATTTTAAATATTTAGAGCTGTTCATGTTTTACATTTCTAATGTTACACAAAATCTGACTCTATATTTATACCAGTATGTGCGGAGCGGTGATGTCACTTTGCCAGCTCACACGTTGCTGGGGCTGAGTACCGTAAACTGTTTGCTCAGCAATCTTTAGAATGACCACACTGACCTAGAAACTGATCCTGAAAGAGTGGGGAAAAAAAATTTCCAGAATGTGTGACATTTGCAAATGATTGCATTCTGCTTTTGGTTTTCCATTTTCCACAGTGTCACAACTTTTTTGGGAATTGAGGTGATATGCATGAGCCTGCAAATGCACTACTTTGAAAGTGTGTCGGTTTCCAAAAAGAAAAAGTAACTTAACACCTTATTTTGGGATGAACTTGTTTTTCCAGAGCTGCCAGAGAACTGGACAGACACGAAGGAGACTCTGTTGGAGGGGATGGTGTTCAACGTGAAGTACCTGGGTATGACTCTGGTGGGCCAGCCTAAAGGAGAGGACATGGCCTCTGCTGCCATTCGCAGAATTGTTGCCACGGTGAGTCTCTATCCCCCATTAGAAGCTTAAACCTAATGCATTATAATGCATGTCACTATATGAGCTGTGCTGGTATTACTTGATTTTACTAAACTAAGTAGTGTATAAATTATACCCTATTAGCAAAAATCTGTCATCAAGATCTAGAACTTAGAACGTTTTTATTGTCAATGTACAGTTGCTTATACAGTGAAATTAGTTAGCCAGACCACAAAGGTCACAATCATATTTCTAAAGTTTAAAGAGGGAAACTGTGAACATTTCAACTGCAGTGATATTTATTTAGAGGATTACTGTGACAATGTACTTTCAAATTCCAGTGCACATTATCTTAGTGACTCTAAGATGACTGATTGCTAAATTTAGATTTCATCCATGTCATCTTAATGGCTCAGGACATTGTTTTAAAGATAAGCAAGCAAAGGGTCAGTGAATTTGATTGTCATCATAACAGGAGCAAAATCACTGTGACACTGTCAGAATCATTTAAACTATAACCTTTGATTATTGTCTTATATGAGTATTAAGGATAAACAGCTCAGTTAAAGGAAATCTTTTGATTGAGACGTTCTGCGAAATATTTAACAGCTTACTGCGATTACTCTTAAACCAAGTAATCAGCATCATTCACAGGGAAATTTCTGTAATATGCTTGCCAAGTTGTTTACAAAGTTTATCTCTGTGTCAGGGTTTGCACGTATATGCATGGAAATAGAGCAGCTAATCCAGGATTATCAGGGGTTGCACACATGCAGAAGGCCAATCTCTGTTTTCATGTTTGTGCTTACCACCAGCATACTGGGGATTTCTGGGTACGGTTTTCTACATTAGTTCAGCCGGCTGGCAGTTTTCTCTTGAAACTACAAGAAAACCATTGCATTTAAACCAGTTAACTTGGAAACATACCAAGAAGCCAATTCCTGGACCGTTTTTATTCATGCAAATTGATACTCATGTTTCTGTTTCTACTAACGCTCACACTTGCACACCTATTCACTTGGCACTTTCTCAACAATGCAAATGTCTGATGTTTCTTTGCAGAATGAACAGCCTGGCACAGGCAGCAGTACAATCATAAATCCCCCGCCTCTCAATTAGAGACTGAACCAAACCTAATGGTGGGATTAAGATTCAGTTGATTTACACCAAGACAAAAAGTCTGTTCCCTCGGTAACCATTATAATTGACTGAACTGAATGGATATATTGAATAAATAAGTGACTTTTCTGTTCACTACATGCTTCAGTAAGACATGATTAGACAAGACAGGGGAAGCAAACATAGAGAAAGGCTGAACTTGGCGTATCTCAAGCCGACAGATTGGTTTTTGCCTTGTGGCATGGCACTCGAAACATGACGCCGGCAACTGTAGCCGTTAGCGCTTCCTGCATGAAAGAGCTACCACAATCAGCTACAGCACGCTTTTAAGCGTTGTGGTTCTAAGCAGAGACTATTGTTCAATGTCACCATCTCCAGGGTATTACAATTCCTACAGCAAGCCATGGCACCATTCCCATTGTCCTTGAGAAGTCCTAGTTTTGTTTAAGCAAAGATCTCACTCCTACTGATCTTTAGTTTCTCACCATCATTCTTTTATGAATAAAAGAGTTCTTACACAATTCAACATATGGAAATACTAAATTATGTAGTTCTTTAAATGTATTTGTATTTATATGTATTTAATCTATTCATTGGTGGTCACTCTACTGATGCTTAGCCTGATATCTGTTGAGTGTCGCAAAAAACTGCTGTCATTTGCTATTTAATTGTATTATCTGGAGGTTATTGTCACTGTCAACAGTATTTTCTGGAAGTCCAGATGGTGTAAAGTTTCAGGGAGAGTCAGTGGCTGCTGGCCCGACCTGGAGTGCTCATTCTGGGCTGCATGTTGCAGCTTTTCTCCCCTCATTCTGTCGCTTTTTATAAAGCAGGCTGCTTGGTTTTGCTTAACAGCATACTGTTTACAAGTTGAGGGCTTTTAGTGTTTGATCAGAAGGTCATTTCGTATTAATGTCAGAGTGACATAGAAGGCCTGCATTTTCTTCTATGAGGCAACATTTCCTCCAGTTTCTTCATCTTCTTTCATCTATGTTTGTGTACACAGTGTGCGTCTGCTGTGCAGAAGTCTTGAGCCATCCTTCCTTTTTCCTAGTTTTTGATAGGAAAATGAGAAACGGGTGCAGCGATGGCCTCCTTTATTCCTCAACATAGCCAGGCTTTCTTTTTTAAGAAAAAATGTTTAACTAGTATTCAGAAATACTTCTCTAAGTTACTGAAGGACATTCAAAGCTCTTTTTTGGATTTTGGCTGCCTTTTTTTCCATTCTTTATCAAGATGATCCCACACTGCCTCAACAATATTAAGGTAGTGTTTCATTGTCTGTTCTTTTATCCTGGTATACTTTTATTATAGCGAGTTTGAGATTGTTGTCGTGCAAAAATACTATCTGGAACATGCCATTGAGACACGTTCCAGATGATATTACATGTTGGATCTAAATCTGACTATATTTTTCTGCGTTCATAATTGCATTCATTTTGACAAGATCTCCAACATCGCTGGCTAAAATGCAACCATGACAGAGCCTCCAAGGTGTTTTACAGCTGGCTGTAGATACTCACTGTTGTACCTCTCTCCTGACCTCATCCGTACACGTTGACAGAAATTTGAACCAAAAATGTCACTTTGAATTCATCACCCCATCAGAACTCTTGCCACTGATTTAATTTGGCATAAATACAGCCACACTTCCATTTCAACCATCTTTGATGAGGCTTGAGAGAACAGTAGACGGATCAACTGAAGGGCTATATCCATCTCTTAGATCCTGTGTCAGGTCTTTGATGGATTGCTTTCTATTTCTTAAAGACATGACCTTCATATACTCTTCACCTGCTCTTGATTGGTTGTACAAAATGACTATTTCATGTCAACTAAAGAAATGGCACAGGCTACTAGTAACAAAGTGCTTAAAGATGCACTTTAAAAAGACTGCTTGAAGTTTCTTCTTTGCTATGTTGTCTATTTTTGTACATACGATACAGGTTCATCCCTTGAGTTGGGTACCTCTTTATGCTTGAAAAATATATATTTGAGAGTTAAGCATCTTAACAAAAAGAAAAAAAATCCTCTGAAAATGGTCAGGTACAAGGACTGGACTGAAAATGAGTGAAAAAGCAACAAACATTCCAAAACTTTGAAAGACCTTCAGAAAGCCTGGAGAACTGTTGTTCAAGACCACATTACAAATGTCAATAAAGTCTGGTTCACTGGACGAAATGAGGGGTGGCTCAAGACTTTTGCACATTACTGTATATGTTTTGTGTTCAATATCCACAGGCCAGAGCCGGTGCAAAGAAGTTTCGGAAAGTAACACTGACAGTCTCACCGAAAGGCATCGTTATCACAGACACAGAAACCACAGACCTCATAGAGAATGTCTCCATTTACAGGTACGGCCATCGCATTTCTATCCTGAACCTGTTAGTCCACAACAGTGATTGATTACTAAGATTTTTTTTAATACTCATGTTTCCCAGAGAACTTCCCTTACCCCATTTTCCTGTACTTCAATTTTTTGCCCTTTTCTTAAAAAAAAAAAAAAAAAAAAAAATCCCAAAAACTGAACAATCAGCATGGTTCATAAAAGTTGACATTCATTATCAGAAACAGTTCCTCTCAGGCTCTACTGTACTGCTACAATGTACTCTCTGTCTATCTGTGCTCTAGATATAAACTGATTAAAGTGGAAAACATTATAGTGGACTACAACCTTGCAGAGGTACCAGCATTGGTTCAAACTTCCCAAGCAGCGTGTGCATGTAATATACTAGTTTGCTATCAGAGTTAGCAGATACACCTGCAGGGATTTGGAACTGAATGAGACAAACACTCCAGCAGAGAACTCATTTGTACCAAACTCAATTTAAATTCAAATTCACTTAAATTATTATTTTTTAATTCATTTTACAAGAGGTCATTGGTTTGTCCCCTCTTTTCTATAATAATTTGCTGCTATTTTATTTCTCCTTTATTTTATTCTTTGTTCAGCCATTCTTTGATATAATGCTCTTAATATAAGTCTTGTTGCTGTTGTTGTTATGATATGGCTTCATTTTTTGACCTTCTATGTAGGTCATTTTCCCTTCTGTCCATTGCCGTGCTTCTTTTGCAGCATTAAACTAAGCAGTTTTCTGCTCAGAGCTGTGGTGAGTGGGTCAATTAGGGGTACATCACAAGATGATTATCTGTTGTATCACATCAATTTTGGACTAAATGTTGAACAATAGGGTAATGAAATATCTTCTTTTGCCTGGCACCAAAGGGTAAAGGAAGCCAATTACAACAAAAACATAACAGAAAGTGGGTAAATCAGCCCATAGTGTGTGTGTGTGTGTGTGTGTGTGTGTGTGTGTGTGTGTGTGTGTGTGTGTGTGTGTGTGTGTGTGTGTGTGTGTGTGTGTGTGGATATGATATGTTTGGCTGGCTTCTCTCTGGGTAGCATTCTATAATACAGCCTTGGCCTCTTGTTGTTGGGGATTACAGTCTAAATATCATATGGCTGGACTGTGATTACAGAACAAGCTTTGATAAAAGACGCATGTGTTTGAAGGTGAATCGATGTGTGTGCAGGTGTAGCTCTGGATCCCCTCTTGATCCACCTTATCAGCAGTAACAGACCACAGGCTAGTGAAACCTGCCTCGTCTTTGATCTCCTTCTTTTCTCTCCTCTTTTCCTTTATACTGTCTAAGGAAAAAAAAAAGCTCCTATTTATGCTCATTATCTTAAACTGAGCTTTGAACACAGGACAACAGAGTTCTTAGACTGAAACTCGAGCTTCGATTGTTTGCCGAGATATGATACAGGACTCAGTGAAGGACCACATGCTGTGCTCGGGTTGACTGAAGATTTTATGGAACCCCACCCCCACCTCCACTTCCTTGTAGCCACCCCACCCCCTCGTATCTTTTTTTTTTTTTTTTGCTGCACATAATCCATTTGTTGGCCAAGAAAGCAAGCAGAGTGTGAAAGAATTCAAATCAAGCAAATCAAGACTGTGTTTAGAGTGCGTAGCATCCACAGGGGGAGTTAGATACACAAGTTATGTGCACATATGTCCACACATTGTGACTTTGTGGATGTAACTTGCACAGTGAGTGTGTATGTAAATTTGTGTGTTTGTAGAATTAATTTTGGATTCACACTGGGTTAAAGCCAGTCTGTTTCCCCTCAGGGGAAGCTTAGTGGGGGTTAGAAAACAGACAGGAGGGCATTGTGCATGGCATAGAAAATAGGATCCCAGCACCCATAACCCTCCCACTGCACCCATCCACACCCAAAACAATGCAATACTAACCTGTATGGGTGGAATTTCACTTTTTACAGTTTCAAAATATCCAATAGCTTTTAACACCCCCCCTCATTGGCACTTTTTAAATGATCATAACTCTGTTACCATTTGTGCCAGAGACAGAATTAAAAGGGTTTCTGAAATGAGAGAAGACGAGCTTTATGGGGATATTCGGCATGTCATGGTAGCACAAAGCTTTCACAAGGTCCTCTGTCTGAACACAGAAAATTAATCTCAGTGCGCTTCACATTATCATAACTGCTGAAATGTTTTCGCTATAGAGAAAATTTAAGTGGTTCCTGAAAGATGATAATTATTTTGCAATTTTAAAGCCAAAATTAAAAAATAAGTCCAGGTAGCCTGTATACTTTGATGTTAAAGGGTTAAAGCTTATTGTCACAAGCTTGATGTTCCCGGATTTGCAGAGCTGCTGTTGTCTAACTGCAAACAGCAGTGAAGGATTACACCACACAGGAGGTGAATAGATGATTTTCTACCTCAGGCATAACCCTGGATTGTAATGATAATACCTGTCAGTAGTTTACAGATCAGTGATGGAGCTTATATATAAGGAAGGAAGTGGAAAACATCCATTGATATGATAATGAAGCAGAGTTCCTATTAGGGAGAAGTCAAATTTTCTGCTTCTAACAAAACACAATTTTCAAAAGTGCACATTAGGTGGGGTCCAAAGATTCACCAGATCCAGTTAATCCAAATTAAATGTCAGAACCTATTTGGTTTGACAGCTTTCTATCAAGAAGAGCCAGGTTAGCTGTTTACCTCCAGTCTTTATGCTAGGCTAAAGTTACAGCTTCTTGTTCTTAGATCAGTCTCTAACAAAGGATTCCTATAGATGTTTGAACCATAATCAGTGATGAAGAAATCTTCCTGTGTTTAGTTCAAAATATAAGTAATCTGTGTGTTTTCTGTTACTGGGTCATGCACAGATTTGCAGATCTGCAGGTGTAGGAGAAGATGTGGGAGTTTGATTAATGCAGCCACTTACTGGATCAGTAGACAAGTGGCTGGTTTGTTTTTGAGTACTGACACTCTGGAGAGGCCTTTATGTGCGCCGGTGTAGAAAAATCCAGATATTCAACGCCAATACAGTAATCGATGTTTGTCATCCTTTTAAAAACATGCTTTGTTTAAAACATGCAGACAGAAGATGCTCCCAGCAGAGAACATTGCGAGGGTGTTCAGACTCCATCTGGGCTAGCGTTGCTGATTCATATTCTGACAAGAGCTCTCAGGGAACAGCCAGCATATCAATTAGCAGAGCATACGGGTCAGAAAAGCAGAGCTGAAATGCAGACTGACAACGCACCTTGTAATGATACACGTGGTTCTGACATGTGTCTGTACGATCTCTAAGCTGAGGATATTGGGTGTAACAGTGATCCTAAACATTCATGGAAACATGGCTTCTTTCATCATTTTATTTAAAGATGAAAAAACCCACTGCTTTTTCTTTCTTTTTTATAGTATTGCTAAGTTGAAAATTGAACAGAAGTTATCACTGTCGAATTAAGCAGCAGACCTGTTTCATTCAGCGTATGAAAGGTTTGAGGCTTTGATGTGTGAAGATCTATTCAGGCTTTGTACTGTAAATATTTAAATAATATCCAATGACGTTCTCTCGCTGCCTCACAAATACCGGTGCGGTACACAGTAAGAAGATCAAAGGCTTGCAGTCCAGACAGCCCCTTTGGAGATATGATGGCGACTGACAGCTCAGCTTCTGTTGTTCAAGCTTAGCGGGAACTATGCGATACTGTCTGGTTTTTTTTCCTGTTGTTCTTTAAACCTGAAGGCCTGTATTGAAAATAAGATCCACTGCGCCGCACGTCTGACACTTATTATCCTGTAATGACTAAAAAGTTTTCTTAAGAGTTTTTATAAATAGAAGAAACGTGTCTTTGGCACATGGATTAAATCTTACATGTACATTCACTGGACAGAGGCCTCTTTGTTGATGAATACATGTAACTATATGTATAAGTCTGACTTTTATGCTGTTGACAGTAGAAGTCAATGTGGCATGTGCTTCTTAATATGATTATTGTGATATTGGGATTTTGGACAGTCCAGTGCAAAATAATAATATTAGTAATGTGAATCATAACTGATGCACAAACAGCTTTGGGGTCACTGACTTGCAAGACATGCACTGCGTGTGCACTGACCTATTTTAATATTTCGCTTACAGCACATTGTTCTGGGAAAGCTAAAGACTGACTGTGAAAAAGTTTTATTTTTTTTCATAATAAGGCTAAAAAAGGTTTTAAAAATATGTCAAGAACAGCTAAAGCTTAGATACTGCCATTAAATAAAAATAAAATGTCAAATGCTGCAGTTACTGATTTAAATTCTATTCATAGAACTTTTTCTGAGGTTAGCAGATCAGTCCTTAAAAAGCAAAAGAAAGAAACGAGAAAAATGCAAAAAACACAACACGCCTGATGTAATTTTTAGCTGCTATCGCCTTCAGGGTCTGCTTCCTTTAAGCCCCAGTTATTTTTAGATCACCCCTTCTGATCAGTTGCATGTGCGCTGGATGTCCGCCACTAGATCAAAATAATGATTCTTCAAAATAAATCTCATTTTGCGCGAGCCAAATCTGGCAAGTAGGGCAGTAGCTTAGTAGGGATTGTGTTGGTGTGGCCAAACAACTGTTTTTGAGTGTGGTGTGAATAGTTGCAACATGATGAAAGCATGGTACGAGACAATTTTTGGGTCACTGACAGGCTTAACTTGCATAATCCAAAATAAAGATTGCTATGCTCTTGGTTGTGCTCCGTTTGTTACCTTTAGACACAGGTCAGGATAATTTCTCATCAGTAGTGTTTTCTGTACTTGCAAGTCGATTGCGAAATAGCAGATGCAGTGTAGTGGTAAGAATGGAAATCTATGTTTGCTAGAAGCGATCCAGATGTGCACAAGGAGATGCCTTGAAGGGAGCATATTATTTAGTAAATAAAATTCTGAGAACACAAAGAATTATGAAGGCATGTGGATGCTTAAATATTTAAAATAAGTGAAATTCATCTTGTGGAAAATATATGAAGTTAATTAAAAGCACATACTATCTCAATAGGATGATAATTGAGTTGTATTGAGTAGTACTTGAGTTTCGTCATTCTTGTTTTCTAATTTTAAATAGGTCAACCCTTTCAACTTTTCCCTGCTCATTTTTATGCAATTACGGCCCCAAATATAAGTTCGCGCTTCGGGAGAGGGGGTAATACGCAAAGCTGGGTATCCTGGGCATTGCTATGTGGGTCATGCATCAGTGGTGCAAGCCAGCAAACAATCTGAGATGGAGTAGTGAGCGCTGTTGATTTCATGGTTGTTGTTTGATCTAATACATAACTTCATTTTTAGCACCACTACCCACCCAACCCCCACCTCTGAATTGGGGGTTGGGTGGGTGATGACAGCATGAATATAAAAAATAGCAACATAGCTCGTGTCGAAGAGTTCTGCTATCGGCTCTATGGAAGGAGCCCCTAATTGTCCTTGTTGTGCTGTTTTTAATTATAGTGAAAAAGGTCAAGTGCAACGTTTACCGTGGCTAATTTGCATATCTATTTAAGGCAACAAACAAATGACGCATGCTGCCGATTCAGGTAACCATCGCATATACACAGAGTGACTGAAGATCAATACAGCTTCTAATAGCCTGTGTAAAATCTGACAAAGGAAATTCACTGCTTTTGTTGCCTCAGTGAGCCCCAAACAAGCTGCTGTGGGAGAACAAAATGGCTTGGTGGACTTTGTCTGGATTGGGTTTTAGATAACTATTGAAAATCACAGGGCCGAGGCTGTGGCTGGATTTGCAGACAATTGGATTTCTTGAAAACCAGATAGTGGATTCAGTGTGACTGCTGGGAATGAGGTTTCAAATGCAATACAATCACAGTGGAGATCAATTTGTAATCTTAGACTTTCTATTTTCCACTGATGGTAGAAATTTAAATGTTTCAGAGGAAAAAATATATATATACCCACATGATGGGGACATTTTTCTGCGGTTGATAAGAATTCGCAATATATTATGTAACTGTCAGGGAGGTTATTTCAGAAAATCTTCAGCAGATTTACTGCAGTTTCAAATGCCTTCCTGCAGTGGTTGATGCTCTCAGATAAAAAATGAGGAACAGCAAACAGTTGATCTGAATATAATATTTTTTTAAAAAGTCCTTTACCTTTGAATAATTCTATCATTTTCATCACAAAAGTGTAAATAATGCTCCTTTGCTGAAAATTCAGGGTTAATCGACAAGCTCAGTCTTTAAAGGTAACATTTTATCAACATTCGAGTTCGGCATGAAACACTTTCTCTCCATCCAAACTCTGAAGTTCCTACAGCTTCAAGCACAACTCACTTATGGATGTCACTGCTGCTCATTTGTCTTTGCCCAGCTGTGGGACTCAATCAGCATATTATTCATATCCATTGCTCTGGTGCTGTGACTGGTGTGCTCATGCATATGCAAAAAGTAAACCGCAAAGTTACAGCCTTAATTGACATGTAGGCAGTGCAGCTTACCTTGATCTACGAGGTTTCATTCACAGTGCGGACTAGTAGGTAATGTTGTGTACTTTGTGTCGCATGTGTGACACTAAAGCCTTCCTATTTGTACTTTTTCGTGTATCATTCATTATAAATGGATGTACACTCATGGCAAAATTCAAACTCTTAAGGTTTTACATATCGGAACATAATTAAAAAACATTATATGGTCCGCACTGGGTCTGAAAATTAACTAAATACAACCTTAGATGAACAGAAACACATGAGATATTACACCCTTACCGCTTCCATAGGAGTTAAGACTGTAAGTAGCAGCTGCGTGCTGCTAATCCACTGTTAACTGGTTATCAGTAAATGTTAGCATCTCCCATGAAATCAGAAATTTTGGTAGTTCTATGGTTTAGAACATTCAGCTATGTGTTAATACAATGCCAAGGAGGGAAGACTGCAGCAATGAATGAACGGTTGGTGATCATCAATCTGGGAAGTGTTTTAAGGCCAATTATAAAAACAGGCCATCATTCTGCAGCGAGAAGGAATATTCCCAAGTGGAAAACATTCAAGAAAGCTGCATTGGAAAAAAACAGAAGACTTCTGGATAGACGAGATGTTTGCACAGCACTATGTTTGGTGAAAACCAAACAGAGCATATCAGCACAAACATGTTACACCAACTGTCAAACACAGTGGTGGAGGGGTGATGATTTGGTCTTTGGGCACCTTTTAGTTATTACTGATCATGAAGTCCTCTGCATACCAATGTCAAATGTGTCAATAATAAGTCAAATGTGAGGCAATCTGTCTAATGGCTAAAACGTGGCTTACATATGGCCATACAACAGGATGATGATTCAAAGCAAAGGGACAAATTTATAACAGAAATGGCTAAAAAAAAAAAAAAAAACCCAAATCAAGTCATTGCAGTAGCCCAATTAAAGTCCAGACCGCAACCTCATTGGAATGCTTTGGCAAGTCCTTAGGTTTGCTGTGTATAAACAAAACCTAATGAACTGAGAAAACATTGTAAAGGATGGTCAAAATTCTTCCACAGCAATGTGAGAGACAGAAAATTATTGCTTTAAGTTATCGTTATCAAATGTGGTTCTACTAAACTACTAAATCATCTTCGTTTTTCCTGCGTTCCTTCTGCATTTTGCTCCATTTTTGTCAAATAAAAATAACATGGTGTTTTATGTCATGTGTTGTTAATGATCTTAGTTTTATTCACCTATTTTTAAAACCTGGTAAGGACTAGATATTGCTTTATTTATGTGCTTGGCTGAAATATGTAGAGCCGTTGTAACTGACTGTATATCATGTGAATTGATGGAACTGCTACACTGCAATAAAATTCTGTTCTCTCTCATATTTCTCTCTTTCCTTTAAAACAGAATCTCATACTGCACAGCAGATAAAACTCAGGATAAGGTCTTTGCATATGTTTCACAGAGTCAGTTCAACGAGACTCTAGAGTGCCATGCCTTTCTCTGCCAAAAGAAGAAAATTGTAAGTCTGCAGTGCCGTGGGTTTCTTGTATATACCTGGATTTAGACTGATGTGTTGGATATATGTTGTCAGACTTTAGGAGGATGCTCAGTTTGTTTCAGGACCAATAATTGTGAACTCTAAGTGCAACATAACAATGGGTGGCGTGTGGCTCCATCTTGTGGCTGTTTCCTTAGTGATACTTGAGATTTACTTCTGTGGTTAGTATTAAAAAAATACTGCTTTCTGACAAATCTTTCACAATAGATACACTCTTATCCAAAGAAAAAGTTAAAATATCTTCTTTATCACAAAATCAAATACCCATTATTAAAAATAATTTAATTTCATCTAGTTTCTCTGTGTTATTCTCTTTCCAGGCTCAGGCTGTAACATTAACAGTAGCCCAGGCCTTTAAAGTGGCCTTAGATCTTTGGGAGATTGCTCAGGAAGGTAAGTTCCCTGAACAAAGAGGAAATGACTCTGGAACTTACGTTTATACTCAGCATTTTGTGGACATTAAATTGTCTGTGCATAAATGAAAGTTTCAAGTATAGTTGGAGTCTGTTATTTTCTAAGAGTTTGAAACAGCTTCTTGGTTCACAGACAAAAGCAAGAAGGCCAGGACCTGCTGTACGTGCGCAGCAAGCAATGGGCAGACGGAGGCAGCGGACGCTCAGTGTGTCCCAGCAGGTAACTTCATTTTATTGTGTCCTCATCCATATTGTGTCCCCGCATATCGAACAAGAAATAACTATATTAGTGAAAGGTAAAAGACAGCAGAATGTTAAATACTGTGTTAACTGTGAAGTTGTTTTAATGTGATTTAACAAATTATCTAGTTCTCAATATTAGAAATAGCAACAAATCCAAATTAAATTCATTTTCTTTGCTTTTTAACAAGTCTGACACATCACCATAAAACCGGGGGGGGGGGGGGGGGGGGGATTATAAAAATTCTGTTGAATTCATAATCAATATTGTGCCAAGGTGTGTTATATTAATTATATTACAACATAAAGACCCTACAGTATTAAAAAGAAACCCCGACAACCAGACAACCCCCGACGAGCAGGCACTTGGTGACAGTGGGAAGGAAAAACCCCATTTTAACAGGAAGAAACCTCTGATAGAATCAGGCTAAGAGAGGGGCAGCCATCTGCCATGAGTAGTTGGGGGTGAGGGGAGAAGAGAGCAGATAGAACCCGGGTTTAATAGTTGCTAATGATTAAATAGTAGTGATGTATAAACACACAGAGAGTTAAAAGAGGTGAGTGAAGAAGAAACACTCAGTGGATCATGGGATAGCCTGCAAGCCTGTTGCAGTATAACAATGAGATGCTTCAGGGTAATCTGATCCAGCCCTAACTCCAAAATTTATCAGGATTCGACTTTTTCTTTCTACTGTTGAAAACTTTTGAAACACTTACTACAAATAAGCCTGCAGTCTGAGAGAGAAGTTCTGTGCTAAGATAATGAGGTACTATGAAGTCTTTAAGATATGACAGAGGCTGATTACACAATCTGCTTTCCAAAATAAGGTCATGACTTGAAAATCTTTATTATTGCTCTAATTTTATTGAAAATGGTACAAATACAACTTTTTAAATGTTGAAAAAATGTGATTTTTAATGAATTTGAGGCAGGCAACATGTTTCAGAAGATAAAAGCGTTTTTAGGGATGTGCAGCATTACGTTTTCTTTTTTAAACCACTCTGTGTTTGGGTGCAGACGACACATTAAAACAGCTGAAAGTTTTGATCTACGCTGCTCAAGCTGTTTGGGGCCTTCATGTCAGAAAATTAGAATTCATCATGCGTCACGGCTGACAGTTTCCTGCAGTTTCCACTTTTTACGCTCTGCTAACTTGCAGCTGTCTTTTTGAGTCGCACAATATTTACTGTCGAGACGAGAAAGTGGCGTCAATCTTCTCATCTATCTCTCAGCAAGAATGCCAAAGAGTGTCTTTTCTCTTAAACCCTTTTTTCAGGTTTGTTGCTTCTGTAATCAATTCTCAAGATCCGCGTTTGAAATCAGTCTGCACACGGGGATCTGATTAATGCTGGGAAAATAATATGCTGTGTTATTGAAGTGAAGCAATAATAAGATGCTGATTTGTTTCATCTGCACAAACCTATCCGTTTCAACTCATCGTGACTAAGTGGAAGTCACTGCAAGTCAGTCCTATGATGATCTTAAATGACCTTTTCAGTTATACTAAGTCTATCACAATTTTGGCTTTTAAGTTTTTGATTGACACTGCTCTCTCACAAATGTATCAGTCATCTGTCACTTGTCATACACGCTCAGGGCAAATCACCCTTCAGGGAAACAGTGAATTTTAAGCGCCTTCTAATGACTGTGACATTTATAGGTTATTCTTTATAGGTCAAAATGTTTTCCTGACCTCAGAGGGTCAGCAGACTTACAAAATGAGACTTAATCATCCATTGTTAGTCGCGGCCTGGTTTTCCCAGATTCTTTCAATTAAAATTTGCTCTGCTCCCAGTGGTAGTGGCCTGAGGACATAGAGAAAGTCTGGTGTGAAAGCCTCAAGGACCTTTGGAATAACTACACGGACAGATGCATTAAAGTTTTACAGAGATGATTTAAATTGTGCCTGTCATGAAGAAGTTTTTGAGTGCCACGGGCTGGAAATGTTGTTTCACCTCTTTGAAATCTGACAGCTCTTCCTTTCCTTTGCGTCCGGATGTGTCTGTCCTTTACCTCTCATCTGCCTGTCTCTACTCTGCCCTCTATGTTTCCTTCTTCCTGCTCTTTTGCTTTATTGTTTGGCAGCCTCTCATAAGCACCTGCCATCTCTCATAGATCCAGAGACACATAAGCCCAGTGGGATGGAGGAAAAGCTCCGGAGGCCCTTATTCTCTGCTTCGCTCAGCTCGCCCTCACCTCGTAGTAACCCTACTCGAAGGCGACCAATCAAACATGACTCTTGGGTAGGTCAGCTTTAAAGCGTTACATCATTGCTAGCTTGTGTGCTCTTGCTACCTGTCAAATACAGAATTAATGTCTGCTCCTTTTGCCTATAAATCCATGCCTGCTTCAGCATTTGGGTACTGCACATTTCAGAAGTTCTCCACTCCTAATATATCACTATGTCTGTTAAATCCTCAAACCAGCTGCTTTTAAATACTGGGGTTAGTGGTTAGTGACATTGCGCTTTTGTGGTTGCTGCTCCAAGGCTTTGCAATAGCCTTCCTTTCACAATCAAATAATCCCACTGTTAAATGTTCATACATAATATTTGTTTTTAGTTTTTTAAACCATGTTTATTTCATGTAAAATGTATCATTTCAACTTAGTTTGATGTTGTCTTTCTATTAAATGTGCTTTAAACTTTTAAACCGAATAAGTGGACTAGAATGATGAATATGGTCATATATCCATGGACCTCTTCTTTACATGAGCCAAATTTAAATGGAAAAAATTGAAACTTTAAATTTCAGTGGAAAAAAAGATTAAAATGTAAAAGTGGGAAGGAATAGTATAGCATGATTATTGGTCATATCCTGCCATTTATCCTCTATAAAACATAATAAATATGTGCAAAGTATAAAATAATGGGAGCTAATTTTATACATTTATTGCACATCTGTATATAATCTGGTGTTCAGTTGCAGATTTTCAACACTAGGTGACACCATACCCATACGAATGTCTCCCATATACACTGCTCTCATACACGGAAATCCCGATGATGCACATTTTTCCCTGATGTGCCTTTCCTCTCAGTGAGAAATGATCCTGTGGCTGAACGAGACCTGGTTCAAGCTGGTTCAAGTTCATTTTATTGCTGCAGTTGTGCAGTTTATCATCTGTCCGTGCTTATTAAGTGGGGTATTTTTCCAGGGTACTTTCTCATATTGTACTAAATATCTATTACTGTGACTGTTATGGTAAATGGTAAATGGCCTGCATTTGTATAGCGCTTTTCTAGTCCCTAAGGACCCCAAAGCGCTTCACACTACATTCAGTCATTCACCCATTCACACACACATTCACACACTGGCGATGGCAAGCTACATTGTAGCCACAGCTGCCCTGGGGCGTACTGACAGAGGCGAGGCTGCCGGACACTGGCGCCACCGGGCCCTCTGACCACCACCAGTAGGCAAACATGGGGTTAGTATCTTGCCCAAGGATATTTGGCATGCAGCCAGGAGGCAGCCTGGGATCGAACTACCGACCTTCTGATTAGTGGCTGACCTGCTCTGCCACCTGAGCTACAGCCGCCCCACTGTTAATTGAGTTGCATCTGTGACTGGATTAAGAGAATCTATTTTCACAGATTGATTCCTCAGTAGCAGTTCATTTATGTGAATAAGCAAACAGGCAAGCACCTGGCTCAGTGCAGATGCACAAATGCTTGAAAGTACAGAAGGAGCAGGATTATAACTTGAAGCACTTTGAACGTGGACTGAGTCCTATTGTTGTGTCTCAACAGGATGTGGAAGATGGACTTGAGGATGCATTCTCAAGGTGAGCTTTGTTCGTGACTGTAATTCTGCAGAGCGCTAATGAGAATAAAATCTGATTTTCTTGTTTTATGCACACTAATATTTAAATACTACCATAAGAAACAAATGTATTCAACACATTGTGACAATGAATATTGCCTTTTGATTACAGTTGAATAGCTCCTGAGTTACACTGAGGGCCTTTGAGTCTTTGGATGAAATATCTTTTCTTTTGAAAACAGATATTGAAAGTCACATAGAAACTGAAATAAGCAGGCGAATGTGATAAACGTGATTTTCCAAGGTACCTTGGTCTAAAAGATGGCATTGAAACTGGTGAAATAACTTGATATTCAAAGCAGCTGTCTTAAGATATTTTCACAGTGGCATGCAAAGGTTTGGGTGGGCATAATCAAAATTTCTTACTGTGAATAGTTGAGTGGGATTATCTGATCTCCAAAGAGTTGTGTGAAAAATTCAAAGCTTTAGAAATGATCTGACTCATGCAAAAGACCTTCTGCAAGTTACAAGTTACACACTCTGGAGTTATGCTGCGCTGTTTCACTTTGTTGTGAATCCTCCACTAATATGACCGTTGTGTGAGAGGCACCTTTCCACCAAATTTAGTGTCAGAATTCTGCAAATTTGTCTTTTATTTTATTCAACCTTATTTTTACAGGTAATCCCACTGAGACTTAGTGTCTTATTTACAAGATAAACGTGTTTCAATTTTTAAAAAAAAGAAAAAGAAAAAAGAAAATAGTGCTACTACTGTATAGTAATAATATAGTAATTATCATTTAACTGTTCTTTTAACTCTGTGAACTTGAGGAGACCAGATTCTGTTGTCTTGAAAAGAAAATATGTTCCCTTTCTTGCTTCTTGTAGAATCTCAGCTTCTCCGAGGCTGTTCAGATACTCTTTTGCCTTATTTTTCATTTCATAATTTATGAAATGTTTTAAAGGGGTGATAGCTCTGGACTCCAGGCTGCACACCCTGGTTCTCTTCCTGTTGAGCCGCTCTTTTGAAGTACATGCAGAATGGTGTTATCAGCATTTTTGATGAAATATTCCAGGCTTTTCCTGAAAAATGTATACACCACAGCATGTGTTGCTCCAAAAACATTTATATGCTGTTACTGCTGTACACACCAATGCATTAAAAAAACTTTCCAGTCTTTCATCACCCCTCACCCAGCTTCTGTGAAATGTGTTGTTTTCACATTAAAAGGAGGAATTTATTTCCTTATTTATTTGTGTGTTTATTTTTAATGACATGTGGCGTTTTGTTTTGAAAATCTGTATTATTATTTAGCTCTATACGCAATGGCCAACCTTTTTTGAAAAGGTGAATTTGACTGAATTTTTATTCATAGGTTTCCATAAATATACATTATTTGTCACTGTACAACATGCACCCTTAAAGCTGTAAGCTTGTTCTAAACATCAAGCATAATTGACTCATAGAGATCATGTGGAACAAGCAACCTCCTTTGATTGCTACAAGATCACCACTTTCCCAGACAGAGGTTTCAGGAGCACACCAGCTCAAACCAGTGCGGGAGCTCCACAATGCATCAACACCTTGTCACTGAACTAGGATTACGATACAGCGCTTATACCACGATGTGTGACAGCTTGTAAAATTGACTTTTTATAGGTGTAGGATACCTGCAGAGACAGGAATGTGAGTCTCAGGTGAAATGAGACATGAGGGATATGAAAAAGTCACACGTCAAAGGAATACCCCCAATTCTGCCTGATTGTTACAAATCCTTGCATGCAGATACCCAATTTAAAAATTGTGTATCTTTTAAATTAAATATATAAACATAGTATATTTCACCTGTTACTACTTAATGCACTTGATCACTCTGAAAACTCGCAGCTCACAAAATGTATGATTGTCTGCATGACTCTTAATTTCGTTGTGTAGCCAGCTTTCAGTCTCTGAGACTGTGTATACATCCTACAGCTCTGTAAAATCTGTCTACAAAGACAGAGAAGAGCTACAGAAAGATGGTGCTGCACACATTAAAGACATTGCACTCGTTAAGCTGTGCTGCCTGTGGCTAACGGAAGTTTTGGGGAAAGCAAATGAGTAAATTCGACGAAGGGATTTTCTGCATGTGTGTTTCTGTGGAAGTTGCTTTTACATGCGTGGAGAGCAGAAAAGGAAAGCAGGTCATCACTCAGGCACTTCTCAGCAGGGATGGGGACAGTTGTCAAATAGTGGGTAGGTGAAACTCTAGATAAACGTCTACTAAATCTGACGTCCTGGGAGTCGCACTAAAGGAGTTTGAAGTGTTTAGAGTGAACGTGCTCTGCAGGGGTCAGCAAGGATGTCAAGCGCTGCAGTTGTGGTACAGCACTGGTGAATGAGACGCGGCCTGAAACTCTGAAGAATCTGGGTGACATTGAGTTTTCATGGCTGTCACACCTATTTAATGTTGTATGTGACTTCGGGAATGCCTTTAGATACAACAGAGGAGGGTTTTATTTGTGGCTCTTCATATGTTCAAGGAGAACTCTGTTTTAAAATGTCTCTGCTGTTTATCTACTCTCTAGCCCTTTGGTTCCCAAAATGTAAGTATGTTTAACTGCCAAAGATTTACTGTTAAATAGAAAAAGCTCTTTTGTGAACTGAGTGGTTTCTGTTATATTTCAGGCCTGCTTATACAACAGAATGACTGGGTTTGCCTCAAATGTTAGTGAAGGTAGTCTCTGCCTTTACAGCTACCCTTTAAAAAACCCAGAAACTATTCTAGTGGTCTTAAACCATGTCTTTATATATTATGAGGTGTCAAAACTCGTCATTAAGGGTACTGGGGAAGCAGTCAGGGTCGTCTTTAAGGGGCAAAGAATTTTGCTAGTACCCATTAAAAATGTTTTTGGTGAAGTATTTTACTCTTGCTTTACTCTTGCTCTAACTTTGTATAGCTCATAACATTAGGTGTTTGTATAGGAATTGTCTGTTTGGTTTGGGGTTGGGTGGTTGTCTGAATCTCTTGCACACACTGCAGTAAGTTTCCATCACCAGTGCCTCTTCAGCTTCCTGGTATATCTACGAGTGCGCTTGTTTAAATATAGCATCGGGGTCACGTTATTGGTCTGCGGTTTGGCGATTCAGTTTAAATCTCTTTAATCCACTTTGGTGTAAGCAGCAGCATGACCTCTAGGGGTCACTGGTAGCACTTTGTAGTTTTGCGAGTTGAGCTGCAGCTGATACCGTTAAACCAACTTCAGTAGAATAATTTTAATTAACACTTAGCTGCACAGGTCAGGATTTAGACCTCATTAAAAAATCTATTTTTAGCAGAGCCAAAAGTGCTCACAACTATTGACTTCAGCTTCAGTTCAAACTGGTTTAATTAAAATGATTCATTTATGGTATTTAAAATTTCATAAATGAACGGCGACCCTGTGTAACAGCCGATTTAGCACTGAAGTACTTCTCCCCATTGAAATCTGAAGTGTTCTTTTTAGTTTAGTTTAGGCTTCTTTGTGTGTCACTTTGCTAACCGCATGGTGAAAGTGGGGCAGCTCACTTCACAATGTGTGCATGTACACTCCTGATGCCCTTTACCGGAACAGTTCCTATCACCTTTTCTTCACTTATCCTAACCTTTAGCACTGATTCACTTTGTCTTGATTTCTTCTGTCTTGAATCTGGCACGCAGCAACATGGAAACAGAGGAGACAGACACTGGTAAGTGATGTGATAAATGTATTGTTTTAGGACAGTACATGCTTGCTCTGCCTCCTTATTTCAGGCCTAATGTGAAAAATCCTAACTATTATTATCCCAGTCCAATCTGCTCTCTGCAAGGGGAAAGCACTGGCCTCTGGACGTATGTGACTCCACTAATAAGAAGATGATACGCTCAGAGCCACATTAAAGTTTTTGTTTGTTTGTTTGTTTTTACCTGAAAAGATTATTTTGATTTCAATTAGGATTAAACTATTACTTAAAATCTGTTTTTCAATATTAATTTTAATATTACATTTCCTTGGTTAGTGGTCCAGCCCAATGTAAATCTTAACATCTTCATCTCAACCTCCTGTCTTTTTGTTGGTGCCACCATTACCAAACCATACCTCAACAGGTTTCACTTTGTAAACCGTCCCTTTCACTCTTGCTGCTATCCTTCGGTCACCTGTCTCCTCTCATTCACACACGTATTCCATCTTGCTTTTACTGGCTTTCATTCCTCTTCTCTCCAGTGCACACCCCCACCTCTCCAGACTCTTCTTACTCTGCTTCTTACTCTCACTGCAGATCACAGTGTCATCTGCAAACGTCATAGCCCACGGAGACTCCTGCCTGACCTCGTCTGTCATCCTGTCCATCACCAGTGCAAAAAAAGTGACTGAGTGAATGATATAATTTTAATCATTAAGTTGCACATCAAAGCCATTGGCGTGCTGAAAAATGTTTATTGTTAAAATATAATATACCAAATAAATGAGGGTAGCGCTTCTGTTCAATTTTGGAGTTGGCTTTTGTTTTCAGTGTTGCCAGTGTTTTTCCGAACAACATCAAAAACACTGAATTTTCTTGTTGTCTGCCACTCACGACCTCACACGCTGCACTTTATCCACTAGCACTCCCTTTTCCCATTTGTTCTTTGTCATTTTGAGTCAAATCAACATCCTCTGGCGTTGTGTGTTTGTGTCTGTGACCTTGCTACATTATATGCTTCCTTCTTCTGTCAGTTTTTTAAACCTTTGTATAGACTGTAAACCCCTTTGTCTTCTGAAAAAAATGTTCTAGCAATGCTCTGCTTTTCTCTGTCTCTGTCAGACTGGCCGAGTCCCGCTCCGAACCCATCTCTGACAATGCAGCTTTGAGTCTCCCGGAGGTCTCCACTGAGAATCTGTTGCCTGTCTGCAACAATGAGTTTAAATAACATACCGGCAATAGCTGCCCGACGTACAGCACCACAGAAATTAGACAAAAAGCATACGCTCCAGTACCCAGGCTGACAAAAACAGCATGCTTTACTCAATCAGAAAGAAAAAAACATATCACCCTCCCCGGTGCACAAACTGAATGAGAAAGCCTGTATTTGATATTCAGTCACTGCTGCAGAGAAGCCAGAGTGAATACCCTGATATCATGAAATGTTATTTCTATGAATGCCTGCCTGTCAAAATCCACTTCTCTCAGTGTAAACAGCCATCTCCTGCCATCTTAAAATTTGGTGCACACAGTGTGCAATACACCACAGCGAAGAGAGCAAGGACCACAAATTTATACACAATGCAAATCACACAGGATGAAGTTTGGAGTCTCCTCCTTTTAGTAATAATTTGTGAAACATTTCCACATGTGGATTCCACTTGTAAATTACAGTAAAGACTGCACAAACGTCACAGTCCAAAGATGTGTGCACTGTATATATGCCTGCTATCGCTTTCTGAAAATGTGAGCACTCTCTAATCTTGCTGTTTGTTTTGGTGCAGTAACAGCTGCCAGTCACAGCACTTGCTGGAGGAAGTCCAGTGTTAGGAGTCATCATCAGACACTGGAGTGAACACTCTGTCATGATGCTGAATGGGTTTTACATGAATCATCCAGTTTGTTGTATCGAACAAACCATTTCTTTTGGGGGATGAAGGCCCCATTAGACACAGAGATATATAAAAGTGTGTGTCAGTTTTTTTTTTCCCTGGCAACACAGTCAATAAGGAAATGTTTCTTTAAGAAGAATACTTGTAACATTTACAAAGTAAAGTGGAGTACTTAAATTTAATCTCCAGCTAACTGTATATGATCGTAGTTTTTTGGTCCCAAATTCTCACTGCTTGAGGGGTATTCACTTCATTCACTTATTGTGACCTTTCCCAGCAGATAGATGTGCCAGGTTGTCATGGGAATGGTTCAGTTTGTTATATATCGGGTCATTGTTTGCAGTGGGTGGGGGGGTTTGGAATCCATCATATTTATAATAGAGATAATGTATGAGAAGAGGGAATTTAACTACCAATTTATTCATCCGTCTTTTGTTACAGGACCCAGAAATTGTTAAATCCGAGTGCATCTTTCTGCTGGGAAACATAAGGCAGAAAGCTTCAGGAGTCCTTGAACTTTGGATGTTGGGAAAGTTACCAGATTGTTATTTTCAAGGTCAAGAAAGAACCTTTTATCTATGTTTTATTTTTCCTTATAGGTAAAGTATTTTGGTATCCCTTTTGCATTTAGTGTCATTATCAGGTTTAAAATTATGTATTCACTAAGTAACTAAAGCTTCAAGACCATTAGGGATGCACACAACAACCAGCTGTTTTTATGTTAAAACGGTTACTCTGGCAATTTACAACTGTAATAAATAGAAAAATGTATGCTAACAGTGATCAAAATTGAACTAACAGAGGGTAAGATGTTGTTGTGACTACTAATTCCAAAATCCTGCCTTCCGTTTTCTACAATGCAGCAGCTAAAGTCTGAAAGTTCACCACACTACCAATTTGCACCCCAGGCTTTATGCCGAAGATCTGTAGTTGTGCAAAATAAGAAAAAAAAGATAAGCAAATTTTAATCATATGCAGCCTTTTATGGGTGAATGAGTGATCTGCCTATGGTTTGCACTGCATACATAAAAGTTTACATAGTTGTTTTTCTTTCTGTCTTAAATGCTAAATATGAATGCGAATTTACTCTCGAAAGTAACAGGCTGAGATTTCTGTAACGATCATCACGGTCCGACTGGAATACGGCGAGTTTAGCATCTCCTCATTCATTCAGCTGTCACTGTACATAAAGACAATGTTACTGTTAATGCTGTTAGGTTATGGAAACTGTGTTTCAAGCCCAAAATCAGACTAAAGAAACCTATTTCCATATGCTGTATTTTTTCAGTGTCAAAGTTGTACCTATTTACTGTATGTATACATATTGTATCATTATAAATGAAGTAGGCTGATTAGAATCAGGGCTTTTCACAGGTGGGCTTTTTTTTATATCACTAATTGGGACGTGGATGTGTAGATGCTTGTGTGCTTTTGCGTTAGGTTAGACGATTGTACAGATTTAAATGGCTGGGTTTTACTACTGCAGGAGTCGCTCATTTTTTTTACTTGTTATATTCAGTTACATAGTTCACACTGTCCTCTTTAAAGGATGCTTTTCCTTTTCTCTTAAACATCTCTTTTCATTAATGGAAATGATACATTCCAATTGTTTTCTTGTTTTTTTATTAGACTGTGCGGTTTATTTATATCCACCACTCAAATGCTGTTTGTTGTCAAGAGCATGTTATATTGTGCCACAGTCTGGTTGAAGTGGTCTTCTCTGTATTCACGGCATCACGACTGAAAATAATTGTGGCGGTGGTAGGTGGGAGGTAGCAGGGAGCTCCGTATTGTTGTCATGACACCAGCTGCAGAATAATTGGATGGCTTATCAGGTTACGACATGAGGCTTAATTACACTGTTTCATTCCTGACTGTCTGAAATACCAACTCTATTACAAATTTTAAAGCGAAACTATTTAGTATGGATAACAGAAATGCCCTGTGTCATGTCAAGGATGGTCTACGAAGCGATGTGTTCACTTTAGTATTGACTGTGAATTTGGAGGTCAGCAGAGTGCGCTGCCAGTGCGATGCTGTAATGCACAAATGATCTGTACTCACCTTTTTCAGACCCGTCATTGATTGACTGATGGATTCCTGTGTGGATGTGTCTGCTGATTCAGTGCCGTTAGATATTTTAAGATTGGCTGCTGTCCAAGAGCTGCGAAATCTGCCGTTTAAAAAAAAAAACCCCAATAGTTATTACTTTATTAATAATAATATTAAATTATGATAATGTATTACATTTACACCTCAGGTAATTTAGAAACAGACGTACTACTAAAACATACTATTAAAGATATTGGGAACATTTTTTTTATGGTTTTAAACCTTTATTTTACTTTATGCTGCAGCAGTTATAGCAAAAACAGGTTGCATAGTTTTAAAAAAAAAAATGGCACATTAACCATGATAATGTGCCATGATCTTTAATGTACCACTCTTAATATTTCTAAATGACATTGTAGTAATCATTAATGTAGTAGTGAGCTCAGTTTAAATACGAAATGTTGTCCTGGGCGTTGTAATAAGGACAGAGCACATCATGTACACTCATTCTTGAAACACTTTAAGTTTTATTTGCACTGTAATGTTGTTAAAGTGATAAGCTAGTGACTTTTGGCACGTAGGAAATAACAGCCGTTCAAAGCTCTGTTACTGCCTGCACAGCACAATTAATCCACGAGTGGCCAAAGACATGAGAGAAAGTGCATGGGCAGGTTTTGTTGTACAGTTTCTCTATGGTCATGGTGTTAAAGTCCCAAAAAACGTCCAGGTGAAATTGTGGTACTGTATAGGCTTAAAGCTAAATTATTATTTGTAAATTAATAAAACATAAAAAGTAATCTAATGTAAGAAGAAGAAAGTCCTGGATTAATAACATTATGACGCAGATAATTCCATCAGGCTCCTCTGAGTATTGTTTCATGTAGCTAGTATACTGGAAACAGCAAGCCATCAATGTGGCAGATTCCCAGCAAATCTTGACTGGATGCGGTTCTTTGGCACAGCTGAGACTTTTGTCTTTGGGAGTGAAGAGAGAGAAACTAGCACTTGGAGGTACAGCATGCCAAACTGAGTCTTATGTGCACTGAATACAAATCACCCTGTGAGGTTCTGAGCCCAGAAAGCATTTTAGGCTGTTAGGTTTTTAAAAAATGAGAAAGAGTTTCGACTGGGGAAGCCAAGTACTCTCAGAAAACCTACTGTACTTCTTAACCCCAAATAAACACTGACGTTTACAGTATGAATTTACTTTACCAAGGTGCTTATTTTCTATCTATGCAAATAGTGGGTTTCCAGCAGTGTTGTGATATTATGTTAATAGCAGTTTGTGTATGATTCACAAGCAGGTGTCCTAATCTGTGTAAAATTGTGTACAGAATTTTGAGGCTGTTATGGTTTGTTACATATTTATGCATAATAAAGGACTTTGTACAAACTCTGCATTTTGCTGAAATGTCATTTTAATTACAGGATTAAGAAACCAGTCCACAGAAGCCTGTGTTTTATTAAACTAGAAGCCTTCTGTCGTGCTGTTTAATTTCTACGATCCTGTTTGGACACTACCAGAATATCAAAATGATTCTGAACTTGAAGTTTTAAAAAATCTTCAGAAAAGAAGCTTTAAAATAGCTGTTCGGTTTGCAGACAAACAGCTCAAAATCAAACATTTCAGTTTGCTTTGTCTTTATTGATTTAGCTCTTTCTGCTAAACTGTCCACAGTATTTTATTCAATCTGTACTTTTCTCAAACATTTCCCAGTTTACTGGTCAATCACAACCAAGGACGTGCACTTTGGCTGTCTGATCAATATGTCTCTAAATTCTGTCGACCGCTGTTGCCTGATTAAAGGTTTAAAAAAATGCACACCATTTGTAGTGTCTGGTGATTCTTCTTGGCTAGCAATAAAAATGCCTGTGTAGTGTCATTTACACGGCCATTTAAAATACAAACTCAGGTGAAAATTGTTTTAAATACTGCATGCATGGATAGAATGATTTGTGACCCCTGATAATATTCAAAGAAGGACTTTAAGGAAAGTACATGTATATTTATCTAACTTCTAATCTTCCTCTGGCTGGAAACTCTTCAGTCTAGCGTATACAGTGGGGCAAAAAAGTATTTAGTCAGCCACCGATTGTGCAAGTTCCCCCACTTAAAATGATGACAGAGGTCAGTAATTTGCACCAGAGGTACACTTCAACTGTGAGAGACAGAATGTGAAAAAAAAATCCATGAATTCACATGGTAGGATTTGTAAAGAATTTATTCGTAAATCAGGGTGGAAAATAAGTATTTGGTCACCTCAAACAAGGAAAATCTCTGGCTCTCACAGACCTGTAACGTCTTCTGTAAGAAGCTTTTCTGTCCCCCACTCGTTACCTGTATGAATGGCACCTGTTTGAACTCATCATCTGTATAAAAGACACCTGTCCACAGCCTCAAACAGTCAGACTCCAAACTCCGCCATGGCCAAGACCAAAGAGCTTTCGAAGGACACCAGGAAAAGTATTGTAGACCTGCACCAGACTGGGAAGAGTGAATCTACAATAGGCAAGCAGCTTGGTGTGAAAAAATCAACTGTGGGAGCAATCATTAGAAAATGGAAGACATACAAGACCACTGATAATCTCCCTCGATCTGGGGCTCCACGCAAGATCTCATCCCGTGGGGTCAAAATGATCATGAGAACGGTGAGCAAAGATCCCAGAACCACACGGGGGGACCTGGTGAATGACCTGCAGAGAGCTGGGACCAAAGTAACAAAGGTCACCATCAGTAACACACTACAACGGCAGGGAATCAAATCCCGCAGTGCCAGACGTGTTCCGCTGCTGAAGCCAGTGCATGTCCAGGCCCGTCTGAAGTTTGCCAGAGAGCACATGGATGATACAGCAGAGGATTGGGAGAATGTCATGTGGTCAGATGAAACCAAAGTAGAACTTTTTGGTATAAACTCAACTCGTCGTGTTTGGAGGAAGAAGAATACCGAGTTGCATCCCAAGAACACCATACCTACTGTGAAGCATGGGGGTGGAAACATCATGCTATGGGGCTGTTTTTCTGCCAAGGGGACAGGACGACTGATCCGTGTTAAGGACAGAATGAATGGGGCCATGTATCGTGAGATTTTGAGCCAAAACCTCCTTCCATCAGTGAGAACTTTGAAGATGAAACGAGGCTGGGTCTTCCAACATGACAATGATCCAAAACACACCGCCTGGGCAACAAAGGAGTGGCTCCGTAAGAAGCATTTGAAGGTCCTGGGGTGGCCTAGCCAGTCTCCAGACCTCAACCCCATAGAAAATCTGTGGCGGGAGTTGAAAGTCCGTGTTGCTCAGCGACAGCCCCAAAACATCACTGCTCTCGAGAAGATCTGCATGGAGGAATGGGCCAAAATACCAGCTACTGTGTGTGCAAACCTGGTAAAGACCTATAGTAAACGTTTGACCTCTGTTATTGCCAACAAAGGTTATGTTACAAAGTATTGAGTTGTATTTTTGTTATTGACCAAATACTTATTTTCCACCCTGATTTACGAATAAATTCTTTACAAATCCTACCATGTGGATTCATGGATTTTTTTTTTCACATTCTGTCTCTCACAGTTGAAGTGTACCTCTGGTGCAAATTACTGACCTCTGTCATCATTTTAGGTGGGGGAACTTGCACAATCGGTGGCTGACTAAATACTTTTTTGCCCCACTGTAACTGTAAAACCTCACCTTCTATTGATGTTGCTGGTTTTGATACTGTGTTCACAGACCTCTGCAGCTCTTTCACCTTAAGTTGTGTTGGATTTATAGATTATATGTTCCAAAATTGACATGAAAGTCATTTAAAATATTGCACCATACCCAACATAACACAAATACGGTGCCACCTATGTTTGATTGTCAGTGATGATAACGCAATATACAACATTATAAACAAAATCAGGTGAACTGCAGCACAAATGCTGTGAAATGTTAATAAAAGTATAGATTAGTATAGTAGATTTTATAAATGTAAGTGTAAACAATAATATACACTCCTCATTTATTTGCACCAGAAAGGTGAATAACAAAGAGTTATGTCCTTAAAAAATCGGTGGGGAAAATACAGCAAAGATTTGACACAGGACCCGAGAGATGCATCTGACCCTTCAGTTGATCCTTCTGCTCTTTTGTCTCAGCATAAATGCTTTCATTGGAACAGTGGCTGTCAAGGAGAAATTCATAAAGGAAGGGAAACAAGAAGAAAATGCAGAAGTATGCCATATTGCACAAGAACTGCACTGAAAATCAGTGGACCTCAATGTTATTGAAGCAATGTGGGATTGTCTGGATAAGATAAGATAAACTTTATTAGTCCAACACGTGGGAAATTTGTTGGAAAATGGATGAATTGATGGAGAATGGAATGTCCTTGAGAAGTCTGGAGAACTATTCCTGAAGACTACTTAAAGAAATTACAAGAAAGTTTGTCTAAAAGAGCTCAGGCTGTGTTGATGAATAAGGGTAGTCATGCCAAATATTGACTTTCAAGTTTATTAGAATTGTTCAAACACTTTATGGATTATTTCCCTTTGTGTTTGCGTATTTCAATAAATATTTTCCTATCAAAATATATAGAAATGAGGAGGTGGCTCAAGGCTTTTGCACATTACTGCAGATTTTTAACAATTTATTTCTTTTAATTGAATGAAGAATGATCACACTTCTGAGAAAGCCTTTAAAGAATGAATATTTCTGTACAAGCTCATCTGAACAGTTCACTGAAGTGTCAAGGGCTTTTATCACACGTTTAAAAATCCCAATCTGATCAGCTCTGTGGGCTTGTGTTTCTGTCAGCTATCTGAGTGTTTGTTTAGACCAATTAATTATGGTTGGCAAATATTTTCATTTCCAAGGATGCATCGCAGTAGGGTGCCTCCAATCTCATTATCAGACTGTGTGCAGAAGTGGGAATGAGAATCAGCTCTGACACAAAGTGGTTTAAAAAAAATATGTGTTTAAGATAATAATCAATCACGTTTCGGGATTAAAATATTAGAGATTCATGGCAGAAGCTCTGACTCAGCCCTGACTCATCTAGGCATGGACTCTGCTAAACCCCTGAAGCTGTGCTGTGGTACCAAGATGTTAGCAACAGATTCTTTAAGTTCTAAAAGTTGCAAGGTGGGCCTCCCATGGATTGTACTTGTCTGTCCAGCACATCCCACAGATGTTCAATTGTATTGTAATCGGGGGAATTTGGAGGTCAAATCAACACCTCAAACTCACCGTTTTGCTCCTAAAACCATTCCTGAACCATTTTGCTTTGTGTCAGGGCTCATTATCCTGCTGAAAGAGGCCACCGCTATCAGGAAATAGCATTTCCACGAAAGGGTTTACATGGTCTGCAGCAATCCTCCAGTAGATGGTATGTGTCAAAGTAATGTGTGGTGCCAGGTGTTTCGCAGGTAAGTGACCTACATGCATCTGGCCATGCATGTAATGCAAGAGAAGACATGATTCATCCGACCACACCACTTCCTTCCATTGGTCCGTGGTCCAGTTCTGTTGCTCATGTGCTCATTATTGGCGTTTTCAGTTATGGACATGGGTCGGGAATTGTCAATTGTGAATTTCAGCTTCAGTAGCTCGCCTGCTGGATCTGGAAGCAGCAGGCGAGCCTACCTTCGTTCCTCAAGTACAGTACATCAGTGAGCCTTGGCCACCCATGACCCCATCGTAGGTTCACCACTGTTACTTCCTTGGACCACTTTTAATAGATCCTGACTACTGCAGATCAGGAAGATGGGAAAATCCCATCCAGTCATCTGATCATCAAACATTAATCCTTATACCTGCCCATTTTTCCTGCTTCTAACAAATCAGCTTTGGGGACAAAATGTTCAATTGATCCCTAATATATCCCACCCACTAACAAGTGCAATGATGAAGAGCGAATCAGTGTTATTCACTTCCCCTGTCAGTGGTCAGAATGTTATGTTTGATCAGTGTATAGAGAACTGACTAATCAGATTCATGAGATCAAAGAAGGCCTGTCTTCTACTTTAGATCAGAAGAGTTAAACATTTCAGAGAAAACTTCACTATGATGAAAATGCTGTATGACAGACCTGTTGTGTGACAGAAATCACTGACTCTGTGAACAAAGAGTGTGGAGTACCCGGCCCACCCTCAGAAAGAAGATCAGCTTGTCACAAGTAACAAAGAAAAGTGACAGAAAATCTCCACTTTGATGTTTTCAGAGAACTCACTAGAGACTAAAAAGGCACACTGTGTTATTTCATTGTATTGTCACACTGACAACAACAGCATTGTTAGTGTGCTGCTTCTGCTTCCATTACATATGTGTAAACTGGGGTTGATGCAGCACAGGCCTTGTTTTGTTGATTATACTGGAGTGCATAAATCTTTCCACTTAAACTGCTCTCAGCTCACTGCGTGACGAAGCAGAGCTCACCTGCATGTCATGTCAGCAAAGTCTGCAGCAGTCAATTAAACCCTAGTGCATGAAAAGAAATCGCAAGAGTAAGAATATTCAGTACCATCACCAGTTATTTTTTTATAGCAGCAATAAATAGCTTTGTCATTGTTTTGCTTCACGAGTGCTAATCCAAATCACCTCTGGACATAGACATTAAATTAAGGTCACGTATGATGGGGAAAGAAAAAGGCTTATTTTCATTTAGCTCCGCGGGACAAAATATTACACTTGACGTAGTTAAACAGTCATTCTAAATTTGAAATTACTGTTTAACTTTCGAGGGATATGTTGATTACCAATGTCATATTTGTCCTTTGTGTCCCGGGATATGGCAATGAACAGCTCATTTAGTATTCATAAGTGTGTAATTGATTGCTAATAGCCTATTTAACACAATTTTGTGATGGCTAATTAGTGACTGATAAGGTGCTCTGCCCTGCTCTAATGGCTTAATATTGTGTATGTAATAGTTGTACCATTTGATACTGAGACTCCGGAGAGACCAGCTTGTGGAGGTCAGATAGGCTGACACTTCACTGCAGTTGAGATTGTTATCATAGGGAGGGCCATAACCTGCATTTCATTTTTAGCACATTTACTGATGTAGTTATATATATATGGATGTGCCGGCTCTTCAGTGCCTGTGAACCATCAGTCTTTTCATATTCACGTATATGCATGTGGGGCCAATATGAATATATTTATAAAACTGGAATTTTAGAACACACAATATAAACTGTAATAACTTGCAGTGAGCTTGCAATAAATGTCTTTCTATATATCTTCATTGCCTATCTATTTTGGCTCCAATACTGACAGACAGGAGAAAGCTAATATTGGAAAGATGGGGCCAAGCAATACAATAATGAAGGTAGACTCCAATGCAAACCCTTTTTTTTTTTATAGATTTTATTTATTTATAGCTTCACCATATCCCTGGATCTCTGAATCACATCTAAAATCTAACCACTTGGCCCTAACAGCCCATAAATCACCTGGACAACTAATACAAATTGTCTGCTGTGCTGCACGGACAGTGAGTTAAGAGGGAATACAATATTACCTATTAATCCCCAGGACACTGTAATCTCTTTCTATTTTAAGATGCGCTGTATTCTTAGATACTTTAGTGTAATTACATTTTTGATTAGGAACATTCTAGTTTAAAGGCTAGATCAAATGGCTCATTGTTCTCTAAAGCACCGCAGCAGACAGTCTCATAACTAAAGGCTCATTATAAATGAATGCAGCAGCTGCTGGTGCACTAACCAACTGTTCTGAGCTATTTTAACGTGTAAATATTGACCATTTTAAGCAAGTAGATTGTTTATTATTAGCAGCAAATATAGGTATTTATGTGCATTCAGATGTTTGTACCATAGATTGAACAGGGCAATCATTCATTCATTGGTTTAGAAGCCTGAATTTTGAAGCCTCAGCTTTAGTCCTATGAAGTGACCATATTTTGATATCAGCTAATTCTGGCTAGCTTGGTAAGAAAGTTGCATAGACTACATGGACGCATGGCACAGGTGCTTGCTGAAAAAGTTATAAGTGAAAAATACCATCTTGTTTATCAAATATTTGCTAATAAACTTACTCTGAAATCCACCAACACCACCAGAGTCCAAGAAAAATTTAAGTCTAGCAGAAGCTAGCCTCGCAGAAACAGTTGCATGTGTTAGCATCGACGTGTCAGTAAAAGTGGTCACAGTGCTAACAATGCATAGCTTAGTACATTTTAAATGAGTCAAAAAAATTCAATTTTTGTATCTTTAAACATGTTTACATGTGTTGAGTAACAGACAATTTTGCTTTGAAGCTAAATTCCAGTGGCCATTAAAATAACTTCAGTTTTTCAGTCAGTGTTGGCTCTGTTTTTTTTTTTTCACTTTGATCAGTGAATAAAAACATCCCTGAATGGTAATGCTTTGTTTGCTATATGAATGTAATATACGGTTTGTATGACATTAGTCTAGAGATTTTTATAGAGTGTTTGTCTTATTACTTCAAAGAAGAGCTTAAGCACAGCCATTTCTCATGCTGATTTGGGGAGCTTTAACAAGACATGACTTTATCTCCACCAAGTCCCTGTGAGTACCCATAACAGTACATGATATCACTGTCCCAGCTGTATCGTGATCTTTCCTCTGGTCCTTAAACCTATTGGGGGAAAAAAAACAACAAAAAACAAAACAGTGTGTAACCACAAACTCAAACAGAAAGTTAAGTGACAAAGGTTTGGCAAAGGTTTAGAACCTGTAAAATAGTAAGTTTTTACTGATGAGATTTTTATTTATTGATTCTTTTTTTAATGTTTTTTGTATTTGTTTTACTTCTCCAGCATATTCCAAAAGTTAGTAAGTAAAATTAAGTAAGTAAAATTTATTTATGTAGCGTTTTGGTAAGAAACCAGCCACAAAGAGCTTTTATGTTGTATCAGAAAAACTGCTGTGACAAGATAGAAATTAATCTGTCAATTTTTAAGCATTGTGCACATTTTATACCTGGAAGTGAAGAAACCTAGTTTAGATTTTGGCCACCACATCATTAACAGGCTAATTTGTAGCTCTTGGAGAGTATTACTTGGATTAAAACACGTTTTTGTGAGGGGGCTTGCCAAGCAATTTGTGCATGAAATGCACTTTCCTGGTGTAAGTCTCACTCCCGCTTAATGTACACCATGCACCTTTGTAACATTTGACGTTCTTTTTATATGTCAGAGTGCAATTTGTGCAACGTTAAAGTGATTTATGCCTTTCGGTGAGAGAAAGTTTATTACATTAGCTGCAATTTAGTAATGGGAGTTTCAAAAGAAGCTTTATTTTACACTTTAGAAAATACAATTTGCAGAAGATGTACAAGATGTGAAATAAAACACTGGATGATAAATGACAGTGCCTTTTTCTAAAAGCAGATAAAATAGAAGAATAAAAACATTAAGAGCTTAATTGTACTGCAATCATGTTTATTTCCCTATTTTGGGGCATCTAGCTTAGAATGCACATTGAAGGCTATTCTACACGCAAATAACTTGCATGCAACTTTATTAGGAAATGGATGAAGTATGTACAGAGATATCTGTTTTACATGATGTATGAAGAAAAACATCCAGACCAGGGCAGTTCAACTGTAATATTAGGTTAAAAAACAACAACTAAGAAATGTAGCAAATTAATTTTAGATTAATGTATTTGCTTTCTCGCCTTATTAGTCTACTGACTGTATTCAGAAAATAATATACATTAGTGACCAGGCAGTTTTTAATACTATTTGCACTTGTCTATAACGTGTGAACGTGGTGTCTAATTGCACATGCCAATATCAAAAATACACTGCGTATTTAAAGTCACTAAGACAGTCTTCCCAGAGATTATACGTCGTATTGTGTGTATTGTATTGCAATAATATACCAAGCACCTGGCAAAGACATCAATGTTAACTGCACCATGGGTTAACATTAATCTATGTACAATAAACCCGCAGGAGTAGAATTCTGTTGTACTTACTCTCTGGTGTTTCTGTGTGTAGGCATTTGTGGATTTCTATAGGATTACTGGATGGCATTCGGAGTGTGTCTGTCGGTTTGTGTTGCATTTTCCTACAAATACTGGGTGCATGCAGGTATTTTGTCAACACTTTTTTTTTTCTTTGCTGATGACCAACAGAAGCCTTGTATATTTCTCTCCTTTTCTCTACTTTCATCCCCCTCGTCAGGGAGAAAGGTCGAAACGCTTTGATGGTAGAAGAGATGGGATTTTAAGTTTGGCTTTCTTCTTCTCAAACTTCAATGATGTTGATTGATGGCACAGAAGGGTGAAACTGCAAAAACAAAATACAAATAAGTATTAGTCACTGCTCACATGGATGCCTTGATCTCAGAATTTAACAGAGCCATTAAACGTGGAGTGTGAAAGCCTTACTGTGCTTTAGGTGTAGTGGTTAATACATTTGCCATCAGCTATGGCAACACCTTAGGAAATAAAGTAGCAGCCATGAGGCTAAACAAACTTTTTATTCAGCTCTATCTTTTGTTGAACTTGATACTTTTGATACTTTTGTATTTTGTTTGGACAGTGTTGGCTCATATGTTGCAAGCCACTGCTAGCTTACTCAAGTTGCACCGTCTTATACAAAACAACTAATTTTAATAATATATAGTTATAGCTCCAATGATTGATCAATATCAAGAAATGTCAAAATTTATTTTGCATGTAAAATACTTTAAACATGTACTTCCAAGTTACATCAGTTGATGAATTGTTAATTTTCTGCTTTTTCAAAGAAATGACAAAATGTGGCCCCACTCTGTCTTTAAGGAGCAAACTGTATGCTGTCACTGTCTCAGTAATAAATGATTTAAGACATTTATTGGGTTCAAGTTAAACCAAGTGTGCTAGTCACCAAATCTAAGAAGAGAAAACTGATCCAAGGTGTCTGACAACTACCTAATAAGGATGAGAGAACTCAGTGTCTAGCAATGTTACATTTTTGCTTGAGGTCAAAATTCTCAGTGTAAGTGACCTTGATAATTGATTGGTCGTGGGCTCTGCATTAATCTATCCACTCCAGTCTGATGCTTCTTTAAGGCTTTATCTACGTATTGTTCAAGACAAGGGACTTAATCTGCACTTTTAATGACCAGTATAGTCTCAGGTTTGTACATTTTTATATGTGTAAATATTGGACAGTTGCCTACTGAAAAATGGATGATTTTGTTCCTCCAGTGGAAATTTATTAGATTGGTGTGACTCAGATCAGATTTGTGATAGCGTACAGTGTATTACTTCAGCCATCAACTCAGGGAAAGTTTCAGCTCAACTAGTATGTCAAGAGAGTGAGAGAAAATAAACTTTTGTCATAGCAGTGGAATATGAAATAGCAATACATATGGTGTGTATAGAGAGACTTTACTTGGATGTATATATACAGCTGTTTGAGGCTGGTGTGAAGCTTAACAAGAACCGAATTCAAATATTTCCGTCTCTGTGTGGCCTCAGTCCTGAGACTTCACCTTGCTCCTTAGCAGTCCTCCACTGTGGTGCTCTGGCGTGCTTCTTTCTGACGACGGCTTGGCCTTCTCCTTATTGTTGCTGGAGTCGTTGTCCTTAATGATGTCATACTGCCGGCAGAATAGGGCAATAACAGCTGCCAGGAGGTGAGACAGGGGCACATTTGCAACAAAACACAAAAGAGGATAGGAATTCAGTCGTGAGGCAGCTGTCAATCACTGTCATGTCACCAATTCCTCTAACAGCACATGCTGAAATGCCATGTGGATAATGGAATTTTGTTCCCACGGGAGGGTGACGGCTGCGCCTTTATCTCAAAGCTTGGAGGAGAGTCATTCACTATACTCTTTGCTTTCTTTCACTGCTAAATCTGCCAGATGCAGATTTGCCTCCAATTTGGATAAGTACTGTATATTCTCAATTATCTTCCTTGCTTCACTGAGGTCATGAATTTTTATGGGGGCGCTTTTATTAAATATTCAGAAAGTGATATACAGTCCTGGTAATGAGAGTTACAGAGCTGTTCTGAGACGCATTCGTTAAATTATTATTCATGCATCATGTAAGTCGTCTCCTGCATTGCAGCCACGTCATTCCCTCTGCAGAAAGGTACGAGTGGGTACTTCTGCATCTATCCTCATTGTTTTGTCGTAGAATTACAAAGGCGTTTGCGGAAGTGGAGAATGAGAGTATCCACAAAAACTTCAGCTACACAGCTTTGTATGTCTGATTGCTGTTTTCTTTACACTTTAAGTATGGTTTAGTCAGGACTAAGTTAGTACATTGAAATCTTAAACAGAATAGCAGAAAAGATTAGCACTATATTAAAAATCACTTAGTTATACCACACTGCTCCAAAAATTAAAGAAGCACTTGATCATCACAATATAAGACAGACAGTTAAATGTTAGAACATTAATTTCTCGTTAGTAAGTTTAAACTGTTATGAATCCATCTCAGCTGCTTCGGTGCAAATGAAAGTGACAACAGGTGCACTGGAGAGGAAACCCCAAGACAGCCCCTAAAAAGGTTTTGCAGGTGGTGGTCACAGACCATTGCTCTCTCCTTCTCCTTCTTGACTGATTTTTCTCTAGTTTTTCTTTTTGTTAGTGTGCTTGTCACTTCTGGTAGCATGAGACAATCCCAGAAGCCCATTCAGGGTTGCACAGGTAGTCCAGAATCTCTAGGATCACACACCTACACATGCTGTCACAAGAAGCTTTGCTGTGCCTCCCAGCAGTCTCAAAAGTGTGTGAATGAGTTATCAAAACATGGATAGTTACATAAAGATTGATGCCCTTCTACAGTTACAGCGCTGTGGAAGGGCATCAACCCAACAGTGGGACTTGTATCTGCTCCTCTGTGCAAGGAGGAGCTGGAGGAGCACTGCCAGAGCGCTTCAAAATGATCTCATGTGCAGGAATTTGACCAAACTGTCACGAATAGACTCCCACTAAAGGGCCCAGTGTCCTTTAGTGACCTGTGCTCACTGACCAGCACCATCCAGCTCAACTGGCATAACTGCCACTAGAACCCAGCTCACTCCACGAGCAAAAAGCAAAGCTAGAGAAAGATTGATCAGGTTATATATCTGTGAAGGTTCTCAGTCATCCAGGTCATCGTAGTCTAAGGAGCTTAGAAAGAAAAGCGTCTGGACTTCTTTAAGTTGCTTGAAGACGTTTCAGCTTTCATCCGAGAAGCTTCTTCGGTCAGGTTGGATTCACGATGGTTTCCGCTCCAAACTGCACTGATTGATATTCCTAAAGTGTAGCTGACTTTGTGTTACACTGACAGAATCAATTATTCCCTATTATTTGATTTGATTTCTTTGAGCAGTGTCTTAAGTTTTAACTCTAAATGAATAAATTCAAAGAGGATCAGGTAAATCCGACATTAAGCTTGACGGATAACAAATGTGGAGTCCATTATGAATATGCCAAACGGGTTGCTTCTTGTCTTTCACTCCCGCTCTTCACAGCTTCCGCGTTACCTTGGTTTCTCTCATTAGTATTATTTAACATCTCACTCTGGTCCTCGTGGGTGGGAAGCCCTGCTCCTAGCTGCCTGACAGATACGCCACTTCTCATTATGCCTCAACACTTCATTAATCATCGCACTACTTCAAAGGAGAACCCCAGAAGACGAGAATGCTCAGAAAAGTGTGATGTTGGTTTGACACTGCTGCGCAGTCGTCAGATTTAGTTTACAGACAGACCCACTTGCATTTTTTTGTACTTTAGCTTAAACTTGATTGCTGTGCCGCAGGTTTTACCTACTGTGAAAAAACTGTCCCATTATAGTTCTGACTTTTTTTTTTGCAGAGCTTTCATTTAACTTAAAACAACTGCTGTAACATTTGCATTTTAGACAGTACTCAATCTCCTGTCAGACTAATGATACCTGAATATAAGAAGTAGTCTCATACTAAATCAGCTGATCCTGAATCTGATTCAGGATTCTTTGTTTTATGTTTTTTCTTACTTCATCAGTGTCCCGCCAGTTTTTACTGATGCTCTGTTTTGTATGGTGGGTGCAAGGAGGAGTGATGTTGCTGTCATCGTACAAAGCACACATTAGAATTATTATTGTGACTAAAGTGATCCTGAGTGAGCTTCACACTGAATATTTATTCCCCCCTCTTCCTGCTTATTGGTCCTTCTTTCTTTTCTTCATTCTTTCTTTTTTTTTAATTGAATGAAATCTACAAACTTACCTGCCCACATGACCAAGACCACGACAATTATGATCATCTCTCCAGTTTGTAGATGTCGAGACTTGTCCAGTCCCTGCACAGTGGGGTCATCTTGGAGAGAGGACAGACAGAGCACATCAGAACACTAAATATGAAATCTAAGAGGCACTGCGCATTTAAATACAATCCACTGGGACATTTTATGGAGTAGAAATAATAGTCTGGCACAGTCTGAGAGAGTCTGTCTGCTTTATAATATGAATCAAACTCACTTTGTGTCTGCACGGATTGACAAAAATGTATACTTTCTCTACCCTTCATGACAGTTATGCCATTTAACAGAACTACAGTAGTTTTGGTGGGCATTCCCACACATCAATCTTGTAACATTAATCCTCCTTTAAGTGGATTGACTAGAAACTTTCCAAACTGCCTCTCAGCTCGTATGGATGGAACTCTTCCAGAGCCCCACTCTTCCCAATTGCCTCTTTTATGGAATCAAGTTGTCAAGAAACTGGCTTCAAATGCCAGACACTCAGCTCTCTTCGCATAAAAACAGTCAGATAGTTGGGTCAATTGGAGTGTCACATTTTCCCCCATCTTGATAGTGTGAGGATGTCAGCGGCAAGAGGGCAGAAGTAGGAGTACATCGTCAAAATCAACCACAAATTAAAGAGAAAAGCAGGATGCTAATTTGCCAAAAAGACTTGGAACTACATGTAAAATTACAGATGACTGGATATTTGAAGGGATTAAAGCAAAAATCATGATAAATTAACTTTTTCCCCTTTTTTTTCTTCTTTTTTTTTCTTAGCATCAACTTCCATCATTTTGTTCCCATGGATACCAATATCTTGTTAAGTTGTGGTGGAAAAACTGTCATAGCACCCAGGATTGCTGCCAGCTCTGGTTGTAAACCTATGCCACAAAAAACAAAAACACTCATTCAGCTTTATCCAAACTTTAGTATGAGTGAAATATCGAGTGTATGTCCAGTACTGAGGCCTGTGTTACGCCTCCTCAAGACTACCCAATCAGCAACCTCGTGAGTGTGATGGTCTTTTGCTGTGTGCTATGTGAGAGAGATAGGAGTTGCAGCTGATATCCCAATCTGATGAAAAAGTTCTGAACCTTACTTTGGACTCAACATTTATATGTAGGAAGGCTTGGTGTCTACACTGCAAGATACTTCTGAAAACGTAGCCGGGTCTGTGCGTAGAGAGACTTCTGGTGGAAGCGTTGGGTTGATGACGGTACATCAAAGACCGGCTTCAGAGATGAATGCAATCTGTGAGACTTCTTACTTCTCCACTGAACTTCTCGTTCCTTTTAGAAGTTTTTTAGTTGATCTAATGATCAAACTTCACTTGCAAGAGCACACTGGTACAGGCTGTATAGTGTGCATATACTACACTGATAAACCTAACCATTATAACCTTGTATGTCTCCTTCTTCTGCCACCAAAACAACTCAGGTTACTAATGTATCTGACACCAAGAAATTGGCACCAGATCTTTTAAGTGTTGTAAAATAAGACTTGTTTATTTGTTCGATGTGAGTGGTCATTACCCTTTGGATCATTGGCTTATATATGCAGAAACATGATGCTGTAATAACACAAAGATCTGAATAACATTTCCATGTGTTGTTTCATAAATTTTTTATGTTGGTGGCAGACTCATATATGCTGTGTGAATTTGTGCTAAAGAGGAATGAGTAGATTTCGCTGCCTCCTGTACACCAAATAATTTGTGCAGAGATAATTAGTCGACCCTGCTTCTGCTCGCCCCCTAATCCCGAGATGTTGGCTGTGGCTGTGAACTGCGACAACACACCAGGGATTCTGTGCTGATGCCACAATGGTGCATCATTGAAGTCTTTCATAATGTTTACTTTAGAATGAGCAATTTTATTTTAGGCTGCATTGCTCCTTTAAAAGTTTTTCCACTGAAAAAGTTTGCTTCAAGATCGGACTTATTAACTGATTATCACAATGAAAGTAAATACAATTTTTGTTGCAGCCATGTTTCCCAAAAAGTTCAAAAGTTGAATTGTCCCGCTTGTAGTTTGGACGTGTTGCCCAAACACATGAACATTGTAATATAGCAAATGTGACAAAGGATGCCCCATGCCGTTGAGCAGCTGAGTTATAGAAAACAGCCTCTTCAGTTCGCAATAACAGATGTAACATAGTGATAAACAAGCTTGTGCCCCAGCTTTTGTCATGCATGTTGCCCCCATGAAAGTCATAATAAGCATATACTTATAATGCTTATACTTACATAGTAACATAGTAATAATAATAATAATAAGAGTATTTCTTTGCAGCTATTTTGGTTGCATAATATTCTAGAGTAATAGCCTTTAACCTTATATAAATCACTGAATGCAGATAGAGATAAGCCCAAGTATGAATCATAATGAAGCTATTAGACAGTGTGTGGCATGCCTTTGTCTCACTGCTGTTAATAGGAGACCCTATAGGTGTAGCTTCTGACTCAGTAGAGACAGCTAAGCTCTGCTTTGAAGCATCATGCAGTAATTGTGTCTAAGGGGACCACCTGCCTAGTTAGGTTAGACTGCTCAAAGTCTTCATCCTTTGAAAATACTCTTCCTTTTTGTTACACCGTGTGAAGTGGATTGGAAGTTACTTGGTGTCAGCGGTTTCTTCTCAGTTGCTGTGCTACGGAATGATTTTTGTGTTTGAATCAAAACGTGTTAGTTTACCCAACTTTGTCTGAAAGTTTGAATCTTTTGCGAACCAAATTCATGTGACTGGAATTTAAACTAAGCTTATCTAACTAAAATTAATTCCATTCAAGTGCAAGTAATTTTTTTAAATTTGCAATTGCATATGCATGTATAGTACTGTGTAAAAATTTGAATCATTCCTCATTTCTTCATTTCTTCATATATATATATATATATATATATATATATATATATATATATATATATATAAATAAATATATATATATATATATATATATATATATATATATATATATATATATATATAAATAAATAAATAAAAAATCTTCTTGGTATAGTTGAAATTTGACTGAAAGGGGAATCAAGTGAAAGAGAGAAAAAAACCCTCCTATTGATTCATATGTATCATAGCTCTGACTCTGGGTTGTCTGGTGTATACCACAAATCAATTTAGTTTCAATAGAAGGCACTTGGCTGTGACAAAGGACCTCTGAAATGGCTCTGTGGTGCTGGAGCCAGCTAGGATAAAATGACTTTTATGGAACAACAGTCAGCAGGAAGATCTCCAACAAAAAATATCACATGAACTCAGTGCGCATTAAGATTTCAAAAAATTATAAATTAAAAACATAACAGACACTGCGTTTTCTGTTTGTTTGTTTGTTTGTTGTTAATATGCAGAAATTTAGGGGAGTCTTTTTTGTTATTGATATTGTGATAAATAATAAGCTAGCTGAGTCTGCTGTCATTTCATCTGCTTGATCCCTTGTAGTGTTCAGATATTTTTATATGCGTATTTTAACATTAAGACATTCACTCCTGAATGTGGAAAACTTTTTTTTATAACCCAGTTGTGGGCTGTGACCACCAGACAGCCTAGTTCTGTTTTTAACATGTGGGTGAATGCTTAGTGAAAAATGGGTCACATTGGATTCCTGTAGCTCAACCTGCAGATCTTATTATAAGAGTTAAGCTGGGACAGGTTTTCATGGGTGAAATGTAAGAATGGATGCTGTCATTGATTGGAGAATCACAATACTCTACACCCTCAATTGGTGTATGATGGTTTGTGTGAGTCACACCACGTGTGAATGTAATTCAGTCTGAATTAGGTTTGACAAGAAAATTGAAATCATAAATACTGATACAGGGTCAAACAAGAAAAGAGAAGTTGAGTAATGCGGTTCACAAAAGTTGCACCTAGAAACTTGATGTGATTGGACTTTAAAGCTTGGGCGTGAGGAGTCAGCAGTGTCGGCATTAGATTTATGGAAAGCTGACATTGATGTCTTTTACGCACCAAAACAAAATCCTACAAATGAGGAGCATCACTGAATGGGCTGTTTCTCTGACCCAGTTGGATGACTCGAGAGGCTACAAATCCTGATTAATGTTGCATAATAAATCTTTTCCAAGCGTCTGCACCGGCCGTGTCTTTGCTCTTGCTCAGCAATTTATTGAGATATATTGATGGTTATTTAGCTTTCCGAGGTCAATTTTTTTACTTAAAGAAAACTTAAGTTAAAAACACAAGTGCCAAAAAAATAATTTCCTGGACACTTAATGTAAAGCAACAGGAAAGGAATGCAATGTCAGTTCCTGCATGAGAGCAGACTCGTGTGCTGAGCAGGAATTAGTTTCTTCCTCTTTGCTTTGGCCAGGCTTGCCAGCTTAACTAATGATACGCAACCTGAGTCAGCCGAACAGAAACATTTATGATTCCCTTGCATCAGCACTTCCGTATATTCACGACTTTGACAAGACTATAAAAATTACAAAACAGTTTTTGAAGCGTCAGGCGTGTTTCTAGAGCAATGTTGCCGTTATTCTATGAGTTAATGCATTTGGCTCATCCCACAATCGTGGCTGAAGTACTGCGGAGAAGATTACCAGAGGACTTTGCTCTGAAGTATATAACAAGCAAATAGCCTTTTCCACATCTGAGCTGTATGAAATTGAGAGATACTAAACTTATTCTCTTTAGGTCACGGTCTTCATTTTTTCTCCTGCCCGCGAGCTGATCCGACACATGGAATATGAGCTGTTCTAGAGTTTGAACAGGAACACCCAGAGTGATATAGAGCTGCATAAATTCAGAGCAGTTTGGCAGCAGACCTGCTTGAAGCTTCTGTCAATAATGTGTTGGTTTCTAGGAGAAATAAAACCCCTCACCTTGAAACCCACTCCCCCCACCTGCAAGAGAGCTGCTCTGAGAGGAAGCTTCTGGTTACTTGCTCTTGTCTAACCTTTACTGCATTTCATTCTCAGTGTTAGGGTGCTTAAAAGCATTCAGGAGTAAGAAGAGGCTTTAGCGCAACAGCGGGAAGAGTGCCTGTAATGGGTTGCTTCTGCCTGTGCCTCGGGGTCGGGGAAGAGGCCCGTGGCAAACCGTGTAAAATTAAAAGCAAATGTGTTACATAATGCACAAAACTGGTGCTGTGGCTTCTTGTGAACTTATCAATTCTACTGCACTTAGACAAATTTGACAGCATCTTGCCCACCCTAACCGAATCGTTTATAACGATTGTTTAAGCCAATCGCAGGAATCTGGCACTTAATTAGACTTCCACATGTCTTATCTGATAGATTGGTAGATTGTTCACTCTTCCTGAATGTATTTTGTCAGGTTGAATGTGTGATTTCTTATGGCTGAGTTAAGATTGGGACTCAGAGCTCACTTCTGAATCGTGTCAATATGGGTGCTTTAAGATGTTAGAGGTCTGTTAGAGCAGCTGTGACACAGTAGATCTCTCTGACACTCTGATGATTTTTTTGTTTTATTGTACTCTGTACACATTTATGCCACCATGTGTCACCAATTGCAAAAAAACCCCATAAATAAATAAATAAATCGATTAAAAAATGGTAAAGCACAGTAGGTGTTGCATCGACAATTCTGACACAATCACCCAGTGTAAGGTTTATGCCATAGCTACCCAAAATTTTGGTAATTACAAAAATCACATTTTATGTTTAGGAATGGTTAATCCAGCAGTATGTACGGAGTCTTTATTCTGAATTATGTTTTTAATGCCAAAAAATAATTGTTGTTTCTCATCTGTAAACGTTCAATTTTTCAGTTTTACAAAAAAAATGTAAGAAAACATTTAAAATATATATATTATTTTTTAAATTAAGATGCTAAATTACAGTTATTCATTGGAATTTCTGAACAGTAAAATGAGTTTTAGTGAATGTTGAATGTTGCGCTTGATTAAGTTGCGACTTCTCAGAGTCCGGTTGAGTGTGCCGCCTCACATTTGGGTGTAAAAACATGAATTCAGTTTGTTATTTTCCCAATAAATGAGAAATATAATTTTTAGCTTTAAACAAGTTTTTGACAGATTTTGTAATCTCCAAAGGGACTTATTGTACTGTTTCAAAGTTTGGTTGTCTTCCCTTCTACACATTCTAAACTTCTATTCAGTCTTGTGTCAGTTTTTCTCTGCATCCATCTCCAGATAGGATGGCTGCAGTCCTGTGGCCCTCAAACTTATTAATTAGATTTAATCTCTGGTTACAGGATTCAAGCTGCTTGGAGATGTATTGTAGTCTTCACCTTCATCATGCCTTGGAATCCTTTCTTTCTTATCTCCTCAGACAACTTGCTGCTTTTGTTTTTCGTTTTCGCTGTTCTGTGTGGAGCACACAATAATACCAAACACCTAGCCGCGTACTTCTCTGTTTAATTCGTTTAATGACTGATTAGAAGATTGAAGGCTCCTCGGACACTAAATGAAGAGCGTATTCAGTTTGAAACACAATAGCAATCCACATATTTATCTCATTTTGAGAATCATTTTGTTCTCTTTGCAGAACTGTCAAGAATTCTGCTCTTGCCACATTTTGTTTTTCTTTCCACAGCATGTCGAAGACATGCAGGTCTCAATGATTTGTAAGCGTAGCAGTAATCTTGATCATGTCTGCCTACAGCTTCAATGACTCATAGCATGTTGTGAGACTCCCCCCCCCCCCCCCCCCCCCTTTTTTTTTTAGAGGAATTTTGCTCAAGGTCTCAGAGTACCATACCTTGGTTGGAGCTGTTGGAAGGAAAGCGGTCTGACTTCTTAAGGGTATGAAAATGGACCTTCTTGCTGGCTTGACTCTCGCCATAGAGGCCAATAGACTGGACCTGAATGATATAGTTTGTATCCTCCTCCAGGTCCCAAAGAACGCAAGAACGGCTGGTTGTGTTGACCTCCCGGATGAATCGCTGCATGTGTCCATCCTGCCTCTGAATATTTGAATAGAAGAAAAACAAAGCGATAGTGAATTGAATCCAGTTCTCTATTATTTGGCGTGAATTCACAACAAATGTTTACATAGTGTTTGTATTGTAACGCAAGCACTATAGAATGAAGTCTTGAGCTAAGCATTTAGGCTGGCACCTTCTTGGTTCTTTTAAACCAGACATTACAAATGAGGGGTGTCTCTGCTGCCCACTCACCTTTAACAATTTATCAAAAGTTAGGTCCACCCTAAAGCATAACCTGCTCTATGATCTGTTTTCCTTGCACTATCACTTACAAACCAAACATCATGTTGTGCAAAATAAGACCAGCAACCCATTTGCTGATGGTTAGAAAGAATGCAGATTTTAGGTCGTTTTTATGTCACTCCTTAATATACACTCTGTGGTAAAGACCCACCATACATATATTCTAGAGCGAAACACAGTAATTCTCTTTGAACAAGACCTTGAGATTCGGACCAAAAAAAAGTACAATCTTTTTTAAAATATTCACTGTTTAAAAAATGCATTGGATCACCAGTCATAAAAATAAGATACCACAAATGTTTTAGAAATCTGCCAAAAACTAAAAATCTTTTATTTACTAGGCACATAACCAAATGTGACTACTCTGACAAGTCAGAAATTAATCGAGTTTAACATTTAACCACTAAAACTCATTTTTCTGTTCAGGATTGCAGGTATATAAATGTAATTAGCATCTTAATCAAAACATAATGAATAATAATGCGCTTTACTATTTTTCCAGCTTTTTGATAAAACAAAAAATAAGAAAATTCATGGATAAACACAATAATCATATTAAAGCGTTAAAAATAGAATTTGGATTAAGGAACTTGCAAGTACTGGTAGAATAACCATTACAGAAACATTAAAAAATGATTTGGATATTTAGCAATATTGTTAATGCGTGAAATCGCAGGGTTAAACAGAAAGCAAAGAGCAGAGTAGATTCAGTGATAGCATAAATACAACCTCAAAATGGCTCTAAAGGTAAGACAGTCTTTGTTTCACCTCATGAGGTTTTTTCTTTATGCTAGTGCTATAGTCAACAATGTATTTCTCTCCAGTGTCATTAAAAAAACAATCAGGGAACCAATGTGAGGTAGAGGTGACCAACCAGAAAATATTCCAGGTTCTGGTGAAAGTCATGCTGAGTATTTTATCATATTAGCAGTTGGCACTTTATTTTCACCATATGGGGTCTCGACTAGGAATTGATGTCTGATTAAGTTAGACCACAAGTGCCGGGAGACAAGTTTTCACAATCTCAAACTTTATCTTTGACTTCTCCGAACGCTATTGGAGCAATCAGGACCTAAAGCAAAAAAGAATTACTCCTCCAGTAACATGCAGGGATCTCAGCGCTCACAAACAATCTGCACTTAGAGTGACGTCAGGCCAAATGTCTTCTTATTTATTTCTATGGCCGCGCTTGACAGAGAGATTTTATTGTTGGGGGGAGAGAAAAAAGTCATGTAGCTGTCTGTAAACAATGAATAATCTTCTGATTAAACTGCCATAGACACTGAAGGCGAATGCTGATGGTGTTCAAATGCAGCTGCTATACAGGAGGAAGAAGGAGAGTGGGTGTTGTGTTCAGCCCATCAGTCACACTGAATGAAAAACAAAGTAAATGGGTGCATAATGTTTTCAGCTGCGTAAAGCGTAAACATGATTACAGCAGCGTATTGCATTCTGTCATTCGTTGTTAGCATTTACTGGCTTTCCTATTTTAAGCCTGAAATTTTTTCATTATGAAAAAAAAAATGCACTTTTGGCAGCGTCACATACTTCTGTGCATTCATGTTTTCTCTCTGCAAATTGGGCATACCAGGTTTTATTCTAGCTTCACGCTAAGAGCCATGCTCCATTCAGCCAGTACCAATTTTATGCAGGTTATTATTATGCACCACTTCACCAGTCTATCTGCTGGCATGTTGGCACCAAAAACAGGAAATGATGAAAGCTTATTTACAAATCAAAAGGGCTAAAACAACAAAAAAGAAAGAAAGAAGGAAACTTTGAATTTAATTTTCTTTCCTTTTTTTGCATTTGAAGTTTTAAGAATTACCTGCTGTGAGATGGAGAAACCAATTATTATGTCCCCCTCTGGAACTTCCCATGATATAGTTGCAGAGTCGGCTCGCAGGTGCATGACAGACACATTGACAGGAGCTGGTGGCCGGTCTGGAGGAGAGTAAACAGCAAGAGAGAGATCTGTTAATCCAGCAGCTTTTCCAGATATTTGAGTAGACCCACGCCATCTGTGTTCATGAGGGGTCTCTAAAATCGTGCTGGTACTCTGAAGTCTAAGATTCAGAGAACCCACATACTCACTTCTTTCAGTCTTACTTGCAAAATGTAATGTACTGTACTCAGGTCAGGAATAGATCTATTTCTACAGGCATCCACAAACCGTTAGTACACTCTGGACTTATTTTAATTATTTGTAATGTGTGTTTTTGAAGGGACCAGTATTTCCCTGCCTCTTTTAACCCAAAAGTTACAATAAATGACAAATAAATTCATTTAAATAACCTGTGTACTTGCATTTTAAATGAACCTGCAAATATATTTGCACTAGTCCTGACAAGCTTCTGGGTCAGCCTGACTGACTAGCCTTATAGTTGTCTATATCATGTTCACCTCTCTAGACAGGGTTATGCTTCTTCAGCCTGTCACTTTGCAGCCATCTATCATGATTTGGTTGCCAGTACACATGCTGATTGCAAAGTGGGAACAAAAGCGGGGGCAAGCGAAGAGCAGGAGAATTACAGAGTGACGGGGGGAGGCCTGAACAGCGATAAGCAATCACTCAGGTCAGATGAATAGGTAAGATGGGACAGGCTCGACAGTTTGGAACCTGGACACTATCTGTGAGCCTTTTGTTGCTACCATTATTTCTAATGGCCTCTTGGTAGCTGGTGATATGTGGAAAATGTCACATGAGTGGAAATTTTCTGCAATGACATCAAAGAAGACCTTGTAAAACATATACAACTGGCCCCTTTAAGTAATGCTTGCTCTAACGATTCACCTCAAAGTGAGCATTAATTGACAGCTATGAAGTAAATTTGTATTTCAGTCACTTTTGTAAAGTCATGCAGCATGGATTTAATAATACATAACACAGCTGTCTTGAGATCACAGCATGTGCTGTGCATGGACCATAAAAGATATTGCTTGAAAAAGAAAGATGAAAGCCGAAATGATGAAATTGAGAGGTTTTTCAGATGATGTGCGGTTTCCTGGCTCAGTCGCGCTTATCTACATACGTCTGTCTCTCTTCTTTTTTTTCTTTTTTTTAAAATCTCTGGTACTCCTGCCTCCTATTTTATCTTTGAGAGAATCAGCAACAGTCGCTCTGTTCTGTGCAAAAGGTGACACTGAGGTGGATCCATGGAGCCCGGGTCAGACAAGGTTATCAGTCTCCCTGCCCTAGCTCCCATGGCACTACGTGGCACATGGGGGTCAGGGTCAATCACGAGCATGATGCTCGGTTTCTCTGGCTCATGACACGCTCGGATTGGTTTGTGGAAGGGAGTGAATGAGCTGAACAAGGGACCGGGCTAATTCTTACCCTGTGATGGAAAGTGCGAGAGGAAATTAATGTTCTGTGGAGATAGTCGGGGGGAGGACGGGGGAGGTGGGAGGAGGGGGGTAACACAGGCATTAAGAGGTTTGGAGGTTATATCTTCCTCATTTTGTCCATGTAATGAGAACAACTTTATGTAAGAAGGGGCTATGCAGTGTTAAGACTGACAGAAAGTCTTGTATAGTTTTTGATTTTCTTTGAACTTTGGAAATCCTTTAGGACATTGTAGATATATATATGTACAATCATGTACGACCTTCTGTTGTGACAGTGTTTAATTGTCTTCTGACTGCGAATATGTCATATTTATGCTCAAATCTTTCATCACTCAAATTAAATCCCAACATCCTGGGACTGACTGACAGTAATGGCGTCTTTTTAACAGAGCTCCACAGAAGCTTCAGTTGTTGTTGCAGCAGAGTTACCCGTGCTCGTTGTTTAGCGAGGTCACACTTGACTCCGCTGTTAACAGAGCGACAGACCATTAAGGCTTGATTGCCATCAGCACGTGCCCTAAAGTGAGCCTTCGCCAGAAGCAGGGGGCAGCATTCATCCCAGATGGGACGTGTTCATTTCTCTTTAGCTCATTGTCCTTTAGGTAACGAAGGTCACACGAAGTTGCGCATGGGTAAAGAAACAGCTCGTATCCATGATGCTCTGTCTGCGGATCATTTGGTGATGATGGAGCACGTGACAGTAAAGGGCAATCGGGCCTTGAATCATTGCTAATGTAATGCACTACGTGAAGCCCGCTTCCTATAAGGTGCCGTATCCATTACTTGCAAATTTGACTGGGACGCGCATATTTAAACCTGAAGCATGAGGCATTATAAATGAAGGATTTGCTGAAATGCTTACATTTAAAACTGCTATTCAATCATATGAAAGACTAAATAAACAAAATAGGTGTTTACATTTATAAAACTGAATCACAGCTGGCTTATTAGACAGCATTGTGTTTAATGTGCAGCCCAGAAGTTCAAATGATCCCCTCTAGCTTCTTTGATGTTCTCCACTGCAGTAATGATTGTCATGGCAGAGACTTCAGTACTTGTTATCTGCCATGTGGCTGGGGTAAGCCCCACTCAACGGAATGCATTATGTAAGATCTGAAATAAAAAGGCAATAGGTACATCCCTCTCGGGATGTGGGAGCACTGCCAGGATGAATCATAGCTTATAGCCAAAGCAGAGCACATTAGCTAGCGCCCCATCTAACCAGAGTGCACACACAGACATGGAGAAAAGGCTGGTGGATCTTTGAATGGCTGATGAGCCATGTGGAAATGAGCCCAGGTTGAGTTTATCGGAGCCAGATAAAAGGGCAGCATCTCTTATTTTGACCTCTATGTTTGCTTGCGAAGCAGAACTGCCTGTTTTCTTATTGGCTGCTCATGCTTTACACCATAAGACTAATTGGATATGTTTTATGGTCAGAAAATAAAAGTTCAGATTTACTGTATGAAGACAGCTTATGATGCTTTTTATCCCAGCAATGCATAAGCATGACACGATGGTTAAACAGGAATTTGGAAGTGGAAAATGAGAGATTATGCTTTTACTTAGTCAACTTTAAAAAACAAAAAACAAAACAGTTTGATCGCTGTGAAAAATGAAAATAAAAACAAAATTCAGTGATTTTGAAGTATTTTAAACTGCATCTTTATGTGAAATTAATACAAAGACAAAATATTAAATGTTGAAATTAAAACATTTTATAGTTCAAATCTATAAGATTTGAGTCTGTCAACACAAGACAATATTTGGAATACGGGAATTTTTAAGGCTGGGAATAAGACATTATCCTATTATGCCTTGAAAAGGGATTTCATCTCCTCAACAGCGTTTTGTAGGTCTGTCCCCAGTCAGACCCCAGACTGTCTTATCACAGCGCTGTGATTGAATGTGTGCAAAATGAGATTTGTTGTTGTTTTGCTGAAATAAGCAACGCTTTCCCTGGGGAAAAAAAGAGTTGTCTGGTTGTGTTGCTTTGTGCTGTGTTGCTTCAAAATCTTTTTGTGCCACTCAACATTAATGGTTCCTTCATTGATAACTTGAGCTTCAGTTAAGTTATGTATGCCATCAACACAGTCATGGATGCTATCTTACATACTTTCACTAGCTGGGCCTTATTTTAGGTTGGGCAGCGTTTTTTTAGTAGATAAAGGTGAATGGCTTAATCAAGAATAGAGCTGCCGTTTGGGGAAGACCTCGATGGGGACTGGAGGCGCTCCCGGGCCTGGCAGATCCCCATGTACTAATGAGAAGTGAAGAAGTGAAGGGAGTGGAAAACCAGGAGAGAGGGTGGGGCACAAAAATGAGAACAAACAGCTTGGGGGGGAGCATATATAAAAGAAAAGACCCAGAGGGGGCGTGTTTGAAGGCGTGGTCCTCCAAGTGTTCTGATAAGACTGATGCTCTCTCCGCTTTAGCTCGAAGAAGAATGTAAACAAATTCAAACCTAGTTTCACCTAAATGTAAATGAGCTCCTACACTGGACCATTTTTCTGATCTTTTTTTATATCTGATTTTCTTCACACACAAGAGTTTTAACTTCCATTTTTTGATGAATAGATGAATTGGGTAGTGATCGCGTGTGTTTTTGGAAGTGTTTCTGTGCCCATGCAGTGATGTCCACTACAGAGTTATAACTGCTTTTAACACACTGTCTGAGTGCCTGAAGATCACTGCCGCTCATTGTAGATATTCAGCTTTGTTCCCCATGTGTAGAGATTTTCTAAATCTATTAATGTTATTTTGTAAAAGGTTCATGAAATGACCATATATAAAAAAAATCTGCTACAGCTGGATATCACAATATCTGACCTATTTTATGGTGGTTTTCCATTCTTCCCACATTTTTTTTAAATGAATTCAATTGAACTGTATTGATGTTTTCTGCAGTCTTTCTATGTAAACGTCTACACTGCTGCTGCTGCTACTTTAAAAGCTGCCTAACATGAATTTGTGTTTAGTTAAGAGGGCATAAACGGTCCAGGGGGACTGATCTGTTTACTGGTAAAAATACATTTAAAGGCAGAACAATGGCTTTTTTTTAATGTTCCTTTATTATTAGTCACATTTCAATTACCTCTAAGATAGTGACAGTTTGAAGGACTACTTATAGTTTAATCCTTATCTAATACTTATAATGTCAACCTCCCTCGTAAAATTAAACTCTTGCTGACATAAATAAAGGGAAGAACTGAGCCTCCGATTTTGACGTGTTGTCCAGTCAATCTTCAAATGGCTTCATCAGGACATATTTCAGAGTCAGTCATGGGAAGTCTAAATGTTCTCCTCTGCACAACAGGAGGTTGTCACACATCTGCTTGTAAATTGCTTGCTATCGAGCTTTTAAGCAGTGCTGTGCTGCTTTTATTTCCGCTGCAGCACCGTGCATCCCTGTATTACCTGCGAATGCCTTTTCCCTCTTGTTTCACTCTCAATCCTCTTCTTTCATACATGATGTCATGCGGGAGCAGTGATTTGATGTGATCTTAAGTCTCTCGCTTCAATCCACTTCTCTATTTAGTTTTGCCACAGCAGTCTGAAGTGGTTATGTGTGTAAGCGGGCCTGGCTAGCTCCTGCGTCTTTTCCTCCACAATTCAGATCCCCTTGACTGTAGGACCACTTAGTGCCCCTTTCTTTACTGTAGGTACCCTCTGTGTTATTACTCGCAGATCCAGAGGCTGTGAAATGGCAGTGAGACCAGATGGGACACGGCACCGCTCTAAGGTTAATATAATCACTGGCCCAACCTTGAGCCTTTTCAGTTTCAAGCGGACATCACTTTATCCGCCTCAAAGTGTAATGTGCACCAACAGTGGGTGTTTACTATGGAACTCCAAAGTGTTCAAAATTAAATAAATAAATAGGTCAAGATGAAATAAATAACTATGTGAATAAATAAGACACAGATATGTAATGTGAGAATGATATTGTGAAATCATGGAACACATTTTGAAAACAATGCTCATTATTGTGAAATATATTGCATTCTGCTATATAAATTTACTTATTATTGTGAAATATTATTTCATGGTCATTATTTTTCACAATAACAGAGATTATTCCTGTATGAACACTTTGGAGTTCCATACTCTCCTAGCTTAGTCTGGACTGGCGGTAATGAATCCAGCATTTATTTCAATTTACTTTAAACCTCAGAGCAGCCGCCACATTTGTATCTGTGAGTGTAACATTTATGTGTTCAGCAGTGACAAGCTTACGCTCTGGGCAAACTCCACAGAGATCAGAGATGCCTTTTTGCGTCACATGTCAGCCACAAAACATTCGAAAAAAAAAAGAAGCTCTGAATAGGTGTCTGAGGCAGACAGAGCACACCCACCCACAGAAACCGTGAAGTGCCAATCTGATTCTCTCAAGGCGCTATCACATGTAGGACTCAGTTCCCTTGAGAGGTGAGGGGGAAAGTGATAGAGGTAGACAGATAAAGAGACAGAGATACTGTAGATGCATGCACACAGAGGCTCAGGAGACTTCTGTGGCAGAAATAGCAAGGATTCATACATTTTAAGCCTGAAGCGGACCTCGCAATGGAAAGAATGCAAACAAACCACAGTTTATGCACTGGTGATCTGTCTCTTTGCTGCATTGAACTTAAGGCGCCATTGGCTCTGCAACTAGTGTTGTTGTAGTGAAATTAAATGTATGGATTTGGATGTCTAATTAAAACAGGCTAAACTGAATTGTCTTTAGTAGAATTGCACATAATATTACCTTTAAATTGAGTAGAGGGGAAACAAGAATGTGCTCTTTTGATAGACTTGTTAAAATAGTTTTTGGTTTGATTTTTGTTTATCTGTAATCAGGCTATTCAAAACACCAAAGGTATATTTAAAACACTGCAAACACTATATCTGGTTTTATTAGTGATTTAGAGATAGTAAATAAGGTAAGAATAGTGATAATGTAAGGCCCAGATCATACAGCAGGTTAAACAGGTGTTATAAGCTGGATGCAACGGCATAATCGTATTTTAGCACGTATTTGATGTATATGAATGAGTTGTGGGATTGAGGTGCGTAAACCCTTCCAAAGGGCTGTAATAGTTTGAGTAATGGCGCATTTTACAAGGCTACAAGAAGGCACAATAATTAATTTGAGTCTGCTTGAGAGGCTCATACTTACTTGCTCCCACCAAGAACACATCGCTGCCAAAAAGCAACAGGACCACGGAGTTGACAAAAACAAGAAGACGAGCCATGCCTTGGTGGATGTATTTGCTCTTCTTAGATTAATGTTAATATTTTTTTAATGCAAATCTCCTATTATTGAAGGGTTACTAAATTACAGCAGTTCATCTTTTTTGCAACGTGTTGGAATTCCTCTCATGAATGGAGGGATGAGTGACTGAGATCCTGCTCCTCCTGCTGCTTCTAGCGGAATCGGGCTCGATCTGCTCAGTAAACAGATAACCTGTGAAAGTACGTAGCGAGCCGCCTCCTCAGAGACATGTTGTCTTCATTCGGGCTTTTAATCCCACAAGTCCTTCATCCATGTTCCCGTGCGAACCGAGACCGAGTCTGCTGTCCTTCTAAACCTGCCGGTTGGAATCGTACACCATCACCACCGACCTCCGGATCATCGATCATCCGGTGAGCTCAGGTACGAGCAGGTCGCCGAACAATGTGATGCTTCACAGCGGGGTCGCCGGTCCCCCCACGGCCCAAGGGGACGGCGAGGGGCTATTCAAATTCAGCACCATGGACAGCGCCTAAGTTTTCCAGTTTCCGCCGAGCCCTTACGCTCTAAGGTTTTTTCCCCCCCTTTTCTTCTTTTTCTTTTTTCCTTTCTTTTCTTTTCTTTTCTTTTTCTTTTCTTTCTTCTTCTTCTTCTTCTTCTTCTTCTTTCTTTCTTTTTTTTTTTTTAAACTGTTTACAGCTTCGGACCTGTACGTGTTTATTCACGCACGGCACGCGGGGCTGGTCATCCTGCGGACCTTTTTTTTTTTTTTTTTTTTTTTTTAAAAGCCTCCCCCCACCTCTCGCTCTCTCCAAGTAGCCAATGAGACCAGCGATGTTCCTAACACTTAGCTATTCTGCCAAAGCGCGCGCATTGCACTGATTAATCCTCCACGTGTCATCAGAGGAGAGGAGCAGCTGCACGCCTACCTGTGCGCGCACACCCTCCTCCAGATGCTTTAATATTTCAGCAGCAGTGCCAGGGGCTAATGTTTACCGCAATAGGCTGGCCTGTGCTGTGAGGGAAGCAACAGGGGAGTGAGTGAATGGCAGTACAATGGGACAGACAGCCTGTCCTCCCGTTCTTTCACATGCACTAAACCGCTGATCATAAATACCGGATGATTAGCATTTCGTTCCACCATCCAGCTGCAGCAGGTCGATGTGCCTCTCACCCACCGCACACTGCACAGCGCCCTAAGACACGCCAAACAATCAGGAAGATGAATCACGTTGATAAGCTGAGTGCATTGCCTCATGGGACGAGCGTTTCAAGGCAGATTGCTTATCTACGGGGAATCTGCCAGCCGCACGCAGGGCTACTGCGGTCTTTATTCAGACAAGAGGAAAGAAGTCATCAAATATTTGGGTTCTTGTTACTGTAAAGCAGGGGACGGGTGGCAAATCTTTCAATTACTAGGAATAAAGAAGTAAAATAACACTTACTCACGTACCCTCTCGAAACTTAATCGTGCGTTTAATTCTTTTTCACAACTCTGCCAACTAAATTAGCGCTCTTAACCTTTTAGTGTCCAGTTTTCTGTGAGTCTGAGCAGACGGATGCGACGTTTTAGATATTAGATATGGAGTTGCCATGACAGCTGTCTATTTGTGGCCGACATTTCTATGGCATTTATCTTCATGAGAGCTCAGAAAAGTGGGTCTATTGTGGTTAGCACTCACTGTATTGACTGTATTCTTTTGTGAATGTTCCCTCAGCATGAAAGTCAATATAAATACAGATGTTTGATGGTAAAATTGAGGACTCTGTGATGAGGCAGACGTGTGCTGTTGTTTTTCTTTTTCAGCTTCTGCATCAAGCTTAACTTCTTTTCTCTATAGTGTAATAAAAAAGTTTTTTTTATAGATGTAAAGATTAGTTTATTCAGACCAGTTCTATCTACTATTACAGCTTCAGTGTAAGACTGGAAGTCAGGATAGTTTTGCAGTGATTTGTAAACAATGTACTAAACCTCCTTTGGCAATATTTCTTAAATGAAAGAAGCAGGAGTGGGTCACAGATTTATTATGAGAGTCAAAAGACAGAGATTGACCACAGATTATCCCAAGATCAATCTCGAGCCACTGCTCGAGTCCACTAAAATGGATCTCAAATAAAATAATAAAATCCAGAGTGACATTCCAGCACAAGCTTCACTTAGATTCACTTTTAAACATCTAAAAATAGCCGCTTGACATCTTTCTTGGCCTTCAGACAACATTTCTGATGGCTAAAGATCCAAATGGGACAGGCAAAAAAAAAAAAAAAAAAAAAAAACCCATCTGAAAACAGGAGACAATGAATAAAAGGAATTAGATCCCAAACAGTTGAATGTTTAATACTTGGTGATTTGGATTTTATTTAATCTATGGCAGTAGCTTCCTGCCTTTAAAAAATGTTACTGTCTCCTGTAGTGACTTTAACCCATCACAGGTGAAATGAAATCATGCTTTGTGACTTGTTTTATGTAACCAGTGCCAACTTGTGCAAACTAAGCCTGTTTTTGTGCGACTTGGGCCCCATCTACAGATCATGCCACCAAAAATGTTCACACTTCACTGTCATACTGTCCTTCCACTGGTGTAAATTCATTTTTCAGATGAGCAGTGTCAGTCAGAAAGGTGAAAATCAAACTGTGTTTTCATTAATCACTGTGGATTTCTGAAATGTGCAAGTATGAGTTTGACTTGCCATTTTCCAGGCAGTCAATCGTCATGGTTTAACAAGTAAATGAGACTCTTGTTAACCACAAAATATTTTTATATTTTTTAAAAATTACTTTCAAATTAGTTGTTTAAAATTGCAATTCTGACTAGACTTCACTAATGTTGGACTTAATATATTAAGTGCTCTAAACTGTTTTTATCTTCTTGCTTAAACTTGAAAAATTCACTATAAGTGCATTGTACACATTTCCAATGTAAATTAGAATTTACAGTATACTGTGAATGATTACATTATGAGGTGAAGATCAGTTTTGGCAACTCAGTTGGTGGAATGTATGTGCTGTACAATGAAACCGTACTTTGTAGTGATGATTCTTTTGCTTATAGGTTACAATGAAGATGAAAAAAACCCCTACAAAATCAGACCCAGGCAACCATTTTAATACTATTTGAGCTTTAATAACTAACTTCACAGTTCATTTGTCTTGTTGATCGTCATTCACACTGACTGCTTCTTAGTGTATATTTTCAAACTCATTATGAACTGTTGACTGTTTTCTGTCTACTCTCCGAACTTGTGGTAAACTCACTGAGATTCATTCCTTATACTCTGAAGAAAGAAAAAAATGGCTTTTACAAACCTCTGGCAGTATTTTTGTACCTTCACGTAACCAAAACATCTTTTTATGCAGGTGGTGTCTTAAAAGGCTCATTTTAATAAATGCATGAAATGCAGAAAACCTTTTAAAGGTAGAAGGTCACTTCACACCTTGGCTCCCTTTTGAAACCTATTTATCTCTCTCTCCTCCTCTTTACTTTGAATTCTTCTCTGTGCTATTAGGTCTACATTTAGTTGAATAAAACTTTCAGGAAGCATCTCTTTAGCATCCCGGGGTTTAAAGTCCCTAAAGGAAAGCATCACTTGACACGAGGAAGACTTAAAGTGTTAATTGCTTGGTGTTCAGTGGCCAGTAAAAGGACTTTATGAGTAATGAGATATCAGGGACTTAACAAATGACAGCAGACATAGACTCTTTATTGCTCCGCCAGGTTATTTTCAGATACTTGAAGTGTAATATTAGAAATATTGCTATGCATTAAAAGTTTTTTGGCTTGGGTATGAAGCAGTTCTAAAGTTAATGGTTATTTTGTAAAAGGACATTATAAAACACTCTATGTAGCTGTGGTAGTAAATTGCTGAATGCTATTAATAATACTTAATAGGAACACAACCCATAAATATTGCATGCAATTTCCGTCTTGTTGTTTTTTTCTTCACATTATTAGAGTATGTTCTTTGGGACGCCAGTCAAAACCAATTACACTGCTAAAATAAAATAAAATAAAATAAAATAAAATAAAGGAACACTATAATCAGAGTATAGCATGTCTGTTAAACCTATGGGTTGATCAGTTTCAGCTGTTTTAGTGTTTATGAAATGAACACCAGGACTAGAGTGGCAGCAATGAGACAACCTCCAAAACACGAATGGTTTTACAGGTGGAGGCTGCTGACATTTTTTCCCTCTGCATCTTTTCTGTTTTGTCTTTAGTTTTGCGTTTGGCTAGTGTCAGTGTGCCTAGTGGTAGCAGGAGCCGATACCTGAACCCTACAGAGGTTGCACAGGTAGTTCAACTCCTCCAGGATGGCACATCAGTTTCTGTAGGAAAGCTGCACGGGGCAGTGGAAGGTCCTTAACCAATCAAGAGGACTGGTACCTGCTTCTTTGTGCAAGGAGGAACAGGATGAGTCCTGCCAGAGTTCTACAGAATGGCTTCCAGCAGGCCACAGATTTGAATGTCTCAGACAAAACAATCAGAAACAGACTTCATAATGATGGCCTGAGGACCCAAAAACCTCTTGTGGGCCTTGTAGGGACTGTGGAGCCCAATTGGCCCTAGAATACCAGACTTGGCAGGTCCTCCACCGGCACCCTATGCTTTTCACAGATGACATGATGACAGCAGGTTCACCCTGAGCACATGTGACAGACATGAAAGGGTCTGGAAGAAGATGTGGAGATGTCTGCAACATCATTTAACATGACCTTTTTGGTAGTGGGTCAGTGATGGTGTGGGTAGGCATGTCCATGGAAATTCTGACCTCCACAGGCGATGGCACCTCAACTGCCATTAGGTTGGGGAAATCCTTGGGCTGACTCATTGTCAGACCCTACACTAGTGCAGTGGGTCCTGGGTTCCTCCTGGTGAGTGACAATACCTGGCATCATGTGACGAGATTATGCAGGCAGTTCCTGGAGGATGAAGGAACTGATACCACTGATTGGAACCAATGATCACCTGACCTAAGTCTAATAGAAGGACATTATGTTTCAGTCCATCCAACACTTTCTAAGTGTTTCTTTATTTCATTTTATTTTATTTTTTGAGCTGTCTATATACACTCAACAAAAATATAAACGCAACACCTTTGTTACTGCTCCCATTCCCCATGGGATGGACGTAGAGACCTAAAATTCATTCCAGATACACAATATAACCATCCCTCCCAAACAGTGGTCACAAATCAGTCCAAATGTGTGGTAGTGGGCACATCTGCTATATTGAGATAATCCATCCCACCTCACAGGTGTGCCACATCAGGATGCTGATCTGACATCATGAGTAGTGCACAGGTGTACCTCAGACTGCCCACAACAAAAGGCCACCCTGGAATGTGCAGTTTTGTCTCACAGCAAAATGCCACAGATGCCACAAGCAATGAGGGAGCGTGCAATTGGCATGCTGACAGCAGGAATGTCAACCAGATCTGTCGCCCGTGCATTGAATGTTCATTTCTCAACCATAAGCCGTCTCCACAGGCGTTTCAGAGAATATGGCAGCACATCCAACCGGCCTCACAACCGCAGACCTCGTGTAACCACACCAGCCCAGGACCTCCACATCCAGCAGGTTCACCTCCAAGATCGTCTGAGACCAGCCACCCAGACAGCTGCTGGAACAATTGGTTTGCACAACCAAACAATTTCTGCACAAACTGTCAGAAACCGTCTCAGGGACGCTCAACTGCATGCCCGTCGTCCTCATCGGGGTCTTGACCTGACTCCAGCTCGTCGCCGTAACAGACTTGTGTGGGCAAATGCTCACATTCGATGGCGTCTGGCACGTTGGAGAGGTGTGCGCTTCACGGATGAATCATGGTTCACATTGTTCAGGGCAGATGGCAGCTGAGAATGTCCCAGTTCTTGCATGGCCAGCATACTCACCGGACATGTCACCCATTGAGCATGTTCGGGATGTGCTTGACCGGCGTATACGACAGCGTGTACCAGTTCCCACGAATATCCAACAACCTCGCACAGCCATTGAAGTGGAGTGGACCAACATTCCACAGGCCACAATTGACAATCTGATAGACTCCATGCGACGATGTGTTGCACTGCATGAGGCAAATGGTGGTCACACCAGATACTGACCGGTTCTGGGTCCCCAGACCCCCAATAGCGCAAAAAACTGCACATTCCAGGGTGGCCTTTTGTTGTGGGCAGTCTGAGGTACACCTGTGCACTACTCATGATGTCAGATCAGCATCCTGATGTGGCACACCTGTGAGGTGGGATGGATTATCTCAATATAGCAGATGTGCCCACTACCACACATTTGGACTGATTTGTGACCACTGTTTGGGAGGGATGGTTATATTGTGTATCTGGAATGAATTTTAGGTCTCTACGTCCATCCCATGGGGAATGGGAGCAGTAACAAAGGTGTTGCGTTTATATTTTTGTTGAGTGTACATAAATAAAAACCATGCAATCCTTAAAGAGAACAGATATGGTGACAGCAGGGGTTTAAAGATGAACACTGGCATTGCACTGTATTTTGAATAAATTAAGATGCCATGCATCACATTACATACTGTAAGTTGACAGCAATGTGAGTGTTTTACGTTCCAGTAAAATGTGTATGTGCTTATTAGGAGTTAATTATTCTATCGATGCTCCCAGTCATACCTTCCGAGGTCATCGGTCTCTAGAATAATGCTCCTGTACAGGCAGAAAGTCTGCGAGAACATTCAGTGGCTACATTTCAGGCCAACATTATCCAACATGATCCTTTACTACTTTTTATTGCACCAGTGCACATATAGTTACATTTCCCTGTAGTTACTGGTGCCCTTGAACACGTCCACAGCGCAGTTACCAAATACGTCTGTACATTTGTGTGGGTGGGGTTATATTTTTGCGTCATGGTTTTACTGTTTCCTACAGTAAATTAATTGACACAGACTCATATATCAGGAAAAATAATAAATCTAGCAGATGGTTTCCTAAATCCGTCCCAGTCAATCCAAAGAAAGGAAGCAGACAGTCATAAATTTTACCCCCTGTGTGCCCATTTCTTTTGTTTTTGGCTTCATCAAAGAAAATTCCATTAACAGCAGTGGTCTGTGCATAAGCCTTTATTTGAGTCAGCTTGTTGTATAGATCTTTAAAGCACAAGCTGCTCTCTTTTCTTCTCCCAACCCCTTTATAAAAATGTTTTTTGGTGCCCGATACTAGCTTCCAATTTAGACAGAAAAGGTGGATTTTTCTTCTCCAGATCATTGAAAATATGAATAGAGTCCTTCTCAAGGACACTGACATCAGCAATAACAGTCGTATATGCCACATGGTTTTACTGTGCATGAAAGCAATCTCACTCACTCAGACACTCTGAAAAATGTGACACTTTTAAAAACTATACTGGCCAAATGGACTTTCAGCAGAGTTCATCAGAGCTGTTACATAATATATCGATTGTCTAGGTCATGAACAGTGCAGAAGACTGCTCGAGTGACTGAAATGTAATGGAAATAATGTGCATTTATGAGTGGAAGACTTAGATCACTTGCCTAGAAGTCATTTATGTCGATGTTGCAATACATAGAGTTTCCTGTACCTTTGCAGTTTCACAGTTGCCACTGCTATGGTTCTTACTTTAGCATACAACCTTATCATTGTTTTTAAAAACATTTTTTCTATGAAAATAATATAAAATTGGATTCTAAGAAGACAATTCTTTTATGATAATAATACTTTATCAATAAAGTCAATACAAGGGATTCTTGTGTGGGTGCAGTTCAAGAAGCGATGCATCACTGTTTCATTTACACAGGCAAGTCATCCAGTTTCAGCTTATATTAATAAGCTAGTTATATTTATACATTTAGTTATATTTATATTTAGAACACTGTCACGAGATAACAGCTGTGAATTATATTAACTGACACCACTCTTGGTAAGTAGGTGCTTTCTTGGTAAACACCACAAACATTTCCTGTATCTTCTTTTGAAAAGTACAGCTCCAAAAAAAGATACAGGATATAGAAGCTATTTGTGATAATAGTTTCTGACAGTTTGTCTCGTTTCTGATGAAACAGGAATCATTTAGAACTGCCTTTGTCCTTCATGGCAGTTCCACAAGGTGCTAGAAGCATTCCTCAGAGACTTTGGTCCATGTTGATGTGAGAGAATCGCACAGGTGCTGCAGATTTGTTGGCTATGCATTCATGATGTGAATATCCCATCACAGCACAACACAAAGGTGCTCTGGTGGATTGAGATCTGGTGACTGTGGAGGCTATTAGAGTGTAATGACATGTTTACCACTTTGAGATGATTTGAGCTTTATGATATGGTGCCTTATCGTAATGGAGCAGCCATCTGAAGATGTCTGCACTGAAGGCATAAAGAGATAAACAGGATCAATAGGCATCAGTGGGCTGTGGCATTTAAATGATCACCAGTTGGTACTAAAGGGCCCAAAGTGTGTCATATCCACCACACTATTACACCACTAGAGGCAAGATTGACCCATAGTTTCATCTTGTTTATACCAAATTCAGTGGCTAGATTTTGGGTGCTACTTTATAGAATCTGTCCATGATTGATAAGATGACTGCTTACCATTTTAGGCTGGTAAACTGGTGAAAAAATCCACCAAGATGAGAGCCAGTGAGGAACTGCTAGAGGCTGAAGCAGTTGCATGCTGCTCTTCCTGGCGTTTCAGGTGCAGACTGTGCAGGCTGCTACCTGAGACATCTTTCTCGACATCTTTCTTGAGTGTGTCTCACCAGAAATAGTCTGAGAAAACACATTCTACTTACCCCAGGGTGACTGGCAAAGTAGCAGTGAGCCCCCAGTGGATAACAGTGGAAAAGGCTGTGGTAGGAACATAGCGATGGGGTGTCAGTCAGGGTCGTCTGACAGGGCACGCTGGATGGTCTCCTCCAAATCCTAGGTTAGAGCTCCAACAGTACAGGATGCCGGCAGGATTTGTCCAGCTGATCCAGCTGACTGCATTTTCTGAGAACTGGCATGAGAGAGCATCTGGCTTGATATATATTGAACCTGGGCGATAGGAGATTTTAAAGAAGAAAAAACAGAGACCAGCAAGCCTGCTGAGGTGAACGGCTCCTTCAATTTGTAAAAGGCCGCTTCGGAATCTGGGGACCAAACTACCTGACTGTAGTTCCAGATGCAGGAGCAGAAATTGGTGAATCCAAGGAAGCATTGTAGCTTTTTTTGTGAAGTCAGCATGAGCCATTCTGTGACTGCGTGTCTGTCTTCATCTGCCCCCCTGCTAAGATATAGAGCGAAAATGTGATGGATGGTGAGTGAAACTTGCACTTTTCATCTTTGACACAGAGTCAATTCTCCAGAAGCTGCGGTAATACAATGTAGTTGTGAACTTGGTGCTCCTGCAAGGTCTTAGAAAAAAATCACAATGTTGTCAAGATATACGACGACTTAACAAATGATTTACCAGTGCCTGAAATACCGCAAGAGCATCTGTAAGTCCAAAAGGCATGATCAGGTACTCAAAGTGTCAGAGAGGTGTATTAAAAACTGTTTTTCATTCATCACCCTCTTGGATGAGGACCAAATGTTCCATGGAGGGGTTCAAAAGTGGAGCTAATTAGAGTGGATATTTATTTTTTACTGTGATGTCATTGATCCCGCAAAAGTCTACATGGTCTGAGAGTCTTATTGTTTATCACCACAAAGAAAAGAACAGCTCCTACTGGGGAAGAGGATGGGAAGAAGAGGACAGGTGGACGATTCCTGCAGCCAACGATTTCTAGCCGTATTTCTCCATCCTGCTCCAACCATGACAGGTTGTATAAGCAGCTGGAGAGAGCAGGTCACCAGGAAGAAGGTTGATGGTGTAGTTATGGCCTACAGGAGGTATTCAGCAAAGACAAAGTGTCATCTTTGTCCCCTATGACAGCACCATCGACCTTCTTCCTGGTGACCTGCTCTCTTCAGCTGCTTATACAACCTGTCATGGTTGGAGCAGGATGGAGAAATACAGCTAGGAATTGTTGGCTCCAGGAATCATCTGCCCGTCCTCTTCCACCTGTCCTCTAGGAGCTGGTTATTTCTTTCTGATGATAAAAGATAAGACTCTCAGACCATGTAGACCAGGGGTGCCCAATCCCAGTCCTCGAGAGCTACTATCCTGCAGCTTTTAGATGCATCCCTACTCCAACACAGCTGAATCAAATGGTTTGATTACCTCTTCAGCATGCCATCATGTTTGGCAAAGGCCTGATAACAAGCCATTCATTTGATTCGGGTGTGTGGGAACAAGGATGCATCTAAAAGCTGCAGGACGGTAGCTCTCGAGGACCGGGATTGGGCACCCCTGATGTAGACTCATGGCAATGGGAAAATCCCTGTAGGTCAGCAGTTTCTGAAATACCTGTCATATGATTGACTCATTAGGTACCAGTCGAACAGTTGCACCTAACAAAATGACTGGTGAGTGTTTGAGTGCTTTGATTAAGTATTGATTTAATAATTTGGGGGAAGAAATTAGAAAAGTCTTAACACAACACTTGCGATTACATGAAAATTTAGGGCGATATCTCTACAGCACATAAGACACAACTTAATTAGGAGAAAGAGAAGCAAGCGTGTAACACATCACTTCCTTTTAAAGCGGTGGTGGTGAGCGTGATACTGTAGCATAGACTATCATACGTTTCCACACATATACCTGATAGACACCATGTAGGTCGCAAATCAGACTTATCAATGTAACATCAGGGCAGAGAAGCTATTATTTACATATACGTATACATGACTGGCACAAATGTGTTGCCTTATGTTTAAATGACTGTTAGTTACAACAGTTTACCAAAGTAGTTGGAATTGAACAATTTGTTTTGTTTATTGTAATAATGCGACGATATCACAATGTACATGGAAACAGCATCAACCTTTGTAGGCCTGTGCGCTCGTCTGCTGTCATAACACCCCCAGTTTTTACTGGGGAAATATTGTCTGTATTTGAACCTGTTTTGGCTGGGGTGTCTTGCTGTATAATGTTGCAATCCCTTTAAAGCTTTAGTCTGATTTTCACCTACTTGTGAGGGGAAATGTCTGATCCTGGTTCCTTTATGTTCAACAGCTAGTCCCAGGCTTTGTCTTTCTGCCTCTGTGCTGACAGTTGAGTTCTTTTATAAGCTTCTCGTTTGCTGCGGTTGTAGTCGGTCATCTTCTTGCTTTGGGTCTGAAAGCAAAATTAATGTGAAAGCAAACAGTGCTCTCCAGAACTGAGAGGCTTTTAAGTTAACAGTTCTTCGAGCAACTGTGTTTGCTGTACATGCAACGATTTGATGGATTTAACATTTAAAAATTAGCTGGATTTGTGAGAAAACACAAATCCGAGCATCTTCACCATTGAGTGATGTTACGTGAATAAGCTCTTGAAATTGAGCTTCTGAGTGTTGTAAAAGGCATCGCAGAGATATAGTATAACATTAGACATATTTTTCTTCTGCGTACCCGAGAAAATGGCCTGTTTATCTCACTTCTTGACCTCGTGCACAGCAAGTTTTTACAGATTCATTTCATACCGCACGCATGAAAAGAGCTGGGCTTCTTTTTCAAAGTATTACACATTAGTTGTTAAACAGCCCATAAAATTAGGTAATGTTTCAGGAGAGAGATGCAAGTCATTATTTTTTCATAGGTTTAATCAGAGAACACAAAATAGCTGCTATTGTGAGAGCAATTTCAGTGAAATTCATGACTACATCTGTTCACCTCTTTCCTTATCTGCACTTTCTTATCTATTCTGGTAAAATGTTCTGGAAACATCGTCTGTCACGGGTTCAAGAGCCCTCAATTCTATTAGAGCGAACACATTTGATTGATGGACTCCATCATTTTAATGACATCAAAGCCCAAGAGAGAGACCAAGAGAAAACATGTTTATGAGGAGCATAATGCCAACTAAACACCACTGAAGACATTATTGGAAGATGAAAGCACATCTCTTTTCATCTGTGGTGATGTGCTTGTTTTTTGTTTGTTTTTTTGTCCCAGAGGGCCATGCAGGGTTATCGCTATCAAATGCTAATGATGTGTTGCCTTCTGGGGGGATCACTCATTAATCTGTGTGCGAGCCACTGTTTCCCTTCATTATTACTCTAAGCCAGCAGTCATGCACAGGAGGAGGAGCGAGGATGATTTGGCCTTTAAACCTCTACCCCTCGCGTCTTGTCATCTTGCGTTAACATGAAGCTCTTTTCAGGGTGATGTTTCTTATCAATCATTCTCCAGTGTGAGATTTTCTTAATGGCGATCCTTTCAGTTGATTGGCTGACAGACTGCTGTGTCGATGTTTGGCTTTGCCTCATAACTTAATACGCTCATCCTCAGTTGATGAGTTTATTTGGATGTTGAATAGATAATTCATTCACGGTAAAGAGCGAAATTAACATAAAAAACAGCCTAAATAAATGTGTGTGTGTGTGTGTGTGTGTTGCCGTGTAAATGTCTTTCAACACGGCCTTCAGATGCAAAGAAAGCCAATTAGAGCGACAGAGACTAAATACATACAGATGACTGTGATAGGATCAGTGCGTGACAGAATGGTTAGCTGTGTGGATTTCTGTGTAATTGCTCAGACTGATATGTGATTTATGAAGAATTTGTGAGCACAGCTGTGAACAAGGTGGAGAACATACAGCATTTGTGAGTATATTATTTTTTGGCCATAGGCAGAGCGGCATGTTGCCTTCTTTTTATTTTATGAAAACAGTTTAGGGGAAGTTGGGAGAAACTAGCAGTATGCAAATAAACCCTTTTTACTTTAAATGCAACTTAAGACTCAGTGTTGACATTTTGTTATTAAGTACTTTGATATACACTACTGTTTCCGGTGAGTTCACCAGGACTATTCTCAAATACCTCTATGAAAAATTTCCAGAATTTTCAAAGCTATCATGCATTATACTGTAGATACATTACAGAATGCTATACTGTGTAACACTGACATCTGCAGGATGATAGGAGTATAAAAGAACTGCGGCACTGTGCCCTGTGGCCTTTCAGTTTTTCACTTCCCACTTTAATTTTTTAAAAATACACATGTATTTGCATTTTCATATTTGATTTGCATTGTCCACAAGGTGAAAAGAGTAATCTAATTACAGAGAATAAATAATCTATATAATTGATTTCCAAGACACTGCTGGTATTAACCAGTATGAACTGAAATTAAACTACTATTAACACATTCATGCTTGCAATCATTAAAAAAAAACAACAGCAAGAAAATCTAAAACACTGATACACTGTCGCTGATGCTGACATAGCACCTGCCATATCTGATATTAGTATGCATGGGACAGAATTCATGGATCATATGAGAGATTAAAAATGTTGAAACGTCTTTGGGTCTTCTGCGAGGTTAAAGATTAATTTGTATTTATAAGGAAAAAGTCCAGTGGTCAGGCATATTAAAAACATTTCAACTGGCTTTACAGGCTATTTTAAAACATATTCAGTTTTATATTACAAATGTCAACATAAAATCACCTGCCATATTTTTTTTAAACAGACATGGCAGACATTTTTAGATATAATGCATGTTTATTCTCATGTGCTCTTATTGAATAAGATTAATAATAATGTTTTATATATTTTAAGAATACTTGAAGTTGTTTTGGTTTTTATTTACCATCACTATTATGTTAAATGACAATTTCCCTCTCCCTCAAAATTCAGAGGCGCTCAATCAGCAATAACAACAAAAAGTAAATTTCAAACGGATGTATTTCAGGAGGAAAAATGTGAAGACAACTACTAACTTGGTATGCGAGACTGTTCTAGCTTTGTGGCATTTTAGGAATGCTGACGCACACTTCCTGTTTCCTGTCCATTCAGGAAATGGCAGAGTTTCACCCCTTGGCTAACACAGCCATTCCAGTCTCTTATCACTAACTGTCTGTGCTCCCCCTGGGAAGGCTCAGTTGAAGACTGCTGTAATTTAGTAGTTAGCTGCTTTTAAAGGCTTCCTATGGGTTGCCGTTCAAAATGGGGGGTATGTTCGGGTCAGTCACCCCTTTCATCATTTTAACATGATCGAAACTAGAGTTAGTAACTCAGTCTACACATTGCTGCCATTTGTTTTCACGAGGGAGGTGATGTACTTTAAAGTTCTTTTTATTTTTGTTTCATCCAGAGTGTTAGCTTTACTTTCACACTTAAGATGTCAAACGTCTTTTTTAAAAAACAAAACAAAACACAAACGCTGCTATTTTCTCTAATGATCGGTGAACTGAGACACATCCTCGTTGTCTCAAACACCAAACTGTAAAAAGTGATAGTCACCACTAAAGCCCTACATGAGAAATGCTTTTACAGCATTGTAATTTCAAATTTTTGATTTAAATACAAGAACTACAAGTTCTTATTTACAAAAGACATAAATGCAAGAATAACGTCTCTTTGCTAAGCACTTAAAAAAAATCTGCTGAATTACTTATTTTTTTTAGAAAAATAAAAAAAAGTGCAAAGTATTGTGCATGTAATCTCAGGGTTCTAGTTTCTGTACCATGCAAATGTTTAATCTGCAACTTTACCTGTGCTGACTTCTCTGGGTCCAGATGTTGCTTTACAACATGAGTGAACTGTATTTGTATATCCATCGTCCTAATACGCATCATACATCAGTTCTAAGAATGCAACCTTATGCTCCATCGAGAAAAGGCGCTGACATGAAGCCGCGTTGCATATCTGACTGATATCCGCTACAGACAGAAGAAGCCATGAATATCTTTAACATTCACTTAGAAGGCAGGTGTGAAAAACGTATCCATCACTCTATTTAAAAGAAAAAGTATCATCAAAAAGCTATGTGGTCCTTTATCCATTCAAGTCATGGTTTTTTAAGAGATTTCATTGTCCACAACGAAAAACATTCTCTTTTTCTGTCATCACGGCTGCATCTCATATTGTCCTTCCGTGGCAATAAAAAAGTCGTTGAGAGTGTTCTGAAGATATTCAAAAGTCGGTCGGTCGTCAGGCTTCTGCTTCCAGCACACCATCATGATATCATACAGTTCCTCTGGACAGCCGTCTGGACATGGCATCCTGTATGACCTGTCTAGACTCCTGATCACCTCTGGGTTCGTCATACCTGATGAAGAGAGAAAAAAAGCATGCACTTTGACAGATACTTTGTAACTTTTTTTTTTCATAAGATAGCAAAGCAATATTTGAGCTGTTTTCTGTGAATATGAAGTTATTTCAAATAACCCATACCTGGGTATGGTATTCTTCCGTAGGTGACTATTTCTGTCAGGAGGATCCCAAAGGACCAGACATCCGATTTGATGCTGAACGTCCCAAAGTTGATGGCCTCTGGAGCCGTCCATTTAATGGGAAACTTAGCACCTGATTATTAGACAAAAGTAAAAGGAAAAAAATGGAAGGAAGTTGTGTTACTTGTTGTTCACTGTGAAGGATATGTAGGTGTGTTCGCATTTGTGTAAATGTTTATTTTTCTTTTAATGTGGGATGATTAATGGGCAGGAAATACTCTGAAATAATGAGAAAGCTTTCCATTAGAGAATTTACAGATCATTCTGTCGCTCTGATAAATCTGTGGGTTCTATTTTCTTGTTTTTTTTACAAGATTTTCAATCACTGTGACAGATTTATACGTTTTTAATTCACAGAGTTAGACAAAATGTAAATACAATTCCAAATATATATTGATATTAGAATATACACTTGTATACACCTGATTGAAAATTATGGGCATTGTACTCACACTTTTATAACATACTTTAAAAACACAATATGCTGTTTTAAAAATAATTGAAGCAATCACTCTTTACTAATTTTGGTAGGGGAGGAGGGTGAGTTTCTGCTAACAGAGGAAATGACCTTCAGCTCAAAAAAGGATTTCGGCAGCTGCGCTTACATGTGAAGTGGTGATTGAATGCTATATGTGCTATATGTGCCTTTTTCAATTAAAGTTAAGCTCAGATGATTAAATGAAATCACATTTTTTCTATTTTACACATTCGCCCTCACACGCGCACACACCAAGCAGTATATCGCTCCCGACGAGCATCAACAAGAGTGCTTTGAAACAATTTCAAAAATCTTCCTTATAATGAACGACGCATCGTGCTGCGTGCACTCCTGTGTGTACCACCGCAGTCATAGTCACAAACCCCGTAACTCAGTTCAAACATGGTTTTACTGCTTTGCTTTTTTTGAAACAAAAGTAAATATAACAAAATCTCAGCAACTATAAGCTACGGAAACCTGCCCACCAAAAATCAGCACATACCAACCAACTCATTGCAATAGAGCATGCATGCTGCTGCAAATCCAGAACTTGCCCGACACAATGAAACGAAAGCTACAGTATTAATGCACAAGTGCAGGCTAGGAGAAGGACGCAATAGAAATAAGTAATGTGAAATTACCAATTTTAAGTGATGGTTTCTTAATCTGTGAAACAAATCAAGTTATTAAAAAAGAAAATCAGTATCTTAAACAAAAAAGGTCAAAATTTCTGTGTAGACATTTTTTTTTAAAGTTTCCACTACTTAATATGATTTAATTATCTGTTAATTATTGAGCACTTTGGTTTAAAGTTAAGAATTGAATTCTATATTCTGCTGTATATTAACTAAAGGCCCTCTTGAGACATTTATCAGACACTATTGATTGTCATCCTTAATGTTGAAAACTACAGAAAAATACATTATATAAAAACAACCTATATTACTAATAGAAGAAGGAAAACTTGGGTCATAAATTTCTAAAGGAGATGGAAATGTGTCTTCAGACAAGACATCAGCGTTTCTTTGTGACGCGAGTGTTTCTAAAATCCTGTTTGTGGCACCGGAGGCGCGTTTACGTCAAAACTACTGCACCTTCTTGAGCCGTGTATTCTGACTCGATGATTCTGGCCAGGCCAAAGTCTGCTATCTTGCAATGCAGCGTCTCGCTGACCAGTATGTTAGCTGCACGCAGATCACGGTGGATGTAGTTCTTCTTCTCAATGTACGCCATGCCTTCAGCTATCTGGTATATCCAAAGAAATAGCAGATTTGTTAGATCAAATGTCAATTCAAGAAATGTTGGTTTTCCATCGTAAAAACACACAAGACAACAGCACATCAGTTTGATAGGAATCTGAATGTCTTATAAAAGCCGAGCACATGCAATGAGGCCTCTACAGCGAGCTGTATGTGTTAATACTTATGTTCACATTGTAAAAAAAAATGACAGTAGAGTGGGTTTAACAGGATGTGCCAACTCTCAGGAAGTCAAAAGTTTTTTGGAGGGCCAAAAGAGTTCTGGGGGAGCTCACTGTGGATGGAAAAATAGCATGATTTCCTGTCCGGATGTTAATAATTGACGTAGGGTGAGGCTTTCAAATCAGACAAGCAAAAGCACCACCACAGAAACCACATAGCATCTGCTGACAGTTTCCGTGTGTGTGATGCCAAAGCGCATAGTATATGGTACTTTCAAAATGTTACTGTAGAGCAGCAAGAATGTAAAAATAGACATTGAGGTCAGCCAGATGGCTAGTGTATTTGTTTTTTAACAAAGCATACACTCATCTTTTAATTAAAGATTAAAGTCACGCTGACTATCACAGTCAGAAGCAGCAGAAGAGACACAAATGAAAGAATTATGGAAACACTCAGAGCAAAAAGAAATGTTTTGGCATTTACAAGATTACAGTATCAGTGACTGTTATCGCTGAAAATGTCATGCACACACGATAGTTAACTGAAATCATGTAACTGAATTTCTTTATTAGAAGTTTCCTACCTGTGCTGACATGTCGATCAGCTTATTTAGCTTTAGCTTTTTCCCTTCGTCTGTTTTTAGAAAGTCTAGAAGACATCCTGCAAATAAAAAAAGAGAAGCACATATTATCTGAAACTACTGTGGTTTAATTGAAACTTCTACCTACATATCTCCTAACAGAAAAGCTCTGTAATGTTCCAGTTGTTGTTGGGGGCTTTTGGATTGGTGCACATTTTGAAAAATGAGGATACGGCAGAGTGTTTAATTGTCTAGCCGTTAGCCATAATAAGAGCCGTCTGTTCAGTCTAAAGTGAGTCAGTACAACAAGCACCAGTCTAATCAAAACCCAAACCAAAGATTTTAATATTCATTTCCTGGTGAAGTCAGTAGGTGTGATATTTAAATTAGCTTGCCTTTACTACAGAATCTCATTTAGCACACCAATACACCGAACATTAAGGCCTTAAGCAATAGCCATATAATCAAACAGTTGCAAAAGACGAATATTAAAAGAGTCACAAATATTGTTGTTAATGTGTTTAGATAATACATTATATTCCTCAACTTTGGGATGAATATAAAAAAGAAAAAGTGTAACATATATCTCATGTCATCTTATGTTATCTTAATGTCCACGTGTATATATTTTTATATATATTTTGGCGTAACAACTCTGCGATCGGCCCTGGCGCAGATGTTTTTTTACGCCCCCACCTTGTTGTTACCGTAGCGGCTATGACTGTGAACTTCTCTATAACATTTGCCAAAAAATGGTTGCATAGTTGACGTCAACAGGTTCGCACACATTTCCGCAAATGATAAAAGCAAAGTCAGGAAGAACAAGTAATATGTTTCAAAGCATGTTTCCCACCAGTGATACGCTTCAGAAAAGGAACCAACTTTTAATCAGTTGCAATTGGGTAAAATTCAGTTCATAAGTTAAATGCTTTCTGCATGAGTAAAGTTATGCCTTGGGTGACAAACATCTGTAACTTGTGCTATGGTTTATTTTATCAGCGATATCAACTGGGCGCCTCCCACCTTCCAGGCGCTGTGGCGCTGTGGTACACCACCAGCTGCATCGTTAGAAGGTTTGCATTTTTGCTAAATTTTGTATGTTATCAACACTCTTTTTGGTTTAGTACTAATTGGGAAATGTCAGGTATTACTGTTTTATTGAATGATACAAGTTAGTTGCCAGTTTATCAGTACTGGAATTTGTAATGACGACTGAAAATTTAAAATGTAAAGAAGAGAGGGGAGAAAACACCCTTCAGCAGAGAGCACTCTGCAACTTCCCTGTTGACAAAAAACAACAATAAGCTGATCCAATCAGAGTGAAGAGTGTAAATGATTAAATAAATAACAAGTGTTACGCAAATCTGTTTGTATTTCGCGTCTCTGGAAGAAAAACAATATTGGCTGATATGTTGGAATATCAGATTTACAAATCACCAAATGTTGGTGTTTGTATCAATCTTAAAAATCTTATATTTGGTTGGCCTATAGAATTAAGACTAACCAAAAAATCGCTCTTTGCCCACAGTTTCGAACTGCTTCCAAAAAGATATTTTTGTTTATTGGAAACACTTGTGTTGTTCGGACAATCAAGACAGCCCTTAATGCCACTGCGACTATGTTCTTTAATATTTTCAAGTAAATTGTTTTAAAAAACAATCATGAAAATCAGTACCAGATTACTTCTGTTTTAATTTATTGGTGAAAGTCCAATTTGTACTACATTATATATATATGTTGTAGTTAATATTTAATTATTAGCAACTCTTAAAACTCTTCTTTGTTTCACTTACCATTGATCATAAATTCGGTGACAATAAGAATGGGCTCCTTAGTGACAACAGCATGAAGTCGTACCAGTCGGTCATGCCTCAACTGCTTCATCAGGTTGGCCTCCTGAAGGAAGGCCTCAGGCGCCATTGTCCCCTCCTTTAAGGTCTTAATAGCAACCTTCTGGGTGTTCTTGTAGTAACCTGCCAAATAATTCAAACAGAATGCTTTATTGACTTTGCCGTCTTGGTTTATTAGGTGTCTTCAAACAGTTTGATCGGTGGCTTTCCCTTACCCATCCACACTTCCCCAAACTGTCCGGCCCCCAATTTCTTCACCATTTTCACTGTCTCTCGAGGAATCTCCCATTCATCATGGGCCCATGGCTGCTGAGGGGCCATAGGCTTACAGGGAGCATACAGTCGCTGACATAACCCATCTGCCGTGTCTGCACCCAAATACGATACATTCAGATATAACAAACAAAAATCTTTTCCATCTTTCTTTGCACAAGTGATAAATATAGTTACAGAAACTATACATCTCATCTTTCATTAGATAATTCTAAAAGCATGTTTGTTCGTGCATTTCTTTTTCATAAGTTGATCTTTGAGACAACCTTTCTCAAGATCTGGCCTGCTTATCTTGTGGTTTAGTCGCAGGAGTGGAAAGACTATCACTCCTCTCACTCAGGAAATGCACAACACATCACAAGGGTCGAACTTCCCCCTTTAATTCAAAGTCACTGCAGATGTTTTAGAATTCAAAGCAGCAAGCTTAATATGAGTCCAATTAATGCAAGATGCAGGTTTTACAATTATAAATGCTGAATTGGAAACATGGAAACAGAAAATCCTGTGCATAGATATGGTTTCTTAAATTATACATCTCTGAAAATACAAACTTTTTGAGGGTGGAGATGTTGTATTTGTAGTTGTTACTTACGGGTATAGTATTGAACCAATTCCTGTAGGGTCGGGAACGTGTTGGAAGGGGAGATGTAGTAGCCACCTTTGTCCAAACAACGGATTTTGTAATGTTTTACTACATCTCCTCTTTCTCCTTCATAATCTTTGACTGACAGCGAGAATGACCCTGAGAGGGGAAAAAAGGACATTTGGGTTTATTGACCACAATGAAAATAAATAGAGGTAGCTGCTAAAAATGTGAGTTGTGGCATGATCTCGGAAAGATACTGATGGTGGTCACCTTTACAGGTCTCACTCTCTCGAATTAGAAAGGACCCTGGTTTATTTCCGGGTGCTAAAAGTAGCCTCTCGGTTTCTCTTCTGCCCAAATCCTTGAAAAACCATCTGCAAGAGAGAGCACCACAAAACCACAGAAGTCACTCTTCCTGAATATAATAATACAAAAACCCCGTATAACAGCATTAATCAATCAATAGATGTGTGCTACATTTCATTTCATAATATTTCAAGCTTACTTTTCCACTTCCAGCGTATCTGCTCTGGCTACATAATTCGATGGTATCAAGCCTTCTTGTCCAGTCGTCAGCAGTCGGGCCAGCCACCATTCTCCGGTTCTGTACACCAGACAAACATGCCGAATTCATTTTATTTCTCTGTGCGCTTTCTTTATTGTCACTTTCACTACTGTGGGAACCATAGAACGAGACTTACTCTTGCAATACTTTAAGTTTGTCTCCCTTTCTGAAAGGCAGATCACTGTCGTTGGTCGCTTTGAAGTCGTGTTGTGCAATAAATATAGTGTCATCTAAAGGAAAGAAGAGCACAGAGTTTCTTTAAAAGTGTATTTTTAATCTAATTTTTACCTGACGTGATCCTGTGTTCTAACATGCGCAATTTGTGGCGATATTGTTTTCATTCTCCGAGCAACCGCTGTGTTATTTTACATCTGTGACATTAACATTACTTTCATGTGTTTGCAATCTCATCTATTCCCCAGAAGAGAACAGAGGAAATTCAACCAAGATTTTGATCACAAAACTGTAGCTCTTATTACTGCCACTAATGTTTCTTAACGCAGCAGCAGTTGGGTCCGTGAATGCAGGCCTGTCACTTTCCACTATGATGGTTGATATATGCAAGGAAGTTTGTGATTACCATTATTTGTATAGGCGTTTCCACTTCGTCCCTTGAAAGAATTGGGAGGAAAAAAAGAAGACTTTGATTATGTCCAGTGTGTCAAGTAAACCTTTTGAGGTAATTAGAGTAAAATTAGTTTCACATCCGAGTAAATCTTTTTAGTGTTTTACTTACTATATGGTTTGATGACGGGGAGGCGTGTGATTTGTGTTTTCCTTTGCGGAATCCTTCTTCTTTTTCTTGTTTCTCGCCACTGCAAGTGCAGCCCATCCTGCGTGTTTGGTGGAAACCTCTTTTAGCTACGTTACATGACGCTAACATTTACTAAAATCACATATCTAATTACAGAATGCACTGTTTAGTGTAGTATCAGTAAACAATGATCCAATAAGTTTCTGGAAAGAGACTCACATAGCTACAATGTGCTTATTACTTTGCTGTTACCTGATCAAACAGATGAGCTTTACTGCTGCTGTTTTTAGTCTCCACTCCTCCCACTGCAGGGCCTGCTCTTTGACTTCATGCCCGGTGCTGGAAAATGACATCTAATGACTCAAAATTGCTAAAATGTATTTAGTGAGCGTCTCTTTAGGTGTATCGCTTGGTAACAGGTGACCCAAGAAAAATAATAAAATTGAAACAAGAAAACAAAAAAACTAAAACTGGCTCTCAAAAGAGGAAGTGAAAATGTGTTTACAGCTCTTTACCATTGCATTAGCATGTACAGTTTACGGTGGGGCTTCATTGTCATGTTCCAGTTAAAAATAGAGGAAAAGAAAACGGCTAAAAATAGCTAAAAACACACTGGTGTAGAAATGTCACCAAACTAAGTGATGGTGTTAAACAAGAACTGTTGTTTATCTGAAGCAAGTTGTATGAGGTGTTAATGTTAAAAGTTAAAAGTGTTTTTTAGATCACAAAGTCAAATATAGTTGATGTAATGTGTATTACAGAAGCTAAAGATAATGACTGCACATGCAAATACACAACACTGATAAAATAATGATGTAGCAGATTTGGACTGTGTGTGTTTTATACTGTAAGCGTAAGTACCGTATTATGAATATCGATGGTTTAATTACGTCTTAAAATGGAAAATTACACCTAAAACAGCAAGAGCAGTGCTTTAATATTCAGTGGTTTGTAATAACAAAATGTCATGTGAAGAAATGCATGACTTTAGGGAGGCTTTACACAAACCGTTGACTTATGGATTTCACCCAAAAGAAAGTGATAATTGGAATGAAAATTAATAATAATAATTAGTCTTGATACTTTTGCCAATTTTCTATCGCACATATTTTATCATCCACGTTATGCGTTATGTTTTGTTTAATTTGTGATGTGTTTTACCAACATTGTACAACATTATTTAAATAAAATAATACTTACACTATTATGTTCACCACTACCTCACAATATCTAGAAATTCTCAGTCCCTGTCACTGCTCTATAACGTCATATTTTCATTCAGCAGATAAATACCTTTAGCTTGTCTTTGGCTCGTGTCTTCAGAAGTACTCCAGATGCAAAATGTCTTCAATTTCCTCATTGAAAACTGAGTGCTTGTCAGTGTGTCACTCTCACTCACTCATTTTGGTTTGGAAAGTTTCTCTCTCTCTCTTGCTCTCGCTCTCTCTCTCTCTCTAACAGTGAAGACCAGGACCTCCCCTTGGGGGTTACATTCAGTTTACTGGAAACAGACAGCAGTTTGCTTTTTTATCTGCTCTCTTATATTTCTCCCTTGATTCTCAGGCAGATGATCTACCTACAGAGTGCAAAAATAATCTTCTGATTAAACTTCACTTGCAGTAGTTACTCCGCCCCAGTCCTGCAATTAGTCAGTGAGCACAACTGATAACTGTATTTCATCTATTAAAACTCACAAATGTATGGTCCTCAAAGTTATTGGTCAAGAAGGACTTTAGGTTAGTTATCAGTAGAGCTCGTTGTACTTCAGAATGTGTAGATGCGGTCAATGATTTGCAAAATTTGTGCCTGTGGTCTTTTTTTTAAAAATGCAAATGACCTTTGGTATCAAATCAACAATGCGATGGAAAAAAGAAACGTCTGCACTGTTTTGTATTGTGTGTCTGGGTGATTGGTGTTAAATGTAGGTGTGGTGGAGTGTTGTCTGCTCAAGTGTATAAGATGCAAGATAAAGAAACAGGGCATGGTTTCCATGACACACATTTCAGTTCCTCTGCTGGCCTCTGCTACTCATATCTTTACCTTTCAGTGTCAAGAAACATGTTTACAGTAATACTGTAAAACAATACACAATTCGAGCCACAAGAGGGAGTGTTTAGCTACTAGTGGGATGTGCAACCACCCTGGTAATATACCCCTTTTATAAATTTTATGCAAGTTTTAATGTCAATAATTGATTGCTATTGTGTTAATTAATATTTTTATTGCAGTAACAATAGCAACAAATGAGGGCCTTGCAGCTCTTCTTTTGCCTATATTGCCTGATGACCACAGAAAACAGTAAAGTGTGAATGTGTATATCCAAAAAATGCACCCAGTTTCAGTCTGTTTCCATGTAATAACAGAGCAAGATTTCACAATTCCCATTTACTGATTTACTGATACTTTTTCATTATAAAGGCTGTATGCAATAAGTTCTATTACACAGGAAACCCCAAAATAGTTAAATATAGTCATATGAAAATGTTATGCCAGCACTCTGTGCAGTACTGTAAAAAACAAACAACACTCATACGGCTTCCATAGCAATAAAGAAGGTAAAGGTAACCCAAGAGCCACATCTGAGACTCTAAATGCCTCATTCAGTGCAGCATGTTTACAAAACAACTGAATAAGTATGGCCGGTTTGAAAAGGTCACAAAGGGGAAACGCTCTTCTCTCTAAAATGAGCATTTTAGGCTTGCAAAGATGGATCTGAATAAACCTAGACTACTTAAATACTGTCTTTTCAACCAACACGACCAGCATGAACATGTTTGGCCATGATGCTTTTGCCAAACAAACCAAAACCAAACACAGCATGTTATCACAAACGCCTCATACCACTGTCTAGTATGGCGGTTGGGTACCTTGCAGGTATCGACTCCACCATGAACTCACCGTGAAACCAAAGTATTTTAGAGTCAAATGTGAGGTCATCTGTCCAACAGCTAAAGTTTGGCTGAAACTGGATCTTGTACAATAATAGCTGGACAATGCACAGCAGCAAACCTACAAGAGTATGTCTGAAAAAATCAAGATGTTTTAGTGACCCAGTCAAAGTCCAGACCTCAAATGCTGTTACAGGATATTAAGAGAGCTGTGCATACACAAATACCTTAATTTCAATTTCAATTTCAATTTTATTTCTATAGCACATTTAAAAGTCACAGGTACAACAAAGTGCTTCACAGACGAGCCATACTTGCAGGTTTACAGCAAAAGAAAACAATCAACAACAAAAAATACAGTTATAGGATGGTACTATTGCAACAAGCATGAACCGGGAAGAAATTAAGCTAAGTAGTTTGAAAGGCAAGCTTAAACAAATGGGTTTTTAACCGTGATTTGAAAGATTGAATAGTTTCCGACGCACGGACATCAACCGGCAGGCTGTTCCATAGTTTTGGTGCAGCAAAAGCAAAGGCACGATCCCCCTTCGTCTTTAGTCGAGACATTGGTTGCATTAGGAGCCCCTGATTAGAGGATCTGAGTGCCCTTGTAGGGATATATAAATTAAGAAGGTCAATCAAATAACTGGGTGCCAAGTTATTTAAGATTTTAAAAGTGTATAGAAGAATTTTAAAAACAATACGGTACTTGACAGGAAGCCAATGGAGGTTAGCTAGAATAGGAGTGATATGATCCTGTCTTCTAGTGCCGCTTAAAAGGCGTGCTGCGGCATTCTGGACTAATTGTAGGCGTTGGATGAGGGAGAGTTGGAGGCCTAAGTAAAGAGAATTACAATAGTCCAGTCTAGAGGTTATGAAAGCATGAATGAGCCTTTCAAGGTCCTTGTGTCGTAGGTAAGGCATTGCCTTCGAAATTTGGCGTAGTTGGTAGAAGCTGGTTTTTACCACTGCAGCCACTTGCTTATCTAATTTGAGGGAACTGTCCAGCACTACTCCCAGATTTCTGACAGTAGACGATAGATGACTGGCATAAGAACCTAAGGTCCCTTAAGAAGCTAGTGTTAACTAGTGTTTTTCATATAAATATTGCAATGTATGAAATGAGTGTTATGACAATGTTCTTTTTCACACGACTGTGTGTTGCTTATAATGACTTCTCAATGCAATACCACCAAATACTTAATAAAGATACACTTTAGGTTAGTGAGTCGAGCATCGATAGGACATCTTTCTGCTGGTATATAAAATGGTTACTGGGCAAAAATGTGGCCATAATTTAATCTTATGTTAGTTAGCTTACTTTTAATGGTTCTGATACTATTGTTGTTTATAGCACTAGTCAAAAGGAGACTTAGGTTTGGCAGTATATATTTTCTTTGGTTTTGTTTTAATGTTGCCTGCAAATAGAAGGGCATACAAGGAATTAATAGGCAGTTCTGAAATACATATAATGTCTGTTTATTAATTGCTTCCCGATGTTCCCCAGTGTTGACACTAGAGGGTGTAACCAGACTTATTCTAATCCCAGATTGTCCTTACAGTAGGTCAGTTCAAAGTTGGGGAATCATTTGTGACTAATTCTTGGCGTTTCTATGTATATATGACCTTTACAATGACATCACCTATAGAAGCATAGTGTTGAACCGTTGTGGATTCCTCTGTGTGTTGTATGTGGTGCAGGTGTGCAGATGTGAAATCGAATGCAAACGTGACTTATCTGGGGCAAAAATTTAGCAAGATGGTGTGCGGTCAGTCTATCAAAGTACAACAATGCTTTGGTTTTTCACACCATACAAAACAGTTAACCAGGTCTTTCCTTTTTTCACCACACAATGCACTGCCAAGGGAATTCACCCCTCTTCTTCAGAGTGAGACAATAAACACAAAACAATATGTCCTTGAGTTATCTAGCAGTAATTATGACCCTTTCATGTCTCCCATGCATGCTAAATTGCTATTAAATATTGAGAATAAATCAAAGAACCGTATAAGGAAGATATCAGTCACAGTATACTGTAACCTATAAGTGCACCGAACAATAAATCTTGCAACACCGGAAGTGTTTGTTTCCTATGGGGGGGTTTATACAACACACAACGTGGGGATATTACTCTCTGGGCAACACTTCACAGGTTTTTGTTTGGACCACCTGTGCTGTGTGTGGGGATTGTGCTATGCTGTAGTTCACTGAAGGAACAACCTTGCTTCACTGTACACACATGTACACACATTTACACAAAGCAACACACACACACAGGCTGCAGGTGCATGGTGAGTGTTATTGAGTGCGTCCTGGTTACTAACTGCCGTTTCTCTTTATACTCTTTTCTTCTAGTTTTCCATCAGCCCTTGTTTTCTTCCCAGGGCTTGGCGGATGCTCGTGTACAGCTCTGTTGGGGTCCCCAGACATTGCATCCTGCCTGCAGAAGGGTCATAAGTGGCCCCACAGGATAACCTGAACAACAGTGGGAAAGAAAGGGAGCGTGGGTCTCCTTTAGTAAATGCACTTCTGACCACCTCTGTGCCAAAAGTATACATGCTGCCAATAGATACTTTCAACTCCCATTATTAATGTGAGTGTGCACTGCGTGTGACTGCAAATGTGCGTGTTTTATAATTGTGTGTTAGTGGGGGTGGGGGTGTTTTCAGAAAAGCTCTACAGTGATTTCTGTGCAGCAAGCTAGTGTTGTTTCAAATCTTACCATAGGTTTTATTTATTTAGATACACAGACAGACACACATCCACTCACACGTGTACTTTTTGTCCATTTTTGATTGTGGTCCCCACAAGATGAGTAATACCTAGATCACGCACATTCACACGCACGCACTTTCCTCAATTTTGATCCCCCTCCGCATCAGAAGTGGCCCCTCTTTGACTTCCTCTCAGTGTGGGAACCTTTTTTATCCTCTGTCACACATAGACTGAGAGAAGGTCTTTCTGTTACATTTGCCATAAAAAGACAAAGTGATTGTCAATAAAGAAGGAACAATTGAGCTCCCCCGATGTATTGAAAACCTTTTGCTGTACCTCCAGGATGTTCATGAGTTTTAGTTGAGCTTCAGTTTTCCTTGTACTATTTTCCCATATTATGCTCTTTGTACTGCAGACATAACACACCACTGGTTCAGCTGTATTATAGCTTCATTTGTCAAATTCACTGTAATAGCACTTTTAATCAGACAGTATACTGTATATAAGATAGCAGCTATAATTTGCTGAATTCAGCATGTTTATCTAGCAGTTATTTCTTCCTTTGCATATTTAAGGTGAAAATAATGCATGACTATAAGATTCTAAGTTACCAGTAGCTGCACTGCCCTTAATTAAAGGCTGCTTATGAAACTTTCAAAAAACACATGCAGTAGGATTTTGCATTAATGTACTTGGGAGCAAATCTGTGCAGCTGTTCCAGGGGCAAGTTGCTCTGAGGTAAACATAGCTGCGGGAAAACCCCTTATTATTGTGCTCCGGATGACGTTCCTCACTCTTCCAGTGTTTACTGTGGAAATTATCCTGTGCCAGCGGGCAGGTGCTTCCTCAAAAGGTCTTTGCTTTTCCAGAAGATTTGAGGATTCAGTTCATCTCAGCAAATCAAACACTCCTGCAACATTCTTGCCAGACAGTAACAAATATTTTTATTCGATAGGATTAGAATTAAATGCTGATGACATTTCGAATTGAAAACAGATTCTGCTTTCAGTGAAACTCATTTTGAAAAACAGTTGATCACATTTCCTCCTCTGTAAACAAACTGGGACTGCCCTTATCGCAGACAGCTTCCATCTGTAATCTGGAGCATGTTTAAACACATAACTATGATTTAAATGAGCTCGTTTATATAAGACTATGCTTTGCTACATATTTTAAGAAAGAGTTATTTAGTGGGCACATTGACATATAATGTAAAAGATCTCTATTCTCATCCCTGCTTACTAAATGGACAAAAAATACCTGTTGGTTGTTGGACTAGACTAATTTTTTTGACTGGTGTGGTGACATCGCACGCTTCTTACGGTTGGCATTATTTCTGCTGTTTGGTACAGCCAAAAGGCCCAAACAACACAAATGAATTGTTGAAACACAGTAAGTCAAATAAGCTCAGGTGAAGCCTAGCAAATAGCTAGCTACTTAGTCAGCACAACTGGCCACACCTCTAATAACAGAAACTTTAAGCCTTAACAGAACTTGAATGCGTGACGTATAATAAAAACCTCCATGTTCTCTGATACACACCCACGTTGGAACAGTGTCTCGTACCAGGTTAAACGTTTTTTAATTTCAGCTATAATGCTACAGTCATGCTAGGGAAAATGACAGCTAGAGACCACAGCACAACAAAACATTTTTCTTGATGTATTCAGTGAGTGTGCGATCTTTGAAAAGGTTTGAAAAGGGGACCTTGCAGACAATTGTCGCCTTCAAAGCATCTCCGGTGCATGAAGATTGCGAAAAAGTCAGTAAGACTGAAACAGTCTGCCCAGAGCAGCTCGGAGAGCGAATTTGTTACATTACTCCTTAGATTACTTTCATGTTATTCTGTAACATGACTTTAAATGAACTATCACATAATTATCAATTAAGAACAATAAAGCTTAAGCTAACATGCGGTCACAAATCCCTATGCTAATGAGGGCACGCACAATCTTTCTTTGAGGGTTTTTAAGTTTTAACTAGTGCTGTCAGCGTTGATCTCGTTAAAATGACGTTAACGCCCATAACCGTATTAACCCCGCAAATCTCCGTTAGCGAGTTAGCGCGGATTGCCCTGTGCGTGGGGCTACACGGCGTCAACGTGCTACCGCGGTTAGCGCGTTAACGTCATTTTAACGAGATTAACGCTGACAGCACTAATTTTAACATAGAGTCGACAACACAAAGCAAAGCTGAAAACTACCCCCAAAGACACATCAAGTTGATCGCCACAGTGATTTTACAGTAGTAACATGTACAGTTAAAAATTGAGGCTGCAAGCCTGACTGCTCATCAACACCTTTATTAGCTGTTGAAGTTGAGGCTCTGGTTGCTGGGCTGGGGTCAGCATACACTGAGCTTCTAACCTAACTTCACTCTAGGTTCCTTGCTAGCTTTGCGTTAGCATGCTGTCTGTCCTTGATGCAGTTTAACATCATACTCTTGTCCTTTCTTGTCCTTTTATTGAATAGAAATAAAAACATTAGGCCCCTAAGCAATTGTTCTCATCTCCACACATGAATTGAAATTTTCTGATTGTTAAACAAGCCCGCAAGAAGAGAATGCACGTTTGATGTTTGTTTTTCTTTCTATCCCCATAAACTGAAGAACCTTTGCAACCCGAGTAGTTACATCATTTTAACTGTACACACATTATTGAAAAATAAAAATGTGATTATAGTTGCACTTCATACCCAACAGTATGGGGTGCTGTTTGCAAATTGAAACATGCTGAAATTAACAGCAACATTTTTCCACAATTTAGCTGAAAACATTGGAAGATCTGTTTTGTTGGCCATCCAAAGGTTCAGCAGTAGTTCACCCTTCAGCAGCTGCAGTCTCCACTTCACAATCGCCGCAGCATATGTGCAGCTAAATTGCTGGACATGCTGGTATGCAAGAAGTGAAGCAGCTCATGGTGTTGAGAAGTGACCAACAGGGAAGAGCAGGCACACAACCTAACCACTACCAGCACACTTTAGCCCTGGAGGTTTTTGTAAAGCTTTTATTTTGGTATTTCCAACATATACAATAAATGTGCATGTTAGCTAAATATTTAGTTTCCCATAACATTTAGATTTAACACAAAATTGTGTTTTAAATATAAAAAGCTAAATATTTTAGTAAATTTTGTAAAAAGTGACTTGAAAAATATGGTTTAGTAAGGTTTTGAGCTAAATGTGGAAAAATGTTGCTGTTAATTTCAGCTTCAGTTTCAGTTTGCAAACAGCGCCCCATACAACAGTGACCATCAATGTGCAATCAGTCTGCCATCAGATTGCATTTGAATGGAGTCAAGTTGTCAATTACATAAAAGCTGTTTGTGATACTCAGCAATTAATTGTGATAAAACACTGACCTTTCAGTTTGCGATTGACTGTGGTTACCCAGAGGTTGAAGGTGTTACCTTCTTGGCTGATCCAGATTAGCTTCATTTTTCAGCCCCAGAGGATGAGACTTTGTTTTAGCTTGTTTAATTTTAGCTTAGTTGTATATGATGCGTCCACAGACCAACTTTACCATGCCACTGGAGATATTAAATAGATATTTAACTCCCTAGCAGCTAGCTATTTAATAAATTTGGCACACTGGTAAACCACCGGGTAAGCAATATCCTTTATTAATCATTTATTAATCAATCAAAAAATGAAAACCCTCTTTTAGGTTCAGTGACACAGTCAAATTTGCTAGACTAACTAAATGACTCAGCAGTGTCCTGGATAGGCAGAAGCTGTGCCAGCTTGTTAGCGACATGCTACACACTTGTCTGCACACTTGCCTGTCTCACTAAGGATGTGGTAAGACATGCATTTTCATAACAGTCCTACGCAGTAACCAGACTACTTGTGCTGGTCCATATTCATATTCCAGACCAGAATGTGAAAACACCCAAACACAGAAGAATTTTAAAAAAGTTGTTAAGATTTTATATGCCTATTTTTATAGCAGCTAGCTTGCTGTTTTATCTATAAGAGTGTAAGCTAGTCATGGAGGGACTTTTATGTTGCACCCATGGTTTTGTATGAGTGTATGTTGCACCCATACACCCATAAAATGAAGTTCCATTTTCAATTTTTGCATACTCAGTTATTTCCCAAAGGGTCACCATAGCTGATTGATATGCATGACTTCGCAAAGATTCAACACTGAATGTCCTTACTGATGCAGTCATCCCATTTATTTGGGCTTGCAACCAGCACTAGTAGTAGTTAGCTTGAGTGGGGTAGTATCTGAGATCTTTTGCAAGCAAGATGAATGTGTTAACCACTACACCACAGAAGCCCTCGTGTCTGTGCAAAGATAGAGGGGGGAAAAGCAAACAAACTGCACTCCACATAACTGCACTTGTGAGTGTTGCTTTGTAGAGCAAGGAACTCTTGGACACAGATGGCACGTGCACCTGGAATGACTTAAGAGAGTACAAGCTATATTCTTATTTCAATTAGCTAGATGGAAAAGAGTGCTGCAAGTGACAGCAATGATCGACTGCAAATGGAAACACTGAGAGAGGCACATCCATCCGCTCTGTTTATCAGCTATTGCCAGTTACCAAAAGTTTATTCTGTTCATCTGGATGTAGCGTTTTCAGTGGGAGAAACGTTTCGTCACTCATCCAAGTGACTTCTTCAATCTCAGCTGACTGCAAGTTTCCCCAAGCTTAACACAGAGCCATTCCCCAACTCTCTGTGAATGGTACTCATGGTCATTGATCAGTGGGCTTTGATTAGTGGTTGTTGATGAATGGTCATGAGAATTTGCATAATTATGATTAAGGAACTGACCTCCTAGCCCATTGTTCCTTCAGTGGGCTGATTTCAGTCATGATGCAAATGTACTATATAGGGCTGGATCAAGTGACCATGTAACCCTTAGTTACTCAGCAGTAGGCCTAGACTGCTGGGGCTTCCCATGATGCACAGAGTGTTTCTTGTTCACTCAACTCTTTCACTCTCACTACTTTGCATTTAATCATTAGTTATTATTAATCTCTGGCTCTCCTTTACAGCGTGTCTTCTGTCCTGTTTTTCCCCTCAACTAATCACAGCAGATGGCTGCCCCTCCCTGAGCCTGGTCCTGCTAGAGGTTTCTTCCTGTTAAAAGGGCGTTTTTCCTTCCCGCTGTCACCAGATGTTTGCTGATAGGAAGTTATTGGTTGTTGGGGTTCTGCATTAGAAATAGTCTTAACTTTACAATATAAAGTGATTTTGTGATTTTGTGCTGTGTAAATAAAATTTTATTTAATTTTATTTAATTCACAGTAAATTGTGATGACTTATTAGTATAAAGTATTTCAAACTGTACCATGCTTTATAAAAAATAGTCATAGCAAACAATGTATATATATAAAAAAAATAATAATAATTTTAATCTATCATAGGTAGTTCCATAGTGTAGTGGTTAACACACACACTTGGCAAGTGAAAATTTCCTGGTTCCATTCCAGCCAGACACAAATCCCCTTTGGAATGTGTCAGGAGCGACATCCACCATAAAACTCTGACAAATTAAACATGCAGCCCCACACACTGTGGTGACCCCTTGTGGTAAGGGAGTAACTGAAAGTAGTTGCGATCTATTATAGGTAGCGTGCTTATTATGTAGTGGAGATTTTTTTTTAAGTTAAACATTTTATTTGGAAGCCTTAATTTGTTGTGTGAAATCTCAGCTTATAAAAGAACAATAAAATTACTTTCAAGTATGTTTAATATCAATATGTGCAGTACACTGAGCAAAGGTAATTCCCTGTACCACAGAAAATCACATAGATTCTTCATGTAATTACAGCTGAATCATCTAAAATACATAAGGGCAGGATGTTGTGATACATAAAACCCAGCTCTGGCTTTCATTACCATCTGCTTACACTGATGGCGATCATCTTCAAGTTTTGCTTTGTATATGCAACACTAGAGTACAAGAGTATATTACATACACAGCAGTACACCAAACACATAAATAAATATAATTCGTTTTTTCCAGGTTGCTGAGAAAACTTATTTTACAAGCTTTCTTTCCAAAAGAGTGTGGGTGCTGTATAAGACAGGTAGAAGCCAGAATCCATATATAATTGATTAGAAAAGGTTCAAAGACAAAATATATTGAACCTGAGAATTATATATTTCAAAAATCTGATAAATAAATAAAGATCTCAATTGATTTTTAAAGAACTTTTTATACACAGCACCCAAACAGTTTTGGGGTTATGGAAAATTACATATTTTTTTTGCATGCTTATAGTAGAATCAAAACCTATTTGGTTAAATAGGATACATTCAAAACACCCACAGTCCTGCAGAAAATGTTAAGCAGCAAAACATGTAAAAGAACTGCAGCAATTCTGACAAAAATTGCAGTATGTGTGTGCATGTGTGACATTTGTAAGTTGTTCACAGGAACGGGACCATACTGTCAATGTTTTGGAAAGCATAGCTCATAAACAGTGCCGTGTTCTGTCTAAGGCTCAGAATTGCAGGTGATATGTAATAAAATACTCTATGATTTAGTTTAGATATGCATTATATACATTCAAGTTTTTCATATTGTTGCATGAGCAGTTTGTGTTCTGCAGATACTAGAATTTGCTGTAGTATCTCATCTTGTGTGCTTGTCATGTTTAGTACTTGTTAAGTAGAGCCTAATAGTGCTACTTAAGATTTAGGATAATCTACATCAATCCTTTTGCTTTTTTTCATTTAGGAGACCTAACCTAAAATATTAAGAATACCCCTCGTTTTTTTCTCCCATGTCTCACTCTCTATCAGTCACCTTCAGCTTTGGCAGAGTCACGGTCAATTCAAAACAACTTCTTTTTCACACTCTTTGTGTAAAAGCGCTTTGGGGTCCTTAGGGACTAGTAAAGCGCTATATAAATACAGGCCATTTACTTTGTCTCAAGGCTTTTAATGTCATTTTGGCTGTTTATTTCAGGCTCTGAATCTTCAATGTCAGCGTAAGTGCCGTCCTCAGATTCTGCGGTCTTTTTGATCAAAGTATCAAGTGGCTTTAGCGCTTCCTTAGGTACTATGTTAGCTACATCTTGATTGTCTATCTTGCTGGTAACCAAAGGAAGCTGTATGTCACCACTTTCTTCCCCTGGTTCATCTGAGTCTTCCTCTGCTTCGTCTTCTCCATCAGCTGAATCTCCCTGTTTTTCACTCCAGTCTTCATTGGGTGTCTCGGTTTCCTCATCCTCCTTTTCAGAAGCATTGGAATCCTCTTCATTATTATCATGACTTCCATCTGGGATGTTAATACATTCACATTGTGTAACATCATCCTCTGGGTTGTTTTCTCTGATTTCTTCTTTGGTTTCTGATTTTTCCTCCATCTCCTCATCCTCTTCTGGTTTAAGCTCCACTACATCATTAGTATCTTCTTGACAAGTGACATCACTTTCTGGGCATCCACTCTCTGGTTTGTTGGAATTATCCTCTGATTCACTGACAGCATTCTGTCCTTCATCTTGCTCGGATTCATCTTCTGTATCGTCTGTAGATTCCACCTTTCCCGTTTGAGTTTCTTCAGCCTCCTCTCCTGCAGATGTACCTTCTGCTCCAGATTCTTCCCTGCTGTCACTTTCATCAGTCTCATTTTCTCCTGCTTCAGGCTGTCCTGAGTCTTCCTCTGTGGTTTCATGCTTTTCAGTCTCGCCCTCTGTTGTTAAAGCCTCTGTGCAATCTTCACAAGTCAATTCATTTTCACCAGATTCCACCTCTTCCTTTCCAGGTTCTTCCGATTCATCTCCAGTTGTTTCACCTTCTACTAGCTTCTTACTGTTATCTTCATCATTTTCTTCTTCTTTACATTCTTCATTAGCACTGCTTTCTCCGATCTTTTCAGACGACTCTGTCTTGTCTGACTCATCACTGGTTTCATCTGCTTCGTCTGCCATTTCATTTTCGCTTGTGGCAGCAATTTCCTTTTGCTCAGCAATCTCACCCTCACTTAGTTTTTCATCCGTTCCCTTCACGTCCGACTCATCTGAACTGGTGTCTTTGTTAAATTCGTGCTCGGCATCTGTCACATCTTCTGCTGCCTCTTCCTGAGCGACCTCAACAGCAGCTTTCTTCAGCTCATCTTCACTTGTGACAGCACTCTCTTTTGCTTCAGAAACCTCATCTTCTGACTCAGATTCACTTGCGCTGGCGGTGTCCACCGCCACTGCTGTGTCTGAGTCATGTTCAGTTGTTGCAGCCTCTTCTGCTGCACCATAATCTTCAGCTTCATTGTCAATTGTGGTTCCTTCCACGTTTTCTTCAGCAGCAGCGCCTCTGTTAGGTTCATTCTCGGTTGAAACAGCAATCTCTGTTTCGATCACCCGCTCATCTTCGGTTGTTTCTTCAGCTGGTTCTGTGGTGTCATCCTCCTCTGTTGTCTCATCTTCATTTGTGGTGGCATCTAGGTCCTCTCCTGAATCATTTTCAGTGACAGCACCAATCTCTTCACTATTGTCAGCATCTTCTGCTTTAACAGCTTCCTCATTGTCAGTTGCTTCCACTGCAGTTTCATCCTTTGAGTCACCTTTTCCTGCTGAAGAAATCTCTTCACTTACAGCTGTCTTGTCTTCAGCTGATGCTGCTCGATCTGGTTCTTCTGACAATTTGTTCGTGTGATTGTTTTCACCCTCAGACTCCTCTGCACTGATAGCAGGGATCTTCTCTTCATCAGTGACTGTTCCTTTTTCCACAACCTCGTCTTCCTCAGATTCACGCTCACTTGTGGCCACCATGCTGCTCTCGACAGCTACATTTTCATCTTCAGCTGTGGATGCTTCATAAGTGCCTTCCGTAAGTTCATGCTCACTTGTAGCGGCTGTCTCTCTTTCTACAAGAAACTCATCTTCAGTTGTTGCTATTTCAGATGGTTCATTTGACAGATCGTTACTTGTGACATCATTTTCCTCTTCTTCTTCATTTGTGGTGGCATTTAAATCTTCGTCAGAGTCATCTTCGCTGGTAGCATCAGTCTCTTCTCCATCATCAACCTTCAGTGATTCCACAGCTTCCTCACTCTCTGATTCATGATCAGTTGAGGATACCATAGCAGTATCTTTGTTTTCAATCTCATCTTCAGCATTTTCATGCTTTGATTCTGCTTTTCTTGTGAGACCAGTCTCTTTTTCTGCAGCTGTCTCATCCTCAGCTGTTGCCGGGTCACCTGGTTCTTCTGTAGATTCGTCACCTGTAGCTGTGTCAGTGCTTTCATCTGCAGACTCGTCTTCACTAACGGTAGACATTTTCTCTTCTTCAGGGAGTATTTTTTCTTCCCAGACTTCATCTTTCCCTTCTGTGGTGGCTTCTACTGCTGTATTTTCATCTTCAGTAGTAGTATCTTCAGCAGACTCCTCATCTGACTCATCTTCACTCAAACTGGCAGTCTCATTTTCTGCAGTAAGTTTACCTTTACACCATGCTTCTTCTTCTTCTTTTAAAAATTCATCAACTATAGCTAAGTCTTCATTCACTGCTTCCTCCTGCATCATATGCACTCTCTTCTTTACCTTAAACCTCCCTGATTTACTTTCTTCTGGCATCGGATTTTGTTCAGCTGTTGCTCCTGCAACGTGTGTGTCTTCATCTTGAACCATGGTACCTTCAGCAACATCTTCCTTAGACTTATCTTCACTTGAGGCTTCAGTGTCTTCACTTTCATCTTCTTCTGTTGGTCCATTTAGCGGTTCATCAGCTGTTGCATCACTTCCATCTGCTTTCATCAGCTGGTCTTTCCGAATTCTCATTTGCATGATCATCTGCATTGATGGCAGCAATGTATTCTTTACGGTTAACCATTCCTTCTTTGCTGCTTCTGCCTCAGGTTCATGTTTAGCATCAGATGTCAGAGTAGTCTCTTCTGTTGAAGTCTCTACTGTGTCTTCCTTAGGGTCATCTTCACTCGTAACCACAATATGTTTTATTAGAGCACTCTTATTATAATATACACCATCTTCTTGTTTTGGGAGTTCATCATTTGACCTGATAGCTTCAGCAAATTCTTCTCCATTTGTGGATACAATTTGCACAATTTTTCCTGATTCTTTTGGTTCATGTAACAATTCATCAGCTGTGGCATCCTTTTCATTAGCCCTCATCTTCTGCATGATCAGCTGCATTGATGGCAGTATTATGTTCTTTGCTATCAAACATTTATTCTTTGCTCCTCCTTTGTCATATTCCTGTTTAGCTGTTGATGCCAAAAACGACTCTTCCACTGACATTTCTTTCTGAGTCTTATCTTCGCTTGTTTTATCACCTTTTTGTTTTCGCAGTTCATCACCTATGTCATTGGCATCATTCTCCTCCTTATTTTCTTCAGCAACAGTTTTTTCAGGCATTTCTTTGGCAACATGTTCTTTTGCGTCATTCTTTTCAGAAACCTCATCACGAACTGCATCTTGACTCATATCATCTGCTTCCTTTTCATCTGCTGCAAATTCAGAGATATCTTCAGGGCCTGGATGTACTTCTCGCACTTCCCTTAAAGCTTTAACAATAACTTTTTCCACAAGGGTTTCTGCCGCTTGAGTTTCATGAATATTTCCAGGGTGAGATGCACACTTGATTGCCGTGGCAGCAGGTACAGGTGTCATCGAATCTCCCTGAAGAGGTGTCCTACACGTCATTTTTTTCTTAATGCACGATTCGCATTGACAGCATTCATTGCCGTTTTCACTGCGCTGGTCACTATAAGACGTTCCTGTTGCTGAATCGTCACTTTTTTCTGCATGTGAATCAGTCGATGGTTTGAGGTTGACCTTCAGTTTCCGTCTTCTCTCTTCTGCTTGTGTCGTTGAAACACGGGATTTTGTCTCTCTTGGAGGTCTCGGTTGGCCTTTTTGGCCTTGAATTTTCCACAGTTCTCTGTCAATACTTGCTTGGATTCTTTTGTGAACCTCAGCTCTAAGTTCATTAATCGTACTGTCAAGTTGCTCACTATCTCCCAGGTTCCATCGAGTTTTGAACTCATTCATCGCTTTGATATAATGAGTCATGAACTGTTTTTCAATTTTATTTAATAAGGTTAAGACCCAAGCAGGATCATCTTGTGAAATCATTTTAGCTAGCTCTTCTCTTTCTATGAGGAGAAGGCTCTCAGAGTTGCTGTTCTCTGAAGAATCGGTTTCAGCTTCTGGAAGTTTTTGGCCCTCGCTGAAATTTCTTGCACTCTCGTTTGAGGAATGTGGTGTTTCAGATTGTTCTCTTGGACTATCACTGCTTGCTGGATAATCTTCCTTTTGCTCATCTTCACACATTCCTTCTGCCTTTCTTACTGATGTGCTCTGAACATCTGCATCTGTTTCAACTTCACACCCTTGTTGTACCTTCTTAAACATATCCACAGTGGCGTGAGGCTCAGAAACATCACCATTCACGTCATTGCCACTCTTTACACCATCACTGCTGTTCCCGGAGCCTGTGGAGCCACTGTTGACATCCACGCCAGACGATGACGTATGATTGAAATCATCATCTGCAAAATGGTGATCATCTTTCCGTAATGCATGTTCATTTTCAGGAGGATCACAAAGCCAAAGGGACTGAAGAATACCCATGAGTTCTTGATACCTTTCATTTTTTTCATTGGCATTTTTTGGATCATGGTCTATTAGCTGCAGCTTCACAAGGCAATCCAAAAAACCTCTAGCTGAGGAGCTCAGTTTACGTCCATAAGCTGGAGAAATTTCTGGTAAACTGTTGCATCTGTCTAGCTTCGGATTTAAAAGGACTTTCATCACTTGTATGGAAGAGTTAAATACTGTTGAGGCATTGTCTGCATCAGTAGAGGCATTATCTTCCTTTGGTGTTTCTTTGCTTGTTTCGCAGTCATTATTAGGAAGACATTTCTTTGCCTCCCCTTCTACTGGGCCTTTTGAATTCTCAGTTGGATTGTTAACAGTATCCGCTGTGTTAATTTCTTCTGTTGTGGGGACAGTTTTTGGTCCATCGCAGTTTTCATTAAATTCCTCTACGTCCTCTAATTCACCCTCTGCTGGCAGTGATTTCAGCCATTCGTTTACAACCTCAGTAGGGGATGCGTTGGGTAGGCTGGATGGGACCAGGTCAAAATCATCAACTTCGGTGCTCTTATGCAGATATTTGCTGCTTCTGTCAGTTTTCTTGTCAGTGACACTTCCACCACTTTCCTTAGTATCCAGGTCACCATTTATCTTGTGAGGAACATTACGTTTTGAGTGACTGTGTGCTGGAGACTCACACATCTCTTTGATGATATCTGAACTAGACAGAGTTTGTGACAAGTTACTTTCATTTGACTCTGTGTGAGATATGACATGTTGTTCATTTTCTTTCTGCTGCTTTGCTCTCTGACTTGTTTCTGACATTGCTGAATGTCTTCCAGAGTTTGATTTGGCAGTAGATCGGCTCTTTTCCTTTGGCTTCATTACTTCTAAATTTAGTGGAGAAACACTGGTCCGCTCAGAAGAGACATCTGTAGTTGTGGCACTTTTCTTTCCACTGATCTCAGATGTTTTGGACTTTTTTGAAGATGATGAAGCCTTGGACTTCGTTGACATGGCTGTAGGTGCTCTGGTTTCATTTTCCCCAACGGTCACGATGGGGACATCTGATTTGCTTAAAATGTCAGATTTTGTTGATTTTACTGACCTTTTTGATTTTGCTGACACAGCACTCTGTGCTTTCTCAGATATCTCTTCAGTATTCTCTTCAGTAGGATGGCCAGAACTGTTTGTAGTAGTGATTTCTGGACCTTGTAATTTATTTGACTTTGATGAACTAACTGATTTGGTTGACATGGCACTGTCATCAGCTTCTTCTTCATGTCCAACCGTTTCAGTGGTGGTTGTTCCAGATATATTTGATTTTTTTGTTCTTCCTGAGGTGTTTGACTTCACTGATAAAACACTTGGACTCCTCTGTGCTGGATCTGCCTTATCAGCTACCTGCTCCAGCACTTTTGATTTCCCTGATTTTTGAGAAGTTCTTGTTTTTGCAGATACTGATGTTGCATTTGACTCGGTAGACATTGAGGTCATTGCTCTGTTCTCTGAGTCTTCTGCTGTATTTTCATCAGTGTCATTTAAACAATTTTCAGTAGATATAATGGAGGGACCAGTTGTTTCTTTCTCCACATTGGCTTCATGATTTTCTTTGCCTACAGAGGGTTTTGACTTAGCAGTTTTTGAAGAAATGTTGGATTGCAGTGATTTGGTGGATCGGGCTGATTTTGCTGACAAGGAGCTTAGAGATCTCTGTACAGTCTCCAAATCATTGGCATTGTTGTATTCTGAAGATATTTCACAAGTTGTCGAGCTCCTTGATGACACAGAAACATTTGAATTGTTTAATTTGGCCGACACGCTGCTTGGTGACCTCTCCTCAGTTTCTTCTTCAGCATGTTCCTCAGCAGAATTTCCAGCAAAAGCTCGAGATCCTTTTGCAGATCTCCTTGAACCACTTGACTTTGCTGACATAGAACTTTGTGCTCGCTCTACATTTTCTTTGTTAGCTGATGTACAACTTGTTGTTGTCTTTGCGCTTTCTTCGTCAGCACTTCCTTCACCTGGAAATGTGCCTTTTGATTTCGTAGATCGTGTTGAGGCATGCGACTTTGCAGATCCAGCTGAAATGGCACTAACTGCTCTCACTACATCTTCTGCCACATGCTCTTCAGCAGACACATCAGTGACTTCATCAACGTCTTCAGTAATATCAGAGGCATTGGATCTTTCTGTAACATGGGAAATATTTGATTTGACTGACATTACACTTGGAGATCTTTCTTCAGTTTGTGATTTGTCATTATCTTCATTGGAGGTCTCACAATTTGGTACATGAGAACATTTTGACTTTTTGGATTTTGAAGAAATATTTGACCTTATCGTTTGTGTTGACAATGAGCTCGCTCTTCCCTCAGACTCTGCATCAGCAATCTCAGTGCTGTGTTCAGAAGGGATAGTAGTAGCTTTTGATTTCTTAGATTTCACAGAAACATTTGACTTGGTGGATTTTGCTGATCTCTGTGATTTACTGCTTACAGGTCTTTCAGTATGATCAGAATCATGAGATATTTCTTCTACTGGGGCAGCCAATAATTTTGACTTATTGGATTTGGCAGAAATAGAGGATTTTGCTGACATTGCACTTTCTGCTCTGTTTTGAGGTTCATCCTCATCATTTCCTTGCGCTGGTAATTTATGCTGTGAAGCAACTTTTGAAGCTTTAGATTTTAGAGATATAGTAGATACATGGGATTTAGGTGTGGCAACTCTCTCTTCAGCTGGAGGCTCTGCTGAACATTTTGATATACCTGATATTTCAGAAAAATTTGAATCAGCCGAATGGAGTGACATTGAACTCACTGATCTGCTTTCAGTGTGCTCCTCTTTATTTTCCTTTTCTGCAATGCGATCACATTGAATGGCAGAAGATTTAGATTTTTTTGAAACTTCTGAAGTCTTTGACTTTGCTGATTTTGCTGAGCTGGCAGACATATTGCTTGGAGACCGATCTTCATGGTCCTCCAGATCACAGATATCGTTTTCATCTGGACAATGAAATACTTTTGACACTGAGGATTTTTCAGAAATAGCTGACTTTTCAGTTTTGGTTGACACTGCACTCGGTGCTCTTTCCTCAGTTTCATCTTTAGGGTCTCCTACATCAGCAGTATGCGCAACTGTGCCAGACTGATCTTCAGAAGCATTTGATTTGACCGATATTACAGAAGCATGCGATTGAGTGGATTTAACTGACAAAACACTGGGTGATCTCTCTGCAGAATTTTTAGATCTCTCAGAAACATGTGACTTAACTGACTTGACTGATAAGCTGCTTTGTGCTCTTTCTTCCCTTTCATCATAGATCTTTCTGTCCTCTTTAATTGGAGCATCAACAGATCGTTTTGACTTATTTGATCTTGCAGAAATATTTGACTGGACAGACAATGAGCTCATTGCCCTCTCTTCAGTTTCACCCTTAACATCCTCTGTATTGTCAATGCAGTCTCCTAAAAGAGCTTCAGATATATCTGATGTTCCAGATGTTGCAGAGACATTTGACTTTGCTGATTTTCCTGATCTAACTGACAGATTGCTTGGAGCTCTCTCTGTGGGTTCCTCATGATCAACTTTATTTTCTTCCATTCTTGTTGATCTACTAGATTTTCCAGAAACTGTTGATTTTTCAGTTCTGGCTGAAATTGCGCTCTGTGATCTCTCTTGAGTTTGATCTTTGCCATCTATTTCATCAGTACCACTACACAGAACTTCAGAAATATTTGATTTCACAGATTTGTTTGAAGTATGTGACCTTGCTGATTTAGCTGATAAAGCACTGGGTGATCTGTCTGCAGACTTTTTAGATCTACCAGAAACATGTGACTTAACTGATTTGGCTGATAAGCTGCTTTGTGCTCTTTGTTCCGTTTGCTCTTTGTTATTTTCTTCATCAGCACTCTCTGACTTTTCTTTAGTTGATGCATCAGCAGACTGGTTTGACCTATTTGATCTGGCAGAAATATCTGACTGCGCAGATGCTGATCTCATTGTGCCATCTTCACTCTCACCTTCAATAATTCTTTCGTCAGAAGGGTCAACATTGTCTTCTAAGACAGCTACAGAAACATTTGATCTCTTTGATGCTGAAGAAACATTCGACTTTGCTGATCTTTCTGATCTGACCGACAGATTGCTTGGAGCTCTCTCTGTGTGTTCCCTAACTATATTATCTTCCAATATCGTTGATCTACTAGATTTTGCAGAAACTGTTGATTTTTCAGTTCTGGATGAAATTGTACTCTGTGGTCTCTCTTGAGTTTGATCTTCACCATCTATTTTATCAGTATCACTACACAGAACTTCAGAAATATTTGATTTCACAGATTTGTTTGAAGTATGTGACTTTGCTGATTTAGATGACAAAGCACTGGGTGATCTATCTGCAGACCTTTTAGATCTGTCGGAAATATGTGACTGACCTGATTTGGCTGATAGGCTACTTTGTGCTCTTTGTTCTGTTTGCTCTTTGTCATTTTCTTCATTAGAGTTCTCTGAGTTTTCGCTACCTGGACCATTAACAGAATGATTTGTTCTGTTTGATCTGGCAGAAATATCTGACTTAGCTGACTTGGAAGACATAGCACTCACTGCTCTCACTTCACTCTCACCTTCAACGATTCTTTCCTCGGGATGGTCAGCAAAGTCTTCCAAGCAAATTTCAGAAACCTTTGATCTTTTAGATGCTGCAGAAGCATTTGACTTTCCTGATTTTCCTGATCTGACTGACAGATTGCTTGGAGCTCTCTCTTCATTTTCCATATGAAGAGATATATTTTCCTCTTCGTGATCTTTTGACTTGGGAGATTTTGCAGAATTAGTTGACTTTCCAGATCTGTTTGATACTTCACTCTGTGCTCTTTCCTGAGTTTCCTCTTCGCCATATCTTTCATTGGCTTGGCAAGCACAAACTTCACAGGGTTTTGGTTTATTAGATGTGTTAGAAGCACGTGACTTTGCTGATTTAGCTGACAAAGCACTTGGTACTCGCTCTGCAGATATTTCAGAAACATGTGACTGAAGTGATTTAGCTGATAAGCAGCTTGGTGGTCTTTGTTCAGTTTCCTCTTCATCATTTGCTTCTTGAAGCATCTCAGTGCCTTCGTCTTTTGATTTAAACGATGTTGCAGAAATATCTGATGTAATTGACAATGAGCTCACTGATTCTCCTTCAGTCTCACCTTCAATATTAATTTCTTCAGAAGCATCACCACAGCTTTCAGGAGTAACTGCAGAAGCATTTGATTTTAAAGATTTAGCAGATGTGGTTGATGTATTGCTTGGAGGTCTTTCTTCATATTCATCATTAACTGCAGCCTGTTCTTCAGCTTCAATATCGGTGGGCACGGACATATTAGATTTGGCTGAAGTGTTTGACCCTTTTGATTTTCCTGACACATTGGACTGAACTGATTTTACTGACAAAGAACTTGGTCCCCTCTCCTCTCCCTGTTCTCCGTGTTTGGATCTGCTGGATTTTGCAGAAACACTGGACTTTACAGACTTTGCTGATTTGACTGACAGTATGCTTTGTGGTCTCTCTCCGCTTTGCTCTTCAGTATTTATGTCATCTGATGAACCAACACATTCAGTTGCATCAGGAGGATCGGGCCTCTTGGATCCTTTAGATCTTGCTGATGAATTAGAGTTAGCTGACATGGCATCAGTTGCCTCCCTTGTCTCTTCTGTCTCAACGTTTAACTTTCTAGATGTTGCAGATTCATTTGACTTGACAGACCTAGCTGACATTACACTTACTGTTCTTTCAGATCTTTCCTCTGCATTTCCTGTATGTGGATCTTCAGATGCGCTTGACTCTGTAGATGTTGCTGAAGTGTTTGAATTCCCAGACATGGTGCTTTGTGTTCTCAGTTCAGTTTCATTCTCAGCTGGGTTTTGAATGCTTTTTTCTGCAGATGCCTCAGGTGACTCTACAGAAGAATCTGAAGCAGCTGATGTGACACTAGGTGTCCTCGGCTGAGCTTCCTCCTTTGTTTCTTTTTCACCTAGGAAAGAAGATGCCCTCGATCCTCTGGATTTAATAGACATCTCTGACTTTGCTGAGATGGGACTTATTGGTTTTTCTTCTTCAACATCTTCCTCTGATTTATGTTGTTGATGCTCAGACTTCACAGATTTTTCAGATTTGGAGGATTTAACAGACATGCTGCTCAGTGGTCTTTTGTGTGTTCCATTGTCATCACATGCTTGAGATCCTCCAACTGCAACATCCAAAACATCCGATTTGGATTTTGTCGAGGCATTTGAATGAACTGACATGGCACTTTTAGACCTGTTCTCCTCTTCATCCTTTGTCTCTGGGTCCTGTATTTTGCCAGACACAGTTGATCTGCAAGAGACATTAGATTTTAAAGACATGGCACTTGAACAATCTCTTTGTATTTTGCCTTCCTCTTCAGCTCGGGTGTAGATTTGTCCTTTTGTATTTTCTTCAGATACTCCACAATGACAAGCGTGTGAGGGTTTAGATTTTTTTGACTTGCTAGATTGTCCTGAAGCATTGGATGTTGTATCTTGAGGACTCTGGGGTTGATTTTGCCTAGTAATGGATCTTGTTTGTTCTGATTTCTCATTTAGACAGTTATACAAAGTGGAAGATTGCACGTTGCACTTTGGTGAGCAAGCCTCACTCCCGATGGTGCAATACTCTACAGTTTCAGCTGCCTCAATAGTCTGCTTCACACAAGTCTCTGTCTCCACCACTTGTTCAGTAAGCTCTTCGCTTGATCTAGATACTACTGTCTTTCTAGAGACCACTGTATGTGAAGATGCACTTGAGCTAGATGTTTGAATGCGGCGACTCGCCCCATGTGTTCTTGGTACATTTTTCCAGATTTCATAATCCTGGCAGTGACTGCAGCAGTGAGGACAATGAGGTTCTTCTTGATGTCTCTGATAGTGCTGACTCATGAAATGGTCATCTGGCTGAACAGCAGAGATGTTTTCAGATTCAAGATAGCTCGGAAAGTGTGGGTTATTGTTTCCTTGGTGGTAGTCACAGGTCCTGCCTGTGGTCTTTCTTACTTCCGTGGACCAGTGCACTGTTTCATCATTTTGCAGTCTAAAGCGCACTTTCATCTCCATTGATAAACTGCCATCTTTATTAACACGTACACATTTCTCTATATCATCTTCCCTCACCCCATCACCAGTGGGTGGGCAAGAGTTGACATTGTCTGGTGAATCAGTTCCATCTGGGCCTGACTTGTCAGATGACACTGACTGCCTGATAACTTTGTTTCCAGATTCCAGGTTTGGATGGATGACACTTTTCTTTGAAGGGAGTCCTTGATTTTTCATGCAGCAGTTAAAGAAAAAAGACAAATATTTCAAATTAGGCCTTTTGTTAAAGGTGTACGTTAACAAAAGTCATTTAATTTAGATGCTAGAGAACCATCCATAGCATATCTTTCAGTACTTCTACTTTGTAGTTACTACTTGTAAGAATGTAATTATCACTTTAAGAGTTTTTCCTACTCTCATGTCCGTCAGTGCAGCCACCGGAGCGTGACCTCACACTCAGCTTTGGAAGTTTATCGTCGGATGTTTTCCGAAAGTTCTCCACAATCGATGGGTGAGAAGGCTCCCGGCCGACACAGACAAGAACGCAGGGGCACTGCAGAAGACTCTGAACGCTGTCAATCTGAAACCAAATAACGAATACGTTTGTTTACAGTTTGCTGTTATCTTTAAAGGAACACAGGGAAGATGATTTAAAAAGAATGCCATCGTTAATTACAATTAATCAGCAAAAGTAAGAATTTAATGCCATCTGAAGAGTGAAATTAAGTTACCCTTATCAGTGTTGTCAGATTCTGATTGATCTCTAGCTGCCATTGTTTTGATCCAAAACAATCTAATAGCTTCTCGCTATATACTGTAGGGGAAACATCATTTCCCCCTTTAACAATCTGATCTGGCACACTAATTAGAGTCCCATATTTCAATCAGGACCAGTTAAAAGTTATACCTTTGGTTTTTGGGCTCTTTCTCACCTTCCCATCCGCACAGAAAGCTTAAGGTGAAGAGGACAATGATCAACTAATTTAATTTAAATTAAATCTAATTTAGAAACAGTATAACAGTGATGAGGTGAGATGAAGGTGGGCTATAGAGCGCCTTGCATCACCTGCAGAAACTCTAGGAAGGCTAAAATTACTTAAATAGCGCTCCCTGTACAAGACCTGGCGAAAGGATACCCAGATGGGCCGTGAGCTGAGCCATCAGCGGATGAGACCTGGATTTGACAGCAGCTGATGTACATATTGGGGTTACATAACAACATATTTGTGAAAATGGATGTCATACTAAGAATGGAAAATACTGCATGTTTTTGTTTCCTAACATTATGAATACATTTTAAAATATTTCAGTGTTATTTTGTTACGGTGATTTTAGTCAGGTGGGGTCTTTCTTTTATTGAGTAATGATGATAATAATAAATATCTTCATTGTGTCAGGACACTGCCACCTCTCGAGCACAGCGGCAGAGTTCTAAATCCCTGCCAAAGAAGGGTGTGAATCATGCAGTGAGTCAAGACAAAGCATCTATCCTAATCCCGGATGATCTCTGTGAAATGACGGTGCATTCGTGCGATGATGAACTGCCATTGTGAGCAGCATCAGCGTGGCTCAGCAGTACTGGCAGCTTGCTGAGTGTGCAAAAGAGTTTGACTAAATGTCTGCGTAATTCATCTATATTAATAAAGCTCAGACACAAAGATTTAGTTAGTTTTAGGGTACCTCCAGCTATTATCAAAAGTTTGATAATAAAACTGGACATCATGCAAGCTAATTATCAGCATTAGGATGACTTGTCTCCTGTGTCAGAGATGATTAACCTGAAACAATTCATATTAATCTCAGGGTACAGAGTGTGTACTAACCTTTCAAACAAAGGCCTAGCAGGAGTAACCTTCTTGGTTAATATATGTTTGTTGTTTGTGATCCTTTTTTTCAGATTTCAGAGAATGCAATCTTTTAAGGTTTAAGGACTTATTTTGTTAAGCATTAATAAATGAATTAATTAAATCCTCTTATAGGCATGTTAAATATGTCTATAACAGAATTAAATGACCAAAACACTCTTAGAATATTATGAATCTGTAATATTGTTCTTTCTATGTTTTTAATATTAAATACTCATGTTCTCTACTGTCAGTCATAAAATGCTGTGAAAGCATGTAGCCCCGAAGTATTGAGTGTTTTGTTGATTTTTATCTGGCTCGTGTACGGCTCGTTGTGATGACAGTGCAGTTCTGAATTTTAAAGCCACTGCTGTTAAAGGCAGATGAATGGCTTCATCTGTGGTCACACGAAGCCCAGGTGAAGATAATTAATTGCCATGGTGGAAGACACATTTCTGAGACACCTCTGGTATCAAAGTAGGGGAGTTTCAACGTTGACCTGTTTCTTCTCTCTCAAAAATAGCACTGATATGATCAAGATTAATGGGTTTTGGAGCAATCTCTACAATCTGAATGCATGGGTGAGGGAATATCCCCATTTCATTCCCTCACACCCTCATAGTATCTTATCTGGGATTATAACTATTTGCAAAGTTGATGAAATGATGCTATTTATTTATTGACTTATTATGAATGTGCCTGTTGTACAATAAAGAGGCTTATAGAGCAATTAAACACCAAGTAAAAATAGAAAATCTTGTAGATTTGAATGTATTAGTGTGCAGATTCCTGTTTTTACTGAAATGCTTTGTTGGAGGAGCAAAAAAATCTCCTGCAAGCGTTCGCTTCTTTTGAGATCTAATGGTTTTTATAATGTTTTATTATAGGAAAATCAATGCATGGCTTTGCAGGATTCACAAGCTTCGTGTGTACTGTGGACCAAAGAATTAGATTATATGCAAAAGAGTCTTGGTTTAAGACACGAATACAGTGTCAGGGGTCACAATGGTCCCGGTTCCAAGTCAGGATAAACCAGAGGGTTTCATCAGGATAATCGACATGCAGTGTAAAAATTTGTGCCTAATTAACATATGGTCCTTGGTCCTAACCAAAACTTCTTCCTGAAAGTAGTAGGAAACCATTCCTGTCTAAAATCTTATCTAACTCCTTTTATTCAGAAGGTTTGTGAGAGAAAATCAGGAAACCAAAACTTAATATGTGAATTTCTAGCTCCAGCTGTTTATGACCTCACCTTGTGCCCGCCCACAGTGTACAGCTTCCTGATGTGGTACTGCATGAGCTCGGAAACCTCCTCTAAGAAAAGCCCCAAACTGCGTAGACCCCTGCGGTGCAAGATGATGGTCTTTCTGAATGAGGGGTCACTGTTCTTCACCAACACCAGCTTCTTACTGTATCGGTGATGATGACGTTCGTGGCCCAGAGGTGTTTCTTCAGGCCTGCTCGGCCCACTGAGAACATAGTGGTGTGGATTGTGGTGGTGACATGACGGGTGAGTGTGATAGAAAGGTGACAACTGAGTCTCTACTGCTTCCAAGGCATGGGCGTGTCTACACTCTGAGCAAACATAGCATTCGGCTGTGGGTTCATGATGGGCCACCATGCCATGCTGGGGGATTCTGGGTAAGCGGGTGCTGTGGCTCTTAAAAGGAATAGAAGACCTGTGGGTGCCTTCGCCTCCTACAGCGTCAAAACAGTGAAAGTGGCGTCTGTGGGAAGACATTTTGGACTGTGGTGACGTTGATGATTGGGTTTGTGCTCAGAATGGAGGAAGGATGAGCTCAGGTGAGCAGAAGAAGGGGCCAGGTCAGCTTTGGCAAACAGTCCTGAAAGGTTGCCATGTTTTTCTGCAGCTGCCTAGGGTGAGGTGTTGCACCGCACATCTGCATAACCTCCGCTCACTAGAAACAATGTGGAAAAAATACATGAAAATGCATGCGTTGAAAGGAGATTACATTAGAAACATCTTACAAACCAGTTTTTCTGTTTTCCATTTGATCAATCACATTTGAGCAAGTAAACAGCTGGTGTGGAGGGAAAAAAGGGCCACATTTGTTGAATCTAATTTAAATCCACTGACTACTGTCTGATGATGAAATATGAAAATCTGTTAGTACAGCGGTCCCCAACCCCCGGGCCGTGAGTCGAGAGTTGAGGCTCAGGTGTGAAATGTATGGTTTTCAGGGTTTTTATCGTTTTTCAGCGTTATTTTGTTATCGTTTTTATCGTTAACTCTGTTTTCCTGGGTCTTTTCACGTGTGTTATGAATAAATCTTCTTTTTTTCGGT